>NC_143150.1:128095000-128720000 GCF_059928025.1 Delphinapterus leucas | reverse complement strand
GTGTATACCCACTGTATCACAATAAGAAAAAAGGGTGGGCCCAGAGTTGGGGGATGGAGCAATGGGTAAAACTGAAATCCCCTGCCTAGTGAAAAAGGGCAAAATGAGTGGAAAATTCTGACTCTAGGGAAAAAAAAATTTTTGTTGAAAATGTCAAGCCTTCCCAGTGTGATGTGTATAGGTTCTTGGTCCCAAAAGAAGAAAAGTGTTCTTTTGTTTTAAAATTTGCATCCAGCAATTTGGTAATGAGTCGCTGTATATCCTGAGAAGCAAATGCAATTAAGTAATTACAAATTGCATATTTAGTTTCTATTTACTATGGTGGAGAAGAAACAAATTCATGCTAGGAAGGGAACTGGGACGCTGGTACCTTCCTGAGGGGTGTTCACAGGGCAAAAAGCAGAGGCTGTTTTCAGTTTTGTTCCTTGAAATGCAGTGACCTGTCTAATCTTTGATTTTTGTTTTTTTTCATTGAAAGAGTTTCTTTATTTGCTCTGGAAGTTTGATTCCTTCCTTACTAAAAGACCACTCTCACAAACCATTCTGAATTTATGTTATCTAAAGTAACAGAGTTCTAGACGATCTCTTTTACATTTATACAGGATCCTGGTGTATATGATGTCCTTTGACTGGAAGAATAGATGTAGATGTAGGTGTAGGTATAGACATAATTATGCCAAAACATTCACATTTGATTGCTTAACTTTTAAGGAAGGAAGAAAATGCCCACAGGGTTATTTTAACTCAAAATTCCTTACCTGTTTTAGCTCTCAACAACTCTATACTGGATTTAAAGCAGGGGACTTAGGTGCACCAGTTATGAGCACAAACTTTGGGAGAAGATGTCTTCACATCTTATTTGCTGTGTAACCTCACACAAATTTGTTAACCTCTCTGTGCCTCAGCGTTCTCATTTGCAGAATGGGGAAAATGACAGTACACCTGTATGGGCGATTGCTGTGAGAATCGAACCATGAAGTGAAAACTCAGTGGAACAGTTCGTGGCATGTGGCAACTGCTATAGAAGCGTTCACTTCTGCTATCACTATACGTGTAGAAAACAATATTCTAAGATGTTCCTTCATGTTCCCAAGTCCACAACAGCGTATTCATGGTTTAAATGCAGGTCTAGTTCCAGGTTCCTCTCTAAGGACAACTTTGTTGATGACGGCTTGAATGTGGCGCTCTGGATCCTTGTTCTGGAGCTCCAGCTCTGTGGACTGGGACACATTCCTCTTGCATCTAATTTCCTCCTTTGTGGATCGTAGGGGCCTCTTAATGGAATTCCTGTGCTCTTCAGAGTTAGGGCAAGAATCAAATAATTTTAAGCAGTCAAAATTACAGAGGGCTGGAAAGGGTTTGGTGGTTTTATGATTTCCTGGTTTTAAGTAAAAAATTCCTCATTATATAGATGCAAATGTGTGATGGAAACATGGTCCAACATCTAGGTCCTTAAGTCAAGGAGATGGGACAGCCACAGTGATGCCTCATGGTGGGTCTAAAAGATACTCAATGTGTTGTGTATTTTTATTCCTTACATTGTATTTTTGCTGGAATTTACATTTCTGGATTGACTTGGGTGTTCTGCGTGTGTTTTTATTTTGCCTGTGTCTTTCACTTAAGTTGTAGATAACAAGAATAGACATCTAGATATATAGAAAGGCTTTTGAAGAGA
Source organism: Delphinapterus leucas (assembly GCF_059928025.1). Lineage (NCBI taxonomy): Eukaryota > Metazoa > Chordata > Mammalia > Artiodactyla > Monodontidae > Delphinapterus > Delphinapterus leucas. The sequence goes on along the minus strand of NC_143150.1, from coordinate 128,718,325 downwards.
AGCAGAGTTAGTAAAGAAACAGTGTGGCGCCAACATCAAATTTTCCAAGCAGGTAGAAAATATAAACCAAAATGTTGGGTGCATAATTTGATAGATTGCTGGCACACATGGCCTTCTGTCTGTAAGAAATCAGATGTGAACAATCTTTGGACATCAAGTAGCTTACAAAGGAAAGTATTTGATGAGTCGAGCAAAGGAATGAACAATAGCCATACGATTTAGATTTCCTGAAAATTCTCTAGAGTTTGAAGTAAAAGGAATTTTGACTTTGGCACACTACATCTCAGAGTTGGCTGAACCAAACATATTTCAAAAATAATTTGAACTCTCGGTTGAGCCTAAAGCATATTTTTTCCCGCAAGCCTTAAAGCCATGTCTTATTTTATCCAGAAATTTTAATTCTTTACATCCCAAGGGAAAATGTGCATTTGGACACTTCTGAAATAAATGAGGCCTTTTAGGTTAAGATGAATGGTCTGTAAAGTACATTTATACAGTGTAGTAGGCAGTCTTCAAGGTGGTCACACTCCTGTATCAACCCTCTCCCTCACTGAACATGGTTGGTCTGTGCGGCCGAAAAGAAGTGCGACTCTTTTCATGTTTCCATGTTCTGTATCAAAGGGGAGCTTGATTCCATGCACTGGGGACACAGGTTTCTAGATCATTTGTCAGTGTATCAGATTTCTCCTTTACATTTTAAACATTGGTGACTGTATGTAGATAGCAAAGCAAAGGGAAATCAGCTTTTTGGCCCCCCCAAATTATATATATATATATGTGTGTGTGTGCATGTATATATATATAATTATAATATATATACATAATATATATAATATATATAATTCATATCATATATATATATGTACGTATGTTTGGCGACCTTACTCTTACATTATTTACAAAATCCAGTCTACCTATATCTTTTGCTTCTGTTTTATAAATATTAGACAACACTGCCCCCCACACACACAACAGTTATGCCATTTTGTTCCCTTTCTGTTTATTAGACTGGGAAAGATGTAAAAGACACATCGTAGCAAAATAATGTTTCATCAGGAGGCACAATCCAGTGAAAAGCTATAGGTTTCCGCCTACAACTATTGCCTAAATATCTCATAATAATGTCATTACTCCCTTGTTTGAAACAACTTTCTACAGAAAGACTTCATTCGCTAGAACTTGCATAAACGTAGCATCAAAGTCTTAATTCACTTCTGTAGAGTCGGGATCATACATTTTGCCATGCATTTGAATATTTTGAAGTTCCTGGATGGCAACAGGATGAAAAAGTAACTTTTTCCCTTAAATGACTACTTTGTAGAAATGAATGTAGCCATTGTTTTCTGAACTTCAAACACATGGCATAGGTCTTAGTACCTTTGAAGTCAGGCTCACTTTTGGCACAGTTTACAACGTGGCCACTGGAAAAGCTTTCGTGGTCCTGTAGACACGGCTGTAATATTTGACATCGTGGTGTTCACCAGACCTGGTTTCCTCCGAAATATGCACACACCGACCGCTTCAAGGAAGGATTGTGAATGCCTGCATCCCGTTTGTTTCGTACCAGTGTTCTCCCCGTGTGTCTCAGTTTTTGTTAGCTCTTTGGCCAGTGTATGCCGTTGCTGTCTTTCTCCGCATTTGGTCAAACATTCTGTTGATGCTAATTCATGAATGTCGCCTCCGTTTTTCAGCCTTCCTGTGGCAAATGACATTCTCACAGCTTTTGCTCATCATCTAAATGACATTAGAGCAAACTCTCATTTGCTTAAGGCAGTAAAAGGTTACACACATTATAGGGGGATGGCAGGAAGAACTAAACACAGAACCAAGTCTCAGTATTACAGGGGTACTACATTTTTAGTGCCTGCTCTATTTGCTTATTAGGTGAATAATTGAAACTCTCTCCTGAATTTGATTATCTTTCAGGATAGAAGACTTGCAGACTCCACATGATACCAGATTTTCCACACTAATAATATCCTTCTCAGCCGGGGAAAGCTACTCAGCTTTATATACTCGGATACTTTATTTTCACCATCAAGCAAGATAGCTTATACCCCGTCAATATAAAATATGTGTATGAGGTCATGTAGCTAATATGTACTGGTATCATTTTCCCATAAAGGTCCCAGTGAAAATTTTAAAACTTACCCTGCTGACAATGCAGCCCACCCGTGCCATAATATGGGAATAAATTACATTGCTCTTTAGACAACAGGATCCCGATTTGTCCATTTTTGGCCACGTCAAACTTTGTAAAGTTACTCTTCTTAATATCTGTTGGTTTCCGGGTGGAGAAATTACTCCTGGCAACACAGAAAGGGTCTGACCAGGTAGATGCTGACATTTCTTTCAGTGGATGTTTCCCAACTGACACACTGGAGACATATTTTAAAGAGTTTTGTTTTGGTTTCTGTTTTACCTGGACATGCAGTGTACATTTTGAATATGTATTTACTGTCGTAAATCAGTCTCTTTTTTCACATCATTGGAAATCCTTTGCTGCTGCCTCTCCTTGATGCCTGACTTATCCACAGATACGTGAAAGGCTCTGATTGTTCCTCTGTTGAGTGCCCTCAGCTTCGGCTTGAGGATGGAGCAGATCAAAGTATGATAGGGTCCCTTTCAATCTGGTGAAATGAACGGGACACTGCAAATGAGACCGTATCTGGTTGCAGGTGTTAAAGTCTTGTGTTCGGGGCGTCTCTGTGGCGCCCAGGACAGAGCCGCTGCAGCACAGCCATGAGACTGCCTTGTGGGGCATCTCCAGCAGGTGGAATCACTCTGGCTTCTCTCACGTGCTCCAAGTGCACACGCTGGGTCATTGCGTCACAGAGGGTTAGGGCTTGCATTTGGGGAAGTAGAAAAGGCAGGTGTTTGAGAATGCTGCTGTGTCTAGCACGTGCTTGCATCCATGTATGGTTGGTGGGATCATGTGTAATAGACAAAGCATCATGATGGTTGTGGCATCGTTTAAAAAGCCATTTATTGTGATCTTGAGAGCACACTTTTGGCACAAAACTTTGTCAACAAGTTGAATTATTTTCACCTTGAATGTCACCCGTTATAAAGTGTTAGATGACACCTGTTTTCCAGGCACTGGTGTTCCTGTGGAAAACCTGTTCTGAATAGAACCCACGTGCCATTTGATTTCACTTCTCACCAGGATTCACCACCCAGCCCTTCGCTACTGCAGTTCCTGTGGCAAAACCACTCTTAGAAAATAAAAAGTCAGTTGATAAAGAGAAATAGTTTAACTTGACCTTATGAAAAAGAGTGCTTCCTGCAGAACCTACCGTTCTATTTCTTTTTAATGTTTATTTTATATTGGAGCATAGTTGATTAACAATGTTGTGTTACTTGCAGGGGTACAGCGTAGTGACTCAGTTACACATAGACGTGTCTCTATTCTTTTTCAGATTCTTTTCCCATTTAGGTTATTACAGTAGACTGAGCAGAGCTCCCTGTGCGGTGCAGCAGGTCCTTGTTAGTTGTCCACTTTAAGTATAGTGGTGTGTACACGTCAATCCCAAACTCTTTTGCACAATGCATGAGTCTAGACCAAACGCAACACTTGCAGTTTGTGCCGGTGTATTGCACTTTTAGCCTTTGTCATCTCTCCGTCCTCTCGGCGGCAGAACCACAGAGGCTACAAAAGAGCACGAGCGACAAAATGCACACAGCGTTTGGGTGACTGGGGACGTTGTGATGTGGCAGTGGTGGTGAGATTCACAGCGCGATCCTCTAGATGCTAATGAGCTGTGTAGCTGCAGTTTCAGGAAGCCTCTCTGGAATCATCAGTTATATTGTGGAACTCTCACTTTTCTAGATTAAAAACATAAGCTTGAGATATAATGGGAAACTTGTAATTAAGGAGCCAGTAAACAGAGGAAAAGCCTAGCAAAAATTAAGTGGAATAAGTATCGGTGAGGTCTTTCTCCTTCTGTCATTCTCCTTCTGGAATGCTGCATTGCTTTTACAATAAAGAAGAAAACATTTGAGTCCCATTTAGCAGGCAACTTAGTATTTTTTTTAACCCTTGGAGTTTAGGCCGATTTAAGAAGATTCTTTTAAAATAGAGTAAGTATCTTGTTGATCTTTATTAAAAAATTGAGATATACTACACGTACCATATATTTTACCCTTTTAAGATCTACAGTGCGATGTTTTTTATTCTATTTGTAAAGCTGTGTGACCGTCACCACTGTCTAATTGCACAACATTTTTATTACCCTAAAAAGGAAACCTGTACCTTTTTGCTGTGTACCACACAGCCACACCAGCAGGCAGCCACTACCCTACTGTGTCTTTGTCTGTTCTACACATGTCACAGAGATGGGACATACGGCACATGGCCTTCCGTGCCTCGCTTTTAGAGAAAAGGGAGTCGGTATCAAAAATGAGATAAGGAGGTTATACTGGAGAGCTTCGCGCAAAGGCAAGAAATAAAATTTCTGCCATCAGTTTTGAAAGGCAGCTTCCTTTTGGCTTCTGGTGAGGCACATACTCAGTGAGGATTTCATCACGTGCACTTGCTGTCATTCTCCCGCAGGGTCTCGTTTTTCCCATAGTGAGCAGAGGAATACAGGAGGCAGCAGTGAGTAAAGCTGCTGGTTATTAATGTTAATATTATTATTAGCAATAACAATATTAATAAGTCTTTTGTTACACTTACTAGTTTCTTTGGTCCATTATACAGATGCGGTCACAGAAAGCAGAGAGCAGAGAGAACATGGGGACACAGTGGTTGACGTTTACTGAGGGTGTGTCTGTGTTTGACACTCCACGTGCTCCTTGATTTAATCCAGGGATGGAGAGACCAAGGGAACCGAATAGAGAGTCAGAAACAGAACCGCACAGAGTCCATTGATTTTTGATAAGCAAAGGCAACTCAAAGGAGAATGTATAATCTGTTTGGTGCTGCAACAGTTAGACATCACCCAACCAAAAAAAAGGGAACTTAGCCTCAGACTTGGAAAAAAGTTACGCCTTTCAAAACCATCTCAAAATGGAGCGTTAGGCCTAAATGTATAATGCAAAACTGTGAAACTTGTAGAAACTAACATAGGACAAAATCTAGGTGACCTCTGGTTTGGCAATGACTTTCTAGATATACCACAAAAAGCGTGACCCATGAAAGAAAAAAATAAGTAAGGGTGCATTGAAATTATAAACTGCCCTGTTAAAAGAATGAAAATATAAGACAGAGACTGGAAGGAAACATTTGCAAAACACATATCTGATAAAGGAATTGTGTCCAAAATATACAAAGAACTCTTAAAAGTCAAGAAGAACCACGCAATGAAAAATTAGGAAGAAAAGAAAACTGAACAGACTCGTCACCGAAATGATACACAGGTGCCAGATAAGCATTAGAAAGGATGTTAAACATCTTTTTTAAAGGGAATTAAAACTTAAAACTATGAGTTGTTCCTGCCCCATTAGAATAGTGAAAACAAAACAAAACAACAAATCCCCGCCCCGCCCCGCCAGAAAAAACCACCACCACCAATTGCTGGAGAAGATGTGGAGAAACAGGAACTTTCATGCAGTGCTGGGGGGCAGGGATGCAAAATGACCCACTTTGCAACACACTTGGGCAGTTTCTAACAAAGCAAAACAGGCTGACAACACCATCCAACAGTCATGCTCCTGAGTATTGACCCAACTGATTTGAAAACTTGCTCCACCCAAAACAACCCTGCACAGACACGTTTATATCAGCTTTACTCATAAGCACCCGAGTCACCTGGAAGTGGTCAAGATGTCCTTCAGCAGGTGGACGGTAAACAAACTGTGATGGTGAACGTCCACACCATGGAATATGATTCAGTAACGGAGAAAAGCAGAGGGAGCGATCAGACCACAGAAGAGGGAGTAACCTTAAATGCATATTGCTAAGTGCACAAGCCAGTCTTCAGAGGATCCATCCTGTATCATTCTGTTTGTGTGGCGTTCTGGACAAGGGAAAATCAGAGTGGTGAAGTGTCAGTGCTCTGTAGGGTTGGGCTGGGGGAGGTATTAGCAGATTGATCGGGTGACGCACAGGGCCTTTACGTGTGGTGAGAGTGCCCTGTATGGTGCTCTAACCCGTGATGGATACAGGGCACAAGGCGTTTGACAAAACCCCTAGCACTTTTCAGCACAAAGAGTAAACTTTAACATACGCAGTGCTTTTCAAGATCACGTAAGTTAGTAGATTCAGGAGAGAACGCAGACTGTGGCAAAACAATCGGTGTTGCAAACACTGTGTATGAAACAACTGGGCGGTGGGGATGGAGGGGAAAGTGCTGAGCTAAGCAACCTTGGGAATGACCGGAGACTCTGAGAGTAAAAGGCAGAAGAAGCTGCATGAGCCCTAGTTGATAGAGTTCCACCTCAGCGTCTGCGGCTGTGGGTCACCTGCTGTGATGGGGCGGTACGCGTATATATGTTGGAATTGAATGTTAAGTTAAAGGCATAGGGGGCGTTAGGAGCCAGACTTCTCAGTGTCGCTGTGGAAGGTTGCAGACCGCCAGGCAGGAGGCTGGTCGTGCGTTAGGCTTGGAGACCTCACGTGTGGCTTAATGTAAATACAGACGTTTACGTATAGGAATATGTCTAGGTGTCTAGCTATACCTGGGTTACTATACTTTGGAAACACTTGTACAGAATTCAGAATCAGCCTAAACTAACCCATGACGATAGTAGTGAGAATCGAGGTTGTCTTGGGTGCACTAAATGTGTCAGCAGAGGGACGTTTGTGTAGAGACTGCTCTGTAGCATCACCTAGGTCCTGTTGGCACAGGTGTACAAGCAGGGAAAGATCACAGCGCTGCACTCTTAAGAGTCGTGCAGTTCACTCTAAGTTAAATTGTGCCTCAGTTTCCAAACAATTGAATAGATGATTTCAAATTGCGGTCGGAGTGTTTGATTGCATGGCATGGGGACCATCCTTTCAACAAGGAGTGGAAGTTACTGAGAGAAAGCAGAGTTCTTAACAGATGTTCCAAATCAGGCTCCCGGTACCCTGGCCTGTTGAGGACGTGATACGAGGAACAGACAAACCCTCAATCTTCTCCTGGCCCTCCTGACGCTCCCTAGAATATCTGTATTTTGAGAAATGCTTTCCTTTACTGTGTGGTGTTTCAGTTAACCAGCAATGTGTGAAAGGCGAGCAGGTATGGAAAACTGCACTTTTACCATTCCCTGGTGGGCTTTGGGGCTTCGCTGGCTTGTAATCACGTGCTGTGGTTGGATTGTACACTCCCTGCCATACTTCCGTTCAGCATTAGCAGTTGGTGGAGATGAAATCCACACGGGATTGTGCTTTTCCATTGTTTTCACCAAACTACAGTCAGTAAAAGTTCTCCCCTGTTTATTTAGATAGTTTATTATTGAATTGGCTGCATTCAAATTCCCAGGAACTCTGTGACTAGTAACCCTGACAGTAAAACGCAGGTGCTTAGGAGGACGGGAAGTTGAATTCGTTTCAAGTTACACACCTGCCTTTTCTTCACTAACGGCAGTGACTTTGACCTTGGCTTATGCATAGACGTTTGTCTTCTGAATGTACATTCCCCAGACTGAGCGCCTTGTTTTGAGACTGAAATGCTCTTGTAACAAAACAAAACAGGAAGGTCCTCACTTACAGAATTAAAAGTACCAACTTCCTAAAACAGTTCTGTCCTAAAATTCCTCAAACGTTGATCACTGAGCCAAGGCTGGAGGGAATGGACTATAATTGGGGGAACAGAATGCTCGAGTGAAAGGCTCACGTGAACATCTGGAAGAGAAGCCTGGAGGGCTGACCTCAGAAAATGACAACTTGCACGGTGACCAAAAAGTGCAGGCTTCTACAACCTGTGGGTGGAGGTGACCAGTGGGGTTAGTGAATGTGGGGAAAACTGAAAGCATTACGGTAGGCTGTGGGCTTGTTCATTTTTCTTTTCTAGGAATAATTCGACCCTTATTTTAAAAGCTCTCTGTTAACCAATGAAAGTTTAAATGATATATTTTAACAGCTAGATGGACTTTTGTGATATGCAAAGTCAGTATTATTCTTCTGCTGAGCCAAGTATCATGGTCTCTGTAGAGAACGTTCTGAATGAATTATTTTGGAGTGATGGGACTCTCTCATCACTGACATTCCTTCAGTGGAGAATGTCAGAGGAAGCCCCCTGTGTGTGAATTGCCCACAATGCCATGTGTTGCCTGCCCCTGGTCCAAGACTCATAGAAGATTAACGTCCAAAAGAAAATCGCAGCTGGCACGTGGTTATTATTTCTGCCTTTTAGCTGTCAAACCTGGCCTCTGAATCTCACAGCAACATAAGATAAAACTGACCACTATGAATTCATAGAATGACCCAGCAAGCTGGCCAAGTAGGTTCTAATAAGAGCCCAGCGTTATGTGGAAGCTTCACAGGGGTGAAGTATTAACTGAGGTGTACCGTATGAGAGGTATTCTTAAATTGTGGCCTAGCGCCAGCAAATTCCATCCATAAGAACTCTAGAATATGCCTTTCAAAGCTATATCTCCTTTATGCAACTTCATCTTTACCCCCCACGCCCCGGGCGCCCTGCAGTACACACCTCAACCATGTCTCTGCTTCCCCTCCTCTCGGTCACCGTGCAGCAGCCCTGCTGATTTTTATCGAAAGGCTATTTTTAGGAGAGTTTTAGTTTTACAACAGAATTGAGAGGGAGGTACAGAGATGTCCCACCTACACCCCGCCGACGCTGCCCATGGACATGCATGGCCTCTCCTGTTACCAGCATCAGTCAGCAGAACGGTACTTTTTTTTTTTTTTTTTTTTACCAAGAATGAACTTACATCGACACATCACGATCACGATCACCCAAAGTCCATAGTTTACCTTAGGGTGTACACGTGGTGTTGTACATTCTGTGGGAACCGACAAATGTGTAGTGGCATGTATCCTTCCGTATGATGTCAGAATGTCATACAGAGTATTTTCACTGCCCTAAAAATCCTCTGTGCTCTGCCTATTTATCCTTCCCTCCACCATAAGTCCTGGCAACCACTGATTCTTTTACCACCTCCCTAGTTTTGTCTTTTCCAAAATGTCATATGGTTGGAATCATCACAACATGTAACCTTCTCACACTGGCTTCTTCACTTACTGATGTGCGTTTAAATGTCCTCTGTAAAAGCATAAATCAGATAATATGGCCCTCTTCAATTTAAAATTATTTATTTACTCCCACTGAAAACGTTTTACTGTATCCTCAGAATCTTTCGGCGTGTTTTCTGAACAACCTCGTCCTGTCAGACGAGACCCTAACATTATCGACCACCACAGTGTATCCCACATTACAAAGATGTGGGTTAAGAAAAAGCACTTGGAATGTGACCACTTATAATATTCTAACCCAAACACGAAGAGCTTGTTTTTGTAAGTAGAATGTTTTATGCAGTGCTTTATGTATCCAAACAGCGTACTGTTCTATGTATAAGTTACGTCACATAAGGATAAAGTTAACACCGATGGACCCTCCAAATGCCTCAAAGCTAAGTTGATCTCTGTATTCCTCTTTTATTATGTCATCTTTTCTCTTCCCAGTAACAGCCCCTGTATTTAATTTTTGTGCTTTTTATTATCCTTTTAAATAGAATTTTATTATACGTGTATTTGTCCCTAAGTAGATTTTGTTTTGTGTCTTTTTCAAATCCCTTTCATACGTCAGTATTAGTTCTGTTGAGGTTAGGTCACACATAGCGAGATACATCTGTTTTCAAGTTTAACAGATATATACTCACGAAACAGCTACCATGACGAGATGGAGCATATTTCAGTCACCCCAAAATGTTATTTCATCCCTCGTTGTGCTTCATTGCCACCATTCTTCTCCTCACATCCAGGGAACTGTTGACTGATCGTTTTCACTATCATTTATCATCAGGAAAATGCAAATGAAAACCACAATGAGATGTAAGTACACACTGGCCAAAATGATGGCCATTAAGAAGACCGACCATAGCGAGCGTCAGTGAAGATGCTGAGCAACTAGATCCCTCATCACGGCTGCTGGGGACGTGAAATGTCACGCTGCAAAACAACGGGGCATTTTCTTACAGAGTTACACACACCTCCCGTGGTCCAACCCAGCAGACCCCTCACAGGGTTTACCCCAGACCTGACACCGTATATGTACACACGAAGATGGGTGTAGCAGTGTCAGCAGCTTTCGTCATAGTAGACACAAACTGGAAGTGACAGCACTGTCAACAGGAGAAAAGATAAATTGTGGCACGTGGATGGTTACTCAGCGTAAAAATGAAGACACCATCATTACATGCCACGGGCTGGATGAATCTCACAATGAATGTGTTGAGGGAATGAAACCAGATTTAAAAAAAAAAAAGAGCACCCACTGCGCAATTCCCTCTCTATTAAATTTTACAACAGGTGAGGTCAGTTTCAGTTGCTTCTGTGCTTTATAAAAAATGGTATCCAATATGCAGTGTTCAGTGACTTGATTTTTTTCATCGAGTATCAGGTTTCCAAGATATTGCTGCCTGTTGCTATAATTCACTGTAGTTCTTTTATCCTGCTCGTCTGTAACATTTCGCTGCGTAAACTGGGAAGATTTGGTCCGTTGGCTGCACTTTGCCAACCCCTGCTTTAAGCTATTATTGGCCCAACGCCCAGGACACCAGAGTCTGGATACGTGGACAACATCAGCTTCTAGAGCAGGAGTCAACCCACTGCAGTCTGTGGGCCAAATCTGGCCCTCCGCTTGTTGGTTGAAGTAAAGTTTTATGGGGACCCAGTCCCATTCACTTGTTTGTGTGTTGTTTGTGGCTGTCTCGTGCTGCAGTGGCAGCATCAAGCAGCTGCGAGGGACACCGCGTGCGCTGCAGAGCCTAAACGGTTTCCTGTCTAGCACCTTACAGGAAGATTCAGCAGAAAACCTCCTGGACCAGGGTCTGAACAAAGATCGTCACCTAAAAGTCTGTGCTGAACAAGTGCAAGCAAAGACACCCCTGAGGATGGTAGTTGGGCTAAATTACTTCTATTATCCAAAACTACAGCCGTGGAAAATATCCCAAGCTGAGGCTACTGGCCACACTGGAAAAGATCCCACTGCATTTAAAATTATTAGATCTTGTTAGCCCGTACAGCCCAGGTATCCATGGCTTTGTGACACCCAGGCCTTGTACGGGCCAGGTAGCCGTCTTGGTGTCAGCTGAACCGTGTGATGGTTTTACCTGTCAGTTCAGGTTACCCAAGCCTTGGATAAAGTCAGAAGACCCCAAATAGACCCTCATCCATCTTGAGATTGGCGTCCAAGGAGAAGGTTCCAGGGCAGAAAGATGCATCCCCTAGTCATGGCGTGGTCCTATTGCAACAGTAAAATTTATTTGCAGAAAGTAACCCGTCCAGACCGTGGTTTTTGTTTTTTTTTTTTCTTCAAACTCTTCTTGGTACCAGTGAGTATTTCCATATTCCGGGGCCATCTTCCTAGAATGGGAAAGTCTCCACATTTGTGAAGGTATAAGAGGGTTTTACTTTCAGCTCAGCAAACAGACCTCTTTTATTGCCTTAAACCTTTTAAAGAAGCTAGTAGCCGGAGTTGTCCTTAAAATGCCCTTTTATTTTCTGGCTTAATAGCAAAACTGCCTTCTGTCTACACTCTTTCTCTTGCCCCAAGAGAGGCCCCATTCTCTAAGAAAGTAGGCAGCGGGCGTGTTGCCAGAAAAGTTCCAAAGTGAGTAGCAACATTCCCCCGCTAGGTGTTCTTCTCAAAATCACAAATTCATGCTCCAGCCTCTCCCGGAAAATACTTAAGAGGAGCATCTTTCCATTCAGAAATTCGTTCCTTAAGCATAACCTAAAAAGGTAGCATCTGAAACAAGGATTATTTGCGGAGGGAAAAAAAAAAAGGAACCAGTCTCTTGTTTTAAAAATCTCTCATTCTCACTCTGCCAAGCCTGCATTGCACAAAAATGTGTGTCTTGATTTAAGTTCATCTCGGCCCACTGATTCTCGTCTGCCCAGCGTGATCTGCAAAGCCTTAAAATCAGGCACAGCCTCTGTTGAAGCCGCTAACTGTGTTTGCGAGACTGAAAGAGGATCCAGATGAAGAGGTGAAACTGCTCCAGGCCTCCGTGCCAAGCAGACACCAAAGATGTGTCCAAGATTCTCGAGTCTCCTGATAACACGGGGAGGGGCTGGCTCCACCGGGCCATCAACCGCACCACGCTGAAGGGAAGCTGTTCGTCGTTGCTGGCTGCCACTCGGAGCACAGTAACAAAAATGTTGGCGGCCGTTGGCATTCTCAAGTTACGGCCCACAGCTTCGCAAGTTTGTATACACCGCCTTCTACACATTCCGGGGGTCGCACCAGTGAAAACGAGAACCGTACATTTCAGCTTGCGTGGAGCTTCCTAGGCTGGCATCTCAGCGTTTCCGCCCTGTTATCTGACATGATAGTCGCTAATTTACCTGCGAGGCAGGTAGGAAGTGTATCCCTGTTTGCTGAGGGGGAAACCGGACACAGAGGAAGGGGGAGCTGTGTCCTCTGTCCAGAGCTTCAAAAGAAAGATCATGTCCCTCCTGGCTCAGGATGGAACTGGCTGTGCAAATCCAGGCCCTTTCTTTGGCAGGAAGTTCTCTGCTTCTTGTGTGTGTGAAGAGAAGGTTGAGAAATGCGAGTTGCTGCTGGAAGAAAGGGAAATCCAGCATGATATCTCCCTTTGCCTAACACCGAGATACGGGACATCTGAGCTGTCATTTCTCTAAGGAACCTCAGGGAGGAAGGCTGGAATCTTGATGTAACAGGATGATTTGTTTATACTGTGGATTCAGGAGTCAAGGGGACATAAAATTCAGAGAAAATCTGTGTCCAGTGTATGTCGTATGCCTGAAGATTATTACTGATTCTGCCCGTCAACATTTTCTTTTTTCCATTAGAGGAATTGTTCCTAGGAATCTGGGCTGCTTGATCCCCACAGTTCCGTTTAAATCATGAAAGCATAACCCTGGCTTGTGGACTTGCTGTTCCTGCTTTAACAGTTATTTTAGAACCATGGAAAAGTTTCCTCTCAATGGAGACTTTGCCCTTAGTCTTTCCTACTTACAGGGCAGCTAGTCCACCTGCTTCCCACCCTGTGCTGATCTCCAGCCATGCCCGACAGACACACACCCAGGCACAACCAGCTACCTGCCTTATCTGCACCTCAGCACATCACACAGATCCAGATGTGCGTGGTCGGGCGGGACCACAATCTTTCATGTCCCTGCTGGGCTCCGCAGGAAGACATCGCCATCTGTTTGACCAGGAAGTGGCTCCCGTGACTGTCTTGAACAAGGAGCCACCAGAGACGCGTTGTTAACGTGGCTCATTATGTGTCACCTCCTCCCAGTGTTACAGCCCTGGTAGGACGTGGTTCTCTCTCCAGGCTCCCAGATCTGATTGGGATTTCGCCTCGCGCCTCGCCTGAGCAGAGGAAGTGATTACAGAGAAGAGCAGTAGGAGAACTTTAATCTCTCAACTTGAGACGAAGCCATCACTTACTCCCCGCAAATGTTTCCCCACCTTTCTCATGCAGTTTGTCACAACTTCAGACGACCTTCACATGGGAGTGGTGGCGTGCATCCTGTTATTCTTATCCTTCTGGCAAGTTTAGGAAATTTCCTGCTGGGCACGCAGATGAAATACTACATATATGTTCGTGTTGGTCAGCAGAATCCATATCATGCTCTGGAAATCACCTGAAATTCTGTTTTTTTTTGTTTTTTTTGTTTTTTTTTTCATTTATACAGCCTTTGGGGTTGTATAATTTGGGGCTTTGAAATCAAATGAAATCAAATAGCAAGGACTCTCCTCTACCACCTTGTAAAGTTTGTCCCCAGATTTACTTACATTTATATTTTTGTGATTTCAGGGTCCAACATTGCACCAGGGCATAATTTAAAAATAGGCAGATGTGGGTCACAATGAAGGATGGTTGACACATTTAGGTGAGATGATCCACTACTGAGACATAGGACTCCAAATCCCAGTAACTCTCCACACCGCCGCAGGGAACGCATCTCAACAAAGCACTGACTACCAGTTAAGTGAAAGGAATTTCAGAGTCCAGAAATGTTGACATCCATCCACATAGGGTTACAGGCTGAGTGCAGACAGGAATTAGGCTCCCTGAGGGTTTGGTCAAATGTATGTATACGTGTTAAAATTTGAGATACCTAATCAAAGTGATGTGTGAACTAAAGTAAAAATTATATGGAGGAATGATTACACATGTGGTAAAACTGCATTAGCTGGGGCTTCCCTGGGGCACAGTGGTTGGGAACCTGCCTGCCAATGCAGGGGACACGGGTTCGAGCCCTGGTCTGGGAGGATCCCACATGCCGCGGAGCAACTAGGCCCATGAGCCACAACTACTGAGCCTGCGCGTCTGGAGCCTGTGCTCCGCAACAAGAGAGGCCGCGATAGTGAGAGGCCCGCACACCGCGGTGAAGAATGGCCCCCGCTTGCCACAACTAGAGAAAGCCCTCGCACAGAAACGAAGACCCAACACAGCCAAAAATAAAAATTAATTAATTAATTAATTAAAAACAAAAAACAAACTGCATTAGCTGTACACGACCACACAAATGAGTGCGTGTAGAACCGGGGAGGTTGGTGGATATGTTTCCGGGTGGTGCCATAGGACTGCAGTTCTGCAAGATGTTACTCTTGGGGAAACACATGAAGATGACTTGGGACTCTCTCTGCATTATTTCTTACACTTGCATGTGGATCTGCAAGTTCCACGACATAAAAAATGCAATTAAAGGCACTCTGTGGAGGAAGGCAGAAAGACAGCAGGAAGATGCATGTCCTGAAGCGCATTTGTAAATGTCCACAGAGGGTAGGCAGGCAGAGAAGGTGGATGTGATCTTTAGTGTCCGAGGATTAAATAGCAGAGGGCTGAAGGAGGGTTGGAAAATCCTATGTCTCCCTGAGGAGAGAGATCAAATAACAAGGCCACGATTATGACAGCTGAAAGGAATGTCTCCAGGGTTTCCCACCCTTGACGCGGACACACACACACACACACAGTGTTGGCGCCCGGATTGAATAGACAGCACCAGCGGTTGTCCTGGGTATTAGCACCGGCACTAAAATGGAATCCTGAGTCTCCTGGGTCGCTTTCTTTTACAACTGTGAATGCTGAAATCTGGCTTGTGAACTGATCAAAACTCAAGCTCAAGGTTGCGGTTTGCTGCCTCTTTGGAAAAACCAACGCTTGGGTCGAAATGCTAATCAGGCTTTATTTTAAAGCATGAAAAACAGGGGGGAAAAAAAGGAGACAGTCACCGTAGACAAGCTGACTAATTTCTGTTCAGTGATATTTCACAGCCTGGCAGCCCTGGAGTCTGGCACCTTTGATCTCCTTTTCCTAAAGAGCGTTCCTTTGTAGAGGACACCGCCGTGCTGGGGAGCTGGGGTCTGCCCTCTGCCCTGACTCTGTACCTTGTTCTCTTCCCGCATGTGGGCTATAAGAACAGGGTCTCTTTCTAACAGGATGCTTTCGAGATTCAAAGACTTGAAGTTTCCGTAGCACCACCTGTATCCACCGTTCACGTTTGTCGTCGCCACGTTCGTTCATGTGCTCCGCTGTAGGAGAGCCTCTCGTTTTGTTTACTCCTTTTCCTTTGGGTGACTGTTGACATTGCAGTTCTACCTCTAGGGACATATGCCCAGGAGAAATGAGAGCATGTGTACACAAAATACTCATCTAAGAATGTCCACAGAAGCACCCTTTATATGAATATGATGAAATAAGTGAGAGGATGCACGAAGGTTAGTAAGGGAAGCATCCTTGGGGAAGAGAGAGGCAGGAATTGTAGGAGGATGGGGCAGAAAGTTTGGAGCAGGGTCCAGGAGGAGATCTCAGTGTTGGGAAGCATCTTGCTCCGTGCAGGCTCAGTTCAAATGCTGTATAATTTCCTGTCCCCTCCCTCTACCTTAGTTTGGACAGCTAGGATTGTCTATAAAGTGCCAATGCTCTTGGTGTTAAGAGTAGTCAGTTTTGTCCATGCCACTGGCTGGATTAAGGAGGATTAAAATAGGCTGACTCTACTTTCTATGGTTAAATAACAGTCCATCCTAAATTATTTGGCTTTAAAGAATGCATTCCCCACCTCCACGTCCAAAATACTGATACCGTGAGTATCAAATAGTAGGCGCGTTACTAGAAGCAGTGAACTTTCATAGAGATGGCATTGGGCGGACATGATAATATCCAGATTTTTACTGTGTCACTGGTACTAGCAAACCGAGTCAACCTGAAGAATCCCTTCACCTCGTGATAGCTCTGCTGGCTCTAAAATAGTGGCTTTGGAGTACATGGCTCTAAGATTCTCTAAGCTCCCAAAACCTGCAGAGTGAAGTTTTCGTATTTTATAAATCAGTAGCTTCATATCTTTGTATTTCACTGTTGGTCCTGAGGTCTCTAGAATACCATCCCCAAGGCTGCTTGATTTTACTGTTCAGGATTAGAGACTTCATGCTGAACGGAGTGGTTGCTTTTACCACACGTGTGCCAGCCTTTCTCCACGACCCCAAGAAAGCAGTCACGTTCTCTTGCCATGAATCAGAGCTGAAAGGGGACGCCAGCATCTGACCCCACAGGATTCCTGCCAGCTGCGGCTGCATATAATGAGGCAATTCGATGTGTCACCTGCTTAAGACCACTTGCTGGTGGTTTAGGGTGAGTTTTCAAGGATTCAGTAGTAAAATCATCATTTTCCTGCAGGCATTTAATGCACATTTATAGCTTCAATTTTGCTTACTCAGCTGTGCAATATCACGTCTGTATAAATGAAGATTCAAGCAGAGAAGCAGATCTCCTAGGATAGACAGATGATAGATAGATATAGGTGTAGATATGTAGATAGGATACGTAATTATGTACAGTATATAACCTCTACATAGATAGAGACGGAGAGATACCTATAATATCTATCTTATGTATCTATAGGTTATATTAAGCATATATAGATTATTATAATACAATGTAGATATTATGGATTATTCACAATGTATAGATAGATATAGATATGGACAGATGGAGATAGATATCTATGGGTCAATATTTATCTATCACAGATAGATAAATAGATAGAAAAATAGATGTTGACATATATCTACCTCTCCGTTTTTCTGTCTGTCTGTTTCTATGTACCTGTCATCGTTTATCTATGGAGAAATGGGCAAGTCTAAACTCTGCAGGGCTGGGAATCCCCTGGTGGTCCAGTGGACTGCGTGCTCTCACTGCCAAGGGTCTGGGTTCAAGCCTTGGTCGGGGAACTGAGATCCCACAAGCCGTGCAGCGCTGCCAGAATAAAGAACAAAACAAAAAATCTGTAGTGCAGACCAGCAGGAAAGGGCAGTCTGGGGCTGCTCTACACATGCAGAATTTTTCTTCTCTCATGGAAATGTCAGCCTTGCTGTTTCCCCCCAGCATTGTCAAGGTATAGTTGATGAATAAAAGCTGTATGTATTTGAGGTATACAGTGTGATGGTTTGTTACATGGGTACTTTGTGAAATGAATACCCCGATCAAGTTAATGTACACATTTATCACCTCACAGAGCTACCATTTTGTGTGTGTGGCGAGAACATTTAAGATCTACTCTCTCAGCAGATTTCAAGTATACAATATCGTATATGCCAAAGCACTCGTGTTTTTCTTGTTCCACTATTCTGCAAAGAAAGGGAAAGAAAGGGAAATAAGTCGCTACTTAGTGTAAAGCCATGGCTTTCCCTTCCAGAGAGCTCCTAGGCCAGCGCTGGGCAGGGACCTCCTATGGCATAAGTTGACGGTTAGCCAGAAGGAGAAAAGCAAACCAGGATGAAACTAAGAAATAACTGATAAAAATTTAGATTTATTGGGTTAAAGATTTACCCGATGATTAGGTACTCAACGCTTCTATTCCTTACTTCCCTTAAAGCCAGCAAATAGAGTGTTTTGTAAATTTTATCCTATTATGGTGATTTTTTTAAAGGTTTTTTTGAAAAACAGAAAGTGCATCACTCTCTATCTGGTGCTCAATGGGCAGGAGTAACATCAGGAGAGCGAATAACCCCCAGGGCCACTGCTACTCCTCACACAGTAGCCGCTTTGGAAAGAGCTGGGAAAGGGTTCAGGAAGTAACCCATGTCTCGAAGGGTGGCCGTCAGGGTTCTCAACTTACGAGTGAAGGTCACAGAGCACAGTTTATTAAAAGTCGGATATGTGAACCGTCTTCTCAACCATTTTGCTATGAGTGATGCTTTTTGAAACACATATGTACATTGTCTTACAAAATCCAGATTTAGAGGAGAAAATAGCCTTAAATGTCCTCGTCATCTTGGTGAGGAGGGATCATGATATCGTGTGACATGGAACAAGGCCGAGCTGTTTTATTATTGTCTGTGGTTCCAAGAGCTTAGCCTTTTCCAAAGCGTGTCAAAACACCCAGCTTTTAATCAGCGCGATCAGAGTAACAGTGTTACTAGTTCAGTGGGCTGCCATCTCATCAGGCAATTTGCTCTACAAGAAACATTTTGCAAACACGATAAAACCCAGAGTTTCCGTAAGTCTCTAGAATACAGTCAGAGTTGCTAATAGCCTGTCAGTGAGAGCAGAGAAAATCTTGGAACTGTAATAAAAAAGCTGGTTTTCTTCCGCAAAGAATTCTGTAGGGGGGCTTCCCTGGTGGCGCAGTGGTTGAGAGTCTGCCTGCCGATGCAGGGGACGCGGGTTCGAGCCCTGGTCTGGGAGGATCCCACACGCCGCGGAGCAACTAGGCCCGTGAGCCACGACTACTGAGCCTGCGCCTCTGGAGCCTGTGCTCCGCAACAAGAGAGGCCACGATAGTGAGAGGCCCGCGCACCGCGATGAAGAGTGGCCCCCGCTCACCGCAACTGGAGAAAGCCCTCGCGCAGAAACGAAGACCAACACAGCCAAAAATAATTAATTAATTAATTAATTAATTAATTAAAAGTGAATATCTGCTAAAAAAAAAAAAAAGCTGTAGAAAAATCTTACAAGAAACCTGGGTTACGCTGCACTTTTTTGTGGTGGTTACGTTGATTCTGGATTCGTTTGTCTCTTCTCCAAGGTCTCACTTGCTCTCGTTGCTTGAAGCAGCTTAGCCCAATGCTCACTAATTTGAGGAGTACGGCAAAGCAAGCCTTACTAATTTCAGTGATGTACAAGATGAGCTGGCTCCCTTGCTACTGTACAGAAAGGAAACTGTGAATCCCACTAGCAAAACCATCCAGGAGGCTTCATGAAGCACATTATGTATCCAAGGAAAATGCAGCTCTCTATAAAGTATCTGCTATATTTCCAGTCTGTCTTATTTTGGGGGAAAATCACTTAGATTGACATTTATGAAGTTTCCGATGATGCAGTTGTGTCATTCAAATCGTTTCTGAACATTACACAGCAGTAACAATTTATGGCCTAGTAATTTAGGTACTGTCCTGCAAAATTACGGATAAGTTTCACCCTCGGACATACACTGGGCTGTGAAAATCCATGCTTTCTGCATTTGCCAGCCACAGTGAAATGCTTCGCTTACAAGATCCAGACTATACATTGAAAAAGAGAGTGGTGGGAAGGTTATTGGGAGATCCCATAACTTGTTTGGTTAGATCTAGGAGACCTCTCGAGATGATGGGGAGAAAATAGAATGGCGGCCTCGAGTAAAAGGCTTGGTTTCCCCTATGTGTTCTTATTTTTTTTTCAGTTTTATAAGTAGATATAAGTGTGTATCTCTAAGCTATAAAAGTATAGTTGATCGACAATACTGTGTTAGTTTCAGGTGTACAGCAAAGTGATTCAGTTATACATATATATCTGTCCATTCTTTTCCAGATTCTTTTCACATACAGGTTATTACAGAATACTGAGTAGAGTTCCCTGTGCTGTACAGTAGGTCCTTGTTGATTACCTATATATTTTTTAACATCTTTATTGGAGAATAATCGCTTTACAATGTTGTGCTAGTCTCTGCTTTATAACAAAGTGAATCAGCTATACATATACATATATTCCCATATCCCCTCCCTCTTGCGTCTCCCTCCCTCCCACCCTCCCTATCCCACCCCTCTCGGTGGACACAAAGCACCGAGCTGATCCCCCCGTGCTATGTGGCTGCTTCCCACTAGCTCTCTATTTTACCTTTGGTAGTGTATATATGTCCATGCCACTCTCTCACTTCGTCCCAGTTTAACCTTCCCCCTCCCCGTGTCCTCAAGTCCATTCTCTACATCTGCGTCTTTACTCCTGTCCTACCCCTAGGTTCTTCAAAACCAGTTTTCTTTTTTTTTTTTAGATTCCATATATATGTGTTAGCATACAGTATCTGTTTTTCTCTTTCTTACTTACTTCACTCTGTATGACATTCTAGGTCCATCCACCTCACTACAAATAACTCAATTTCATTTCTTTTTATGGCTGAGTAGTATTCCATTGTATATATGTGCCACATCTTCTTTATCCATTCATCTGTCGATGGACACTTAGGTTGCTTCCATGTCCTGGCTATTGTAAATAGAGCTGCAATGAACATTGTGGTACATGACTGTTCTTGAATTATGGTTTTCTCAGGGTATATGCCCTGTAGTGGGATTGCTGGGTTATATGGTAGTTCTATTTTTAGTTTTTTAAGGAACCTCCATAGTGGCTGTATCAATTTACATTCCCACCAACAGTGCAAGAGGGTTCCCTTTTCTCCACACCCTCTCCAGCATTTCTTGTTTGTAGATTTTTTGATGATGGCCATTCTGACTGGTGTGAGGGAGGTGATACCTCATTGTAGTTTTGATTTGCATTTCTCTAATGATTAGTGATGTTGAGCATCCTTTCATGTGTTTGTTGGCAGTCTGTATATCTTCTTTGGAGAAATGTCTATTTAGGTCTTCTGCCCATTTTTGGATTGGATTGTTTGTCTTTTTGATGTTGAGCTGCATGAGCTGCTTGTAAGTTTGGGAGATTAATCATTTGTCAGCTGCTTTGTTTGCAAATATTTTCGCCCATTCTGAGGGTTGTCTTTTCGTCTTGTTTATGGTTTCCTTTGCTGTGCAAAAGCTTTTGAGTTTAATTAGGTCCCATTTGTTTATTTTTGTTTTTATTTCCATTACTCTGGGAGATGGATTGGAAAACATGTTGCTGCGACTTATGTCAGAGAGTGTTCTGCCTATGTTTTCCTCTAAGAGTTTGACAGACCTTACATTTAGGTCTTTAATCCACTTTGTGTTTATATTTTCTATTTCTTCCTGGTTCAGTCTCAGAAGGTTGTGCTCTGCTAAGAATTTGTCCATTTCTTCCAGGTTGTCCATTTTATTGGCGTAGAGTTGCTTGTAGTAATCTCTTGTGATCCTTTGTATTTCTGCAGTGTCAGTTGTTACTTCTCCTTTTTCATTTCTAATTCTATTGATTTGAGTCTTCTCCCTTTTTTTCTTGATGAGTCTGGCTAGTGGTTTATCTATTTTGTTTATCTTCTCAAAGAACCAGCTTTTAGTTTTATTGATCTTTGCTATTGTTTGCTTCATTTCTTTTTCATTTATTTCTGATCTGATCTTTACGATTTCTTTCCTTCTGCTAACTTGGGATTTTTTGTTCTTCTTTCTCTCATTGCTTTAGGTGTAAGATTAGGTTGTTTATTTGAGATGTTTCTTGTTCCTTGAGGTAGGATTGTATTGCTATAAACTTCCCTCTTAGAACTGCTTTGGCTGCATCCTGTAGGTTTTGGGTCATTGTGTTTTCAAAGTCATTTGTTTCTAGATATTTTTTGATTTCCTCTTTGATTTCTTCACTGACCTTTTCGTTATTTAGTAGCATGTTGTTTAGCCTCCATGTGTTTGTATTTTTTACAGTTTTTTTCCTGTAATTGATATCTAGTCTCATAGTGTTGTGGTCAGAAAAGATACTTGATATGATTTCAGTTTTCTTAAATTTACCAAGGCTTGATTTGTGACCAAAGATATGATCTATCCTGGAGAATGTTCCATGAGCACTTGAGAAGAAAGTGTATTCTGTTGTTTTTCGATCGAATGTCCTATAAATATCAATTAAGTCCATCTTGTTTAATGTGTCATTTAAAGCTTGCGTTTCCTTATTTATTTTCATTTTGGGTGATCTGTCCATTGGTGAAAGTGGGGTGTTAAAGTCCCGTACTATGATTGTGTTACTGTTGATTTCCCTTTTTATGGCTGTTAGTATTTGCCTTATGTGTTGAGGTGCTCCTATGTTGGGTGCATAAATATTTACAATTGTTATATCTTCTTCTTGGATCGATCCCTTGATCATTATGTAGTGTCCTTCTTTGTCTCTTGTAATAGTCTTTATTTTAAAGTCTATTTTGTCTGATACGAGAATTGCTACTGCAGCTTTCTTTTGATTTCCATTTGCATGGAATATCTTTTTCCATCCCCTCACTTTCAGTCTGTATGCGTCCCTAGGTCTGAAGGTGGGTCTCTTATAGACAGCATATATACAGGTCTTGTTTTTGTATCCATTCAGCCAGACTGTGTCATTTGGTTGGAGCATTTAATCTATTTACATTTAAGGTAATTATTGATATGTATGTTCCTATTACCATTTTCTTAATTGTTTTGGTTTTGTTATTGTAGGTCTTTTCCTTCTCTTGCGTTTCCTGCCTAGAGAAGTTCCTTTAGCATTTGTTGTAAAGCTGGTTTTGTGGTGCTGAATTCTCTTAACTTTTGCTTGTCTGTAAAGTTTTTAATTTCTCTGTGGAATCTGAATGAGATCCTTGCTGGGTACAGTATTCTTGGTTGTAGGTTTTTCCCTTTCATCACTTTAAATATGTCCTGCCACTCCCTTCTGGCTTGCAGAGTTTCTGCTGAAAGATCAGCTGTTAACCTTATGGGGATTCCCTTGTATGTTATTTGTTGCTTTTCCCTTGCTGCTTTTAATATTTTTTCTTTGTATTTAATTTTTGATAGTTTGATTACTATGTGTCTTCACGTGTTTCTCCTTGGATTTATCCTGTTTGGGACTCTGTGCTTCCTGGACTTCATTATTTCCTTTCCCACATTAGGGAAGTTTTCAACTATAATCTCTTCAAATATTTTCTCAGACCCTTTCTTTTTCTCGTCTGCTTCTGGGACCCCTATAATTTGAATGTTGGTGCGTTTAATGTTGTCCCAGAGTTCTCTGAGACTGTCCCCAATTCTTTTCATTCTTTTTTCTTCATTCTGCTCTGTGGTAGTTATTTCCACTATTTTATCTTCCAGGTCACTTATCCGTTCTTTTGACTCAGTTATTCTGCTATTGATTCCTTCTAGAGAATTTTTAATTTCATTTATTGTGTTGTTCATCGTTGTTTGTTTGCTCTTTAGTTCTTCTAGGTCCTTGTTAAATGTTTCTTGCATTTTGTCTATTCTATTTCCAAGATTTTGGCTCATCTTGACTATCATTATTCTGAATTCTTTTTCAGGTAGACTGCCTATTTCCTCTTCCTTTGTTTGGTCTGGTGCGTTTTTTAGTTTGCTCTCTCATCTGCTGCATATTTCTCTGTCTTCTCATTTTGCTTAACTCCCTGTGTTTGGGGTCTCCTTTTCACAGGCTGCAGGTTCGTAGTTCCCATTGTTTTTGGTGTCTGCCCCCAGTGAGTAAGGTTGGTTCAGTGGCTTGTGTAGGCTTCGTGGTGGAGGGGACTGGTACCTGTGTTCTGTTGTGTGGGGCTGGATCTTGTCTTTCTGGTGGGCAAGGCTGCGCCAGGTGGTGTGTTTTGGGGTGTCTGTTAACTTAGCATGATTTTAGGCAGCCTCTCTGCTAATGGGTGGAGTTGTGTTCCTGTCTTGCTAGCTGTTTGGCATGGGGCATCCAGCACTGGAGCTTGCCGGCAGTTGGGTGGAGCTGGGTCTTAGCGTTGAGACGGAGCTCTCTGGGAGAGTTCTCGGTGATTGATATTACGAGGGGCTGGGAGGTCTCTGGTTGTCCAGTGTCCTGAACTCGGCTCTCCCACCTCAGAGGCTCAGACCTGACACCCGGCCAGAGCACCAAGACCCTGTCAGCCACATGGCCAGGTATGTGGGGAGTTTCTTGCCTTTTGGGAAGTCTGAGGTCTTCCGCCAGCGTTCAGTAGGTGTTCTGTAGGTGTTGTTCCACGTGTAGATGTATTTGTGGGGAGGAAGGTGATCTCCACGTCTTACTCCTCTGCCACCTTGAAGGTCCCCCTTCTGATTATCTATTTTATAGAGAGTAGTGTGTATATGTTCATCCCAGTGTCCCCTACGTGTTCTCGAATCTCAGAGAGATCCCTGTGGCCATCCTCCTTCTGACACTTAGAGGTCCGTGAGCACCCAGTGGGTGGGTGTCTCCACCGTGGTCTGAGGCCCAGAGGGCAGCATGCTGTTCACTGCCCTGAGGAGAGGTGGTTGTACTTGCATGAGCTGAAGTATGCTTTCAGTTCCTAAGCTGCTCAGCTCTACTTTGAACATATACCCTCAATCTGACCTTTTTCATCATCTCCATACTTCACATCTTCCCTTCGTTGGCTACCAAAGGGGCTCCCTAACTGGCCCCTGATTCTGTCCCAGCCCCGTTTATTCACACAGCGTTCCGAGCTGCTTCACAGGGCACTCACTGATTTAAGATGAAGCCAGAGCATTGCTCTTCCACCCAAAGCCTGCCAGTGGCACCCTGACTCCCGCAGAACCAAAGGAAAGTCTTTGCCACGGCCGTTGAGGCTCTAGGTGATGGGCCCAGGCCTCTGCATCATCTCCAGCTTTATCTCCTAGGATGTGCATCCTTATTCACTCAGAGCCACTCCGTGCCCCCACCCCTGCTGCTTCTTAGGTTAGTCCAGCGCATCCTTATTCACTCAGAGCCACTCTGTGCCCCCCCCCCCCCCCGCTGCTTCTTAGGTTAGTCCAGCGCATCCTTATTCACTCAGAGCCACTCCGTGCCCCCCCACTGCTGCTTCCTTGGTTAGTCCAGTGCATCCTTATTCACTCAGAGCCACTCCGTGCCCCCCCCCCCCCCGCTGCTTCTTAGGTTAGTCCAGCGCATCCTTATTCACTCAGAGCCACTCCGTGCCCCCCCCCGCTGCTTCTTAGGTTAGTCCAGCGCATCCTTATTCACTCAGAGCCACTCCGTGCCCCCCCCCCCCGCTGCTTCTTAGGTTAGTCCAGCGCATCCTTATTCACTCAGAGCCACTCCGTGCCCCCCCCCGCTGCTTCTTAGGTTAGTCCAGCGCATCCTTATTCACTCAGAGCCACTCCGTGCCCCCCCCCGCTGCTTCTTAGGTTAGTCCAGCGCATCCTTATTCACTCAGAGCCACTCCGTGCCCCCCCCCCACTGCTTCTTAGGTTAGTCCAGCGCAGCCTTATTCACTCAGAGCCACTCCGTGCTCCCCCCCGCTGCTTCTTAGGTTAGTCCAGCGCATCCTTATTCACTCAGAGCCACTCCGTGCCTCCCCCCCCCCCCCGCTGTTTCTTAGGTTAGTCCAGCGCATCCTTATTCACTCAGAGCCATTCCTTCCCCCCCCCCCCCGCTGTTTCTTAGGTTAGTCCAGCGCATCCTTATTCACTCAGAGCCACTCCGTGCCTCCTCCCCCCCCGCTGTTTCTTAGGTTAGTCCAGTGCATCCTTATTCACTCAGAGCCACTCCGTGCCCCCCCCCCCCCGCTGTTTCTTAGGTTAGTCCAGCTCACGCCTGCCCTGAGACTTTCCTGTCGTGCCCCTCTACCCAGAGTACTCTCTCCAGATTCCCACTGTTTAAAATATTTTAATTTTATTGGAGTACAGTTGATTTACAGTGTTGTGTCAGATTCCTACTTGACTTTCCCCTTCACTTGCCTCAGGTCTGGGCTCAAATGTCATTTTATCAGCATGACATTCTCTGACTACATTCTATTAACAGACTGTCCTCTGCTAAGTTTCCTGTCCCCCATATACTCCATAATCTCCCTCGTAGGTCCTTCTCACGACACAGGCATGCACGCGTGTGTGTGTGTGTGTGTGTGTGTGTGTATGTTGCTTGCTGCTGATAGCCCGTGAGCTTGGAGAGGCCCACTCGGGACACGGAGTCCAATAAATATTTTTGAATGAATGAATACATGATTGGGTTAATGTATAGAATGCAGGACACAAGGAGGTTCTAAGGGTCTGAATTAACAAGGGCCTCCACTCTGGTGGATGGAGGATGCAGTAGAGGTGGTTGAGTTTTTCTGACTAAAGACCCACAGGAATTTCTAGGACGTATTTGCAGTTCCCTAACTTCTCATGTGGTACGTTAAATAAGTAAAATAAGGTTTAGATAGAGTTCTTAACCTCTATTTCACATATCCCAAGGTGTTCAGGAAATTAATGAGTATGACGCTTAGGGACAAACATTCTTTGAAAGAAAAGACTGCATTAATGAAAGATTAAGCTGCTGCATTTAAAACATGGCAACCTGAAAAAAATAACTTGCATCGATGATTCTAAGACACACCTGCACACACACACAGAGTAACGGGCTTCACTCTGTCCCCCTAAAATTCATACGTTTAAGTCCTAACTTCCAGTATCTCAGAATACAACTGTATTTGGAGAGATGCCCTTTAAATAGGTAATTCAGGTAAAGTGACTTCATTAGGGTGGGCCCTAATCAGTATGACTAGTGTCCTTATAAGGAGCAATTCAGGCACAGAGAAAGACACCAGGGATGCGTGCTTACAGACCACGTGAGGACACAGCAAGAAAACCTACCCCCCAAACATAATGGGGTAATGCATACGGCTGGCATTCTTGCCATGCTGTTCCTCCCTCTGATCTCATAGTAACTCAGTGAGGCTGGCATTATCATTGGCCCTTTTTATATGAGGAACCAGGTGTAGGTCTACCCATGGTCTCAGAGATGCTGGGAAGGAACCCGGCTTCAACTCCACAGCATTTGGTCTTGACAGCCACACCATTGCCTCCTGATGTTATGTGAGTTAAAAAACAAAAACAAAAAAGGTCACAGGTTTTGGACCCAGACAGACACGTGTTCAAATCTTGGCTCTGCCTCTAATGCACATTTTGAGTGGCAGTCGCCTCTTCTGACGTGCCTGCGTGCGGGAAACATTCCGTACCACCTGCCGCTTTTAATATCGAATAACTTTTGTTAAAATATTATGAGACGACGTCTCTCTATGCCAAGAGATTTATCGAGTATACTTATTCAAAATCATTTGGAACCAAAAACCACTGACCAAAGGCAATTTTCCAATGATGTGATTGCAGTTTGCATCATTAGTTTTATGCTTTAAATTAGTCAAACTTGAATCATGTTAGAATATGAGCCTTTAGATCAGCCTGTGAAGCTTTCCATAAATGTCACCATATGCCAAAGAGTGGCAAAAAGTATATATATATATATATATATATATATATGTTAAAGAGAATATCGGCCTATCTCTTTGAAACTTATAAGTGCTACTATGAATTTATTCCAGTCAAAATTACCCATCTTTGCAAATTCAGCATATGATCTCTTGTATGTTAGCAAAGGACCATTTTCTTTTCAGAGATAATTATAAGATATATTAGAAATGAAATGAGAGCTGTGAAGGGTCAGGTACAGTATAATTCTATTGGGTAACATTTCTTTTAAGATACCAGTATATAATATTATCAGGGTAATCATTTTTATAAAAGAAGAATTGCTTCCTTTTTTTTTTTTTTTTTGTGGTACGTGGGCCTCTCACTGTTGTGGCCTCTCCCATTGCGGAGCACAGGCTCCAGACGCGCAGGCTCAGCGGCCATGGCTCACGGGCCTAGCTGCTCCGCGGTATGTGGGATCCTCCCGGACCGGGGCACGAACCCGTGTCCCCTGCATCGGCAGGCAGACTCCCAACCACTGCGCCACCAGGGAAGCCCTAATTTCCTTTTTATGCTTCCAATCATTGCTATGCTTTTTAGTAGCCTCAGGGTTCCTTTTTTCTAAGTAAAGTGAGGAAAATGTATTTCTCCATTGTTTACTGAAATGTGTAGTATGTGAAAATGTGTATGTGAATGGAATTCTAGGGGGAAAAAATGAACCAGATTTTTGGTTCCTTTCTAAAAATTGCCTTTATAATTGTTTTTTTGTTAAAATGGAACATCTTATAACATTCTAGGTGAAGGAAGATCAGAGTTGTAGAAATTATCATCATGTTTTAGGCATAACATACATAAACTGTACAAATCTTTAAGTGTGGAGTTCAGTGATATTTTATGTATGGATATACTTAGGTTACCAATACTCCGGTCAAAATAGAAATATTTCCAGGACCCGGCAGTTTCCCTCGTGGTCCTTCTCGATCGGTATCATCCTCTTACCTAGAAGTTGCTGTCACTCTCACATCTGCTATTATGGGTTAGTTTAGCCTTGCTTAACCTGTAGATGGATGGGGTCAGGCAGGATGCGCTCGTTTCCAGCTTCGTCTGCTCGTGACTACGTCTGTGAGATTCATTCATGGTGTTGCATGCAGCGGTGTTTCGTTCTGTTTTTATTATTACTTGGTAATATTCTTTTGTAAGAATGAAGTGTAATTTCTTTTATCCACTGGTTGGGTCGATCTAGTTTGGAGCTCTCACATGCATAAGCCCACGATGAACACTCTTGTACTTTCGTTGGGCAAGCATATTCTGTTGTCTTAGGTCTACCCCTAGGAATGAACTATGTGGGTATTTGTGGGGTAGGTACATGATTGGCTTTAGTGGACACTGTCAAACAGCTCTCCAGAGAGGTTGTCCTATTCACACTCCCACAAGCTGTATAGTTAATTAGCTTCACAGCCGTAGAAATACTTGAGGTGGCCAATCTGTTTACAGTTTCATCCATGCTAGTCGCTGGGTAGAGGTATGCATTCTGGCTTTCATGTATATTTTCCTGGTGAGTAACGATCTTGAGTAACTTTTCCTATGCTCATTGACCATTTAGAAATCCTCCTTTGTAGTGTCTGTTCAAGTCTTTTGAAAATGTTCCATTCAGTTGTCTTTTTTGTATGAATTTGGAGGCGTTCTTTATATATTCTGTATTCTGGATACTGGTCCAGTGTTATCATTTAACTCTCTTACTGATGTCTGCTGATGAACCAAAGTTCTTAATTTTAATGAAAAACAATTCATCAGTTTTTTTTCTTTTGTGCCTAGTGATTTTTGTGTGCAGTTTAGAAATTATTATATACCTCAAGTTCATAAACATATTTTTCTGTTTCTTTTCTACAAGGTGTACTATTTACATTTTACAGATGGTCTGTAATTTATTTCATATTTATTTGAGGTAGTGATAAAGATTCCTTTTTTATTAATTAATAAACTATTAAAAGAAAAGATAAAATTCGTAAGATAAAAATAAATTAATAAAAATATTAATATCCAGTTGAACCCAAATGACTTATTTAATTGACAGTCCTTTCCTCTAATGAATTGATGTGACACTTTTTCATAAATAAGTTGACTGTATCAGTGACTCATCTAGATTCTAGACCGTTTGTCTCTTGTGCTACTATCTTGGTTTCTGTAGCTTCTTTTGTATGTCTTGATATCTGGGTAAATGACACCACCGACATTTGGTCTACTTCAAGATTAACCTGGGCTAATGTAGGCCCTTTGATTTTCTCCCAACTGCCACAAAACTTGAGTGAAGTCTTGATGAGGATTGCATTGAACCTATAAATCAAGCCGGGAAGAATGGGTACCTTAAAAATATCTAGTGCTTCAATCTAGAAGCATGATAGGTTTCTCTATTTGGGTCTTCTGTAAATTCTCTCAGCATTTTGTGTTGTTTCCCATGTAAAAGATTTCACATAATTAGACTTATTTCTTGGTATTTGGTGTATTTGATGATGCTGTCAATTATATGTGTGTGTTTCTCTTTCTTTCTTTCCTTGCGTTTGAGTTTCAAATTCATTGTTGTCTGTATCACTTTCAGGTTTTCCTAAATCATGAAAAAACTACTTGACTGTCAACTTTGGTCAAGCCAGTAATAATTGAAGAATGTTTAAACGCTTCCTTCACTGTACGTTTATCAGGATACACAGGCAGCGTCCTCAGTCCATCTTCTTGCGTCTCACTTGTTTCTCAAAGTAAATTTTTATGACGGTCCCGCAATGAATCTTTTGTTATGTCTCTTACCAGTTCATGTACACGCTATTGTTGGATTAGCCATTATTAAATGTAGCTCTAATCATAGCATTTTCTTATCAAATCTCCATAGTGTTCTGATATTTTCAGTTGTGCCATTACTCCCTTTTTTCCAGCCTTATCTCTGTTTCATCCTCTTGTGTTTCAGACACCAAATCAAACCATCCACCTTTACACACCTTAGATGAAAAGATGTGACCTTTGTTCATGCTGCTTTACGCTTACGGAATTTCCATCCATATTTGTCCCTTCTGCATCCCTCCCTCAAGAAACATGTAGATGACAATTTGGTTTAAAATAAGATGCTTTACGAGCCCTCAACCAAGTATAATTAAGTGCTTCTTTGAAATCACGTAGTACACATTTTTCACTGTTCCCCCTGCACTACTCATCTGAGGAGATATTTTCCCGAAAACCTCTTCTGACACTGTCCGATCCACCTTTGTGTCCCTAACAGGATTCATTGTCGTCTTTGGCTTGTGGTCAACAGTGAATAAATACACGTTGACTTAAATTTAATTGTAATCAATGCAAAGAGGAGTCCGTCATGCACGATGCAGTCTTTTCTGTGTGAGTTTTGCAAGCCATGGGTTCCTGAGCAAACCTTTTGAAGCACTGACACAAAAAAATAGGCAAAACTCCATTCTGCTGTGGCTAGAGTATCGTTAAAGAATTCTGAACCTTCAGTTTTTTTAAAGCATGTAATTTATGTGCATGATAAAACAGCCCCTTTGTTTCACAAGTCAACATTCTTAATGCAGCCTGTCAGAATGCATTCTCAGTAAATTGCTTTGATGAACATGCCAGCCCAGTTAGTTCCTTTTAAGGGGAAGAGAAGAAAGGGGGAAAAAAAAAAAACTTTTGCAGCAGAAAAAAAAAGAAAGTAAATAGAACAGGTCTAGACTGTACCGCATAGTTTTACATCCAAGATTGCAAATAATATCGTTTCACACTCTCATGAGCCAGGATTCTGCCTCAAAATTTGCAATTCAAAAGCTCTGTTTTTGTTTTATAACAGATATGTGGTTCCGATTTCAGCTTCTGCCTCACGTACCCACCCACGAGCAGGTCCCAAGCATGCATGGACTTGATATAATTTTAAATGTCCTCCTAGGAAAACAGTCCTCAGCTTGACAACCCTGAGTTCTGGTACTTGGAGGTGCTCTGCAAGTCTGTGTCCTGGCGATGCCCAGGACAGGATCTCACCCCTAGGACTCCAGGGACAGGATACTGGTTAGTTTTTAACTGACTTTTCTGTATGCAGGACCTGGTATAGCTAAGAGAACCTAGTAAAACTTCCTGTATATATTCTCCTAGAAAATTTAAAACAAAATTCTTGGTTTCCCTCCCCTACCAAGGCTGCTGGTTTTTTCTGTAAAAGAAAAACATATTGAAAATAGAGTAGCAGAGAGATCCATTTGCTGTTTCTGTCTTAAGCGGAGCTTTGGATAAATGGAGACTTAGCCTAAAACATGTTAATTCACACAAAAGAGAGCCAGATTGTCTCATTATCAATCTTTATAAGTACGTCGATTGTGTGTGTGTGTACAAATGTTCACATACATACATTTGGGGAAGATAAGTTGCCGCCTCACTTTGGCGCTAGCCAACTACAGAAAAGCTATAGCTTCATTCAGTTAGCTCCAGTCTCTGCACTAAATGTGGTCAGGCTTAGAGGGAGATTCTTTGTATTGGAATTCTCCGTAGGTCAGTTGAGTCTTAACTAGTGTTTCCTTGGGCAGAAAGATGAAAATAAGGTTTATTAAAGAAAGCTCTGAAATTGTTGTAATACACAATGTCAGATAAACAGTGAAGAGAGATCATCAGTGAATATTGTATTGTGTGTGCACAGTGTGTCACCATGTTTGTTTGTTTGTTTTTCTGCGTTCTGTGGCTATCACTGTCAACCTGACACTTTTTTCCTCCAGGCTTCACGAGGGTCAACAATGCCCTTCCCGTAAAGCAGCTGTCAGAATGTCCTCGCCCTGGGTCTGAAAGACACGGCCCAGGATTCCTTTCAAAAGCTTAGAAAGTGGGAGCAGATTTTTGCACCCGATTCGGTACAAATCAGTAGGAGACGTGTCGGGGAGAGAGGAATGGCCTGGGATGCAGGCCGGTGGAAGGAATGGGAGGCCATGGCCTCCAGGTGCTTCTAGAACCCCCCAGGTGGCAGACCACACAGGCCCACCCCTCCCACGGTGGTGCTTTGATCTCTTTAGAGTTGTCTTTCATGCCGCCCCAGTTTCTCCAGGAGAAATACACACACCTCCACAGGAGACCCAAGGGAAATAGATCAATATAGTCTAACGGTCAAGACTCACACAGGTTGGTCAAACCTGCTGTCTCCTTTCTCCGCTACTGCTCGTCCCTGTGAATGGACCGTTCACCAGCCCGGTCAGTTCCCTGGGGCAGCCTTTCCGTTCTCCAAGGCCGCAAGGCTCCTTCCACTTCCTCGGCCCCCATGCCACACCCAGGCCCACGGATTCTTTACCGCGCAGGATAAGCGTGTGGTAAGGCCCCTCTTTCAATCCCAGGCCCCCTATCCCGAGATGCTCCCCCTCTCACCTGAGGCCATACAAGCGTTTCCAAGTCTGTCCTCGCTTGACAATTCCACCTTTTCTCGAAAGCTGTTCTGTGAATGTTTGCGGGCTGATTCTCGGTCCTGGAGGTAGAGAGGACCAGGAAACAGGATGCATTCTGGTGTAGGAACTTGCTCGAATTGGTTGAATCTCAGCTGTGTCTCTCTGGAAGGTGGATTTTTTTTGTTTGTTTTTTCAGGAGGATCTTGCTTTTCTCAGTGTGAATATAAAATATGTGGTGACTGGAGATGTTTGGTTATCAAGGCTTTGATCTGTCTTGGTCCAGCTCTGTGTGTCCCCGCGTGAGCAGCTGTTTCCAAAGGTGCAGACCTGAGATGGGCATCCTGGACCATAAGGGCCTGGCCTGGACTGTATGCAGTTATTTAAGACTGAACGACCCGTCTCTTTACACTCAGGAAAGCCTGTTTATGTCACACCAGAGTCCCAAAAGGCGGGGGCCCATCTCTGTTGTTCTGCATTGTGGTTACAGGATCCAGTGTTGGAAATGAGCTTTTCGCTCTGATCTTGGGCACATACTCATTGTATGAATGGATGGATATCCGTGAAGAGATGAGCAAACTGTGGTCTTCTGATGAAATTATTCTGGTGGGACCAGAAGCAAGGGCAGCCCCACTGCCGCCCCCCGCATTGTGTGGTGGGAGGCACTTCTCCTAGGACAGAGGGATTTCCCATCCCCAGCTGACCCTGAGAGATGCACATACAGCGGCCGAAATTAGAAGTAAGAGGAGAATCATTGGGCCCCCTTGAGCGGAGGACTCCTTCCCTTTTTTGGCTTCATGGAATTCGGTCCTGGGGACGGAGACAGTTGCAAGGGCGACGTTTGCCGGATCCTGACAGGGTACTGCCTTCCGGTTGCTACTTTGGTAAAGGAACGTCAGCTGGGCCAGTCCGTTCCACACACCCAGACTAACTTAATCTGCAGAAAGGTGAGGTTTCGGCACTGGCAGTCTAATCCCTTGCTCCGAGCCCCATACAGATTGACTCCCATCCCTCTGTTGTTGGTGTCATTTCCAGCTTGTTACTTAAGCCTCTTTGGTCACAGGAGGCCCATCCTTCCTACTTAGATGCAAGCCCCTGAGGGACAGAGTCAGGGTTTATTCTTCACAGGCCACAATGCCTGCTGAAGATAGACCTCGCCCCAGGATGCATGCGTTACATTCATTTTGTTTTCTTCATTGAGGTTAAGTAGTTTGCTTGCAGTGGGCCCCTTATTCAAGGAATTGAGAAAAGTTGAGACCTGCATCTATATTCATTTCACAACCAATGTGTGAACATGTGGACGGGTAGCTCCCTGTTCCTCATTCCTTTTTATTTTATTTTTTGTCTTTTTTTTTTTTTTTTTTTTTACTGGTGTATAGTTGCTTTACAATGGTGTGTTAGTTTCTGCTGTATAATGAAGTGAATCAGCTACATGGATACATATAGCCCCTCCCTCTTGGACCTCCCTCCCCCCTCCCCCATCCCATCCATCTAGGTCACCACAGAGCACCAAACTGAGCTCCCTGTGCTTTATAGCAGGTTCCCCCTAGCTATCTGTTTTACACGTGGTAGTGTATATATGTCAGTCTTAATCTCCCAATTTGTCCCACCCTCCCCTTACCCCACCCACGTCCACATGTCCATTCCCTACGTCTGCCTCTCTGTTCCTGCCCTGCAGATAGGTTCATCTGTACCGTTTTTCTAGATTCCACGTGCATATGTTAATATACAGTGTTTGTTTTTCTCTTTTTGGCTTACTTCACTCTGTATGACAGGCTCTAGGTCCATCCACCTCCCTACAAATGACTCACTTTTGTTCCTTTTTATGGCTGAGTAGTATTCCATTGTATACATGTACCACATCTTCTTTATCCATTCATCTGCCGATGGACATTTAGGTCCCTGTTCCTCATTTCTGAATACGCATGTGTAATAGGCACACAGCTTGACTTAGACCTGACCTACCATCTAAATGGTTATTTGACATGTCAGTTCTAAGGAGCTTGTTGGGGGCATGGTAATTCTGGACATGGTGCTCCAACAGAGCTTTCTCATAATTCCTTCCACCAGGTTCGGGGGAACCAGGAAGGGTGTGGTTCCAGATAGTGAAGGCGTCTGTGGACTGTCTGCCATTTCCGACACCTGGCGTGAGTTGAGGCAGCCTCCGTACCTTCGTTGCCGTCACGGTCAAGTGGGGCTAACATTTATCTTCTTCGAGTTATGCCCTCTTACGTGCTTGCCTACTCACGTGTATTTGCAACGTGCCTTAAGTTCCTCAGATTCCTGCCCGAAGCAAAGTGTGGCAGAGGACAGAGCTTGGAGAGCTTTGCAAATTTGCAGCTTGGGAACACTTCAAAGCCTGGTAATGATAGCACATGTCTAAGGTGATTGGGAAGTGTCTCTGTGTTTCCTTTACATCCCTTTGCTGGGGATTTGGTGTATATGTCATGACTCCATTAAGTTTCCAGGGGTCTCAGATCCTTAAAATTAAAAGGATTGAATAAGATTATTTGTAATATTGCTCCCGTTTGTTGATGCCTGGTTTACTTGGGAACAGTGAAAAATCCTAAACCTTATCTGCACTGGAGTATAAAGCATTCGTTCTTATCAGATAACATACAGTTCTCCTTCTGAACCCCGTGGTTTCATGAAATAAGCTGAATTTTCCTCCCTTGACAGAATAATTTGAAAACAACCTCTGACCTTAGCAAATGCAATCTGGGCAGCATTTGGCTCGGCTATAGAACTGAGACCTGAAGATAAATGATTTTCATTGTTCCATTTAAAAATATCATTTTCCCAGGTGTTTAAACGTAAGCAGTACTATTATGTAATTAAACACAGGTTCGTGAACATTTTCGTATCTTGGATTGTTTGCCGCCTTACAAGATGAGTCATGTCAGATTAGCTATGGTCTGAAGTAAATACGCATAATAAACAATACATTATTTTGTAGACTTGTATCAAATGTCCCAAGTAGTTTTAGTTACCAATACAACAAACATATTTATCCCATGGAGCAATTTCTCTGTTAGACCCTGGCAAGTGAATTGCTGGGAAGTTTCCGGGCGTTCCAGGGGGCTGTGCGCACTGTGATTTCATTTCAGCGCGGTTTTGTTTGCTGCTCCAAAACATTACAGTCAAAAACCAAGTATACAGGAAACAAGATTCAGACAGTGTTTGTATTCTTGTGTGAATAATGTTAGACACCAAAAGATGCCTGTGAAAGTGGATTACAGACAAAATCCTGTATATAGTTTTTATATATACACACACACGTGTAGGTATATAATTTTATTTACATATGTATTTTGTTTATAACTTATATAGTCACATACATGTTTGATGATATATGATCTCATCTATATACATATAATATTATAGTAAAAGAGACAAAACAGAAGACCAGCGATTATTGAAAGCCAGCTCTATTTCCATCTCCACCACCTTGCCGAAAGATCAGTAAGCCCAGTGTTTGTAACTGACGTCAGCGCATTGGCGAAGGTCAAATCTTCTGTCATCCTGCGTTCCTCGCTACAGGCTCAGTTCTCAGATTCAGGCCACGTCACTTGCACTGAACGCAATGATGAAATGTTTCCTCAAGTGCGGTTTAGTCTGTCATATCCTCTCACTTCCAATATGCGTTAGCATGGACCAAAAGGAAGAGAGATTAATAGAAAGCAGGTTCTCAGGGTTCCAAACCAATGTCAGGACTTTGTATAAAGCTAGAGAAAGAAGCCTTCTAACAGTGATGGTTAAAATTCCGACCTCCGAATATGAATATCTCAAAAAGCAAATGAAAGCTTCAGCGACTTGAATCATTTCAGTTCCTAGAAAGGCTGAAATGGCCATTGAGAACTGATTGTTCCAGTTCGGCTGGGGCTGAATTACCATTTGACATTTTAAATTATTCTTCAGGAAGGTAGTTGTAATTTGGTTGCCTAGCAATTTGGTTTTTTAATATAGTCACTTCGTCTTGAAGGTACAGAATGGTGTCCGTGAGAACAGCTGAGAATAAACTTTGACTAGTGACCAAGATAGGAATGGATGATCTTCTATCAACGTTTTCATTTTGTCCCTAAGCCCCATAACATTCTACATTTTAGGAGGTTATTCATTGTATGTTGCGTCAGTCCACAGAGTATATGCAAGGGCTACGGTATTCTGAATGGTAATACCATGTTATTGTCTTAGTCGGTTCAGACTGTACAATAGAATACTGTACTCTGGGTGGCTTATAAACAACAGACTTTTCTTTTCTCACAGTTCTGGAAGCTGGAAGTCCAGGATCAAGGTGCCGGCAGATTCGGTGTCCGGTGAGTATGTGCTTCCTGGTTCATAGATGGTCGTCTTCTTACTGTGTCCTCACATGGTAGAAGGTATGAGGGGGCTCTCTGGGGTGTCTTTTATGGGCACTAATCCCATCATGAGGGTGACACCCTCATGACCTCATCACCTCCCGAAGGACCTAACAGCATCACATAGGGGTTAGGATGTCAACATACAAATGGAGGGTGGGTGGAGACACATTTAGTCAGTGACTGTTACATATGGTGCTTTCAAAAAAAAGGTTCCTCATCATTGCCATTGTCATTATTCTGGCACAAAATGCCTGTGAGGTAGGGTTGCCTATGGGTTGTCAATATAGACACTGATATTACCAACTGGGAAAATGAGAGAGAGTGTAAATTGTGTTCCTCCTCCCACCAGGTACAGTTCAATAGTGTTTCAAGGCTAGGGAAGAAAAAGGAAGGCACAACACTCTGAGATAAAAAAATTCTTGCTCCTCCCTTTTGGCGTTTCACATTGTAAATAACACAATGGGAATATGTTCATTATAAAAAAGTATGTATGTCCCAATGTAAGAAGCTAAATGCTGAGGGTTATTGGTATCTCAAAATAATGGATACATAGGTAGCTCTCCAAAAAGGGATGAAAAAAATATGTGGTTGATTATCTGGAAAAATGTTGCATAAATTCTTTCCTCAACGTGAAAAGGGAAGGGCTGTTTCGAACAGTTAGTGTTCATTAATTCGCTTATCCCTTTTACAATGAATTTTTTTAAAGTTATTTATTTTATTTATTTATTTTTGGCTGCGTTGGGTCTTTGTTGCTGCACACGGGCTCTCTCTAGTTGCGGCAAGCGGGGGCTACTCTTCAGTGTGGTGCACGGGCTTCTCATTGCGGTGGCTTCTCTTGTTGCGGGGCACGGGCTCTAGGAACGAGGGCCCAGTAGTTGTGGCTCGCGGGCTGTAGAGCGCAGGCTCAGTAGTTGTGGCACACGGGCTTAGTTGCTCCGCGGCATGTGGGCTCTTCCCATGTCCCCTGCATTGGCAGGCAGATTCTTCACCACTGTGCCACCAGGGAAGTCCTACAGTGAATATTTGTTAACTATCTACCATGTGCCAAGGATTGGGTTAAACATTGGGGAAAAATAGTGAACAAAACAGAATTCCAAGCAAACTTCCTATTTCCTCCCTCATGGAATGTGTATTCTCTTGGTACATGTTAAGCAGACGATTTTTAAAATGTAAGTTACGTATCTGTTACCTGACATGAAGGAGTAACTCATGTCGACTTGGGGATCAGCGAGTCATTTTTCTTGAGAGCGACACTTGAACTGAGGTCAGAAGGAGGTAAGTGAAGATTTCTGTGTCAAGACCAAGTCATCTAAGCCAGTTCCTTAATCACACAGATGTAGGCAGTGAAGCTCTGAGGTGGCCGAACTCAGTGACGTTACCCTGGGGACTGAGGTCTCAGTTTTCCAGCTCCATTTCCAGCTGAGTTTCTTCCCATCACATCATGTTTTCTCTTCCAACCTACTTAATACAGGAGAAACAGTTTAAAATGTTTTATTAGATTTTAATTTCTTTGTCTTAAGCTTTGCAGTTTTCATTGGCTTTTCTTCTGTGTAGATTTAATTCATGTGTGTTTATCACTTGATTGAATTATTTTAATCAAAGTCAGTTAACCAAATCCTTTAAAAATTGAAAAAAACCCCACTCTCTACCATTTCCTATTACTAACTGCTATCCTGTTAAAATAGCAAAGGAAAATTTGTATCATCGAAGAAAAATCACAGCTCAGAATGAATTTGACCTCCTGAAACACATTTTAGAACACTTAAGTATGTGTGATAGCTCTTTTTGCTTCCTGACAAGAACAAAGACAGATTTATCTAGAGATTTATTAGCACAACATGCTTTTCTGGCAAAATGAGCCATGGTCTAACCTTTGAGATTGACAAAATACAAAATACAGCAAGAAATAAAAAAAACATTGCAGTTAACCTATTGTTTTCAAGATAGAGCATTTTTTAAAAATAATCTGCAGTGCTAGAGACTTAGCCATCTATTTAAATGTTGGACAATTTAGGGTTCTTCAATGAAAGGATTTTTAGGTCTCATTTAGAAATGAAAACAAACTTGAATTGTAAAAACTAAAATTCTTAAAAACAAAGTTTATAGTTCTACTTTTGTTCTTTTTAGCCATTTTAAATGGTAAGCTTAGTTGAATTTGAAAGAGAAAAAAATTGATACGGTAAATGTCTTACACAGTCTTCTGCTACCATGAATTGCTTAAGACTAGAGAGTGAATGAAGAGGACGAAAGGTCCTGATTGTCCTGGTTCTGGACTGACAGTTTTAGTGTATGTAATGATTTTTTGCTCCGTGAAAATTTTATTGCCAACCGAGGCTGAAATGATGTTGCATACAGAGTGGGCAAACATCTCATCAGTGTTTATTCTTGGTAAGACTGTATCTTCGTCCAAGTGCACTACAACAACGCCAAAAATATAGCAGTCTTTGGTTATCGTGTGAGTGTTAGAATCCTTCTAGATCAAACAGCGTCTATTCTGAGTCTGGATAGGAACTATCTAGGTGCTCTTCCAGAAAGTCAGTTTATTTCCCCTGGATGGGGAATAAAGGAGAAAAACACACGCCCGGGGAAAGAGTGAACCACACATGCAGTAGACGTATGCGTCCTCTGACCTACTCTACAGCTCAGTCTTAGCAGGGAGGTCAGCCTGACCTTGATGCCTGGATCCTGTCTGTGCCCAGGGGCATTTTCACAGCCCTGTGCTACTGTAGTTGGGATTTGGAACTGGTCTTGTTACGGGTGCCTGAGGGTCTGCAGTGGCCCATGAAACTGGCTCTAGTCCTAGGTCTCAGATGCCAGCCGGGTTCCCTGCTCACACTGAGGGCTGTGATCAGAGCCAACAGTAATGGTTTGGAGCATAGCCCTGCCTCTCCTCATGGCCTGGATCTTCTAACCCTCCCATCCTTCC
Organism: Delphinapterus leucas; assembly: GCF_059928025.1. Taxonomy (NCBI): domain Eukaryota; kingdom Metazoa; phylum Chordata; class Mammalia; order Artiodactyla; family Monodontidae; genus Delphinapterus; species Delphinapterus leucas. The sequence continues at coordinate 128,678,346 of NC_143150.1, read as the reverse complement.
CCCATCAGTGTGCTTGGTCCTCCCTCACTCTGAACAGTCATCTTGGGGACATATCACTAACACACACTGATTCCTAGAATTTCACGCCAGGAAACTCTAGATGCTTCCTCATGTGGGTTTCCAGGTAATGGGACGAGGGAACAGTTTGGCCGTTGTGTATCCTGGAGTCTCGTTTTTATGTCAGTGTATCTTCCAGAACGTTGGGCTTGTGAAAGGGGCCACGTGCCCACAGACAGCTCCTGGAGCCGTCGGATCTGTGGGAACACTTCCTAACACAGCTGTCGTAGGCAAAGAAAAGCAGGGCTGGCAGACGTATGAATCGTCGGCTACGTCACCCCGATCCTCTGCCAGAACCAGGGACGAAGTCTGCTGAAAACTTTATCGTGTTGGTGTTGACATAGATTAAGGTCTAATTTTGCTCCATTTTACATGATCAAACCTCAAGTGTTTAAGCACCGTCCTCCTAGAACTTCACACAGGGCTGAGTTATAAGACAGAAATGCGTTGAAAGAGCCCCAGAAGTCCTCCTACATAGATGGTTATGTCAGTAGCAGGTTTTCGTGCAGTTCCCTTTAAATCATGCGTCTTAACTGATCTCGGGGGCTCACATCTCTGTAACAGGACTCCACACAGAGCAGAGATTAATTACTTCCAGGAGGCTGGAATTAATTAATTAATTCCCGATGGGAAAAGGGACATTTCAAATCCCGACTGGACAGCTTACAGTTTGTGGTGAAGTGTTCATTCCGGGGGTGTCAGCTGTTGTATATTAGACATTTTCACACTGCAGACAGCTCAGGAATGACACGTAGCTAGGAATCATACGTGGTGTTTCATCTCTCGTTTTCTGGGAGAGGAAGAATCATGGTCTTTCACTGGAATTGCACTTGAGGAGTGAGTCGGCTTTGGGTAAGGAAAAACGCACTGAACTAAGATTGTAGAATCTGAAAAGCATGATTTCTAGAGTGTTGGTGCCTGCTCGTGATAACGGCTTGTTCAATTCATGTTACCCTCCCAAAAGGGCAAGGAGAAGGCCAGTAGTCAAGCAGAGAAAGCCCACTTTTATCAAGTTTACCTGTTTTACTGGGGTTTCAGGTTAAAAAAAAAAAAAAAGAATGCTATAATTTTTTAAAGTTTGAAAACAACAGTCTATGGATTAGCCAGGGTTAGACACGATGCTGTTTTCATTGGAACAAGGATGGGTCGCGTCTGCATCCTGCCCTCCGAAAGCTCGCAGTCTGTTGCAGGAGAGATACACAGTTGAGTCTCATTTTTTGTAGGTCCCGTATTTGCAGGCTGTCTTACTTAAATTATTTGCAACCCAAATCAGTACTTGCAGCATGTTCGCAGTTATCCAAGGACGTGCACAGTGGTAAAAGTGTTGAGTTCAGTGCCGCCCACGTCCCTGGCTGAGGTCAGTGCTCTGCCCTTTTCAGCTCTCCTCCTGTAAACAGGTGTCCTTTACATGGTCTAAAAAGTTGTTTGCCCTTTTGGTTGATGAGTTTGCTGCCTAAAATGACGTTGGGTGTGGTGATGAAGTACTGAGGTAGGGTTCCTCAGCGTAAGAAGTTTGTGACGTGTCTTAGAGAGAAAATAGGTGTTGGAAAAGCTTCATTCAGGGTTGACATAGTGCGGATGGACGTGCGTTCAACGTTAGTGTATCTGCAATATATATCCAATAAGGTGTCTTTAAACAGAAGCACACGTAGAACACACATAAAACAAAGTTATATACGGGCAGTGGATGAAAATGTGACCAGATGCTTATAGGCACGTAACCCTGTATTTCCTCTAGGAGCGATGGTTCAGTATTTGCGAATTCAGTATTTGTGGTGACGTATGGAATACTACTACCACGAAGAATGCGAGTTGACTCTGTGTGTGTGTGTATAAGCATGTTATTGTGGTACAGGAAGCATACATAGGTGTCATGAGAACACACAGAAGAGCCACATCTAGAGAAGCAAGGGCTGTGTGAGACCCCAACATCAGTGTCCTTCATGGCCAGAAGAACCCAGCTGTAGAAGATGGTCTCCTTTCTTTGGTGACCGTGGCCTATCTGTAGTTTGATTCTTCCGCCTGCTGAGAAGTTACTTGAGCAGTAACCACTGTCTGGCTTGTTCTGGTCTGCTGATAGCTAAACGATAAAAAGGAGATTAAAATATTCTCTTGAATACCATAATGCCAAAGGTTTTACATAGACACAGAGTTGCTTTGGAGCAAAGGCCTTTTGAAAGATATTACAGGTGCCACATCTGACCAAAGTTAGATTAGTTTCACTTTGAACCTATTAACGCAAAGAGGCAAACGAAATGGTGCCTCGTAGAAACTCGTTTCCTTTCTTCCACTGTTCCCTTTGTCTAGTACATTATCTGCCCGAGAAGCAGAATGATGTTTTGAAACTATGAATTGGGGAGGGCGGGGGTGAACAGGCGGAGCACAGAGGCACTTCAGGGCAGGGAGGTGACTCTGTATGACGCTCTCACGGTGGACACATGCCGTTGTGCATTCGTCCAAACCTGTGGACTGTACACCACTAAGGGTGAACCCTAATGTAAACTGTGGATTCGGGTGACGATGGTGTGTCAGTACGGGTTCGTCGACTGTAGCAGATGTACCCTCTGGAGGGGGGTGTGGACAATGGGGGAGGCTGTGCATATGTGGGGGACAGGGGGCATATGGGAACTCTCTGTGCCTTCCGCTCCATTTTGCTGTGAACCTAAAACTCCTCTAAAAACAAAGTCTAATACATATAGTATAATATATAACATATATATGTACATAGATTATGTATCAAGCAACTCCCTTGTTTATAAAGCTTCCATTATCCCTAAAGGAAAGTCTATATTTCTTAGCGTAACTTGGCCAGAAGTTGATCAGACCACATCTTTTATCATTATCCTTCCGTCATTAGCAGACACAGGTAAAGATGTCGTGAGACGTAAAGCTTAAATTATTTTTCAAAAGAATATAAAACTAAAAAATCTGAATTTAGGCGCAGGGCCTTAGAAGAGAAGAAGGGGCCTTCCAAAGATTCATTAGTTTTACAGCAAATTCAATACCAGTCATTAATCCACCGCCAAACTGGCATTCCTTTTGTGCACTGAAGAGGCCAAACCCATTCCCCACTCAGAGAGCTCATATTAGGTCAAAGTTGCATCTTCCTCATCACTCATCTGCTGAAATTGTCACCTTTTCAGAGAGATGGTGCCCTGGGTGCCGTGACTAAGGTAGTCACACACCAACCCATTGTATTACTCTGTGTAATCCTTGCACACTCTGGAACCGCATTCCGTTCCATTCCATTCATTACATTGTAGTACATACATTAATTTGAAACGGTCAAATACAGGTTGAATGAATGAATGAATACAGGAGGGGAGGAACCTATCTGTACTTAACAATAAAGAGCATATCAGGACAGTGTTACATGCCAGAAATCTAAGGATCAGCCTATGATAACATTAGTAAACCCATTGATGAGAATGGTCACTGATGACAAAAGTTAAAACAATGGGATTCCCTCCCTACTGCACAAAAACAGACATCTGAAAAAGACATTCATTTTAATAAGATTCCTTAGTTAAATCAAAAGTGCTTCCTCCTTTCTTAATCTGAGAGAGAGCTAATCTCAGCCTCAGGCGAGGCGGCAAAAGAATAGAAGCCTTTCCAAGCACAGTCAGATTAAGAGAAGTGTTCTGGTATCACCAAAAGGTTTAAACCATCTCATAAAAGTGCTAGTCACGGCTTCCCTGGTGGCGCAGTGGTTGCGAGTCCGCCTGCCGCTGCAGGGGACGCGGGGTTTGTGCCCCGGTCCGGGAAAATCCCACATGCCGCGGAGTGGCTGGGCCCGTGAGCCATGGCCGCTGAGCCTGCGCGTCCGGAGCCTGTGCTCCGCAACGGGAGAGGCCACAGCAGTGAGAGGCCCGCGTACCGGAAAAAACAAAAAAAACAAAAACTGATATCTTACTGGCCCCTCAAAATAGCCTTCACAACCAACAAAACAAAAATGAATAAAGACGTGAACAGGCAATTTCCCGAATAAGACAAAAAATAGCCAGTAAACATATAAAATAATCAAACCTCACTGCTATCCCTCCTGCCAAAAAATAATTTTGCAAGATTTTACTTTTTTTCCTATTATTTTGGCAAAGATTTAACAAAGTAGTAATATCATGTTTGTTTTTTTTTTAAAAAGGGCTATGTATAAAATAGATAATAAGAACCTACTGTATAGCACAAGGAACTCTACTCAATGCTCTGTGGTGACCTAAATGGGAAGGAAATCCAAAATGGAGGGGATGTATGTATACGTATAGCTTGTTCACTTTGCTGTAGAGCAGAAACTAACACAACATTGTAAAGCAACTCTACTCCAATAAAAAAGGGGGGACAGGGCTGAAAATGGAAACCTTTATACAATTTGGTGGTATTATGAATTTATGAATACACTCAAACTTACGTTATATATGTTCACTGTATGTTCATTTTTAAAGTGTATATACTCCTTGATAATGTGATTTACTTCAAATGAGCTAGTTTATGAAGATATTTGGGAAAGTACACGAAGATCTAGAAAATATGCATAAATTTAAACATACAGATACACAAATCCAGGTATTTATTTTTATAAAGCAAAAAGTGAACCCATAGTTGTTCACAATAGAAAATTATTAAGTAACTTGTCTTACATTCATCCAGTGGAATAGCATCTAGCACTTAAGGGTAATACTAGGACATGAAAGATGCTGTGAAAAGATGTAAATAATACTGTATATTGTTAGGTAAATGTGTAAGAAGATCCAATATGTACAGATATGCACCTCCAATATATTCTGTGCCTCTCTCTGGGGGGTAGAATGTTGAGGCACTCTTGAGGATTGGTTAGTTTTAATTTCTAAAAACATCTTTATATACAAATTGGTTACTTTGAGAGCAAGGAAAATAAGTCATAATATTCACAGTTCAAGTCAAAGTAGCTAAATCGTAAGAAAATAATCTATTCTAGAAGTGTCATTGAGGAAGCAAGGTTTGTGCGAGCAAAATAGGTGACTAATACTGAGAATAAGTGTGTTAACTTGAATACAGAAAAGGAAGAAACCAGCTCACTACTTGAAATGTAAGAGATGCCTCCTTCACGGGGAGAGAGCCAACCTCAGTTTGCTAGCATCTTGCAACTGTATATCTCGCGATACGGAAATGTAAATGTGCTGGGTACCTGGAGAATAAAATAATCAGTCCCCCACTCCCTCAAACAAGTCCTTCTTCCCTGTTCAAATCAAGAAGAGGAATTATGGGGACTTCCCTGGATGTCCAGTGGTTAAGATTCCACACTCCGAATGCAGGGGGCCCTGGTTGGATCTCTGGTCAGGGAACTAGATCCCACCGGCCGCAACTAGAAGATCCCATGTGCGGCAACGACCATCCCGCATGCTGCAACTAAGACCCAGCGCAGCCAAATAGATAAATAAAGATTTTTTTAAAAAAAAAGGAGAGGAATTCTTTACACCCATTACGGCTCAATTAAGTGCCTTATGGGATAAAGAGACTGACATCTTTTTCCCTGGAATAAATGTTGTTTTGTATTCATATTCTTGCCATAAAACCATAATGGCATGTTCTGGGGCAAGTCTTTCGGAATTGTCATAATTTTCCTGTCATACTGAAAAACAAGTCTCTAAGACTTGGCATGTGACTTGAAGGTTGGACCATGGTGAGACTGAGTAAGTAGGGTCTTGCTGGGTCCTCTTAGACTGTGTGAAAGTTTCCAATCTGGAAGAAATAGAGCAGGTCTCTCGGAAAGCTGAGGTGTGAATGATGGAGACAGATGGCGAGTGCGCATTTCATAAGGTGCCTGAGTTTCCTAAGTACTGGGGTTCAGGTTTTGCTGGATCCCCATGAAATTTCTTAGTACATTTAAATACCTCTGTGTAAGTGTGTGTGTGCGCGCGTGTGCACGTGCTACACTGACGGAGTTTCCATTCCACACCATCAAAAGAATTCTCACCGTGCATTTTCACATGTTTGCAGCAAGGCAGAAATAACTCCTTTCTGGGACAGATGGAAAACAGACATCAATAAGTGACCTGGGCCAAAGTCAAACTGTCCAGTTGGCCCTGGTCAGTTCTAGCCCACTCCAACTGTCCTAGGCACCATGGGAAGCAGCAAAGCATTGCTCGTGAGTTGTAATGCTGCATTGGGAAACAGTTGGCATGCGGTAGGTAGCATACGGATGTAGGTTCTGTGGTTTGTAAGCGAAGAGCACATTTAGTCTGGTTTGTGACTGGTGATGGTGGGGAATATTTTTGAGGAAATGACTGATTCCACTCAAAGTGTTTATTCAGGGAAGTTCTGCAACACATTCAGAACAAGCCAAATGATTAAAAGTCAACGCCCGTAACTCCAGGTTGACTTGTTTTATTACTTTCCTGCGTGAAGATGTATGTCAAAGCATGGAGCCTATCTGGGTGCATTAAATCACTGTTCCAAATTTGTTGGCTTGGAGTTTCCTGTTATTCAGTTTAAATGAGTTGGAAAAAATGGAAAGGCTTTTGGATTTGTTTTCCTGTTTCAGTCAATTCAATTTGGATTAATAAAAGCAGACCCTGAGCTATGTTGGGTGCTGCTGTAGGTCTCAGACGACCGTGGATGGCTGCATGCCTCTATGCTGTGTTCAGATGGGTGTCTGGGACTATGAACCTATGCTATGCCCAGAAAATAACAGTTATGGGGCAGTGACTTCTGTCATCACAGCAAAATATATTTTCTTGCTTTTCCATGAAAAATATATGTAGTAGTTGCTTCTCAATAGCTGATAAACTAAGCGAGGGACCCCAGAAATGCCAGATGACATTAAAAAAATTTTCTTGACATAGAAAATATTTTCTCTTGATTAATATTACAGGGTGACAGCAACTCAGATTTTTTTTAGATTAATGCAAGTGGAAGAAGTGTTAAAGCATTTTGCAAACTATGTCATGCAGAGGTTAGCTGTCACTAATGTAAGCATGCATTTGAGACTCACGTATGAATTTCATTTCTTCCATATCTTAAAATTTATCCTCAACAATACCTATTTCTTATAATACCACCACTGTTAGTTTAGAGAGTGGGAAAAGGTGGCTGACTACAAAAGATCTGAAAACAGTTTGGCTACTTCTTTTTCATTAGTTTACAAACGTGTATTACTGCATTATGAATGGATGATTATCCATTGGTTAGACAGGACACTAGGCAGTCCTTCTCATGATAACTGTGTGTCTCCATCTGAGATTTTGGGAACTGTATTTTGATACGAGTCTTTGAAATTTTCACCAATTATTCTGTAAATTCAAATTCTCGTATTTCAGGTAGAGTATAAATATTTTAAAGTTCATCACTTTCCCTACCCCTTACAATCGCATAACCATAAAGTGACATGGAAGACATGATAATTACCACTATAACATTCTGAATTTTATTCTGACCCACATAATTATACAGAAGATGTTAAGATCCCTAGGAAAAAGGCAAAGCCAGTGGGAAAAAGAACCGAGGGATATTACAAACCATTTTCAGAATCATGAATTGCATATAGAATGGTTATTGAAGAAATGCTTAAACTTAAAAAAAACACACATTAGAATTAAAAAGAGATGAACTTTTTTTTATTAAAGTATAGTTGATTTACAACGTGTGCCAATCTCTGATGCACAGCAGAGTGACTCAGTTCTACACAGATACACACTCTTTTTTTGTATCCCATTAAGGTTTATCACAGGGTATTGAGTATAGTTCCCTGTGCTCTACAGTAGGACCTTGTTGTTGATCCATTCCACATGTAATAGTTTGCATCTACCAACCCCAAACTCCCACTCCATCCCTCTCCCTCCCCTGCTCCTCCCCCTTGGCAACTACAAGTCTGTTCTCTATAGCCATGAGTCTGTTTCTGTTTTGTAGATAGGTTCGTTTGTGTCATATTATAGATTCCACGTGTAAGTGATATCATACGGTATTTGTCTTTCTCTGTCTGACTTACTTCACTTAGTGTGATAATCTCTGGTTGCATCCATGTTGCTGCAGATGGTATTATTTCGTTCCTTTTTATGGCTAATAGTCCATTGTATATATGTATCACATCTTCTTTATCCATTCATCTGTTGATGGACATTTAGGTTGTTGCCATCTTTTGGCTATTGTAAACAGTGCTGCTATAAACATGGGGGTGCACGTATCTTTTTGAATTACACATTTGGCCAGGTATATTCCTAGGAGTGGGATTGCTGGATCATACGGTTATTCTATTTTTAGTTTTCTGAGGAACCTCCATATTGTTTTCCAATGTAAGTACCAACTTACATGCCCACCAACAGTGTAGGGGGGTTCCCTTTTCTCCACACCCTCTCCAGCATCTGTTATTTGTAGACCTTCTAATCATGGCCATTCTGACTGGTGTGAGGTGCTACCTCATTGTAGTTTTGATTTGCGTTTCTCTGATAATTAGTGATGTTGAGCATCTTTTCATGGGCCCACCGGCCATCTGTACGTCTTCTTTGGAGAAATGTCTGTTAAGGTCTTCTGCCCATTTTTCAAGTGGGTTATTTTGTTGTTGCTGAGTTGGATGAGCTGTTTGTATATTTTGGAGATTAAGCCCTTGTCTGTCGCATCACTTGCAAATATTTTCTCCCAGTCTGTAGGTTGTCTTTTCGTTTTGTTTTGTTTTTCTGTTTGTTTGTTTTGTTTCTTTTTTTATGGTTTCCTTTGCTGTGCAAAAGCTTGTAAGTTTGAGTAGGTCCCATTTGTTTATTTTTGTTTTTATTTCTATTGCCTTGGGAAACTGATCTAAGAAAACATTTGTATGATTTAAATCTGAGAATGTTTTGCCTATGCTCTCTTCTAGGAGTTTTATGGTGTCGTGTCTTATGTTTAAGTCTTTAAGCCATTTTGAGTTTATTTTTGTGCATGGTGTGAGAGTGTGTTCTAACCTCACTGATTTACATGTGGCTGTCCAACTTTCCCAGCACGACTTGCTGAAGAGACTTTTTCCCTTTTTATATTCTTGCCTCCTTTATCGAAGATTAATTGACCGTAGGTGTGTGGGTTTATTTCTGGGCTCTCTATTCTGTTCCATTGGTCCATATGCCTGTTTTTATACCAATACCAAACTTTTTTGATTACTGTAGATTTGTAATATTGTCTGAAGTCTGGGAGAGTTGTGCCAGACTTTGTTTTTCTTTTTTTTTTTTTTTTCCCTCAGTATTGCTCTAGGAATTCTGGGTCTTTTATGGTTCCATATAAATTTATGTATTATTTGATCTAGTTCTGTGACAAATGTCATGGGTAATTTGATAGGGATCATATTAAATCTGTAGATTGCTTTGGGTGGTATTGCCATTTTAACAATATTAATTCTTCCAATCCAAGAGCATGGGATATCTTTCCATTTCTTTGAATCCTCTTTTATTTCCTTTATTAATGTTTTATAGTTCTCAGCAAATAAGTCTTTCACCTCCTTGGTCAGGTTTATGCATAGGTATTTTTTTTTGGCACTGTTTTAAAAGGTATTGTTTTTTTACACTCCCTTTCTGGTATTTCATTGTTAGTGTGAAGGAATGCAACCGATTTCTGAGTGTTAATCTTGTATCCTGCTACTTTCCTGGGTTCGTTTATTAGATCTAGTAGTTTTTGCATGGAGTCCTTAGGGTTTTCTATATATAGCATCATGTCATCTGCATATAGTGACAATTTTACCTCTCCCCGGAAGGGATAACATTTTAATCCATCGGTTTGAAAAAAGTCAACAAAGAAAGGTAATATGCAATATTGGAAATAGGAAATTGGTATTTGTATGCACCATTAGCGGCAGTGCATAGTGACAAGGCATTAGTGGAGGAGCATTAGGGGAGAATACCAGTTTTGAATTTGCATACTTGGGATAAAGAGTTCCATTAAAATTTTTCAAAAATTGTACCACAGTCACACCAGATAAATACACAAGATATTCTTTTCAGTGTTGTTTTGTAAAAGTATGAATAGTAACCTTCCTAAGAGACCAACGTTATAGTGCTAGTTAAAGAAATCATACATCAGCATGAGGAGCTGCTAAGAATTGCTAAGAAGGTGATATATCTCTGTTGCTTACAGAAAGTTATTTATTATGTCTTAAATTTTAAAATAAATAGTACAGTAAATTAAGCATGGTACAGTAAATTTAAAAACTAGAAAATATATACATTCAGGGCAATCATACCTGCACCCTGTGTGTAGAAACATAATGAGTATTAGGCTAGGCATGTTGTGTATTTTTGGAGGGACAGAGGAATTGGGGTGGGGGGATAAAGGTACAAAGGCCAACTTTTCTTTACATAGTTCTTTTTTTTATTTTTGAAATTCTTTTTTATTTTTAATATTTTATTGAAGTATAGTTGATTTATAATATTGTGTTATTTTCAGGTGTACATCAAAGTGATTCAGTTATATATTTATATACATATTTTTTTTCAGATTCTTTCCCATTATAGGTTATTATGAAATATTGAATATAGTTTCCTGTGCTATAGAGTAATTCCTTGTTGCTTATCTGTTTTATGTATAGCATTGTAGTATGTATCCGTTAATCCCATATGCCTAACTTATCCCTCCCCCTTCCCTTCCCCTTTGGTAAACCAAGAGTTTGTTTTCTGTGTTTGCGAGTCTATTTCCGTTTTGTAAATTAGCTCATTTGCATTATTTTTTAGATTCCACGTGTAAGTGATATCATATAATATTTGTCTTTCTCAGTCTGACTTACTTCATTAAGTATGATATTCTCTAGGTCCATCCATGTTGCTGCAAATCGCATTATTTCATTCCTTTTTTATGACTGAGTAATATTCCATTATGTGTATATGTGTGTGTGTGTATATAAACACACACACACACACACACACACACACATATATATATATCTCACATCTTCTTTATCCATTCATCTGTCAGTGGAAATTTGGGTTGCTTCCATGTCTTGGCTATTGTAAATAGTACTGCTGTGAACATAGGGGTGCATGTATCTTTTTGAGTTAGAATTTTCTCCACTTATATGCCCAGGAGTGGGATTGCTGGATCATATGGTAGTTCTATTTTTAGCTTTTTAAGGAACCTCCACACTATTTTCTATAGTGGCTACACCAATTTACACTCCCACCAACAGCGTAGGAGGGTTCCTTTTTCTTCACGCCGTCTTCATCATTTGTTATATGTAGACTTTTTAATAATGGCCATTCTGACCGACATTGAGGTGATGCGTCATTGTGGTTTTGATTTGCATTTCTCTAATAATTAGCAATAGAACATCTTATCACCTACTGGTTGGCCATCGTTATGTCTTCTTTGGAGAAATGTCTATTTTAGTCTTCTGCCCATAAAATTAATTCTTATTAATTGAACTTGTGGATTAATTTTAAAAAACACAAGCAATATATTTTCAGTGTTGTTATGAAAAACACAAAATTGTAGAAACCTCTTATGTAACTCTCCAGCTCATCTTTTCTCATCTGTGTAAATATGATAAAGCTAGGTCATTGTCACTGCATCGTTGGGGAAACTACACAACATAATCTGCCAATGATTTTGCAGTTTGCACGATGTAACCTGAATGTCACTCTATATGATTATGAGCGTAAGTTACCATTCACTTAAATAACTCAAACAAGGGGCTTCCCTAGTGGTCCAGTGGTCAAGACTCTGTGCTTCCAATTCAAGGGGTGTGGGTTTGATCCCTAGTTGGGGACCTAAGATCCCACATGCCACACAGCATGGCTGAAAAAAGAAAAAAAAATTTTTAATTTAATTAAATAACTCAAGCTTTCGCTTAATTATATAAAACTGGAGATTGTTGCCCCTCAAATTTTTTTTTTTTCTTTTTTTTTCGGTACGTGGGCCCCTCACTGCTGCGGCCTCTCCCGTTGCAGAGCACAGGCTCCGGACGCACAGGACCAGTGGCCGTGACCCACAGGCCCAGCTGCTCCGCGGCACGTGGGATCTTCCCGGACCGGGGCACGAACCCGTGTCCCCTGCATCGGCAGGTGGACTCTCAACCACTGTGCCACCAGAGAAGCCCTTTCCTATACATTTTTAAAGTCACTTTATTGAGGTATAATTGGCGTGTAAAAAGCTATGCTTATTTAATGTATATAGCTCAATGAGTTTGGGGATAAGCATACACCCGTGAAACTGTCACTGCCATGAAGGCCTTGGATATACCCATCACCTCCCAAAGTTTCCTCCCACCCTCCTTATTATTATGTGTGTGTGTGTGTGTGTGTGGTAAGAATACTTAACATAAGATGTAGCTGTTGGCAAATTTAAGTATACATTAGAGTATTGTTAGCTGTAGGTACTATGCTGTATAGTAAATCTCCAGAATCTTCTCATCTTGTATAGATGAAACTTTGTACCCTCTGAGCATCACTTCCTGTCTCCCCCTCCCCCAGCCTCTGGCAACCACCACTCCACTCTCTGCTTTGATGAGTTAGACTATTTTAGGTTCCACATTTAAGTGAGATCATACAGTATTTTTTAACCACACCTCAGCTTGCATGACAGATTTATGTTAACAAATAGAACCAGATGTCTTCTTCATAGTTGTCTCTTTGAAGATAAACTTAATGTATTTGCTGCTCCATGCTAGACATTTTACAAAACACTGTTACTTGAGAATAAGAAAACTGATCACAATCAGACATGACTGTATTACTATACTCCAATGTAATAAATGAAAAGCTAATAAAACATAAATTGTACATAAAGAAAATGACAATTAATTCGACTCAAGCAGTGTATAGAAGAGTAAGTTTAAGTTATGTAATTATTTCAATGATACTCAAGTAATCCAAAATGTCTTGGGAATCATGTCTTCAAATTTTCTTCAAGAGTCAAGACAGGGCTTCCCTGGTGGCGCAGTGGTTGAGAGTCCGCACACACGGGTTCGTGCCCCGGTCTGGGAGGATCCTACATGCCGCGGAGAGGCTGGGCCCGTGAGCCATGGCCGCTGAGCCTGCGCCTCCGGAGCCTGTGCTCCGCAACGGGAGAGGCCACAGCAGTGAGAGGCCCGCATACTGCAAAAAAAAAAAAAAGAGTCAAGACAGTGACTTCCCTGGTGGTGCAGTGGTTAAGAGTCCGCCTGCCAATGCAGGGGACACGGGTTCAATCCCTGGTCCAGGAAGATCCCACATGCCACAGAGCAACTAAGCCCGTGTGCCACAACTACTGAGCCTGTGCTCTAGAGCCCGCAAGCCACAACTACTGAGCCCTCGTGCTGCAACTACTGAAGCCCATGTGCCTAGAGCCCGAGCTCCACAACAAGGGAGGCCACCACAGTGAGAAGCCTGCACACCACAACGAAGAGTAGCCCCCACTCACCACAAGTAGAGAAAGGCCGTGCGCAGCAACAGAGACCCAGTGCAGCCATAAATAAATAAATAGATAGATAGATAAATAAATAAATAACATTTTATTAAAAAAAGAATCAAGTCATATTCCTTTGAATGTTTTTAAAATAACTCTTATAAAGGTGGCTTTGGAATTCTGAAAAATGTCATAAGTTATATGGAGACTATTCCATTAGGAGGCAAGAGTAGGAAATGTTAGCAACAAAAATAAGGTGTTGTTTTTTTATAAATGTATTTATTTATTTTTGGCTGTGTTGGGTCTTCATTGTGGTACGCGGGCTTCTCATTGCAGTGGCTTCTCTTGTTGCGGAGCATGGGCTGTAGGCACGTGGGCTTCAGTAGTTGTGGCGCGTGGGCTCAATAGTTGTGGCGTGTGGGCTCAATAGTTGTGGCTCGTGGGCTCTGGAGCGCAGGCTCTGTAGTTGTGGCACACGGGTTTAGTTGCTCTGCGGCATGTGGGATTTTCCCGGACCAGGGCTTGAACCCGTGTCTGGGATTCTTAACCACCGTGCCAGCACAGAAGTCCCAAAATAAGTTTTTAATATCAGGAAATAGAGCTGTTCTTACACGTGCTCGTACACGATCATTAGCAGTGAACTGTTGGGTACACGTCAATCATACTACTGTCTGGTTTGTAAAGCTGAAGCATGGAGGTAATAAGGCCTGTTAGGATCCCACCTAGAGTCAAGGAATCCTAGAAAGTTCGAAGTAGAAGAGGTCACAGAGATTGGCTTGCTCAAGTCCTTTGTTTTAGATGAGGAAACTGAGAGCCCAGAGAGGTTCAATGGCTTTCCCGGGGCCCGAATTAACCCGGTTGCCAATCTAAGGAGAAACTGAAGTCACCAGCCTCTCAGTTCATTCCTTCACAGAGATATGGAGAAGCCAAAGGATATGTTGATACCAGTGTGTCCTTTGTGGGGTGATCAACTAATGAGAAAATGATAGTGGAGAAATGGATGTGGACAGTAATAAATTAAAACTTAGAAACACCGTGAGAAATATAATAAATAATAGTGTAAGAAAAAAGCATAGGAACAGCTAATGTACTGAACCATGAATTTTGAAAGGAAGGGTGATATTTGATGCATCCTTGAATTTCAAGTGCCAGCAAAGCGCCCAACTCATAGGAAGTCCTCAAAGCTGTTGTTGAAAATGGCTTAACAGTTTCGTAAAGGCTCATCAGGGATGGGATGAGTTGCATAATAGTTACTCTTCCTCAGAAGTAGAGATTGCAACGGGCAGGCGCCAGCCACACTGGGCTGTGCAGGAAAAGGCGTGTGTGCAGCTGAGTATTTGCAATGCCACGACTGATTTTATTTTATTTGTTTGTTTTTACTTTTTAAAACCTTTTGTCGTTGGAGTATAATTGCTTTACAATGGTGTGTTAGTTTCTGCTGTACAACGAAGTGAATCAGCTATACGTATACATATGTCCACTCCCTCTTGGACCTCCCTCCCACCCCACCCCCATGCCACCCATCTAGGTCACCACAGAGCACCGAGCTGAGCTCCCTGTGCTATAGAGCAGGTGCCCACTAGCTATCTGTTTTACACGTGGTAGTGTATTCATGTCAAACCTAATCTCCCAATTCGCCCCACCCTCCCCTTCCCCTACCCCGTATCCACATGTCCGTTCTCTATGGCCACGACTGAACTTAAATCCCAGCCAAGTCGTGCATATCAACATGAACTGTGCCATAAAAGCCACGTCTGTTGAACATCACAAAACTTCCAATCGGGAAAACCACCCTTGACTAAAATAAATCAAGTGAAGAGAGATTTTTATGGCTTCATAGGTAAGCCTGAAATATTTGGGATCCTTTTTGCCCCTGTCGTCTGTGTGGAGTGCAGCTCCCGCTCGAACTTGGACGTCTCTGTTCTCACGCAAGCTCACGGTCAAAGCTCAGGATGCACTGAAGCGTCTGTCAGATGCTGGTCCCCGTGGCAGCGTCTCCGCGGGTAGCTGATGATACTGTTCATGTCTGATGTATCCCAGACTTCCTTGGGGTTCCTGCAGTGGTTTTGCTTTAGAAACTAGAGAGTCGAATTTTCCTTTCGTAGCAATAGCTTTCACGTGTCTTCAATAACAGAAAACAGATGCAGGTGCAGTTATCTTTTGCAGTCCATAAATTTCACAGAGAACGCATTCCTTTTTTTTTTTTTTTTCCTGGCCTTTCCCTGGAAAGGCTGCCGAGGGTTTGCCAGGCCTCCAGGACCTTGCTCAGAGGTGTAACCTCTGAGCCTGGTGCAGTCCACAGCAAGAGACCCAAGCCCACCCATGAGACAGTGCACCTGTTTTAAACCATCTGCGGAGCCAAAACAGAATAAATTTTTCTTGCAGTTCACTGATGCTAACAGAATGAATGGTTGGAGCTGAATTCTGCAATCAAGGCATCTGTGGGGACATAGCTGGGTCCACCCCAACTAATCTGCACAGCTGGGGCACGTTTATATGCTGAAGTCCTTTAGAAATCTCCTATCCATGAGGTCATTTCAGAAATGAAGAAACCAAAGCTTGTGATCATACAGAGTGACCTGTCTCTTATGAGATCCCTGAAATATGGCAGACACGATTGTAAAATGTCTTTACAACTGCTCAACTCAATTTTCAATTGTTAAATACGTCCATTTGGAGAAGGACATATTCACTATATCCTAAATAGACATTTTTAAAGGATCTTTTTAATGCTAAAAGTAAATGATCATGCCTACAGTTGAAAATCGTATGGTGGTGATATGCCATTGTGTAACTGTTGTTTGAGAATAACCAACCTTCCTAACCATTCATTTATAAAATCAGACACTTAAACTGTAACTTGCACAAGTTAGCTACTAGGATTGCTCTGTCCTCCAGACTTGACATCTTGGATACATGTGTATGATTACCTGTATTCTGAAAGAAGGAAGAATGTTTTCGGTAACATCCTACATCTTGAGCAAACTCTTCTATTTCACTACCTTTTTCCTCTTAACTAATTTTATTACTACTGTTGTCTACATTTTACTGTCCTTCTACTGGTTTTCTGTTTGAAGAAGGATTGAGAGTACGCTTGAGATCTCAAGCATTATGAGCAGACCTAATCATTCACGACTAAATTCCGTAATGTCACAGTGATGGCTTTGTGACACCTAAAACTTATGCGCTTCTGGGAAACAAGGCTAATGAGTGAGGCATGTTGATGCGATGAGCAGAATGTGTCAAGTCTAAGCTATTAGTCCAGACTCCGCTGCAGTCTTGCCCTGGTTTCTTTTTTTTTTTCTTTTTTTTCTTTTTTTGCGGTACGCGGGCCTCTCACTGTCGTGGCCTCTCCCGTTGCGGTGCACAGGCTCCGGACACACAGGCCTAGCGGCCGTGGCTCAACGGGCCCAGCCGCTCCGTGGCATGTGGGATCTTCCCGGACCGGGGCACGAACCCGTGTCCCCTGCATCGGCAGGTGGATTCTCAACCACTGCGCCACCAGGGAAGCCCCCCCTGATTTCTTTGATATTTTGAAGACATTTCAGTGGTCTCAAAAATCAACACCTGCTTTTTAAAAACGGTGCTATCTTATTTAATAATTTGTTCCCTAAGTAGTAATCTGCTAAGCAAAAATCTGCTTATATAAAAATGTTAGGACTTAATAAAGCCCATAAAGACTATTATTAATGAATAATGATGAATTATTATTGATACATTTTCCAAGATTTAATCAATAAATTTAATTATATGGCTACTTGTGAATGTAGAGCAATCCCAAAAGGTACATTGTATATTATGTGGCTGCTCAACCTAGTTTATAAGAGAAGACATTTTAAACTAAATTTACTACTAAATTTTACTAGTTGTTAAGGAGGGGCCTGCAAATGGGTAAGAATAGATTCTCTTCTCACTTAAATTATCATTTCTTTATGTGATTCTATATAATGGATGATATATAATTCCTGCAACTCTAATCAAAAGATAGAAGGAGGTAGGGGCCCTGGAGCACAGAAACGATGAAATAACATTAAAAAACAACAGAATAAGTGTGGGACAAGGTTGAAATATTTTTGAAAAGCAGCAATGAGTGGGGCTTAACAAGTATTGAGAAGAGTTGCAAAGTGACCCTCATAAAGCAGTAGGTTAATTGTTCAGGAACTGCTAAACGTACACATGTAACTTCCAGAAGGATTTCCAAAGGTGGATAAGAAATTAAGATACGTTAAAGGTGGCATCTTCGTCAGTGTAAAAAGGTCACATTGACCAGTACATGGGATTGAAGCAGCTGGATGTTTTGAAAACAAAGTTATGTCTTACCTCATGATACATAACATAATATCTAGATGGAGTAAAGATTCAAAACATATACGTAAGAAATACTGACAACAGAAACATAGATAGTTTTTAAAAATTGGGGGCTAATCTTTCTAAAACCCACCCAGTGATTAAAACAAGAGCTATAACTGTTTTAAACTGATACCAGGGGCTAGAAAGCCACAGCAGGTGGACCCGTTCTAACCTGGAGGAGGATTTGGTGTGGCCTAATCTAAGAATGGTTTTCATATGCTCAAAGGGTGGTAAAAAAGAAAAGAAAGAAAACAAGAAAGGACAAAAGGAAGAAAAAGAGAAAAGAGAGAAAAAGGAAACAAAGCAAAGAAGAATGTGCAACACAGATTGTATGCAGCCCACAAACCCTAAAATTTTCACCATGTGGACTTCACAGAAAACTCTACATCCTCGATCTTCACTATTCACTGAATAAAAATAACAATGTCAAAACATCAGAAACAGTAAGAGTCAAATGAAAATTTGCAGAAAGGATTTAAAATATACATGTCAAAAACTTATCCTCTTTCATAAAAGAATATAGAATATACACAAAAAACCTGTTATGCATAGCTTATTTTTATTTTTACATATTGGAAGTCTTTGACAGTGTTTAGGCCTTTAGTGTAACTTTTTCTGATTTTTTTTTTTCTTTTTTTTTTTCGGGTACGCGGGCCTCTCACTGCTGTGGCCTCTCCCGCTGCGGAGCACAGGCTCCGGATGCGCAGGCCCAGCGGCCATGGCTCACGGGCCCAGCCGCTCCGCGGTATGTGGGATCTTCCCGGACCGGGGCACGAACCCGCGTCCCCTGCATCGGCAGGTGGACCCTCAACCACTGCGCCACCAGGGAAGCCCCAACTCTTAATAATAATGAATTTTTCTGCATGATTTTATTAATCTTTACTTATGAGTTACCATGTTTTCTCATATAAAAAAAAATAAGATTTTTCTCCAGTCAGTAGCCGCAGTCTGATCACTTAAAAATCCACTTGCCGGAAGTGCAAGGTCTCAGCATCAGGGGTCATGCAGATCACAAATAGGTGGTATAGTTAACAGCTGCTCAGCCAGTGGCCTTGGTGTCCCAGAGGCACCCAGGTGGGGGCATGGGAGGCGGCTCAGGGGTTACAAGGTAGCCTGAGGAGGGTGGCTCTTCACTCTTGTCCTGCCCGGGGCTTAGGTTAAGATGGACGACAGAAGTGGATGCTCAGGGCTAAAACCAGGAGGCATCCGGGAGACCCCCCAAGGGTCGGTGCTGTCCCTGTTGTCGACAGTGTGGATAAGCAATGAATTCGTGGTATTACAGTAAGTCCCCTACATATGAACCTTCTTCAAGTTTCGAACTTTCAAAGATGCGAACGTGCATTCCATCAACATCAGGCATGAGTGAAATTGCAGCTTGCCCTCTGTGTCCTTATTTTTTTAAAGATTTAATTTTTTTTATTTTTGGCTGCATTGGGTCTTCGTTGCTGCACGTGGGCTTTCTCTAGTTGTGGCGAGCGGGGGCTACTCTTGGTTGCGGTGCGTCTAGAGCATGGGCTCTAGGCACGCGGGCTCGGTAGTTGTGGCTCGTGGGCTCAGTAGTTGTGGCTCGTGGGCTCAGTAGTTGTGACGCACGGGCTTAGCTGCTCTGCGGTATGTGGTATCTTCCCGGACCAGGGCTCGAATCCGTGTGCCCTGCATCAGCAGATGGATTCTTTACCCCTGCGCCACCAGGGAAGTCCCCCTCCATCTCCTACTGCTGACGATCCTTCAGCTCTACCATCTCCCACCTCCTCTCTGTCCTCCAGTCAGTAACTCTTCTTGCCTGTTCCCTCGATGCCAGTCCCTGTATGCCAGCTATAGTACTGGACTTGTACTTTTCAAGGTACTGTACTGTGAGATTAAAAATGTTTTCTTTATTTTTTGTGTTTTTTTTATGTATTATTATGTGTGAAAAGTATTATAAACCTATTACAGTACAGTAGTATATAGCCTATTTTGTTAGTTGGGTACCTAGGCTAACTTTGTTGGACTTATGAACAAATTAGACTTACGAACACGCTCTTGGAAGTGAACTCGTTCATATGTAGGGGACTTACTGTATTCAGAGTATTCACTCCTGCGTACACTCACGTCTACTGTGCACCTGCCAATTACATGATGTTTTCTATCCACAAGCAACTGAAAATATAAGCTGCATTCCAGTTTTTCATGCAAGCAGTGGTCCTGTTTGGCTCTCCGTCAAAGCAAACCACATCTTGTTCTGTGGCTGTCCCCTTGCTCATCACATCTGAGACAGCTGTACCAATTTGCCCCTTGCATCAAGCCACGAGCGCATCCTCAGACTTTTTTTGGAGGAGTACGAGATAGAGAAATTTAGTTTAAAAAAATATTAATAACCAGTGACTTCTTTTTTTTTTTAAACTGGATTTCACTTTTCTTACCTCGCTTTGGGTATGGGGTTTACATTCTGCACATTGAAAAAACCTCAAAACTGTCCCATCTTCAGAGTTGAAGCACTATATTATACCGTTTAATGTTTCTATTAATATGTAGCTAATGCATATTAATAATAAAAATGCACGTGCACTCGTCAACATGCACACTGGTTCCAAAGAGTCACCCAGAAAATATATATTGAATCCTTCTTCAGGGGACAGATCATTTAATTTCCTTTATTAATGGATTGTATAGATTTTTCTTTAGTTCCTCTCTGTGTTTAAAAGAAATCAGCTTCTAAAGTATAAAGACATGGCCTGAAAGACAGTACTGTGGAAATTGAGGTATTGTTCAATGCTTATTTGATTGGACCTCCATGATGCAATTTGCCATGGATGATGTGAGTATAGACTTCCATTTGATTGTGGACTCGTTAACGTGGCTTTGATTTTAAAAGCACAGAAGGCCTACCTCATGCTTTAGTTTTGAAAGTACAGATGGCAGCACTGTGGCTTATTTATTGACAAGCCAGGCTACCAAGGGGAATTTCTGACCCAGGTCATACCAGCAACTGGAGGTCCCTAGGGCGGTTAGGTCCAACCCTGTTTTAATTAACCTGAAATCATTTCGACATCACTCCTGATGTTCACTGACTTGTGGACTCTCCTGCTTCTTCAAGGTTTAACGTGATCACGTCATTGTTATTCCTCAGTTGTATTTCAGAAATGCAAACTTCCTACTTCAAATGTCATTCTTTTAAGAACTACAGGTTTGCATGAATACACACACACACACAAATGAATGGTTAATCTGAACATTTTACTGTATCCAACTTGGTGAGAAATAAAGTCCTGTAAACATAGAACAAGGCATATTATTCATGATGGTTTGGAAAGATCATTTAAGTGGCAGTGCTTCGTAAACGAACAGAGCCGTGCAAATACATGTTACTGTAATAAGAGCCTTGGTTTCTACAAAGGATATATTCTGAGATCTTTGCAAATTTCCAAATTAACAAACACCACTAGAAGGCCTACTTTAACCCACAGATTTGGCGAAGATACTGCCAGTGTCTGTGTCAGAATCCTGACAGTAAAGACAGCTTAAATAAAGATGCTCCAGAAGAAAAACAGCTTTAACAGTGATGAGTAGAGAACCAAAACAAACAAAGGCCATGCCAACCTGAGGAAGGAAACCTGGAGTTTTGCCAGCATCACCAGGAAGCTGCAGGCCAGATTTGCCCAAATTTTGAATCGATGCCTCAGCAAAATTCATACTCATTAGTGGCTGTGGAATTTTAAGGTCACTCACTAGTCCACGGTGAGCATTTGTGTCCGGCAGTGCCGCTTGTACAGCCTGCAAGGGAGTCCAGCTCCCCACAGAGCACCAGTCCACTTATCAGCCCTACCCTTTCTAGGTCCAATGTAAGAATGTAAACCTAGAGATTTAATAAGGAGTGGAATTCATGGACACAGCAAGTCATTAGGGAATTGAAATAGCATCTCTCGCTGTCCTGAGCACGGCTGCATCTCAGGTCTCCTCGTGTGGGAGGGCATACATCAACACAGCCTCTTCCCTTTGAAAAATGGTGATTTGCCACCAATCCTTTTCCTTTCCGTGCGGCGGAGAAATATCGCTGTTGAAACATTCCAAGAACGTGTCCAATATGGGGGGATTAACAAGCTGCTGTCTTCGTGTCTTTCTTAGCTTTCAAATCACTTAATGTTGGCGCGGATAGTAAAAAACCTTCGCTCTTTCGTTAAGTAGATACCTGTTGGGGAGCTGGAGCATGGTGTCAAGAAGCAGCTGAGAAGCAGCTCCCCACCGGCCAGCGCTCAATAAGTCTGCTTCTCTGCCTCGGTTCTTTACCGAAAGCACGTGAAATGTGCACACGAATGTGGTGGGCAGAATGTTTTCAGAGGACGAAAGGAAAAATGGGCTCCTCACTTCTGAAGAGATTCAGGCTCTGTGTGTTTCTCAAATATTGGATTCTACTTTTAAAGTAAAAAAACATTGGAAAGGTCCTCCAGTGGTTTAGAGAATTAGTCATGTACTACTACTAATGTACGTATCTCTGCAGTGAATCCATTTCTGAAAATTCAGTATTTGACTTTGACCATTTCATTGACCTCAAGAACGTCTTGTGTATGTAAATTTTCATTCATTCATTAATACGTTTCTGTCCTATGATTCGTATTCAGGTTATATACAGTGTTTCTTCTGTCTTTTATCCTGTCTTTGTTTCATTGTATTTAAGATATTTAGATTAAATATTAACATCTTAATCACAAAGAAATTAATTGTATTTTAACCCTGGAAGTTACCCCTTATCTCTGCCCATTCAAAAGATTAAGGCCTGTTTTTTAGTCTCCAGGTCCTTCCCTTACACACTCAAATAACTGATAAAGATGAGGGATTTTTTTAAATGATCTGAATTTTTGTCTCATTTCTTCACTTTACTGTTCACAGATAGCTGAACGTGAGAAACGCACAGTTTGAACAATAATTAAAATCAGAGCCCTCTGCCCTGAGCTGTTCCTGGTGATGGATGGGTTGTGGCGAGGCGTTCATGCGTGTGCCGTCACACTGGGTCAGCTCAGAGCCATGAGAGCACAGTGACGAGTGCAGGTCTGCATCTGACAGGAGGCTGAGGGACGGCCCCCGAGGCACGGCCTCATTGTATGGTCTGAGCAGGACAGAATCGTCCTCCCGAAGCTAACAGTGTTACTTAGGCAAGGGCTGCGGTCTTATTTGAGACATGTCTGTATTTTCCAGAACTGTTTAGTTGACACATACATGTTAACAATGCATAGTAGATGAAGCCCGGAAAAGCATGAGGTAAAAGGTGGAATAGTCACTCCGAATAGACTCAGCATTTGACAGGTGTGGTCTTTTAAATAATGGAGTCAGTTATTTAACCATTAAGCATGAATGATCTTGTCTGGAGTAAAAATACACTAGGCTGATACCTCCGGAGAGCCCAGTATCTAGTTCAGGCTGTGAAGAAAACATAATTTGTTTTACTATATATAATTTGTTTTATATACAGTCGTGTGTATCTCTCGATCCCAATCTTCTAATGTATCCCTTCCCCTCCCTGTCACCCCTTGGTGACCATAAGTCTGTTTTCTGCATCTGTAACTCTATTTCTGTTTTGTAGATAAGTTCATCTGTACCCTTTTTTTTTTAGATTCCACATGTAAGCAATACCATATGATATTTGTCTTGCTCTGTCTGACTCACTTCACTCAGTATGGTCATCTCTAGGTCCATCCTTGTTGCTGCAAATGGCATTATTTCGTTCTCTTTTATGGCTGAGCAGGTTAGCATTGACAGATACACATTACTATATGTAAAACAGATCACTAATAAGGACCTGCTGTAGAGCACAGGGAACTCTACTCAGTACTCTGTAATGGCCCATGTGGGAAAAGAATCTAAAAAAGAGTAGATACATGTATACATCTAACTGACTCACTTTGTTGTACACCTGAAACTAACACAACATTGTAAATCAGCTGTACTCCAATACAAATTTTTTTAAAAAGAATGTGACAAACATCTCAAAGAAAAACCCCATAATTTGAACGTGATGAAAATAGTGTTGGTATATTTTCTGTGTTTGCTTATGAGAAGCAGAATCGGAAGTATTTTTCGTAGTTTTCAAGATGAACAGAGCTATTGGAATAAATGCACTGGTGGAAAGCTAGGGAAGGGGAGTGTCCTGGCATGCAGGTTTCTACTGAACAAGTCCCAAGGCAGCAGGAGGCTGGGGACCCCTGCTGTATGCGTTTTACTTTGAGAAAGTAGCTCACTTTGCTTAAACAAAAGGCCCATGGGAGTTTCTCAGGTCTCTTGTCATAGAACAGGAGCAGCTGCTCGTCTTTGCTCCTAAAAATTCAAGATCATTGTCTCATGCTGAGGGAAGCAAAGTGAAGACATGTGACTGTCAGAACTCACAGAATCTATTGACATAGAGTCATCTTCTGTGGGTAACTTTCGTGCCCAGGCAAAGGAAGCACATGGAGACGGGGGTTTACCACAAGGAGAGCCATTTATAGAAACAACAGGCAAAAATAATCATTCTGCATATATGCAATGCCAAGTAACAGCATAAGTGAATAAAGAAGAGGTGAAAGGGAGCGTGAGGAAAGGTTTTTTCAGATTTCAAAGGAAGGAGAGATTGGTTTCCAAGTAGGGTACCAAGGAAAGCCTTTCTGGAAGGTTCAGAGCTGAGCCTGGTTCTGCAGGATGCATCTCTGAGTTCATGCCATTCTGCCCCTAGGGTTCACTAAACCCCTGTTGGGTCTACGAATTGCTCTGTTCTGCTCCACTTACCTAGGCTTTCATTTTCCTGGAATTAATTTTTTGAAAAGCAAAATATATATTTTAAAAAATATATTGTGCATCTGCCTCATGTTTAAAACTGGGCTGCGTTTGGGAGCCCTTGCACGCTTCCATGCTTTGCAATAAAAAATATTTCAACATTGTCTTAATTAAACCCGCATTAGTGTTGCTTTGGTGCAAGAAATATGATCTTGTGAGCGAGGATATAAACACACGCTGTCGCTGAATGGCTCATTCATTTCCCTTGGCAAGTACCTTCTGAATGTTTCTGATGGACAGGGTTTTGCATGAGACAGGACTTCTGTTGCAGGAAAGCAGGAAATCCTGGAGCAGAGGCAGGGGATAATCAGAGACATACAAAACTCTGAAGTGAAATGGAAGGCAGCAGAACACAGCAGAGATCTGTGTGGGATGGAGGAGAGGAAACATCCTCAGTATGCTGAGTGCGGGTCTGCACTTAGTTTCTGTGTTGTATTAGGATTCTCCAGAGCAACAGAACCAATAGAAGCCATATATATGTGTGCGTGTTGACGCTTATTATGAGGGATTAGCTCATGTGATGATGGAGGCTGAGAAGTCCCACCGTCTTCGCTCTGTGAACTGGAGACCCAGGAAAGCAAGTAGTATAATTCAGTCTGAGTCCAAGGGCCTGAGGACCGGGGCCGCTGATGGTGTAAATCCCAGGCGGGAGAAGATGAGATAAGACGTCCCAATTCATGCAGTGAGACCAAAAAAAAAAGGGGGGGGGGCGGGGCAGGGGCAGCGGTGAATTCCTCCTTCCTCTGCCTTTTGTTCTTTTCAGGCCCTCAGCCTATCAAGTGATGCCACCCACACGGGGGAGAGCTGTCTGCTTTACTGAATCCCCCCGTTCAAATGCCCATCTCATCCAGAAACACCGTCACAGGCACACCCAGATAATGTGTAGCTGAGGTACCCCTTGGCCGGTCAAGGAAGGTGACACGTGAAATGAACCGTCATGTGGGCGCTTGATAAGAGAATTCCATCACAGGGGAAATCAAAGAATGCCCCAGGTACAAAGTAGCTTTCAGGCCTTCGTGGAGAATTTGAGTTGGAGAAACGATAAATGTGTTCTGGGTGGGATAAAAAAAATTAGAAATAAGTTTGCAAGCATAGAGTGGATAGCTCTCATCACTAAATCTTTGAGTGTGGCTGGACTTAATGAATTGCTTCCGAAAGAGCACGTGGAAAGGGGAAGATGGTAGCTCTAGTGGAAAGATGGGCAAACACTCTCTTACCCAGAGATGCTGTGTGCACAGCACGCACCCCTGATTTGGTGTCATGACAAGGGTGCCACACCTCTCTGGTCTTCTTTTCCAAAACCCATAACCCCAGTCTCATCGTAACAGCAACATCCAGTAAAACCCAAATTGAATGGGTTGTGCTAATTATCTGACCCATGCTTCTCACATCTGTCAAGGTCGTCCAAAACAAGGGAAGTCTGAGGAAAGTTCCCATCCAGAGAGGACCAAGGTGACATCACCAAAGGCAGTGGTGTGTCCAGGACTGGATCTGGAACAGAAAAGGAACTTCAGTGGGAAAACTCCTGAGAGTCAAAGAAAATCTAGTTTAGTTAATAGCAGTGCACCGATGTTGGTTCCTTAGCGTTCCTTAGTGTCTACGCTCTCAGGATGGAAAACTTTAACTGGAGGGGAAACTGGATGACTGGTGAACGGTAACTGTTTGTACTCTCTTGGCAGGTTTTCTGTGAATCTAAAAGTGCTCCCAAGTGAAAAGTTCTTGTTTTATTTTTCAAATTGGCGGGACCAGTGGGTGACACAGAAGGGAGTGAGATGAGGGAGGGACAGGTGGAGGCTGGGACACGAACCAGTGATAGCAAGGAAAATTATCCACCACGGGAGACGAGGTGATTAGGAATGACAGCCCAGTTAGAAGGTTGATGAACTAAAGACAGAGACATTGTGAGCGAGAAACGTGACATTCTCCGATGAGGTGGCAAGAAAGAGATGACTGGGGAAGGCATTTCCGAGAAGGAAGTCGTGAGTTTTGTATCCGGGCAAGGGTGACTGATGTCATAGGGAATGACTGAGCACGGAACCAGTAGAGGAGTGAAGGTCTGAGCCTGGATGCCTGGGAAATCAGTGTCGTTTACAGAAGTGAAGTCGTGTGACAGGAGAGTGGGGCGGGGGGGACTCCGGTTGGAACATACTGACTTACGGGAAGGACGGAGTGCCCAAGCCGAAGCGAGTCTAATGACTTCAAGAGTAATTTTAGGGGGGCGTCTCGTGCGAGAACGCACAGTACTGTAACCTATGAAAAGTGTGTAGCTGAGGCTGGCATTCTCCGCTGGGGCCCTTGTAGCCCTGGGCTCGGGCAGAGAGGACTGGAGCTGGACCAGCAGAGCGCATAAAGGCAGCCAGGGTCTCGGGGAGACCCAGGAGCAGGGTCCACAGGAACGGTGAGGTCTCCGCGGGGTCACAAGCCCCAGTGCGGCTGAGGCAGGTCGCAGCCGAGGGAGCCAGTGGTCAAACCGCGACGCTAAGGAGAGGGGAGAAGAGAGGGAGGTGTTGCGCCCCAGCGGCGCTGGGATGGAGACGTGAGAACGTGGAGAATCAGCACACCCACTCCGGGCGTTCCCAGCCTTGGCACTACTGACCTTTGGGGCCAGATGGTTCTTCATCGTGGGGTGCCCTGTGCCCTGCGGGATGGTTAGCGGCACCCCTGGGCTCCACCCACCAGACACCAGTACCGCTCCCCGCCCCTCGCCTGTGACGATCAAAACTGTCTCCAGAAACATCTGCAGACATCCCGCCGGCCGGGGCCCTGGGGAGCTAGGGGGCAGTCAGGAGGGTTGAGAACCACTGATGTGGAGTTCAAGTGGCCGGTGGGGCCCTGAGGAGCTGGGGGGCAGTCAGGAGGGTTGAGAACCACAGATGTGGAGTTCAAGTTTAGTTCGTGAGCGAGAGAAGACTCGAGTGGATAAAAAGAAAGGAAGGAGATATTTGTATCTATTTCTACTTTGTAAAAATCTCAAACTCCATCCACCAGCATTAATACACTTCAGAACGCCACCCCCGTGGTATCTGTTGGATGAATTTTGTAGACAGGAAATGTGTGCCTTGTGTGTGTCCTTTCAACCAAGCTAAAGTTTCACAAGGACTCATTCCCTCTCAAAGTGGAAGAATTATTCTATTTTTGCAGGCCCACATCCCAGGCTGAGTTGGGCCACACACAGAGCCACAAGCGCCCGGGAAGATGCGTTTATTATGCACGGGAGGTGGCACTGTTTGCCGAAGGGTGCAGCTGTTCATAACAGATGCTAGAGGAACAGAATCACGGTGGCAGCAGTGGTCTTACAGCCAACGGAGCAAGGAGGCATTTTCCAAAGTAATCGTCGCCCACCTGCTGGTCTGTTTCTTCATTCGTTTGCCCAGTAGCTCAGTTCTCACCGGTCTTGTTGGAAACGTGTGACCTCCCGTGATCCAGATGCAGCCGAGAATGCTGTGCTCGACAAGACATTGTGAGCAGAGGCATTATGAAAACGAGAGTTTCCAGAAGCTTCGCAGACTCTTTGAGAACCAGGCGTTCCCCGTTAGTACACGATGGCTTCAAGGGTCTTCGCACCGTACCCTTATGGTGCGCCCAGTGTGCCGTGGTGAGAAGGGCGCTTCCCCTCTGTGTATTCGTCCCCCAACCCCCTAACCCCACGGTCATGCTGACAGAAGCGCCTGGCAAACCCAGATGGAGGGACATTCCACAAGTACCTGAGCAGTACTCTTCAGTGTTGTCAAGGTCATGAAAAACAAGGAAAGACAAAAACCCGCCGCACGTCAGAGGAGGCCGATGAGACACGGTGACGCAATGGAACCTGGAGCGAGAAGAGGACATTAGTGGAGCAACTCGGCAATCCAAATACAGTCTGGAGTGTAGCTAATAGTAGCTAAGTTCTTAGCTGTGATGGACGTCCCGTAGTCACGTGAGATAACGTCAGGGAAACTGGCTGAGGGATACAGGAGAACTCACTCTATGACTAGAACCTCCCCAACTTTTCTGTATATCCAGGAATCCTCCCACCAATGCAGGATTGGTACAAAAGCATAGGACACAGGAGAGGAAACTGAGCAGGGTCAAGGGAGCTTCCAGCGTGCTCCCAAGGTAGAGGCAGCGGGATCACGTGGGCAGGTGTGAAACGGGCAGTGCAAGGAGCAGGTGGCCGAGTGAAAGCGCGGACTGTGGGGCGGTAAAGGAGTGGCTGGGGGGGGGGGCAGAGACACAGACCCTGGATAAGCAGCACCGGGGGCTAAAGCATGAACTGGAGGAGCGCAGGCTCTGTGAGCATAGGGCTCACCACACACAAGCAGTGCTGCAAGGGCTAGAACATTTGCACCCCTAATCTCATGTTCCTCTTGGGTAAGACAGGTGTAAGGATGCGATTTCGGACCAGTTGGGGATTTAATAAAATAATTAGTGTCATGCGTGTAGCGTATAGGTTGCATTTAGATGTAAGTTTCTTTCCCCTCTGAGGAGTCCCTGCTGCGCCAGGAGTATTTGAATCCCTGAGTCATGCTCCGTAGGAATTGGGATGTGCGTGGAGAAAACGCGTGGACCTGGAGGCTGCACCCACGTCCCTGCAGAAAGAAACTGATGGTGCATCATGCCCTGGGCAGTTCATTTCAACTCGGTCATTCCACTGTGGTGACTGTGGACGAACTTGGACTCCAGAGGGACATGGGTGATGCACATGTGCGTGATGTCCGCAGTATAAAGTAACTGCTATGGTTTCAGCTTTGAAAAGTAGCAAAACCGTTTTGAAACATTTTCAGTGCCCGACCTCTTTCCCCACCTCCCTGGATTGCTTGGTTCTGATGTAAGAAGGAGTCTGACAGCTACAAAGTGACATTTCCAACAGAGAAAAGAAAGCAAGGCAAGGTTTTTGTAAATTATTTAAACAGTGCAGTCGAGTCCAAGAGAAAAGTTGCTTTTTATGGCAAAGACTGATCCTTTCTAAACCTATTAGTAAGCTGAGAGTCTGCTTTGAGAGACTTTTCCTTGGAAATAGCCAGGATTGTGGCACTTATTAGACTAAAAGGTATCCTGAGTTCACACTTCATCATGCTTGGGTGCTAGGGTCTGGAAGCAATCACGAATTGACCAGATTCCAACCCTGAGCTTGAAGTGTTCCGTTCTGCAGTGAAATTAGACCCTATTCTATGCATTTTTCTCTACGGATGAATAAACCATATTGTAAACACAGTAGGGTTTAAAAGTGTGTGTTTTCACCTTTGTTAAGCTTACTGTGTTAATAACAAGTAGGAAAAGTGGAAAAGGGAAGACAGTTTAGGAAGGAAGAGTTACACAACTTTGGTGTTAACACCTGGGTACATACGTTAGTTCTGCTTTCTGGCTGGTTACGTTTTTAGTATTGTTTATTATAAATGCTTTCTGATAATAAAATGTTTTTTTGACACACAGAAGAGTATAAAGAATGTTATAATGAGCGGTTTTGCACTTAGTTTTACTATTTTGCCTCGTTGGCTGTAGAAAGTATTATACAGACAGAATCATTGACCACATCCATTGCTTCCTATCCCCTTTCTCTCCTTCCCTTCCCACACGTAACTACTAACCCTTACTTGGTTTTTAGTATCGTCGTGTGAGCTATTATACTTTTATTGTACGTGTGCATCTGTAAACTACGGTTCAATGTGCTTAAGTTATGGAAATGGCATCCTAGTGTCTCTATTCTTTTGTACTTGCTTTTTTCACAAAATTGTGTGTGTGAGTTTCAGTCGTGCTGTTAGATGAGGGTATAAATTCATTAATTTTCAGTGCAGGATAGATTTTTTTATATGTATACTATAATATACTTAGGCATTATCCTATCAGCGGACATCTAAGTTGCTCGCAGTTTTTTCCCCTATTACACACGATGCCGTAGTTTGCTTGTACAGTATATGGAGCGCAAATCCGAGATTTTTGGATTGCAATCTGGGTGTCATGATTTTCAAGAGTTCCACAGGAGAACATACTGGGTAGCCGAGGTTCCTTGACCAGACCTCTCCTGGCCAACATAATCAGATTCAGTGGGTGGAGGATGACCAGGTTTTGCTCTTTGTGAAGAACTCTTTGGGAGAGTCTAACAGGCACCTGGGACTGAGATAAACTCTTCCTCCAGAGAAACGCTTGTATTTGATGGGCAAGGAATGAGGCCCAAGAATGTTTGGTATAGCACATTGTAGAGCAGTGATTCTGGCTTGCAGACAGGGTTGGGAGCTTGTGCTCCAGCGTATACACATGGAGGTGGATTTCCCAGGCGGTCCAGGTGGTAGGATGCAGAGCATTACTGACTTGGCTCAGTGTTGCCAATTGCCCACCAAAGGAATTACATCAACACTGATGTTCCCCTGAACACACAGTAATATTCCACTCATTTGGGATGGATGTACATGCCTTCGTGAGATTTTGTAGTTCTTTGACTCACAGTGAGGTCAAGCTCTTTCGGACATTGTCCATTTGGGTTTGCTCTTCAAAAACTGCATTCCATATAATTTGCCCACTTTTAAATGTCTTGAGGATTTTTTAAATTACGCATTTGTTGCTTTAAAAAATACATATCCAGATACAATCCATGTCAGTAAATTGAAGTTGCGTAAGCTGTGTTCTTGTCTGTGTCTTGATTTTTACCTCATTTGTGGTGTCTTTCCCTGTGCAAAATAAAAGGAAATAATGTCAAATTTTCAATATCTTTATGAGGTTTTAAAAAATGATTTACATAGTGCTGGTCTGAGGAATAGAGTAAAGCACACCTGTGCAAAACACACCCCTGTCGAGACACACAACATTCCACCACCCCAGAAAGCTCCCTCGTGCACCTGCCCAGTTGGTCTCTTCCCACCCCACCCAACCCTCCCCCCGAGCCTACCGTTCTCAATTCTTTCACTGTGGATGAGCTTCGCCTGTTCTAAAACGTCCTATAAATGTAATTTTACAGTGTTCTCATTGGCGCTCAGCTTCTTTCACTCGAGGGTAGTGTTCTCGAGACGCGTGCATGGTAGGGTGTGTATAAATAGCTCATTCCTTGTACTGCTGAGGGCGTTCCTTGCATAAATAGACAGTTTGTTGGTCTCTCCTCCTGTGGATGGACCTTAGATGCTCTCCAGCGTTGGGCTGTGATGAATAAAGCTTGCGTGAGCAAGTCTTTGTGTGGACATACATTTTTATTTCTCTCGGGTGAGTACTCAGGAATGGAATTGCCGGATCATGGTGTATGTCTAACTATGAGAAACTGTGTTTGCGAGTATAGCACGCCCTACACACCCCGTCAACACTGTGAGAGTTCTGTTCGCTCCACTGTCTCGGCCGCATTGGGGCATTCCAGTCATTCCGGGGAGTGTTGAGTGGTCTCTCTCTGGGGTTTAAACTTGCCCTTCTCTGGTGAATAAGGATGGTAAGTACTTTCTCTTGGCCATGTCGGTATCTTTCTCTGTGGAGTGTCTGACCAAGCCCTTCATTCCTTTCCTTTTTCTTAAGATGAATGGATATTTTTATATAGTATTGTAAGGCAAGGATTGGCCACGCGTACGTATTGCAATTATTTTCTATTTGGTGTCTTCATTTTTCCTTTTCTTAAGGGTATCTTCTGATGAATACAAGTGTTTTGTTTTTTTAATTTTGAAAAGCCTAATTTATTACCTTTTCCTTTATGATGAATGCATTCTGTGTCCTGTCTGAGAAGTCTTTGGCCACCTAGTATCACACAACATGCTTTTGTTCTATTCCAGAAGTTTTTTATAACATCAGATTTTAGGTTTTGGTGTCTGATGCGTTCAGATTTACTGGTTTTCCATGTAGATGTCCAATTGTTTCATAACCAGTTTGGGGAATTTTTTTTTTTTTTTAATTGGCCTACAATTGGTTCAGTTCAAACCCTGCCTCGTCTCCTACTTTCTGTGGGTGGCAGTCCCAACTCAGATCAAGTTTCAGAGCCTGTGCCGGGCACTTTGAGTCTGCCTGACGCATGCGTCCCTTAGAGGGTCGTCTGGGTTTCCAGAAGGGATTGATATCCTGGTTAAGGTCCCAGAGCCTTTGCTCTGGTTGGGTCTGCTCCGTGCATGCACAGTTCAGGAGTAAGATAAGACCGAGACTTCAGTTGGCTCATACACAGAACAGGGGATACCTTTCCCAGCTCTCCTCTCTGTGGAATTAGCCCCATATTGGGTCACCATGGAAAATACAGGATGCCCAGTTCAGATACACAGTGAATCATGTTTTAGTATAGAACATGCAACATACTTATATCAAAGACGTATTGCTTATCTCAAATTTTAACTTTACTAGGAATCCTGTATTTTCATTTCGTTAAGTCTGCCAAGCATACCGCACACTCTGTGGCTCCCAGACACCCCTGTACCTGATTCCTCTGGCCAGAAACAAAGACAGGCTTTTATCAGAGTTTTAGCCTCCCTGCCCCCCAGCCCGTTAGGTGTGGTTCTGTGTGACTTGGGGCCGCCTTTGGGGTGAAGCACAGAGAGATAGAGGAAGTGGTAACCGGGGTTCGTCCACACTCCACAGGCCACAGGGGTTTCTTTTCCTTCTTTCTCTGGAGAAAAGAGATGGGCTGGGCCTCCCTTTGGGAGGGATCTGAGCTGTCTGCCCCGGGAGCTGCCGCCACAGCAGTGCAGCTGTCCGATGTGGGTCAGGCAGGAGAGAGAGGGGAAAATGCAGGGCGCAGAGGAGCGTGTGTCCCCTCCTTCCTCACTCTTGGCACACGGGAGCCCCTTCCTCTGGGTCTCCGGCTGGACACACGGGCTCCGTCCTACAGTTACCGAGCTCACTGCTCGGTTCCGGACCCGTCAGCCTTCTGGTCTAAGGCAGAAAACCAAGAAGGAAAAAATGGGAAACTCAGTCCTGTTATGGGAACTTATTCAAACCTTTATTTTAGTCCCTCACGCTTTTTACTTCTTTTTTTTACTTCTTAGCTGAAGTCATAGTTTGGGGGATTTTGTCCAGAGACGTCAGCTGTATTCAGTGGAAGGAGGAGGCTGTGATTAGCTGACTCCATCTTGGACCCCCATTATTGTATTTTGAAAAATCTCTCCCTTCCTCCATAAAATTACTGATACTTTGGCCTGGTTTCTTTTCACAATATGTACAGTGTGTGTGCGTCTCTTTCCGAACACCCACTTTTATTCCCTTGATCCATTTGTGTGTCCTTTCCCTACCGCCACGCAGACCTGGTCTCAGTCTTGACTACTCTGGCTTCAGAATAACTATCGAAGGCAAGTAATGTGGGTCGTCCAGATTTGTTTCCCAAAGTTATTTTGGCTATTCTGGGTCCTTTGCAACTTTTTTATAAATTTTGAGAATTGCTTGTCAGCAAAGCTTGCTGGAAGTATAATTAGAGCTGCATTCCATCTGTAGGTAATCTGGAGAGAACTGAGATCTTAACGATGTTGAGCCTTCTAATCCATGAGCATGATTTATCTTTTCATTTATCTAAATCCACTTTAATTCCCTCTCAGCAGTGTTTTGTTATCTTCGGGTAGAGGTTTGGTTCCCCTTTTGAATGTATCCCTATTATTCTGTGTTTTAGGATGTTATCATGGATGGCATTTTGGTACTTAAAATTCCATTTATTGCTACTGTATACAAATAGAACTAACCTTTGTGTACCGACCTTTGATTCTGTACCCACACTGAATTCACTAATAAGGATGAATAACTGTTTTATATACTTTAGCATTTTCTACGTACGAAATCGTGTTTCTGCAGCGATAGACGCTTACCTCTACCTTCTTAATATTCTTACCTTAAGTAATACAGTTGATTGTATTACTGCACCATGATCTCTAATATAATACCAAATAAAAATGAGAGTGAATATCCTTTCTTTTTCGATCTTTGTCTTAGTGCACAGTTTTAGTGGGAAGTATTTGGTCTTTCACCATCAGACTCCCATAATCACATCTAGGTCTCGAACTTATCCAAAGCCGTCTACTCATATCACCTTATTTTCCCTTTTAAATTATTGATACAACAGGCTACGTTGGTTAGTTTTTTAAAATGTTTATCTTATTTTTTTTAGGCTGCAACAGGTCTTAGTTGCAGCATGTGGGCTCTTCGATGAGGCATGTGGGATCTTTCATTGCGGCACAGGCTTCTCTCTAGCTGTGGCGTGCAGGTTTTCTCTCTCTAGTCGTGGTGCGCAGGCTCCAGGGCGCGTGGGCTCTGTAGTTTGCGGCATGCAGGCTCTCTCGTTGAGGCGCGCGGGCTCAGTAGTTGTGGCGCAGGGCTTAGTTGCCCCCGAGGCATGTGGGATCTTAGTTCCCTGACCGCGGGTTGAACCTGCGTCCCCTGCATTGGAAGGTGGATTCTTTACCATTGGACCACCAGGGAAGTCCCAACGTTGGTTGGTTTTTGTAAGGCTAATCCAGCCTGGCATTTGTGGAAGATCTCACTTGGCCATAATATATTATCTTCTATTCCTGATTATTGCTGGATTTGATCTTGCTAAGGACTGTTGTGTTTTGTTTTTTTTTTCATACACTATTCTTACCTGGTTTTGGTATTGGGCTTATTCTGGCTTTATTAAATCATATGTTTAGTGTCTTCTGTTCCTCCATTTTCTGAAGGAGTTTGTAAGTTTCGTATTGTTCCTTCCTTTCATGTTTCTTAGAATTCAGCAATAGATCTGTTTGGTATCAAATTTTGTTTGGAGGGAGGTTTTCTTTACAAATTCAATTGCAGGGCTGTTCTGATTTTGTTTCTGTTATGTCTCTTTCTGGCAAATTTTTTTATGTTGATTTTACCGAGGTGTTTAAATTTATTGCCCTGAATTTTTTCACAGCATCTCCTTAACGTCATGTAATAAGTTCAGTGATGTCCCTTATTAATACTGGTGGTTGCTCCCTCTGTCCACCCCATTCTCCCTCCTTCACGTCTGCCCTACTCCCCATGCCACCCCCCATGTTGGATCAGGTTTGTGCATTCTATTCATCTTTTTCAATGTGCCACATTTTAGTTTCGTTAGTATTTGCTCTTATTTATTTTCTATTTCAGTGGTTCCAATGTTATCTTTGATTTTTTTCTTCATTTTAACTTAATTTGGGTTTAATTTGCTATCCTTTTTCTAGCTTAAGTAGAAGGTCAGTTTGTTGATTTTATTTTTTTTTTTTATTTTTTAAATTTATTTTATTTATTTTTGGCTTCATTGGGTCTTCGTTGCTGCACACGCGCTTTCTCTAGTTGCGGAGAGTTCGCGGTGTGTGGGCTCATTGCGGTGGCTTGTCCTTGCAGAACACGGGCTCTAGGCCTGTGGGCTTCAGTAGTTGTGGCACGTGGGCTCAATAGTTGTGGCTCGCGGGCTCTAGAGCACAGGCTCAGTAGTTGTGGCGCATGGGCTTAGTTGCTCTGCGGCATGTGGGATCTTCCTGGACCAGGGCTCGAGCCCTTGTCCCCTGCATTGGCAAGCAGATTCTCAGCCACTGCGCCGCTAGGGAAGCCCAGATTGTTGATTTTAAACCTTTCTTCTTGTGTGAGTGTTTAGATCTATAAATTTTCCTACAAGCATGCTTTAGCTGCATCCCACAAAGTTTGATGTGCTGAGTTCTCTTTATCATTCAGTTTTAAATGTTTTCTAATTGCTGTTGTCATTTCTTTTTTTGTCCCATGGGTTCTTAGGAGCATGTTGCTGAATTTCCAAACATATTGGAATTTCTTAGACACTCTTGCTATTGATTTTTTTTTTAACATCTTTCTTGGAGTATAATTGCTTTACAATGGTGTGTTAATTTCTGCTGTATAACAAAATGAATCAGCTATATGTATACATATATCCCCATATCTCCTCCCTCTGGCATCTCCCTCCCACCCTCCCTATCCCACCCCTCTAGGTGGTCACAAAGCACTGAGCTGATCTCCCTGTGTGATGTGGCTGTTTCCCGCTAGCTAACTGTTTTATGTTTGGTAGTGTATATATGTCCATGCCACTGTCTCACTTTGTCCCAGCTTACCCTTCCCCCTCTACGTGTCCTCAGGTCCATTCTCTATGTCTGCGTCTTTATTCCTGTCCTGCCCCTAGGTTCTTCAGAACCTTTTTTTTTTCTTTTTTTAGATTCATATATATGTGTTAGCATACAGTATTTGTTTTTCTCTTTCTGACTTACTTCACTCTGTATGACAGACTCTAGGGCCATCCACCTCACTACAAATAACTCAGTTTTGTTTCTTTTTATGGCTGAGTAATATTCCATTGTATACATGTGCCACATATTCTTTATCCATTCATCTGTCGATGGGCACTTAGGTTGCTTCCATGTCCTGGCTATTGTAAATAGTGCTGCAATGAACACTGTGGTACATGACTCTTTGTGAATTATGGTTTTCACAGGGTATACGCCGAGTAGTGGGATTGCTGGGTCGTATGGTAGTTCTATTTTTAGTTTTTTAAGGAACCTCCATAGTGGCTGTATCAATTTACATTCCCACCAACAGTGCAAGAGGGTTCCCTTTTCTCCACACCCTCTCCAGCATTTATTACTTGTAGATTTTTTGATGATGGCCATTCTGACCGGTGTGAGGTGATACCTCATTGTAGTTTTGATTTGCATTTCTCTAATGATTAATGATGTTGAGCATCCTTTCATGTGTTTGTTGGCAATCTGTATATCTTCTTTGGAGCAATGTCTATTTAGGTCTTCTGCCTATTTTTGGATTGGGTTGTTTGTTTTCTTGATATTGAGCTACATGAGCTGCTTGTATATTTTGGAGATTAACCCTTGGTCAGTTGCTTCATTTGCAAATATTTTCTCCCATTCTGAGGGTTGTCTTTTCATCTTGTTTATGGTTTCCTCTGGAGGAGTCAGGCTCCCTGACTTCAGACTATATTACAAAGCTTCAGTCATCAAGACAGTATAGTGCTGGCACAAAAACAGACATAGAGATCAATGGAACAAGATAGAAAGCCCAGAGATAAACCCACACACCTATGGTCACTTTATCTTTGATAAAGGAGGCAAGAATATACAATGGAGAAAAGACAGCCTCTTCCATAAGTGGTGCTGGGAAAATGGACAGATACATGTACAAGAATGAAATTAGAACACTCCCTGACACCATCCACAAAAATACACTCAAAATGGATTAGAGACCTAAGTGGAAGGCCAGACACTATCAAACTCTTAGAGGAAAACATAGGCAGAACACTCTATGACATACATCACAGCAAGATCCTTTTTGATCCCCCTCCTAGAGAAATGGAAAGAAAACCAAAAATCGACACATGGGACCTAATGACACTTTTGCTATTGATTTTTAATTTTTTTATCAATAAACATACTGTGTACATTTTCAGTCCCTTTAACTTTATGGAAACGCTTTTATCATGCCCCCCCCACATCACCGGTCTTGATAAATGTTCCGCTTGTCCCTTGAGAAGAATGTGTATTCTGCTGCTGTTGGGTGGAGGGTTCCATAAATGTCAGTTAGGTTACGATGCCAAGAGTGCTGTTCAACTCTTCTGTGTCCGTAATGATTTCTTGTTTTGTTTTGTTTTTCTGCCTACTTTTTCTAACAATTCCTGAGAGGAGATTTTTGACAGTTGTATATTTTCCCTTATATTACCTTCTGGCACAATTTTTATAAACTAGAAATTATAAATTTGTAAATGAGAAGTCTGCTGGCACTGCAACTCATTTCAGGTCAGCTGTGCTTTCTCTTTGGTTCATTCTATCAGTTTATATGCATCCTTGAAATTGTGCAGTTTCACTGTGATTGCCAAGGATTTGGTTGGTTTCTATTGATCCTGCTTGATATTTGATTGCACTTGTGATTGGAATACTGTTTCCTAATTTCTGTGAAGTTACCAGCTATTACTTTTTTTTTTTTTAATTTATTTTTGGCTGTGTTGGGTTTTCGTTTCTGTGCGAGGGCTTTCTCTAGTTGCGGCAAGTGGGGGCCGCTCTTCATCGTGGTGCGTGGGCCTCTCACTATTGCGGCCTCTCTTGTTGCGGAGCACAGGCTCCAGACACGCAGGCTCAGTAGTTGTGGCTCACGGGCCCAGCCGCTCCGCGGCATGCGGGATCTTCCCAGACCAGGGCTCGAACCCGTGTCCCCTGCATCGGCAGGCAGGCTCTCAACCACTGCGCCGCCAGGGAAGCCCCAGCTATTACTTTTTAAAATGTTTATATTCTTCTGGAACTTTAATTCCATACATGTAGCAGCTTTTCAGCTTATTCCCCATATTGCTTAACTCCTTTTTCGTATTTTTCTTCTGTCTCTGTGCTGCGTCTCAGTAAATTTGTACACACCGCTTTCCTCCTTACAAATTCTCTGTTTGGATTTGTCCAGTCTAGTATGTATCCTATTCCTTTAGTGTTTTTTTCTTCTTTTTAAATTTTCAAGAATGTCATTTTCATTTTCAGTATTTCCAATTATCTCTTTCTTTTCATAAGTCCACCTTTATTCCATATCTTGCTTTTTTTTCCGATTTATTTTTTTTTATAAGATTCACCTTCCATTTATCCTTTTGGGCGTCCAAAATAATTATTTTTAAATCATCACGTTTCTATTTTTTTTTTTTACTGTCAAGTGGATTAAACTTACCTTACAACCTTTGGTTTCATTGGCTGTTTTCCGTAGTCTCATAATTCTCTGAATGTTTGTGAACTTGTATTTGCAAGTTTATTTAGAGAAGGAGTCTTTAGTCCAGGGGTCCATTGTGGTTGTTAATCTCTGTGCACAGTGAGCCTGGGAACATGGCTGATCCTTGTATCGCTGAGTGAGGCAGTCACTTTATCTCCTGGTTGGAAGTGCGTCCACTTCATCTGAGTACTGAAGCCATAGCCATCAGGCAGTATAAGACAGCCACCACTTCGATCAGCTTCCTTTCCTGAGTCCTTAGTTTCATGCAGGTAAACCTAGCTCCAGTGCCCCTCCTAGGTAAGGAAAATGCAAGTCTTGCTGTTTCAGTGGAGACCAACTCATGGGAAATCATGAGCCCCGTTGGCAGACCTCTGGCTTTATCCTACCGATATTTAAATCTTCTCTTTTACTTTTTATTCGCATTGCTGCGTGTAATGCAGAGGAGTTTCAGTGCCCTGAGCTATCTGGATTGGAAATCAACTTTCTGTTTTGTTTTTAATCCAGTTAAAGGGCTTTCACGTGTCACTAGAAGGTATCACAGAGCAGCTCCAGCCCTTAGAAATCGTTTGCCTGCTCTTGAGATGAAGATGTCCTTAGCACCATCACATTAGTGCCCCCTCCCTGTAGGAAAGTGTGTGATGCTTCTGTCCCTTTCATCCCTGGTCCTGCTGAGTGGCTCTCCCCCAAGGACAAAGTGGCCTCGTGCATGGCAAGTACAAGCTGAAGTTTGCATTCCTGCTATCTTTGGGGAGAAGGGCGTGGCTAGACTAGCTGAACTATAAGCCCCCCCCAGCTGTAGGGGTCTATGACTCCGTTGACAATCAATCTCCCCTCCATGGTGGTCGGACCCAGAAGGTGCAGGGGCTTCTTTGCATCGTTACCTTGAGCCTAACCTTTGCAGCCCTTCCGCTGAAAAGCATTCTTTGGTCTGGCCTTCTGGCCACAGAAGTGGACTGAACGGCATTTCTCAAAAAGCCGTAACACGAGCACAGTTGCTCTTCAAATGAGAATAGGAACAGAAAGACGAGGTGTTGTGGAGAAAGCAACTTTGAGTTCCTACTGTGTGCTGGGTGGACAGATGTAAATAAAAAAAAAGGATTCCCTGCCCTTAATTATTATGTTATGGTTAGTTGCTTACAGCCATAGCCAGGAAGCTTGTTAGTTACATGAAATTGGACAGAGTAGTATATTTCTCTAAGGCCTCAATGTCCTTTTCTGGGCAAAAAATAATAATTAGCATCCACTGAGCTTCTCCTAAGGACTAGCCCCACATAAAGCATCACACTGAATCCTCAGAGGTTCCCGATAAGGCAGGCATGGTTGGTAATCCCTTTTCCTACCTGCCCAGCATCACACAACAGATAAAGCACAGTCCTGAGATTTACAAAGTGTCTGCTCATTACGTGATGCCCTGCTGCCTTCTGTGCATAACTCAGGGATAGTTGTTTCTCCCTTAGCTCAGAGGAGTGAGTGAGACTTGTAAAGGGTCTGGCCCAGAGCACACACTCAAAAATATTAGCCCGTCAGCACTGTGGAGACGACATCTAGTAGGGTACCAGCGGTTAAGAGATGTCCATCACTAGAGATTGTCGTACTGAGTGAAGTAAGTCAGACAGAGAAGGACGAATACCATATGATATCACTTATATGTGGAATCTAAAAAAAAAGGCTACAAATGAACCTATTTACAAAACAGAGATTGGGTCACAGATATAGAAAACAAACTTATGGTTACCAGGGGCAAAAGGGGAGGGATACATTGGGAGATGGGGATTGTCATATACACACTGCTATATATAAAATAGGCAACTAAAAGGACCTACTGTATGTACAGCACAGGGAACTCTACTCAGTGCTCTGTAATGACCTGTATGGGAATAGAATCTGAAAAAGAGTGGACATATGTACAACTGATTCAGTTTGCTGTACACCTGAAACTAACACAATATTGTAAATCACCTATACTCCAATAAAAATTAATTTCAAAGAAAAAAAAGAGATGTCCACTAAATTTTCCTGGGGGTTCTTTCTTGTTGTCATATCCTGCTGTCCGTACACCATCTCTGTCCTCGATACAGCTCCATGTGCCCTGTTTTCTTCCTCTGTTTGTGGACATTTTGTCACACTAGCTAGTTGCTGACTCAAGGGCTGACCTTAAAACCTTGAACTCTTCAGAGGAAATGTTTTCTGTACACGTCGAATGTTATGGTTTGCACCAAGGGCCATGATACGGCCCAGGTAGGGTTGAGACAATCTTCCGGCTCATGTCAGTGCAGGTCAGGACACCGCCTTATGAATGGGGAGGAAATGTATGACTCGTGTCTCACTGAGAACATGACGCTTGGGACACAGACTGGGGACACAGGGGAAGGGACCGTCATCGTGTTCCGTGCGCACAGTGAGTAGCAAAGGTTGCTATCATCACAGTGAGGTTGCTATCAAGCCATGCGTACTTGTGGGAGAGAAGCTATATGGCCAGAGCAAAGTCTCCAGCACCATTTCCCCAAACTCAGTCACTGAGTTCCAGTGTCAGGAAGTCTACCACATCCTCATAGCCCAGTACTGCTGTTTAATAATGTTTTCCTTTAAAATAACTCTTCCTGAAGTTTAAGTAACTGTATCTGAAAGATAGACTTTATATCACGACTCTAACATTAAGCCCATTATTATTTGTCATAAACGGAAGGTTCCATTTTAACAGCTCGTCTGCAACCCACACTCGTGTCAGGGACCTGACATGTTTCCTTGGGAAACAGAAAGGAAAGAACCTTCCACGCCTGCTGACATCACTGCTTCCTTTAGCTGACCAGAGGAAATCTGTCTCATCCCAGTGACCCACTTAGAGCCACATAAAAGAGGAAAGATGTGGAAAGAAAATCTGTAACCTGCACTTCTATGTAAGTCTGGAGATCTTTAGAATAATTACAGATGAGACCCAAAGATATTTTCAAAAAGGAGGGACAGCTTGAACCGCAAAGCGAGAAAAACCTGATAAACCTCAGGGTCTTTTTAACACAAAACTATTTTTCTACTTTAGTAGGAAATGTTCAGAATAGAGTCTTCCCTGTGTACTTGAGCACAGTCATTTCTCCCAATGTCATTGGTAGAAAATAACTGAAGCCATGAAGCACGTCCATGGAAACATCCCAAGGGGGTGTGAATGGATGAAAACAACCCAGTTTCCTTCCCTTGGACCCTAAAACCTTTCCCCTATTTTATTCTCTTCCTCTTTTTGCTAACTTGCCCTCCTCTGAACCTTGAGAAACTGCAAGACTCACACGAACAGTTCTCAAAAGAACTGTTCTTACAGTTGCCTGGATGGGATTCCATCACAGACCCCTAGCATGGGGCATGAAAAACAGGCACAACTGCACACCTTCCAGCTGCATGGGTGGGGCCCCATGCTGGGATTAGTGCCCGAGCAAGAAGGGACACTAGAGACCTTGCTCTTTTTCCCCCAAGAGCATACACAAATAGGCCATGTGAGCACACAGCAAGATGGCGGCCACTACAAGCCAAGAGAAGAGGCATCGCAGTGAGACTTACCTTGCTTGCACCTTGGTCTCCAACTTCCCAATCTCTACGACTGTGAGAAAATACAATTCTGTTGTTTAAGCCACCCAGTCTCTGGTGTTTTGTTATAGTAGCCCTAGCTGACTAATACATATTTTATTACAGTTTATAATCCCCACAGCAGGAAGTGGTAACCACGTCTCTGAATTTACTTTCTTACTCACATATAATCAGACATGTGTATGGGTTTTTTACCCTTATAGATAAACTATTTAAGGGCAGGGACCATATCTTATGTCTAAGCATCTATCATTATGTCTTATTTAGGGCAGGTTGTCTATAAAGTATTTTTCGTTGCTGAAATTTACAACTAGCAATGATTTATTTTGGGGTGAAGTTTTCCCCACTTACTAAAATATTTTCGTTCCTGACTGTATTCACTTGTAATCCAAGGGAGAAACAAAGTGAGGTAAAAGACATCTCAATGCAGATGTGAAGGAGAAAGAATGAAGAACGGATGCATTTTCAAAAATCTGTGACTGAAGTAATAGAGTCATTCAGATATGCTTCTCTGTTCCAAAAGGCCGGCCTTCTCCCTCTCTTCAAAATACGCTCTATGCCTACTTACCTCTACACTCTTGCCCACATTATTTCCAGAGTTACGTTCTCTTTTCTACTCATTTTCCATTCAATTTCGTCATTTTAAGCCCAACTGAAGACCCAATTCCTGGGAGAAGATTTCTGAGCTCATTCTTTAGGCGATGGAGATTGTATTTTTTTTCTCTTTGAAACTGGAGTAGGCCATAGTAAACGAGGCTTAAATATGTCCTGAGATCCTTGTAGTGTTTCTCATGCTTAATAAGTGTTGTCTCTTCCACGAGTGCATCATTCAACTAAGAGCGGCAATTATGTCTTTCTCTGTCCTTGGACTCCCCATCAAACTAGGCAGCAAGCCTTGTATACAGTTTAGGGTCAATGTTTCACTGTCGCTATTTCATTCATTAATTTAAACTTGGGATAATTTGGCTCCTGGTTTTTAATCATATGTACCTTCCAAAGTTTTTATTAAATTATTTTGAAGTATTCATGTTGTGGATTGGACACCAGAAGTAACAGAAGATCTATTTTCCATTCTCTTAAATATTAACTCATGGCTCATGTCATATAAAAGTCTTCGTTTGGCTCATGGATGGATTAATTGGGGCCTTGGATCTGGTTTTCTGCGATTTTCCTGGTTTTTCCTACTTTTCCTCTCCTCATTCTGGCCTATTTCATGCCCCTTCCAGTTAACACCTCTGAAAATCAGTGCAGGAGTTTCCAGCATAAGGCCGGACTTTGGTGTTGATGGATCATCTCTGAATCAGTTGATAGCCAGGGAAGAAGATGGCTTTGGTCTCCAAGGTCTGGGGTACCTCCGGCAGTCACTGAGGGAGAGAGAGAGCAGGATTTGCCTGATTGGTGGTTGCTTTGGAAATCAAGACCCGCCCGCCCATGCTGGGTGTGATGCCATAGTGGGTAGGGTTGGGGGACTGGGGAGACTCACATAGTGCTGACCCAGCCCTGCAGCTACCTAGGGCATGAAGCATGCTATTAGACCTGCCGCATCTAAGAAGTCAGTCAGCAAACGTCAAAAGCAACAATTCATCCCTTTTAAACTCTTCAATGCAGTCAGCGTACACCTCTAATCTGCATAGAAATCTTAGGAAGACCTTGACATTGATCTGGTTTGGGCCTCTTATTATTTGTATTAAAATTACAAGTAGTATTTAAGAGAAATAAAGGTAAAAGTTTTTATACAAAATAAAAAATTCATTTTGTAGGATCTCGTTGGTCTCCGCCATTGGATAATTAGATATACTTCTTTTTAATTTTTTAATAAACTTATTGTAGTGCTTACTCTAGCGTTTATAATGCATCTTTAACACCTTCAAAAAATAATTTACCCCTTTCCTTACTATGTAAGAAGCTCACAACAGTATACTACCCACCCTGTGTTTTGAGCAATTTTTGTCACACATTTTCCTTCAACATATATATTCAACCCATAATTTATTATTAAATTTTACTCTGAACTGTTAATTATCTTTAAAGAAATTTTAAAACAAGTAAGTGAAAGTATATTATATTTGCCCACAGGTTTAACATTCTGTCACTCTTTGTATAAATTCCATTTTCCGTCTGGTATCATTTCTCTTGTGCCTGAGGAATTTTGTTTACTGTGTCTTAAAATGCAGGGCTGCTGCAAACG
The DNA here is from genome assembly GCF_059928025.1 of Delphinapterus leucas. Classification (NCBI taxonomy): domain Eukaryota; kingdom Metazoa; phylum Chordata; class Mammalia; order Artiodactyla; family Monodontidae; genus Delphinapterus; species Delphinapterus leucas. Next base: position 128,633,510 of record NC_143150.1, on the reverse strand, counting down.
CGGAGAAATTTTCACTGGGTGTAGAATTATAGACTGACAGGTGGTTGGCTGTTTTTGTTTTTGTTTTTTCCTTTTCAGCACTTTCTGGACGCCATTTCATTGTCTTCTGGTTAGCACAGCTTCCATGGGGGTAAGCGTGTATGTCTTAATTTACAGAGAGAGAAAACGACGACCGAGCAGTGAACACATTGACCCAAATTAATTTGTAAACCTTCACAATTGGAATCTGGGGCCCGCTAACTCCTGCACAAGTTCACATCAGTGAGAGAGCTCTGCGTTGTTCTCCTGGGAGTTTGCACTCTGGATGTATTTTGGGGGGTCGCTGATGGTCTCTATGTACCTAAAGTGAACTTGACCAGCTTTGAAGAAGGAAAATGGTTAGGTACTTAACTGGCTAATTCATCACAGTAACCAAAGGGTTTCCCAAGTATAGGTGACCGTAAAGACGTCACTGCCTCCTTAAATTAGCTCTGTGTGCCCTTGGCGTTGGTCTGCCAGTAAGCACTGTCTGGGTCACACTGTTTCGATGGCCCCGGAAACCACAACTATTTCTGGACATTTTTCCAGAAACCACTAGTCAAGAGTTTGACTCACTAATTTATCTAGTTCTGTAGGAACACCTATCAGTTGGTGGAGGGATTGCCTAAGAATTCTTTTCCTTCATTTAACTGGGCAAATAACTCATTGGGCTAGAATCAGCTGATTTTTTTTTTCCACATCCTATGTACGCACTCTTAAAAATAACATTACATAGAATAGGTGTTATTTGTATTGCCAGAATTGCAGCGAAGAGTTTCACATTTTAATGGCAGTTTTAACTTCTGGGCATCATGTTTAACAGGGGTGATCAGAGGCATCCATCAGGGGCTTTGTTTTGTGTCCACTAAGCATCAGGGAATTGGAGGAGGGGTGCTGACCTGTGTCGTTGTGCCCGTGAGGAGATATGCACGTGTTCTGGTGGTTTGGTTTAGTTTTTTAAAAGTCAAATGGTGCTGGCATTTAGGTTTATGTTTAAATTTTTATGCAATTTTTAAAGATTACTTTGCATTTACAGTGATTACAAGGTATTGGCTCTATTGCCCGTGTTCTACTATACATCCTTGTAGCCTATCTTATGCCCAATAGTTTGTACCACCCACTCCCTCACCCCAAACTACCCCTCCCACCCTCTCCCCACTGGTCACCACTAGTTTGTTCTCTGTATCTGTGAGTCTGCCTCTTTTTTGTTTTATTCACTAGTTTCTTGTATTTTTTTAGATTCCACATTTAAGTGATATTATACAGTGTTTGTCTTTCTCTGTCTGACTTATTTCACTTAGCATAATGCCTTCCAAGCCCATCCATGTTGCTACAAATGGCAAAATTTCATTCTTTTTTTATGGCTGAATAGTAGCCCTTTGTGACTATGTGCCACGTCTTCTTTATCCGTTCATCTGTCGATGGACATTTAGGTTGCTTCCATATCTTGGCAATTGTAAATAATGCTATTTTACAGTGAACACTGACATTTTAGGTAAAATTTATTTGAACTCTCACAAATGAATTCCAGATTAAACAGAAAATTATTGTCTTGGTTTTACTGCTGTTGTCCTTGCCATGTTAAAAGCTTCCAAATCACCAAGGGTGAAAAACTATTAAAAAAAAAAAATTAAACCCCAAAAGACGTGGGATGGAAGAAAAACATAAAAAGTAGGAGCTGGTTGGTGCTGAAGCAATGACAGAATCCTTAGAAAACAGAAATGATGTATTTCTTCCAGGAAGAAAACGTGAGTTTGAAAACACCGTTACTGCTTGCAGTACCACTTACAATGCCAAACTGCCCAGAAATGTATTACTTTGAAGGCAGAATGGAACATGGTTTGTTCCAAATAGACTTTGCAGTGAACTAAAAGGGCAGGTTACGAGGAAACTGCTGGTTAGTAACTGGTTGTAAGCGGTCTGGGCTGCAGCCAGTACTGCAGCCCTGGGGATGGGCAGGCACTTCCAATCTTCAGCTCTGGGCAGCCTCCCTGACAGTGCAAAGTGAACACACAGCACAGTAGCTCTCTCCTCTCCCATAGCTTATAACCACCACCAACCTCTCAGCCAGTAGATATCACAGGCGTTAGAATTCCCAAAAGATAGCGCAGTATTCATTATTGTACTGAACTGATTTCAGGAAACAATTGGTAAAAATAATAAAAACGAAAGCAAAGGCTGGCAAGCTGAATTTACATGGAAAACTGTGTCTTAAAGTACCTGATAGGAAGTGACCGATTGCAGGCCGTTACTAAAAATATCACAAAGACAGAAAAGCACATACAGTTTGCTGCCGTCATTCATTATTAATTTGATAACATTGGTGAGCATCCTCTATGTGCCAGGCAATGATTAATGCATGGATACATAAAGATAAAGAAGACACATTCCCTGCCTGGTGAGAGAACAAGACCATGCATGCAATGGTGCTCGTACAATATGGTCATTGATGTGGGTTCTCTAAGCATTATCTTCCAAGCATCTTAGCAGGTGATGTGTTAGAATAATCACCAGTAGGGAGATCAGGTGGACTAAAACAGAATCAGTGACTCTCATTAGATAAGTTAAAAAAAAAATTTATGGGCTTCCCTGGTGGCACAGTGGTTGAGAGTCTGCCTGCCGATGCAGGGGACATGGATTCGTGCCCCGGTCCGGGAAGATCCCACATGCCGGGGAGCGGCTGGGCCCGTGAGCCATGGCCGCTGAGCCTGCGCGTCCGGAACCTGTGCTCTGCAAGGGAGAGGCCGCAACAGTGAGAGGCCAGCGTACCGCAAAAACAAACAAACAAAAAATTTATATCTTGGATGCTGGAATTATTTATTTGCAAACTATTTTAATTATCCTATGTTGGAAGTTGTGCCTGTAGTTTTGCAGGAAAGATTATAACTCGTTAGTGTCCAGGCTTGGAGACAAAGGGACATCTACGGTACATAAATATGTGAAAAAGTGACACCACAGAAAAGAGCACAGGTATTTTATTTTCAGAACAGTGGCCTTAATTTTACCAGTTTCTGAAAGCAGTGTCATAATTTCAAGCAAAAAAGAACACTTATAGAGTACACATTTCACTTTTACACGATATTAACACAACGTTTCACAAGAGTTTATTTACTCATTTCTCTATCTCAAAATATGTTCATCTGTGCCACTGTATATTACTATGTAACTGACCTATTCATGTTATATTACATAAAAATAAGCTTTATTAAAAGACACTACTCAGAATTATTTCTCCTGCTTTTTTTTAAACTCTTTATGTTATATTGGAGTATAGTTGAGTAACAATGTTGTGATAGTTTCAGCTGTACAGCAAAGTGATTCAGTTGTACATAGACGTGTATCTATTCTTTTTCAAATTCTTTTCCCATCTAGGTTGTTACATAATATGGAGCAGAGTTCCCTGTGCTGTGTAATGCAAATGGTAGAATTTTAACACGGAGAATGGTCTTGGCCAGCAGTTCTCAAACTTCATTGTGTGTAAAGCTTCAGGGGTTGTGTTAAAATACAGATGTTGATTCAGCAGGACTGGGTTGGGGCCTGAGGTTCTGCATTTCTCAGTATCTCCCAGGAGATGTTGATATGCCGATCCATGGGCCACACTTGGAGCAGGTGATCCAGAACACTAGGTCTGATCCATTTTGTTTAAACCATCTCTGCTGTTGGTCCTGGTGACTTGGAATATTCAATCATATTTGCAACACACTTAGATAAGATCAGTGTCATGAGATCCACAGAATTACACGGGCTCTCATCCCAATTCCCATTTCCTTACACCAGTTTGTCTTGAAGGGATTTCTTTTTTTTTTTTAATTTTTTTTTGTTAAAAGAGTACTTTATTATTTATTTATTTTTTGGCCGCGTCGGGTCTTAGTTGCGGTGCACGGGATCTTCGTTGAGGTGCGTGGGCTTCTCTTTAGTTGTGGCATGTGGGTTTTCTCTCTCTAGTTGTGGCGAGCAGGCTTCAGGGCGCATGGGCTCTGTAGTTTGCAGCACGCGGGCTCTCTCATTGAGGCGCGTGAGCTCAGTAATTGTGGCCGGTGGGCTTAGTTGCCCCGTGGCATGTGGGATCTTAGTTCCCTGACCAGGGATTGAACCTGTGTCCCCTGCATTGGAAGGTGGAGTCTTTACCATTGGACTACCAGGGAAGTCCCTTGAAGGGATTTCTTAATTTGAGGGATCATTGGCAACTTGGAGTGGTTTCGCATGGTCTGTCATGATCTTTACGGCTGCCGTTACAAAGTGATGTATCTAAATTTGATGAGCACAGATTACCCTCATGTAGTCAAATTCAGACACAGTGATCATAGTGAATAACCTACCTCAGAGGCTTATTTTTTCTAACAACGATAATGATAGCAATTATAATATTAACTGCAAGTTACTGAATGCTTTCTGTGTCTTATTTGATGTGCAATTACATCAAATTCTAGCTTTGCTGTGATGATACTAAGTTCTGAGAGGTTAATTGGTTTGTTCTTTGTATCATTTATAGCAAGTTAAAGTGAAATCGGAGATTCAAGTGCCTACAAATTGTTCCTTTTTTCTCTGTATCGGGCTGCAGCTCAGCTCTCAAACCTCCGCTTTGCCCGTCTGAAGGCTGTCGCTTCCTAGAAGTGATTATGCCGGTGTATTTTCTGTCTTCTCCTCTCCTTTCTCTCGGGGAAGTCTCAATTTCCAGGAGCTTACCTGTTTTTCGTTTCCACTGAATTGTGAGTTCATCTGGGCCCTGGTACCTGCCCCCTCCCCCACAGTACCTCTCCTGTTCTGAAGCTCCCCCTGTGTCACTGGGGTCCCCAGAGAATCACAAAACTCGTCTCCATCCCTCTTTCTTACCACCATCTCCTATGTATAATGTGTTTCCTTTTGCAGGAAGAGACTGCTTCCTGTCAGAGTTTCAGGTGAGGCGAGGATGCCTAAATGCATGTTGATGTCTCCTCTGCTTCCTGGTAAAGACACACACTGCCCTACCCACAGGACAGTTACTGCAGATCTGGTTCTGCCATCGTTTCCTCTCTGTTGGATTCTCATCTCCCTTGGCTTGGGGAGGTGATTAGCTCTGTGTGCATTTCTCTCACTCCAGGGTTAAAGTGTTTTGAGTTCTCTGGTATTCACCTCTTGATACTGAAATGCAAATTTTGGAATTAAAAAATAATTTATCAAGCACCAATTTCTTGGAAGAAATGCTTTGCTTTCAAGACCCATATTTCTGCTACAAAGTAAAAGAGAATTCTACCTAGCTCTTCAAAGCCAGGAATTTAACTCTGATCTTTGTTTGTGCCCATCCTCTCCTGTGGCAATAAGCTTCAGGCCAAAGGCTGATTTTAATGGTGAAGATCTGCAGAAAATAAAAAAGCACCAAGAAGAAAACACGTACCTGATATCATTTCCAAAAAATTCAAGTAGGGTACATTCATATGTTTGGAAATTACAGTACAAATCTGAACAAGGTGCTTTTGGAAAGTGATCATCCAGAAAATAATTAGGAAGCAGACACGTTTCTTTTTCATGTACACTTACACGAAAAGAGGTTGAATCGAGAAGCTTCACTTAATGGAAACATTTAGATTTTTATAACTTTATCTGAAGCCAAAAAGAGAAGGGATTTATCTGAGACGAAATGTCAGCAAAGTTTTACGGAGTCCTGAATGAGTCCCCTGAAACACTTTGAAGGTGTTGATACGACAAATCAAAAGTTTGTTTTCTGTTTGTTTTGTTTTTCTTTTCCATTCCCATTTACTAAGATTTTCTTAATCTGGATATAATCTCCCAAATCTAGGATGAATCTCTCTTTTTTTTTTCCCTGTCTTTTTGAATTACTGCTGAAGGAAAGTTTCAATTTTCAAACACTAGAAAGTGTTTTCTAGACGTTCTTAAAATCCCCCAGCTAGGTGAACTGACGTAATTTATATTAACAGCATAAACATTGGCAATGAATGATTTTTTTCCACAAAGACTTCTTTTTAACCAAAGTTCTGAGTGATAGAGAGCAGAGGGATTTTGCTAAAATGGAAAGGAAAATTATATGCCTGCTTGAATTCATGCTGACCAGTTTGCAGCATGTTTCACATGAGGCCGGAGGGGCCAGGAGGAGCACTGGTGTCTCACCGAGTTATTGTGGAGGAAACGGGTGTCGTGTGACTTGTAACAGCCCTAGAATATCTTGGTGAGCTATTGCCTACAGATGTCTGATAGAGCAGAGAGACCACGGGAACGCCAGCCTCTCATGAAATCTCTACACACGCGTTTTTAACTCGCTCAAGATTTATGACTCCTGAATCCGAAGTCAGGGACACAAATCTTATTACTGCTGTTACTTACGTAAGACGACACCAAACACTCCGCGTTGTAGGCAGGCAGCGAAGGCGGGGCTTTGAGAGTTTAAAGTGCTTACCATTGCGTTTGGGGGAGGTGTGGAAAATCACTTAGCAGTTCCCATTCTCCACTCCTCTCTGCTAGGGATGCTTCCTACGGAATCATGGGCAAAACGGAACCACAAATAAAACTTGCAGGCTTAGGAATACAATATCTCCACTTGGAATTCTCCAGTTCTTTACACGTCAAGGGATGTATACTTCTCATTAGAGGACTCACATTTCTGGTGTTACACAATGATGTATGTCTCCTCGTGGATTATTATCTTAAGAATAAAACACTCTCAGCTCTTCTCCCAAAATACATATGACTCAGTGAAGACTTTAGTATGCAGTTCTCCATTTCTCCATCTTAGCATTATTCGTTTTTGAGATGAGAAAGTTCATAGTAATTTGAAAGAGCCAGGATGCAAAGAACGTCATAGATAGTGTCTCAAGTTTTCAGCGAACATAGTACACATTAGGTTAGCGGTGTCACTGTGGGACTTCATGGGAAACATAGTTCCTGTTAAATCCATCTCCAGTGGGAATTCAGTATCTATGTGAAAGGTTCTTCTGATGTTCATTTCAATGGCGTAGCTTTCTGGGATAGCAGATTTATTTGGAGAGCACATCACATGTATGAGGTACAGCCTCCGTGGGCAAATCAGGTTCACAACTAAAAAAAAATCATTCCAAGACCTGTTACTTTTCAACATTTGGCCCTAATTCACAGAAAGGAGCAAGAATTTGGGGCAGGAATCTGGGAAGTACGGCCAGGTGGGGAGATGACTTGTTTAGAAAGTAGAGTAGATACATGGGCGGCTGGAGGGCTCAGAATAGATGGGGCAGGGGACGGTGGGGTTGAGTCTCGCGTTGGAGCGACCATTCACACCATCTTCATGTGAATAGCACACACTTCAGTGAGTGACATGTTTTATTTTCTAGGAACAAGCTTTTAGTTTTTTGTGTTGTTTTTTTTTGTTTTTGTGGTTTGCGGGCCTCTCACTGTCGTGGCCTCTCCCATTGCGGAACACAGGATCCGGACGCGCAGGCTCAGCGGCCATGGCTCATGGGCCCAGCCGCTCCACGGCACGTGGGATCCTCCTGGACCGGGGCACGAACCTGCGTCCCCTGCATCGGCAGGCGGACTCTCAACCACTGCGCCACCAGGGAAGCCCCCTCAGCTGCTTTTGAGTATTTACAGTGATTGAGGGCACCTTCTACATTTTAAGAGTGGTTGTTTGGCCAATTTTACTAAGTGGCATTTCCTTCTAGTTATGAGCTAGGATCCTCCCTGGAATTCTCTCCCAGTTCTTTGTTTCCGTTTGAAGAGGTGTAACACACACAGTCCATCTCCTTCCTCTTGAGGCAGCACCTCTTTAACTGTCTGAAGAGCACCCAGGCTCTTTTGGATCTTGGCTAAACATTCCCAGGTCCCATCTTCATTTTCAAAGGCCTGAGTTCGCGTAGTCTGTCCAGTCTATATCCCAAAAGGTACCGGTGCTGATGAATTATTGTGAGTACCTGCACTACTGTGGTTCGGGCTCTTTCAGAAAGAGTGTGGCTGTCGATTACTCCTGTCTGCCAGGATCACAGGGAGAGTGTGGTGTTCATGTCCCACCCTATATTGTGAATAGAGGCAACGGTTTGGAAACAGGAGATGTGTTCTAACCAGGCTAGCATACTTGACACTGAAATTAAATTACTCTTCTACTGTACTGATGTTTCAAACCATTTAGATTTTATCACATTGCTAGCTTAGAACAAATTTGTAGTCAACTGACATGTCAGGGCTTTTGTTTCCCTGTTGCGTGCTTTCTGGATCATGGTCTATTGTATAATCTCATTATTGCCGGAAGGCTTAGGAAGTGTCCTGATTGGACAAACTGAAAATAGATATAATGAGGTGAAATTAAAGGAATTAATATCAGCTTTTTATTTAGCTTTAAAAAATGAGCATGCCAAACTTCAGAAGAGGTAAGAATTTACTTTACTTTTGTTTATATGAAAATTATCTTGAGTGTGTCAGAACACGAGAAAAGTATGTCAAGATTTTCAAGGGAAAAGCTCTATTTACATGTTTAATCTTTACCGGCTGCTTACCTAGCTGAAAACATGAAACAGTTATACTACGCTAACATTTTTCATAAAGTCTCACTATCCTAGAACACATACATATTTTTTTTTTGTTTCATGGGCTTCTCCATCCTATATTGTGAATGAAAATTTTTAGGGGAGCAATAATAAACCATGACAGCAAACATTCAACCTAATAGAAAAGATCGCTCAGGGGCTTATTCTTTGATTGAATAAATGCTTGCTTCAGATGTGATAGGTGTTAGAAAGCCTTTTAAAATTTTTCAGAAGGTACAGTAAGCTATATCCATAGCCCTGTAGTCTAAAATGATATCTTTAGAAAAGTGCAAAGCTGCTGGGATATAGACTGGCAAACTACATGGTAAAGGTAGACGTTGCTGAAGGAAGAAAGCAAAAAAGCTTTGGTTTCTACCTGTGAAAACAGTTTCTCATTTCAACACATTGAGTCACTCGTGTTCTGTAAAGCACTCACTCAAGAGAACCCCACGGTAATAGTCCCAAGAATACCGTCTTCCTAAAGATAACTGTGTTAGGAAGTGCATACTTTTGACAGTTGGTCACTTTGAGTTTTTATTTAAAATGTTCATCATGGTTTTAAAAACTGTAAAAATTCCGGTATTCTTTATAGGAAAGGCTCTAGAAGACAGTTTGTCCAGGTTGTGTTCATTCTCTTTGATGAAGCAGCAGAAATGGGAATTCTACCCAAAAAGAAGGAGCAGAGGCCCTGTCTCAGCGTCCCCCTGTCAACACGGAGGAGAACCTGATGACGAGGAACTCTCCCTCACAACTCCATACAATTCTGACAGAGGTAAACAGACCGTGCTACACAAGAAGAACAAGAACAGTAATAATAAGAATAATGAGAGCTTCCGTTTGCATGGAGTTTTCCATTCGTGTAACAGACGAGAACACTGGCGAGCAGCTTTCTTACTCTGGGGCACTCATGCTGCATTCAGACTAGACTGAGGGATGAGAAAACAGACTCAGTGTCTGGGAGACCTTAGAATTCTTCCTGACACCTGGGGAGGTGGTTGCCACCTCCCTTTTCCATCTGAAGAGTCAAGAAAGAGCCTGAGGGCCTTCCCTGGTGGCGCAGTGGTTAAGAATCCGCCTGCCAGTGCAGGGGACACAGGTTCGATCCCTGGTCCGGGAAGATCCCACATGCCACGGAGCCACTAAGCCCGTGCGCCACAACTACTGAGCCTGCGCTCTAGAGCCCGCGAGCCACAACTACTGAAGCCTGCGTGCCTAGAGCCCATGCTCCGCAGCAAGAGAAGCCATCGCAATGAGAAGCCCGCGCACCGCAACGAAGTGTGTAGCCCCCGCTCGCCGCAACTAGAGAAAGCCCACACGCAGCAACGAAGACCCAACACAGACCCAAATAAAGAGATAAATAAATAAATAAATAAATAATTTTAAAGAAGAGCCTGAGGCTTAGCTATTCTCTTGCAAAAAAACTCCTAGCGTTTGATTCCCCTCAGTGCTTTGAAGCAACATGGGGTTTCTTTAAGACAGTGCAGTGCAGCAGCCAGACAAAAAAAGAAGAACAAACATAAGCTTTCTCACTAAATACTTGTAATGTGTTCAGCTGACGATGTAAATATCTAGATATGTACAAATTTGGGGGACCACCATAGCCCTATACGTTTTTCATTTTACTCTCTTCAGAGTCAGCCAACTAGAGATGTTCTCAGTATTTAAAAGGAGGAATGATTGCTCTAAGCCTGTATTCCCATTGTACAGTGAATCTCCCTCTATTAAGACACATACTCTATTTTCCCATAATCATTTCTGCCTTCCTTATTCAATTAAGAGCTCTTTGGTGACTGGGAACATAAAAATAATATTTGTGGTGGGTTAAGATCCCTCTAAATGTCAGATCCTCCACACGTATTATTTTAGTCTTACAAAAAATGCTCCATGGTAAGTTTTATGATTTCAATTTGGTTAATGAGACAGCAGCCTCAAAAAGACCAGGTTATCTGATCAAGATCTTACCACAAATCCGTGGTCAGTTTTGGACTTGAAACCAGTCCTGCCGAAAATCACCACTGGAGACATTTGCAAGAACCACCGTAGATTACGTGTATTAATCGTAGTATTCCTAGGAACTGGCCTGTGCTTGATCTATAATTAAGGTAATTCCAACCAATATCTAGTAAATATCCAGTTAGGTTTTTCCACATACCAAGAGATAGGACACAGGGCTTCCTATGTATTTACTTATAAATGATCTAGTCCATGGGAGAGTACCGCTTTCAGAGATGCTCTTAGTGAATGCATTAGTTATCTATAGCTTGTAACAAGTTATCCCAAACTGTAATGGATAAAAAGAGAAAAATTTATTGCCTCACTCTTTCTGTGGGTCAGGAATTGTGTGGCTTACCTGGGTCCTCTGGCTTAGGGTTCCTGATGAGGTTGCAGTCACCTGGGACCTGAGACATCTCAAACCTAGACGCATCTTCTTTCAAGCTCACTCCCGTGTTTATGGGAAGGATGGCTGGATTCAGCCCCTCGTGTGCTTCTGGATAGAAATTCTCAGTTCCTTGGCATATGGGGTTCTCCAAAAGGCAGCTCACAAATCACTTCATGAAAACAAACAGGAGAGGTCCTTCCTTCAAAATAGAAGTCACAGTCGTTTGTGACTTGATCTCAGAAGTGTTATCCTAATACATGGCAGTATTCTGTTCCTTAGAAGCAAGGCACCACATTCAACGGGAGGGGGTTACCCAGGGCACGGAGGTAAGGAGGACAGGGATCATTGGGGGTCATCTCAGAAGGCTGCCTACACCAATGAACACAAAAAGGAAGGCTTGGAACATTCTGTCTCGAGCAGGACACTTACAATTCCCCATATAGGAAAGAGTGGGGTGAATTTTTTGAGATTGTAATTCCACCTGACACCCAATTGGCAACATTAAAAGTTGTCTTTTAACCAGAATCATATCAATACCTTTAAATAATATTCAGGCATAATCATTGCAAGACCTTTCTTTTTAGACATTTACTATAAATGTAAAAAAATATATATAATATATATATTTACTCTTCAGAGCCATGGACATTTTGCAAATTAAGTAAGCACTATGATGTTTGCTTGTCACTACTGAGTTGTCAAACAGTGAAAGAGCTGGAGTTACCTCTTAACCTTCAGCTCTGAAAGCTTTTTAAAAATGTGAGAAAAATGTGTGTGTGTGTGTGTGTGTGTGTGTGTGTAGAATATAATACGAAAAAATGAACTACCTAGTTTTATTTTTTTAACAATGTAACACATTAAAGACCTTATCTGCAACTATGTGAAGTCACTTTTTATTTTGTTTTAAGTTTATTTTATTGAAGTGTAGTTGATTTGCAATGTTGTGTTAATTTCTGCTGTACAGCAAAGTGATTCAGTTATACATATGCAATATATAAATTCTTTTTCATATTCTTTTCCATTATGGTTTATAACAGGATATTGAATGTAGCTCGCTGTGCTATAGAGGAGGACCTTGTTGTTTATCCATTTTATATATAGTAGTTTGCATCTGCTAATCCCAAACTCCCAATCCAACCCTCCCCCTCACCCCTCCCGTTTGGCAGCCACAAGTCTGTGAAGAAGTCACTTTTCATGAGTGACAAAGCATATTAGACTAGAAAGTTTTAAAATATGTTCTCCTGAGGTTTGCAATAAGATCAGCCTGGAAACTGCACACTAATGAATGACAGAATCAAGGCTTATAAAATCCATTTTAGAATATTCTGATTTTTAGTCATGTTACAAAGACAAGAGCCTCATTATCTTTTATCGTTTATGCTTCTGAACCACTAGTGTATACATTACTATACATTATTAAATTTCACTTTAAGTGGAAAGTGTTAATATTTTAACTCAATAGTTCAAATGCTATTAATACTAATATCTTTCTAAGGGAAAGCTTTTCAAGTTCAATTAGAATCTTCTTAACTTTTATTTCTGCCGTGTTTGGAAAGAATACTCTAGTGAGATAGATTATCCTAAAACTAAGATAATGAAAAACTAATTTATGTCTAACTTGAATACACTTTGGGATTTATTTGAATATGCATCTTTAATATGTGAGGAACTCGTGACAATTAAAACACAAATGTGAAATACAGCCATGTAGACTGGACTTGAGCTGACCAGATTTTTCAGCCTTCTGGTCTACCCTTCTCAGCAAACTTCTCTGTACTTCTCCCTTCTTTTTTTTTTTTTGGATGTTTCTTTTTTGAAAACTTTTAAAATATCATTGCTGTACAATATTATATGTTACAGGTGTACAATATAGTGATTCACATTTTTTACAGATTTTACTCCATTTATATTCATTATAGAATATTGATTATACTCCCTGTGTTGTACAATATATCTCTGTAGCTTATTTTATACATAATAGTTTGTACCTTGTAATCCCCTACCCATGTATTGCTCTTCCATCCTTCCCTGTCCCCACTGGCAACCACTAGTTCTCTCTGTATCTGTGAGTCTGCTTCTTTTTTGTTATATTCACTAGTTTGTTGTATTTTTTAGATTCCACTTATCAATGAGATCAGACAATATTTGTCTATCTCTGTCAGACTTGTTTCACCTAGAATAATGCCCTCCAAGTCATCCATGTTGCTGCAAATGGCGTTATTTCATTCGTTTTTATGACTAATATTCCATTGTATATGTGTACCACATCTTTATCCATTCTCCTGTCAGTGGACATTTAGGTTGCTTCCATGTTCTGGTTATAGTAAATAGTGCTTCAGTGAATATTGGGGTACATGTATCTTTTCAAATTATGGTTTTCTCCAGATATATGTCCAGGAATGGGATTGCTGGGTCATATGGTAGCTCTATTTTTAGTTTTTTAAGGAACCTCCATACTGTTTTCCATAGTGGCTGCACCACTTTACATTCCCACCAACAGTGTAGGAGGGTTCCCTTTTCTCCACACCCTCTCCAGCATTTGTTATTTGTGGTCTTTTTGATGATAGCCATTCTGATAGGTGTGAGGTGATATCTCATTGTGGTTTTTATTTGCATTTCCCTGATGATTAGTGACATGGAGCATCGTCTTTTCATGTGCCTGTTGGCCGTTTGCATTTCCTCTTTGGAAAAATGTGTGTTCAGTTCTTATGCACATTGTTTAATCAGGTTGTTTGTGGGGTTTTTTTTTTTGGATGTTGAGCTGTTTATATATGTTGGATATTAATCCCTTATCAATCATAGCATTTGCAAATATTTTCTCCCATTCATTAGGGTATCTTTTCATTTTGTTGCTGATTTCCTTTGCTATGCAAAAGCTTTTAAGTTTAATTAAGTCCCTTTTGTTATTTTTGCTTTTATTTCCTTTACTTCAAGAGAAGGATCCAAAAAAATATTGCTGTGATTTATGTCAAAGAGTGTTCTGCCTGTTTTCCTCTAAGAGTTTTATAATATCTGGTATTACATTTGGTCTTTAATCCATTTTGACGGTTTTTTGTTTGTTTGTTTTGTTTTGTTTTTTGTATATGGTATAGGAGAATGTTCTAATTTCATTCTTTTACATGTAGCTACCCAGTTTTCCCAGCACCACTTATTGAAGGGTCTGTCTTTTCACCATTGTATATTCTTGCCTCCTTTGTTGTAGATTAATTGACCATAAGTGCTTGGGTTTATTTCTGGGCTCTCTATCCTGTTTTATTGATCTACATATCTGTTTTTGTGCCAATACCATACTGTTTTGATTACTTTTGATTACTGTAGCTTTGTAGTATAGTCTGAAGTTAGGGAGCATAATTCCTCCAGCTCTGTTCTTCTTTCTCAAGGTTGTTTTGGCTTTTCGGGGTCTTATGTGTTTCCATACAAACTTTAAAATTATTTGTTCTAGTTCTATGAAAAATGTCATTGGTATTATGATAGGGACTGCACTGAATCTGTAGATTGCATTGGGTGGTATAGTCATGCTGGTACTAAAACCAAAGATATCACAAAAAAACAAAATGACAGGCCAGTATCACTGATGAACGTAGACACAAAAATCCTCAGCAAAATACTAGCAAGCCAAATCCAACAATATATTAAAAAGATCATACACCATGATCAAGTGGGATTTATCCCAGGGATGCAAGGATTTTTCATTATCCACAAATCAACCAATGTGATACATCACATTAACAAATTGAAGAATAAAAACCATATGATCATCTCAAAAGATGCAGAAAAAGCTTTATGATAAAATTCAACGCGCTTTTACGATAAAAACTCTCTAGAAAGTGGGCATAGAGGGAACATACCTCAACATAGCAAAGGCCATATATGACAATAAAACAGCCAACATCATACCCAATGGTGAAAATCTGTTTGCTTTAAGGTCAGGAAGAAGTCAAGGATATCCATTCTTGCCACTTTTGTTCAACGTAGTTTTGGAAGTCCTAGCCACAGCAATCAGAGAAGAAAAAGAAATAAAAGGAATCCAAATTGGAAAGGAAGAAGTAAAATTGTCACTGTTTGCACATGATGTGGAAAATCCTAAAGACACCACCAGAAAACTACCAGAGCTCATTAATGAATTTGGTAAAGTTGCAGGATACAAAATTAATATACAGAAATCTGTTGCATTTCTATACTCTAAGAATGAACTATCAGTAAGAAACAATAAAGAAACAATCTCATTTACTATGGCATCAAAAAGAACAAAATACCTAGGAATAAGCTTACCTAAGGAGGCAAAAGACCTGTACTTGGAAAACTATAAAACACTGATGAAGGAAACTGAACAGGACACAAACAGATGGAAAGATATACTGTGTTCTTGGATGGGAAGAATCAGTATTGTTAAAATGTCCCTACTCTTCCCTTCTTTGTTAGATTTCATCACCTCTGAAATGGTTACAAGGGTCTGTGGCAGGAGAAATGCATTGGGCTCCTTCTATGTATTTTGTACTTCTCGATGTTCGCTTTCAGAAGGCAGGTATAAATGCACTAGCGTGTATGTGGAAACTTGAGTACTCTTTTTTTCTTTAATTCATAAAGAGGAGTTGCCAACCAGTTATTTAAAATTCCATGAAGCTGTTGCTCTGTCTCTCCCCTACAGTTCGTTAACATCCAGTATAAACTAGCATTTAATACACATCACTGAAACTATCTTTGTGTATGTCTACACGTCCAGCTAGATTCCTGGGAGAAGTGATTCAGCATCTTTGTGCCCCAGCACATAATATAACGCCTGGCACTGACCAGATGCTCAAATGTCGGAAAACCATCACTAAACATGACAGCAACCGTTTCGAACTTGCAATATAGATATTTTCTGGTATTAGCATTAGTTTAGGGAGAGCCATCAGCAACTTACTACAGCAGCCTCGTCTTGACAAGCATGTTAATTAGGTTTTGCCAGCTTTAAAAAGACAGAAAATACCACCATTTACCTCAAACGGCGAGGATACATATGAAAATAAGGAACCTGCAGAATCTCCATGAGGGGGCCACCACGCTGAATAGGTATTCCACTGAGATCACCCATAGCGGTCTCACTAAAGAAGAGCGACCCAAATAGAGCCAGAATCGTGGAGAAAATTAAGAGTTAAAGGCAGTTTCGACCAACCATTTCTTTGTTGCTTTCCTGACCTCAGAAGTTAATAGTTTTCACTACTTTTGCTTTCTCTTCTCTCTGTTACATGTTCCATATCTCCAACATAGTGGCTCTCTCCTTTTTGCCCAAGATTTCCAAAATACAGGTCAGGAGCTTAGGTGTGAGAAACGACCTAGGTGTGTGTGCTCAGTCGGGAGCTGTGGATGATGGAGCATTCCTCACAGTGGTGTGTGTCGTGTGCAAGCACCAAGGGCTTGGGCCAGATGATTATTTTGTTTGAACTGTTAACGATGTTAGCCAAATTGCTTTCAGGCAAGTTGTGACAACATGGCCAAACCATGGTTATGTCATCTGTTGTGGAGCCATTCCCATAATCATGCTGAGAGAAAAAAATATCCAACACCCCAGCCAAGAGCAGCAAACATTTGAAAGCTCATGGTTGTGTAGGTGAGCTGGGCCGCTCTGCTTCAAGCAGGGGTTGGTGTTCCACTTAGGTGCCATGTGCCATCCCATTCCTTTCATCAGTGACTACTTGGGACATGATCTCCCAAAGGCAGATCACAGGAGCGCAGGCAACATGTAATGCTTCTTGAGGCTTCAACCCCAAGCTGGACCACTGTCATATCACTCACTTCCCATTGGCCCATGTAAGTCCTCTCTCCAAACCCAGCATCAACGGGGCAGATGCTGGAGCTCACATTCCCGTGGAAAGGTGTATAATTTTAGGACCAGGAGAGCTGGAAGAATGGAAACAGTGATTCAGTCTTCCCCTCATGATTACTTAGCATCTTTCTCCATAAGCCTCTGGAGGTCCTGCAATGTATTCATCCATTGCTTTAGTCTCCCCAGCTGTAGTAAGAGCATATATTAAAAACAAAAACAACACTAGCAGCAAGTCTGAGTTAAACTAGATTACACTAGAGAAAAATCAAACATTGTTCTCTGGCTTTATTGAGAGTTTTTGTTACACATAGCTTAATAGTAGTTATAATAATTGCTTGTATCCACATAGACCCAGTGTGTGTGTGCTGAGAAACTTTACGTAACAAAGAATGTAACATTATCTGGACTGTTTAAAGACCAAGCGGTTTATTTCATCAACATAAC
Source organism: Delphinapterus leucas (assembly GCF_059928025.1). Classification (NCBI taxonomy): domain Eukaryota; kingdom Metazoa; phylum Chordata; class Mammalia; order Artiodactyla; family Monodontidae; genus Delphinapterus; species Delphinapterus leucas. The sequence continues at coordinate 128,616,373 of NC_143150.1, read as the reverse complement.
CACAAACTGAGTAGGGAACTGTTCAGTGGAATAGCAAAATGCTTTAAATATTTAAACATCATGTCCACGTGACCCCAAAGAGGAAGGCTAATTAATAATTCTGACTAGTTTTTCATGGAATGAGGTGAATCAGATGAATAACTTGGTCACAGTGTACACTTAGACATGCAGGTGAACTCATGGCCTCTGCAATCATGGTGATGAAGAACTCCTGAAAAATCTCATGTACACTGGGTGACTGGATAAGCCTAAAAGAGGCTTCAGTGATTTAAAGTAGAAATGCTCTTGGTATTGTTTTAAATACCCCTTGAGAAAGACCAGATAGTAGAATGGGGCTTTCATCTCAATTTGTATCCATTTCCTTTCTAAGCATTTAATCTCTGGTAGCCATTCATGCATTACAGGACTTAGGATCTGCACAAGGAGGTTATGCGGAGGAGACAGAGGGAAGGGAAGTTTGCCCGTCCTCTGTGAAACCGCCTCTGGCGCGTTACTGCCTGAGCCCCAAACCATTCAATAAGAACTTTAAAAGGCTTACATTCCAGGAATCCCTCAATTGGTCAGGTTGTATCAGTTTGGATGCTACAGAGATAGGAAACATTGATGGACTTTTCCCAACTTCAGCTGCATCTAGTTTGAAATGATTACTGAAGTGTAATTCAGAATGTATTAGAGCTACTTGATTTTTTTTTCTTTTTCGGTTGGTTGGGTTGTCGGGTTTTTTTCCTCAATCTAGCAGATGTGCGTTGACCTAGGCTAAGTCGTACTGCACATCATGGTGTGTGCCAAACTTTTAATGCTATTTTTTTCCCCCTAAAAGCCTCAAGTACTGATTTAGATTGTCCCAACTTGGATTTCCATTAAAAGAAGGTACTGAACTGAGATAACATCAGCTTCTAGCCAGGTCGAAATAACGCCCCAGTGGAAGGTGGGGATAACTAACCTCGTCAGCTATTGCTTTGCGAAGCGTTATCAGACCAAGAGGGACGCCACACGCAGCTGCTTACCTAACAGACGGAGAAAGTCCTTCTGTGCAGTGTGCCGAGCTTGATGCCATGGGACTTTATTCAAGAGAATAGGTTGTGATGTGACTTAGAGTACAAATGTTAACTTCTGTAGTGTATGTATTACTCACCAAAGAGTGTGAGTAGATCATTCCAGATCTTTCTATCCTGGTCAAATTAAGTAATGGAATTACCTGTCCTTATTAGTATAGTGGGAGACAAAACGGTGCTTTATTTTCCAGTATGTGGGGTGTGTGTGTGTGTGTGTGTCAGGAACAGATGTTGAGACAGTGATTTTGAATGTCAGAAATTTATTTAGGGTGTGGTGTTAAGAAAGATCAGTGAGAGAAAAGGGAAGTAAGGAAAGGAAGGAAGCTAAGAAAAGGTGGATTTTCCAGCAAGTTTCTAGTGTGGGCAACTGGAGCTTAATTCCCTTGAGGGCCTCTGGGGGGCGGTACAGAACACAAACCTCAGAGTTCTCACTCCCAAGGGAAGAGGGAGCTGAACACTTAGGCATCAACTCCCATCAGCCATTGGCTGGGGCCAGTGTAGGAGGCCTTAAGCCCTGGCACTTCCGGCACGCTGTGTGCTTTGCAGAGCAGGCTCCAGTGGCCCTGCGAAGGCGACACAGGTGCTGGAAGACTGGTAGACGGACCAGAGCAGTGTTCATGAAAATCATAAGAGCTAAGGAACTAGGGGCAGGATATCTGCGTCTGTATCTGAATCTACATCTATAATTGCATCTATAGCTATACATTTATATCTGTACATACAGGTATGTCTGCATATGTTTATCCACATTCTGATTATGACTTGGTAAAAAAAAAAAATCCTAATAAAATATAAAATGTCCAGATTTTACAAAACACTTTCATACACAAAGCTAGATAGCAGTACAAATTGCACACACACACACACACACACACACACACCCGCAAACCTAGTCATTTGTAAATTGATTCATGTGTAAATTGGGGGAAAAAATGGGGGGGAGGTGTTGTGTGAAACAGCACCCAGATCAAAGGGAAAATCCTAACAGAACTGTCAATTATCTAGCAAGTAATGAAAAGGTTAATCCATCTGGCAAAGCCTGTGACAGACCCATTTATATCCACCTAAGCTTTCATTATTAAAATGAAAAAGATGCAATATAAATGAACTACATCTTCAATATAAGAAACTAGAAGACATAATTGGAAAAGCAAAATAAGACGTCTGGTTTCTGGTTCCTCAAGAAAGGAGGAAAATCAACAGCTCTTCTTAAATGCATGACAGAGAGGAGGACACGACCAAACCACTGCCCCCAAGATTGATGGATTGCTGGAGGCTCACGTGCACAAGTCTGAGAGTAAAAAGTCCAGGCGTGGGGGATTTCTGTGAGTTTACTGCAAGGAGCTCGACTAGGTGCTTTATGGTAGATATCGGAGAAAAACGGCCTCATGATTCCAGGAGGAGGAAGGGGAAAGGAACTCAGATCCCAGGAATCAAGTGTGTATAACTGACATCTGAAGGCTGCAGGGTACACGTTCTTCTCAAGCTCCCGTGCAACATTCGCCAACGCAGACCCTATTCTGTTCCATACGCACAACTTTACAAATTTAAAAGAGCAGGAATCACAGAACATCTGCTCTCAGGCCGCAATAGAATTAAACTAGAAATCAGTAACAGAAAGGTAACAGGAAAACAATCAAATACAAGGAGATTAAACAACACACTGCTAAATAATACATAGGTCAAAGAAGAAGTCTCAAGAACAGTTTTAAAATATTTTGGGCTCAATGAAAACGAAAACCCAACTTGGCAAAATTTGTGGGATGAAATGAAAGCAGTGCTTAGAGGGGGAAGTACAGCATTGAATGTATAACCTTAGGAAAGAAGAAAGACCTAAACTCAATAATCTAACTTTTTTACCTTTGGAAACTAGAAAAAGAGGAACACATTAAGTCCAAAGTAAGCTGAAGAAAAGAAATAATAAGAATCAGAACAGAAATCAATGAAACTGAAAATAAAAAATCAATAGAGAAAATCAGTGAACTCAAACTGGGGTGTTTTTTTTTGGTAATATATCAGTAAAAGCAATCTAGCCAGGCTAAGACAGAGAGAGAGAAGATACAAATTAACACCAGAAATGAAAGAGAGACATCATATAGAGCCCATGGAAATTAAAAGGATAATAAAGGAATTCTATGAATGACTCTATGCCCACACATTTGATAACCTAGATGAAAATGGACCAATTCCTTGAGAGACACAATCTTCCAAAATTCACACAAGAAGAAAGAGATGATCTGAACAGGCCTATCTCTTTTATATAAATTGAATCAATAATTAATAATCTTCCAAAACAGAAAGCACCACGCCCACACAGGTTCACTGATGAATTCTACCAAACGTTGAAGGGAAGAATTATACTAATTCTCTATAGTCTCCTTCAGAAGATAGCAGCAGAGAGAATACTTCCTCATTCATTTTATGAGAACCAAAGACATTTCAAGAAAACTGTAGACAGATATCTCTCCCATGAACATAGATGCAAAATCATTAAGACAATGTTAGCAGATCAAATCTAAAAAAGTATACAAAGAATTATACACCGTGACCAAGAGGGATTTATCCTGCATTGAATCCAATGCTGGTGCAACATTCAAAAATCAATTAATGTAGTCCATGATATCAACAGGCTAAAAAAGAAAAACCACGTAGTTATATCAATGGATGCACAAAAACCATTTAACAAAATACAACACATATTCATGATAAAAACTCTCAGTAAACTAGCAATAGAGGTGAACTTCCTCAAGTTGATAAAAAATATCCATAATAAAAGCAAAGTAAAAGAATAAAGATAGGGCTTCCCTGGTGGCACAGTGGTTGAGAGTCCGCCTGCCGATGCAGGGGACAGGGGTTCGTGCCCCGGTCCGGGAAGATCCCACATGCCGCGGAGCGGCTGGGCCCGTGAGCCATGGCCTCTGAGCCTGCGCGTCCGGAGCCTGTGCCCCGCAACGGGAGAGGACACAACAGTGAGAGGCCTGCGTACCACAAAAAAAAAAAAAAAGAATAAAGATAAAACTGTAAATTACTAAAGTAGTAAAAATAGTAGCAATCATAAACATGTCGTAAACACATCGGAATGCCATTTCTTTGAACTTAAATATATTTTTTTCAGAAAGTTAGATTAGGGAAAATGAGATGAAGCAAAAAATGAATGAGATTCTGAATAAAAACAACAATGTAATCACATATCAAAGAGATGGGAAGAATTCTAAGGGCATACTGTGTACACCTCTATCGCTAATATGAGAATTCTGCAGAGAATGGTTTCCTGAAGAGATATCCAAACTTTCTTCCCAAAGAGGCAGAAAACTGAATCCACAGATAATCAAGGAAGGTGCTGAAAACGTAATTGGAAGAGATGCAAGTTTCAAAAAAATAATATACATCAGGCCCAGATGGTATCACAGCTGAAGTCTATTTGAGCTGTAAGGTACAGATCACTTGTATGTAATGTAAACTTTTCTAGGCTATAGAAGAAAACTGGGAAACTGTCCAGTTCCATGATATTAGCGTAATTTTAATGCTAAAACTTGCTAGGGTACAAAATAATTGGAAAAGTTATAGAATGTATATGATTATTGTTTATGATCAGATGCAAAAATTATAGATTATTACTCAGTATAGTCTAAGGTATTCAAGAAGATGACTGATTTCCATCCAGGATGCAGTGATGGTTGAAGATCTTTTGTCCTAACAGACTGAAGGAGAAAACCATCTGTTCCTATGCACGGTGGCTCACGATGAAGGGCATGTGATAAATTCAGCAGCTACTCCTAAGAAAAGTCTAAGATAGGACTAGAGGAAAGCAACCTAATCATGAAGAAGGCTGCTTACCACCAATTATCCTAAGAAAGAAAGAAGCAATGAGCTATTTCTTATTAAAATCAAGAAAAAAACCAAGGATGCACACCATCATTGCTCTCAGTCAACATTTTTGTCTACATGATTATTTCTAAGGAAAGGTATAATGCATCTGCTAATCATTTGGCACTGGACATGAGATAGTGTTTTGGTAAAACTTGATAATAAATATTTCCCTTTGGAGTTTCATGCTTTGTCCTCTCCATCCTGAACTGCAGAGTTTCTCTCAAATGTTAGCATTGTGGTACGTTTCAAGGAGGTGAATTTTTTTTTAAACATCTTTATTAGAGTATAATTGCTTTACAATGGTGTGTCAGTTTCTGCTTTATAACAAAGTGAATCAGTTATACATATACATATGTCCCCATATCTCTTCCCTCTTGCATCTCCCTCCCTCCCACCCTCCCTATCCCACCCCTCTAGGTGGTCACAAAGCACGGAGCTGATCTCCCTGTGCTATGCAGCTGCTTCCCACTAGCCATTTTACGTTTGGTAGTGTATATATGTCCATGCCACTCTCTCACTTTGTCCCAGCTTACCCTTCCCCTCCCCGTATCCTCAAGTCCATTCTCTAGTAGGTCTGCATCTTTATTCCTGTCTTGCCCCTAGGTTCTTCTGACCATTTTGTTGTTGTCGTTGTTGTTTTTCCTTTAGATTCCATATATATGTGTTAGCATACGGTATTTGTGTTTCTCTTTCTGACTTACTTCACTCTGTATGACAGTCTCTGGGTCCATCCACCTCACTGCAAATAACTCAGTTTCGTTCCTTTTTATGGCTGAGTAATATTCCATTGTATATATGTGCCACATCTTCTTTATCCATTCATGTGTTGATGGACACTTAGGTTGCTTCCATCTCCTGGCTATTGTAAATAGAGCTGCAGTGAACATTGTGGTACATGACTCTTTTTGAATTATGGTTTTCTCAGGGTATCTGCCCAGTAGTGGGATTGCTGGGTCGTATGGTAGTTCTATTTGTAGTTTTTTAAGGAACCTCCATACTGTTGTTCTCCATAGTGGCTGTATCAATTTACATTCCCACCAGCAGTGCAGGAGGGTTCCCTTTTCTCCACACCGTCTCCGGCATTTATTGTTTGTAGATTTTTTGATGATGGCCATTCTGACTGGGGTGTGGTGATACCTCATTGTAGTTTTGATTTGCATTTCTCTAATGATTAATGATGTCGAGCATTCTTTCATGTGTTTGTTGGCAATCAAGGAGGTGAATATTATTCTCTTTTTCCTGGAAACTCCTTCATTGTGAATCCTTGATTTATTCCATTTCTTTCCGTGCACAAAAGGGTTTTCTTAAAGTATCATTCTGGATTTTGTATACTAGAAAAGCCAGATGTTTCCAGCCCATTATTGTACATATATAAAGAATACACACACAAACATTTGAAGTTGTGATCAGTTATTTTAATAACTTTAACTTGAACTAATATGCAATGAATAGATTGAAAAATTTTTTCAAACCACTGTTTTTAAAAATAGCCAAGCAATCATTTGTTCTGCCTGAAGTATTCCCTAGACATGATGTAACCCTAGGAAGCCCAGCTAGGTATACTGTCCTTTCTGTGGCTTCAGAGAATGTCACAGTACTTGATGGTTTCACATGAAGAAGACTAGATTTGTAATGATGAAACGATCATGGTTCTATGCCAGACACTTAAGTGCCACCTGCAGTACTTGCTGAAAAAAAATTTCTTTTGACTGCGTCGGTTCTTAGTTGTGGCACGTGGCATCTTTCCTTGCAGTGCACGGGTTTCTATCTAGTTGTGGTGCAGGCTCCAGGGCACGGGGGCTCTGTAATTTGCGGCATGCGGGCTCTCTCGTTGAGGCACGCAGGCTTAGTTTCTCCCCAGCATGTGGGATCTTAGTTCCCTGACCAGGGATCGAACCGGCGTCCCCTGCATTGCAAGGCAGATTCTTTAGCACTGGACCACCAGGGAAGTCCCTGGAAATATAATTTTTAATGCAGTGTTTTAAAGGTGCATAGATGAAGCCAAAAAGACTGCAAATACGACAAAGGCTGCAGATCAAATACCAGTTCTCTGATAGATTTCAAGTGACACCTACTGAAATATGAATCAAAGCTTTATTAACGTTCAGGGTCTTGGTAATAGAGATTGTTGCTTAGGAAGGGAAGCTGACGGATTCTACCTTCAATCTTCCCCATCGTTGTTTCTCAAACAACTACTAAAATAGGGTAGAAATTTTAGACATCTTTTGGTAACTCAGTATATTTGTTTTCTCTAAAATTTACCCCAGAAGATTCCATATGCATATCGTGATTTTATTCATATGCTTTAAAGTAGATAATTAGCACAGTTTGAAAAGAAAAAGAATACAAGTGTGAATTCAAACTCCTCAGTGACGCACAGTGCTAAAATGCCTTTGTATGAAAAACAAGATGTGCACATGATTTCAGATATATAATCTATACACTTCGCACATAGAATGACATTTACAATTCTGTTTCTTAAAAAAAAATTTTTAATGACCACCATTACAATATACGTTGAAACTTTACACACAAATGTGGCAAATCTTCATTTGATTAATTCTTGTGCCGTGTTGTTATTTAGGATAGAAACCACACGATCTGTGTAACAGACATGTTCTTAGAGTCCAAGAATGCTTGGGGCATGCTAGCCAGTTTCTGCTGACATCTAGCATAGACTCATGTCAACTTGCTAAACATCAGGATACTTCATAAGGCTCTGTTGCCTCAGAGCTCATATGCATTAACTAGTTTTATGTTCTAAATGTGAAAAGTAAATGTGTTCAAGACACAGCAGACCTGAAAGTTATGCCTGCCAAAATTAGGATTTGAAAGACCCTCAAGGAAGATGTCTCACTCTGCCAGCGAGTGGCTAGAGTCTGCCTTTGACCTTTCCAGGTTCATTTACTTGGTGGATGTGAATTACTGGTCCACCAAGGATTTTAAGGCAAGGTGAAATTTACTAAAGTGATCAAGGATGTCAGTGAGCCTGTATCCACAGAGCGCTGGGATGGCGATCGCGATCTTTGGGTGTTGCATAGCCCCATTGATGGAGGTTAAGTAAGATCGGTTGAATTGACGAGGACTGCTTAAATGGAACCACTGAAGCAGCAGACTTCTTTCCAAGGCAGGGCTTACAGTCCATCTCACATGACAGCCTCTCGGGTGCGTCTCCCGGCAGGAGTTGTTTCCACGCCCCGGCCATCACTGTGCCGTCTGATGCTGCCAGCTAACTGCGGAGCTCTATAGATGTTGTCCTAATGCAGAAGCTCCTGAGACCTGAGGGGTGGAATGAATGTGGGTTCTGTCTCCTGGCATCGGCAGGGATGCTGTTGTGAGAAATTCAACTGAATTTTGCGGGAGCCTAGAGTCAGTGGTCAGCATTCTTCTTTCACAAAAGCCAGGGGAAGAGCAATGTTGTTTGAGGGGCCTTTTTAGGGCTATAAATTCGCTTGGCACATAATTCCAGTCTTTGTGCTTCGTTGGACAGTTTGCATCCGTCTCTATCATTGCCTAAAGAATAAAACAAATATAGTTAAATGGTAAAGCACTTTCAGGGAAAAGGTAACTAGAATTTATTCCCACTTAAGACAAATTGTTCTGCATATAACAACCATGTCCAAAGAAGTTATAAAACTGTCCTTGGGTTTACAATGTTTAAATGAAAAACATTGAGTCCTTCAATCAAACCAGATATCAACATTGTTTCTTGTTGTTGCCTTTCATGCTAAACAATGGATGCAAGATAACTTACTGGGATATACAGATAACACTTGATGGAGAAAGGGCACATTTTTCCAAGAACCAGTATTTCCCCTCCCTCCTTTCTTATCCATTGTTGATCAAAACAATCCACATCTAATTTTTTTAAAAACATACACTCTATTTCTGCTACTCAGGGGAGTCGGTCTTTGTTGTTCAAAATCACCTCCCATTCGTTTTCCCTGTAGTGTGTGTCTCTTGATCTTTAGCTCAGAAACATCCTGTGTCCCTCTCCGAATGAGCATGACTTTTGTTCTTGGCCTGTTCCTGGGTCACAGTGAGAATCAGAGTTCCCCCAACTGTTGCTTGACACACATGGTACCAATTCCACACTGAAGAGGGATTTGGAACACTGGGAGGAGAGGGCAGTGTTGGCTCCCATTCTTAATTCTTTATTGGGTCTCCATAAATCATCACTAAGAAGTATTTAGCTTTAGCAAGGACTCCATAGTAGTTCAGAATAGAAGTTTTAAAAAAAAGATGGAGGAGGAAACAGAGCTTTTGGAACGTAACAGTGCTTTTTACTACCATTAAGTGTGTTTGACTGTCGGATCGAGGACACACATACATGCCCACTAGCACCAACATAAGGACGAACCAGCTTCCATCCCCTGGGGCAGGTGCTGGTGGCCTCCATCTTGAAGGTTGGGATGCCCCGTAAGGATTATGTAAGAATTCAGGCGAAACTTTGTATCTCCTTGTGAGTCATTGATGTGTTTGACATTTATTCATTTATTCATTCATTACACAGACATTTCTTAAATGCCAATTTCCTTGGAGAAATGTCTGGAGGATTGTGTAACCGGAACATGGGCAGCCCTAGATAACTCTCACGTCCTCATAGCAGAGTTGGTATAATCTGTGGAAATGGAAATGCCACTTTAATGCATTTCCTCTCTTGGTACCCCAAGAAGTGTCCTTCCCCCCACAGGCCTGACCCATCTACAAAATAAACTGAAAAATACTAAAGAACTTTTTTTTGTTAATTCCCCCAGAGGTAATTCCACAGACAGTCCCACTATGGCTGTACTTCAGTGGTGGTTGTCTAATCTGGTGGTCCCAACATAGGGTGAAGTTTATAAGACAACTAGTTCGGATGTAGGAAGAAAGTACTATAACTTCCATTCATATTTATTTCTAGTTAAATAATTAAGAGGGTGATTAAGATGTATTGATTGCTTTTTTTTTTCGGTTCCACATATAAACGATATCATGTGATGTCTGTCTTTCTCTATCTGGCTTACTTCACTGAGTACAATCATCTCTGGGTCCATCCACGTTGCTGCGAATGGCATTATTTCATTCTTTTTTACGGCTCAGTAGTATTCCACTGTGTGTGTGTCAGTGTGTGTGTGTGTGCGAGAGAGACGTCTTCTTTATCCATCTGTCAGCCTGACAGAGGCTGCTTCCATGTCTTGGCTTTTGTAAATAGTGCTGCTATGAACATTGGGGTGCCTGTATCTTTTCAAATTAGAGTTTTCTCTGGAAAACTAGAGTTTGCCCAAGAGTAGGATTGCAAGATCAGGATACAAGTGACCTTATTTACAAAATGTAAAGACGCACAGATATAGACAGCAAACTTATAGTTACCAAAGGGAAAAATTGGGGTGGGGGGAGGGGAGAGGGATAACTTAGGAGGTTAAAATTAACACATACACACTGCTTTATATAAAATAGATAAGCAACAAGGACCTACTGTATAGCACAGGGAACTCTATTCGATATTTTGTAATCACCTATAAGGGAAAAGAATCCAAAAACGTAAATCTATCTGAATTACTGTGCTGTATACCTGAAACTAATGTGGTATTGTAAATCAACTAGACTTCAATTTAAAAAATATATATATATATATCTTATATATAAATGTATAGTATATATATTCTATATATAAATATGTATTGGTTCATAATGGTCAGCTTGATATTGAGTCCTCACGTGGTTCCATGACAGATGGGATATGTCCTGTCCTGGGAATGCGAGATGTCCTGAGGACAAATTGGGAGTTTGTGCAGCTTGGGGGAACCCAGAGCTGGGCTTTTACGTAATCCCCAACTTATAGTGTCATGTGCCTTATGTACGGTTAAGTGGATTTGTAGATTATTTCATCCAGGTCTAACTAATCTAGCCCCTACAAAATGGACCTGTAGCTTAAAATTTTCCTATAAAAGAACTGTGGATTGAAAATATTTACCCATATCTCGAATCCAAGAGAACAAGGTAAGAGCACAGTTGGCTCTTCTCCTGTTTAATCCTAGTAGAAGCTTTTCACTAGCCCCATAATGAGGTCAACACAACGAACACTGAATGAGATCAGACAAGCAGTAACTTGCCACATCTGAAGTAATCAAGAGCATCATTTAAGATGTGAATTTACAGGGGACTTTCGTGGTTGCGCAGTGGTTAAGAATCCGCCTGCCAGTGCAGGGGACGTGGGTTTGAGCCCTGGTCCGAGAAGATCCCACATGCCACAGAGCAACTAAGCCCGTGCGCCACAACTACTGAGCCTGCACTCTAGAGCCCACGAGCCACAGCTACTGAGCCCACGTGCCAGAACTACTGAAGCCCACGTGCCTAGAGCCCGTGCTCTGCAACAAAGAGAAGCCACCACAGTGAGAAGCCCACGCACCGCAACGAAGAGTAGCCCCTGCTCGCTGCAACTAGAGAAAGCCTGCGTGCAGCAATGAAGACCCAACACAGCCAAAGATAAATAAATAAAATAAATCTATTTTTTAAAAAAAGATGTGAATTTACATACACTGTTGATAGCCGTGAACTTCCCCGGAGTATGTATTATATCTGGATATCATCACTAATTATATTATTAAGCCATTATAATTAGCAAAATAATTAAAAGTCAACCATCCTGGACGTTATTAAAGCTAATGTATCTTTTCAAATTATAGTTTTTTATGATAATAAAAGTGAATATGCATTATTTATACATAAAATACATGGAAAAATATTTTTGATTTATAATTTTATGTTAATACCATCCTTTTTATAATTCTGTTTTACAATGTAAATATTATATGAACACAATAATGCATGCATATTATTTGCAAAATAATAAGTACAAACAAATTGAAGATGAATGCTTAAAAACATTTACTAGTAGGTGTCAGCGAACAAAAAAGTGTTTGGAGCCCATGGCTGTGCTTGGGGAGAGGGAGTCTGGGAGAGTGAAGCCCCTCCTCCCCTCCTCTCCCCCCCACACCCTGTGTTTTAGGCACCTTGTATTCTGTCGGTCCCTGTTTGTGACGCTACTACAGTATGGTTCAGAAGAGGCCTCCTTGTGTACTCTGAAAAATGCACTTGGTAAAATAGAAGAAAAAAGTTCCTGTGGATGACTCAAAACAATTCTTAACATCCTGTTCCAAGATTTTCCAAAATCCCCCAAAGAATTCCCTCTAAAAATGCCCTATTTCAAAAGATGCAGACATAGAGAATGGACCTGAGGACATGGGGAGGGGGAAGGGCAAGTTGGAACGAAGTGAGAGAGTGGCATGGACATATATACACTACCAAACGTAAGGTAGATAGCTAGCGGGAAGCAGCCGCATAGCGCAGGGAGATCAGCTCGGTGCTTTGTGACCACCTGGAGGGGTGGGATAGGGAGGGTGGGAGGCAGACACGAGAGGTATATGTATATGTATAGCTGATTCACTTTGTTATACAGCAGAAAGTAACACAACAGTGTAAAGCAATTATACTCCAATAGAGATGTTAAAAAAATATCAAGAACTAAAATAAATAAATTTTTAAAAATAAAGACAAAAATAAAAATGCCCTATTTCAGACTCTAGGCTTCTCCATATCTGACAGGGAAACTATCTAAAGAGAGTTGCATTCACTTGTTAAATAAGTAGGGCTTAGCTGTTTAAGAATTTCACTCACATCCATCCTGCCCCACCTGGGCAGTGACTGGAGTTTTCTGGAGGCTTGTTCACTCGTGTGTCTGGTGGTTGAGGCAGGCTGGTCATGAAGACCACAGCAGATGGGCCTGTTCATGAAGCTGGGGCTTCCTCACGGCATGGCCGCTGGGTCCCAGGAGCAATACAAGAGACACAGAGAGAGAGAGAGAGAGAGAGAGAGAGAGAGAGAGAGTGTTACCTTCTATCACCTAGATTTAAAAGTCATGCAGGGTCACTTTCACCCCTATTGTGTTCGTAAAAAATGCGTCACTAATGCTAGCCAGTCTTCAAGGGAAGAATTTTGATTCTTCAAACTCCATCCCTTGAAAAATGATTATGTAATTCGTGGCATTCAAATCTAGGACATTCTGATTAGAAGAAGATAGATTTATATGCCTTGGCATGGACAGTTCAACAAGATGTATTAATGGATGAGAAAGGCAAGTTGAAGAACAATGCATATAGTTTGAATTTATGTAAAAAGATTTTGCTCTGTAAAATCATAGGGGAAGGGGTGCAAGGATACACATGAAAATGTTAGCAACGTGTACCTCTGGGTCGCTGAGAACGTAGGGAGTTAGAAACAGGAACTCTCCGTATTTAATAGAGATGTGTGTGTCTCCCACCTGAATGTTTTAGTCTGAGAACATATCCAGGTCCTGTGGAAGGTAGATTAATGCTGCCCCACAAGGGTCCACACTCTAATCCCTGGAATCTGTGATGTATTACCTTATGGGGCAAGGGGGAGTTAAAGTTCCACATGGAATTAAGGTTGCTAACCAGCTGAAAACAGGGCAAGCATCCTGGCTCATTTGGATGGATCCACAAGGATCCATAAAGGTGGACAAGGAAGGAAGAAGAACACAGCGTGAGAAGGACTCCACCCACCGCGGCCGGCTTTGGAGGTGGGGCAAGGGGCCTCAGGCCGAGGAGCAAGGTGGCCCCTGGAAGGTGGACGAGGCAAGAAAACAGGTTCCCCAGGGCTGGCCTCACATCCTCAGGTTTTCTGGATCTGTCCAGTCAAGGACTTTGGCTGCATTTGAATAGAGTTTATGGCATGTCAAGCACCAAATGTTCTGCTGCAGTTAAAAAACAGAGGGAAAGAGAGAAGCAAATCAGAGTTTTCTTCTGCAATGCCGTTGTGCAGAAAAATCTGGAAGATCACGCAGTGGTTGAGAGCACCGATTTTTAAGCAAGTTAATAAGGAGTGGCATACAAATTTCAAATGCAGTGACAAAGTGTAGACACTCACGGGGATGCATAGACTCTGGCTTTCTCGAGAAAGGGTGGCTTGGAGAGTTACTGGATTGGACTCCAAGCTCCATTTTCAGAGCTTCCCTGGTGGCCAGGAGCATCGCCGCTGTGCCATTGGCACGCGGCCCGTTGTCTGCGTTGGCTCCCCAGTGGGCTGGAGCTTGCGGTTGATTTCCTGATCAGATGTCCCGCTTCCATTTCCCACCTCCCACCCACCATCAGCAGTTCATCACTGAGCAGGGCAGTCTGCTGTACGGGCCCCTCTGGGTCGACAAAGCTGTGCTTGTGGATGCGAATAAGCTCTCCTCCTTTAAGCCAGCATTGACTGGAAGGCCCCCTCCCACCCCCAAAGCCCAGCCTTTGTTTCTGGGACTAAAGCTTCCTTGCCTTTTGATTCTGGACAGACATCAAGAAAACAGGCTCCAGCCAAGCCCTACAGGCTCTGTGGGGGGGTGATGAGGATGGATCAAAAACTCCACAGCAAAAAGCAACCCTCAAAAATGACTTCTGAAGGCGGTAAAAAAAAAAAAAAAATCATGCCCAAGGTTCATCTCTTGAAGACTTTTGGAGACTCCACAGAGCTCGCCGTGCATCTCCATAAGAGGCAGGTTTCAGGCCCTCAGCCGTGCTGTCTGCTGTAAAATGCGTGTTGATTTAAGCTGATCTCATGTAACGCAGCGAGGCTGCGGTTGGCCAGCTTGCGATGCCAAGCCCGTGGGCGGGATGGAGATGCTGCGCCCTGTGTGACTCCCACCCCCATCCCTCGGTGTTTTCTTTTGCTTTTTACAGGTGCTGGCTCGTCAGCAACTGGATAAGTGCTGATGTTTGGGCTTCAGGGGTTCCTTGAGGAAGCTGGCACGTGGCCAAACGAGAGTCCAGGACCTGTAAGCTCACAGGGGTGAAGGTGCCCAGGGGTTTTGTGCACGCCGTGTGGAGCGTTCGCGCCAGCACTCGGACCACAGCTGCAGGGCCAGCCTGTGCCTTTCCTGCCACGTGAACAGAACTGGGCCTGGGCTTCGGTCTGGAACACCTCTGGGAGCCTCTGGGAGATCCCAAGGGACAGTCTTATAGATGGGGTTGGGGGGAGGCGGGTGACAACGCGTCAGCCTGGAACCAGAGTCACACCCTGATGTTTGGGAGGAAGGAAGTGTGAGTGAATCTGATGATAAGGAAAGCACGGAAATGCTTTGCATCACTGTTCCTGCAAATATTGGGGCGTCTTTCAGCAGCTCTTCCCTCTTGCATGACCACCTCTGGGAACGGAGGACTAGTAAATAAACCCTTTCACTGTTAAACCTTGAACCATTGCATGCAATTATTTTGGAGGAAATTGTAATTATCCTCACGTAGACAAACAGTGATACTGGGTCTTCCATCTACTGCTTAGTCAATAAACGTGTTTTAAGGAAAATAATTACCCCATGATATATGTGTTTAACCTTTGATAGAGTTCATCCTATAATCACTTATTTATATACAAATATAGTTCAAAAAAAAAAAAGTACTGGGAATTACCTGCCCCTGTAAATGCATCTTCAACTTGCAGTCTAAGGACTGGACAGATATCAAGAGCTCAGAAACGTGGCATGAGCCAAGAGTACAGACCTCACCACCTGTTCTACATTCCAGACCATCCGGAACATTCAGTCACATGAAAGCTTCTTTTTCATTCTTTTCTTAAAGCCTCTAGGCAGACTTCCAAATTTACCATCTGACTGGCAAATCATTTGCCAACCCCAGGGTGAGTCATTGCAAACAAAACTGATGACCGTATAAATGCAGCACTTTGATTCAGATGGTCAACCAAGTCCTTAAAAGTATGTCTCCTTGGTTTCCCAAATTTACTCAGAAACAAACATGTAAGGACGATTTTCTGTGTAAAATAATAAAACAGTTGTGATTTCTACCCTGCTATCTGGGTAAGGGAAGGAGGAGAGAAAAAAGGAAAAGATTTTGTAAAAGAACTTCACGGTTACCCACATTTATTAGGCTGCGTTCCAGTCGCCAAACCCAAGCCATACTGCAAGAAAATTACACTGTGGGCACATCACAAAAGACTTCAGTTCTGTCTGAGAGTTTGGACAACCCCGTGAGGCAGTGGTTCTCTGTCTGCATGTTACAGTCAATCCAGAAGCCCTAGGGACATTCCACCATCAAGATTCTCAGGGAATCCCTGAGGGTAACTCCAAAACCGAAAACAAAACAGGATAAACAAACAAGCAGAAACCCTCCTACCTAGCAAGTCACATATATACATAAAAAGATATATTTAGTATCATTTACATTTCATATATATATATATATACACATGTTACACATACATACATAGTATTTGATAAACATATATACGCAGTATTTCATAAGCATGTATTTACACACACATAAGATCGCGTGCTTACTTACAAAGGCTACATGGTATCTTTTGAAACTGGAGCTGATGGAAAACAGGCTGGCAGGTAGAGTACAGTGGTTAACGGCTAGGATGCTGGCCTGACGTTTGTGGCCTGGGTTCATCTTCATACTCTGGAACTCACCAGCTACCTGATCTGAGCAATTGACTTAATTTATGTCTCATCCTTCTGAGCTTTCAGATGCTGTCTGCCTCCTGGATGGTAGAAATGAATGAGTTACTGCAAATAGCACCTTTAGCTAAGTGCTTTACGGTTCGTCCTCTCAGTGTTAGCTCTGGGGTTGATTCTGCTAGCCGTTTCTCTAGTAAAATACAAAGGGTGTCTTACAATCAAACGATCAACCCAGTGCAATACCAGGCGTGTCCAATCAACAAAGGAATGAGGGATGGTTTCCGTTATTGGTGATGAACCCAACTGCATGTGATGGGCTGTTGTTTGAGATGAGGCGAGAGATACCTGGGGTGAAAAGGTCAGTCAGAGTCAGGTTTGGATCGCATGCGACCTGGGGCTGTAAGTACACCGCCTGCTCCTTTCTAATTGGCTCCCCAAGACTGCATTTAAACCACTTAAGCTGCCTCTGTGAAAGGTCTTCCACAGCAGCCAGGGAAGAAATGTAATTTCTACTAACACACACACTAGAACATCCAAAACTATATTTTGACTACCCTGTGTTTTATCAGTGTGTCCCACAATAAATTCTCCATTACAACCAAAAGACTGAATGGGAGACGTCTGTGTATAGGAATACGTACATCCGTCTACACCTGTATATATCTGCATGCATCCTCAGATGTGCAGCTACATCTTTAGGTATCATTTACTCAAGCATAAACTAGGGGAGGAAAACTTTGGTTCGCTCTGGTGTAATCCGAATGTGATGCTTTGGTATGATTTTTACTTCTTCAGCTCCGCAAGCAGGATGTTTATGCCATGTGCTACTCAGCACTTCCTCAGGGTCAGGAGGACTTCTCACCATGGGCACATCTTAGAATTACCAAGGGACCCTTTACAACAGCCCTGATGCCCACGCTTCAGTCCAGACCTGAAAGTGCTGGAGCACCCTGGTTAAAACTCCCCTGGGATCTAATAGGCAACTAGTTTTGAAAGCATCTGAGCCAGGGTGGGACTCGTGCTCACAACTGGAGGTGTTTGTTCAAAACTTATGTTGAGGTGTTACGTTCATCGGAAACCCAAATCTATTTCCGACTTTAGGCAAGGTCTGACTTTCTAAACAGGAATGAATTTCACTGTTCCTTTTTTTTTTTTCCCTCCCTAAAACCCACTTCTAGATCATAAATATGCACCTGCATTCCTCTCAATCCATGAAATGAGTTTTCAAATCCGTGGATTTTACTTATACATAAATTTAGTTTCATTGGACAAGACAGATCTTTATAGACAGAACCGGTATTCATGCAGCTTTAGGAAAACAATTCATTGCCTGAAATTCAAGACAGTATCAAACGCATATTGAGTTGATCATTTCAATAGCATTAAAGTTAAAATCATCCATGAAGCGAATAGCATTCAACCTGAGGGAAACTGCAAAAATATACAATACTTCCTTAAAATGAATTCCTTAAGTTATGGTATTTTCGATGTTCTTTTGCTTAAAAAACAGTGGCATGTACACATATAATAAAATCACATAGAACTAAATACAAACACACGTGTGCATGTAAATCCAGTGACAGCTGAGTAAGTTCTCTGGATGGTGTTGGTGGCAGTTCCCCGGTTATGATACTGTACTGCAGTACAGTTTTGGAAGATCTTAACCATTGGGGGAAACCGGATGAAATTCTAGGGTAATCATTTCCCTTTACTTCTTTTTTGTCGTTGTTGAAGTATAGTTGATTTGCAATATTGTGTTAGTTTCAGGTGTACATCAAAATGCGTCAGTTATATATTTATAGTTTTTCAGATTAATTTTCATTGCAGTTATTACAGGAAATTAAATATTGTTCCCTGTGCTATACAGTAAATCTGTGCTGCTTATCTATTTTATGTATAGCAGTGTGTATCGTTAATCCCATACTCCTAATTTATCCCCCTGTTCCCTTTCCCCTTTAGTAACCATAAGTTTATTTTCTGTGTCTGTGAGTCTGTTTCTGTTTTGTATATAGATTCATTTGTATTACTTTTTGGATTTCACATGTAAATGATATGATATAACATATGTCTTTGTCTGACTGACTTCACTTAGTATGATAATCTCTAGGTCCATCCATGTTGCTGTAAGTGGCAATGTTTCATTCTTGTTTACAGCTGAGTAATACTCCTCTGTGTGCATGTGTGCCCGCGTGCATGTGTGCCCGCGTGCATGTGTGTGTGTATGACACATTTTCTTAAATCTGTTGTCTGCTGATGGGCACTTGGGTTTTTCCATGTCTTGGCTGTTGTAAATAGTGCTGCTATGAACATTGGGGTGCATGAATCTTTTTGCACTTGATCTTAGCCAAAAGGCCGAGAAGCGATACATGTATCTTTTTGAAGTAGAGCTTTTATTTTTTCCAGATAAATGCCCAGGAGTGGGATTGCTGGATCATATGGCAGCTCTATTTTTAGTTTTTTAAGGAACCTCCATACTTTTCTCCATAGTGGCAGCACCAATTTACATTGCCACCAGCAGTGTAGAAGGGTTCCCTTTTTTCCACAACTTCTCCAGCGTTTATTAACTGTAGACCTTTTGATGATGGCCATTCTGACCTGTATGAGGTGATACCTCATTGTAGCTTTTATTTGCATTTCTCTAATAATTAACGATGCTGAGTGTCTTTTCTTGTGCCTGTTGATTATCTGTATGTCTTCTTTGGAGAAATGTCTATTTAGGTCCTCTGCCCATTTTTCTTTAAAATTATAAATAATTTTATGCCATCTTCCTTTTTTAACTGAAATTTAAGAGGCAAATGTTAGCAACAAGCTTGATATTTTGGATTTCTAGGTTTTTTGTTTTTTTAATTAGTTAAAAAATTTTGGGCTGTGTTGGGTCTTCGTTTCTGTGCAAGGGCTTTCTCTAGTTGCAGCAAGCGGGGCCACTCTTCATTGCAGTGCACGGGCCTCTCACTGTCGCAGCCTCTATTGCTGCGGAGCACAAGCTCCAGACACGCAGGCTCAGTAGCTGTGGCTCACGGGCCTAGTTGCTCCATGGCATGTGGGATCTTCCCAGACCAGGGCTTGAACCCGTGTCCCCTGCATTAGCAGGCAGATTCTCAACCACTGTGCCACCAGGGAAGCCCCCTCTGCCCATTTTTTGATTGGGTTTTTCGGGTTTTTTGTCGTTGAGTTGTATAAGCTGTTTGTATATTTTGGCTATTAATCCCTTGTCAGTCACGTTATTTGCAAATATTTTCTCCCATTCATTAGGTTGTCTTTTCATTTTGTTGATAGTTTCCTTTGCTGTGTAAAAGCTTTTAAGTTTGATTAGGTCCCATTTGTTTATTTTACTTTTATTTGTTTTGCCTTGGGAGACTGATCTAAGAAAATATTGCTATGATTTATGTGTGAGAATGTTTTGCCTATGTTGTCTTCTAGGAGTTTTATGGTGTCGTGTCTTACATTTAGGTTTTTAAGCCATTTTGAGTTTATTTTCGTGTGTGGTGTGAGGGAGTATTCTAACTTCATTGATTTACATGCTGCTGTCCAACTTTCCCAACGCCACTCGCTCAAGAGATTGTCTTTTCTCCCTTATATATTCTTGCCTCCTTTGTCGTAGGTTAATTTACTATAGGTGTGTGGGTTAATTTCTGGGCTCTCTATTCTGTTCCATTGATCTATATGTCTGGGTTTTGTTTTTTGTTTGTTTTTTGCTAGTACCATACTGTTTTTATTATTGTAGCTTTGTAGGATAGTCTGAAGTCTGCAAGGGTTATGCCTCCAGCTTTGTTCTTTTTCCTCAGGATTGCTTTGGCAATTCTGGGTCTTTGGTGGTTCCATACAAATTTTAGGATTATTCTAGTTCTGTGAAAAAAATATGGGTATTTTAATAGGGATCACATTAAATCTATAGATTCCTTCGAGTAGTATGGCCATTTTGACAATATTAATTCTTCCAATCCAAGAGCATGGGATATCTTTCCATTTCTTTGAATCATCTTCATTTTCCTTTATCAGTGTTTTATAGTTTTCAGCGTATAAGTCTTTCACCTCTTTGATTAACTATTCCTAGGTATTTTTTTTAATGAAATTTTAGACAGGATTGGCTTGTTGATTTTTTTGTGATATTTCATTGTTAGTGTAAAGATATACAACAGATTTCTATATGTTGATTTTCTATCTTACTACCTTACTGACTTCATTTATTAGTTCTAATAGTTTTTGTATGGAGTCTTTGGGGTTCTCTATATAGATTATCATGTCATCTGCAAATAGTGACCATTTTACCTCTTTCTTTCCAATTTGGATACCTTTTATTTCTTTTTCTTGTCTGACTGCTGTGACTAGGATTTCCAATACTGTGTTCAGTAGAAGTGGCAAGAGTGGGTATCCTTGTCTTGTTCCTGAATTTAGTGGGACGCCTTTCATTGTTGAGAATTATGTTGGCTGTGGGTTTATCATAAATAGCTTTTATTATGTTAAGATATGTTCCCTCTATACCCACTTTGGTGAGAGTTTTTTTTTTTTTTAATCATGAACGGACAATGAATTTTATCAAATGATTTTCTGTTGAAATGATCATGTGGTTTTTGTCTTTTCTTTTCTTAATGTGGTGTATCACATTGATTGATATGTGTATATATATATATATATTTTTTTTTGCGGTACGCGGGCCTCTCACTGCTGTGGCCTCTCCCACTGCGGAGCACAGGCTCCGGATGTGCAGGCTCAGTGGCCATGGCTCACGGGCCCAGCCGCTCCGCGGCATGTGGGATCTTCCCGGACCGGGGCACAAACCCGTGTCCCCTGCATCGGCAAGTGGACTCTCAACCACTGTGCCACCAGGGAAGCCTGATATGTGTATATTGAACCATCCTTGTGAATCTGGAATTAATCCAACTTGATCATGGTGTATGGTCCTTTTGATGTATTGTTGGATTTGGTTTGCTAATATTTTGTTAAGGATTTTTGCATCTATATTTATCAAAGATATTGGCCTGTACTTTTACTTTCTTGTAGTGTCTTTGTGTAGTTTTAGTATCAGGGTGATGGTGGCTTCATAGAAAGAATTTGGGTGTGTTCCCTCCTCTTCAATCTCTTGGAATAGTTTGAGAACAATAGGTATAGGTTTTTCTTTGTATGTTTGGTATAATTACCCAGTGACGATGTCCAGTCCTGCACTTTTGTTTGCTGGGAGGTTTTTTTGTTTTGTTTTTGTTTTTGTTTTATAGATTCTGTTTCACTTCTTGTGATCAGTCTATTACAGTTATGTATTTCTTCTTGACTCAGTTTTGGCAGGCTGTGTGTTTCCAGAAACTTGCCCATTTCTTCTAGGCTGTCCAGTTTGTTGGCATGTAACTATTGGCATGTAACTAACTATAGAAAACTATAGTTTTCTCTTATGATTTTTTGTATTTCTGCAGTACCAGTTGTTATTTCTCCTCTTTCATTTCTTATTTTGTTTATTTGGGCCCTCTCTCCTTTATTCTTCATGAGCCTGTCTAGAGTTTTGCCAGTTTTGTTTATTTTTTCAAAAAACCAGCTCTTGGTTTTATTGATCTTTTTGGTTTTGTGATCTCTGTTTATTTCCTGTCTGATTTTTATTATTTCCTTCCTTCTTCTGACTTTGGGTTTTGTTTGTTCTTTTTCTAATTCTTTGAAGTGGTAGGTTAGGTTGTTTGAGATTTTTCTTGTTTCTTGAGGAAGGCAGGTATTGCTAAGAACTTCCCTCTTAAAACTGCTTTTGCTGCATCCCATAGATTTTTGTAAAGTTGTATTTTCATTGTCATTTGTCTCAAGGTATTTTCTGATTTCCTCTTAAATTTGATCATTGACCCATTTTTTTCAGGTTGCAGGAAAATATATTTTTTAACTTACGATCTTTATTTTTAAATATTTTATTTTTAATTAAAAATTTTATATAATTTTTAAAGATTACACTCCATTTTCTATCATTACAAAATATTGGCTATATTCTCCGTGTTGTACAATACATCCTTGTCTTACACCCAATAATTTGTATGTCCCAGTCTCCAACCCCTATATTGTCCTTCCACACACCCACTGGTAACCAGTAGTTTGTTCTCTGTATCTGTGAGTCTGCTTCTTTTTTGTTATATTCACTGGGTTGTCTTATTTTTTAGATTCCACACATAAGTTTTGCCATACAGTATTTGTCTTTCTCTGTCGGACTTATTTCACTTAGTATAATGCCCTCCAAGTCATCCATGTTGCTGCAAATGGCATAATTTCATTTTTTATGGCTGAGTAGTATTCCTGTGTGTGTGTGTGTGTGTGTGTGTGTGTGTGTGTACACATCTTCTTTATCCATTCCTCTGTTGATGGACACTTAGGTTGCTTCCATATATTGGCAGTTGTAAATAATGCTGCTATGAACATTGGGGTGCATGTATCTTTTTGAATTCGTGTTTTTTTTTTTTTGGATATATACACAGGAGTGGAATTGCTGGGTCATATGGTAGTTCTGTTTTTAGTTTTTTGAGAAACCTCCATACTGTTTTCCACAGTGGCTGCACCAATTTACATTCCCACCAACAGTGCACAGGGGTTCCCTTTTCTCCACATCCTCACCAACATTTGTTATTTGTGTTCTTTTTGATGATAGCCATTCTGGTAGGTATTCCATCCCCTCACTTTCAGTCTGTATATGTCTTTCACCCTAAAGTGTGTCTCTTGTAGGCAGCATATTGTAGGTTCTTGTTTTATTATCCAGTCTTCCACTCTGTGTCCTTTGATTGGAGCATTTTGTCCATTCATATTTAGAGTAATTATTGATAGGTGTGTCCTTATTGCCATTTTAAACTTGGTTTCGCAGTTTGTTTTGTAGTTCTTCTCTGTTCATTTCTTCTTTTTTGTTTTTCCTTTTGTGATGTGATGTTTTTTTTTTTTATAATGTGCTTGAGTTTCTTTCTTTTTGGCTTTTGTGAATCTCTTCTATGTTTTTGATTTGTGGTTACCCTGGGTATGTTAACCCATAACTACACCTACTTGCTTTTGACTGATAGTAATATAAGTTCAAACACATTCTAAAAGATCTACATTTTTTTACTTCCCTCTCCTACATTTTGTGATTTTAATGTCCTATTTTACATCTTAATGTTGTTTATCCTGTTGCTGTTAATTGTAGTTATAATCACTTTTACAGAATTGTTTTGATTCTTTTTTAATCTGTGTACTGGCTTACTTAGGTGATCTTCAATCCTTTTACATATGTGCTTTTCCTATTGTGATTTTCGCTTTCCTATAGATCCTTGCTTCTTTTCTATGTAGAGAAAGCCTTTCCATTTGTCTTTTAGGATAGATTTAGTATTGCTGTATTCTTTCAGTTTTTGCTTCACTGAGAAATTCTTTCTCTCCTTCTATTCTAAATGATAATCTTGCTCGGTGCAGTATCCTAGGTTGCAGGTTTTTCCCTTTCAGGACTTTGACTATATCTTGCCACTGCGTTCTGGCCTGCAACGTTTCTGCAGAGAAATCAGCTGGTAGCCTCGTCGGGGTTCACTTGTAATTGACTATTTTTCTCTTGCTGCTTTTGGAATCCTCTCATTAAGTTTTGCCATTTTAATTATGGTTTGTCTTGGTGTGGGTCTGTTTGGTTCATCTTGTTTGGGACCCTCTATGCTTCCTGTACCTGGATATCTGTTTCCTTCTTTAGGTTTGCGATGTTTTCAGCCATAATTTCTTGACATACATTTTCGATCCCCTTTTCTCTTCCTTCTCCCTCTGAGATCCCTATTATGTGTAGGTTGGCATGCTTTATATTATCCAATAGATCTCGTTATGTTGCCTTCAGTTTTTTCATTTGTCTTCTGTCTGCTGTTCTGATTGGGTGATTTCTCTTGTTCTGTCTTCCAGATCACTTATTCATTCTTCTGCACTACTTAGTCCTCTCTTCATTGCTTCTAGGTCGGTTGTTATCTCGGTAATTGAGTTGTCTAATTTTGACTGGTTCCTCTTTATACTTTCTACTCCCTTGTTACAGTACTCTGCATTTCTATCAATGATCTTTCTTAATTCCTTTAGCATTTTTATGACCTCCTTTTTGAACTCAGGGTCTAGTAGACTGGTGAGGTCCGTTTCATTATTTGTTCTTTCAGGGGGTTTCTCTTGTTCTTTTAATTGGGTGTGGTTTGTCTGCTTTTTCATTTTACTTTCTTTGTCTCTGTGAATTCAGGAGAAACAGTTATCTCCTGTGGTCTGAAGGGGTATTTGTATGTGGGTGTGTTTCCATGTAAACTGTGAGTCCAGTATTTCTGGTGTGAGGACATTTTTTGGTCTGGATGCCAGCCACATCTTTCTTCAGTGCGCTGGCCGTTATCCCCTTGACAGGGGGTACAATGGGCATTGTGAGCAGAGCCTGCACTGGATGTTGGGCGGGGCCTCCTCTTTGCTCCACGGCTGTCACAGCCCTATCGGGGGGCAGGGTCTGCTGCCTAGGCGTTGGAGTAGAAGCCTTGAAGGTCAGGTTTGATAAGGCTCCATTGCCCTTAAGTGTGTGCTCTGGCCCCAAGGAGGTGAGGGGTGGGGCAATGAGGCCCACGTAGTCACAGCACCCTACCCACTGCCTGTGCAGGCATCCGCGGTCCTGCCCCGAGGCAGGCCAAGGTCGCGTCCCCTTGTCCGTTGTGTTTGTTGCAGACCTAGTGCGTGGCTGCAGTGGGGAGTTGGCTGGCGCTGGGGCGCAGTGGCTGCAGGAGTTGAATTGTTGGTGCTGTCGCCTGGGGCCTGGGTCTCCCGGGACCTGTCAGCCCCTGATCTGGCTGCAAACTGCAGTGGCGGGGGTGGGGGTGGGGGGTAGAACGGGACCATCACACTCCATGTGTCACAGCACAAGAGGGGGCCCAGTTCCTACTCTTATAAAAATTCTCCCTGTCAGCCACAGCTACCTCACTGAGCATGACATTTTCCGTAAGCGGCTGTTGTATGTAGACATGTTCTCCAGTTTATAACGAAGTCACGTTCCTGAGACACACCTGCGTCAAAGCCTCTCCCCAAAGGAAACCATACTGAAAACGTTCATTGGTTTCGAGTCTCTGCCACGGCCCTCCACCAGCCCTCCACCACGGTGGGCCCCATAGTCTAGCTCAGGGGGTCAAGAATGTGTAGAAGTCGAGTTTCTCTTGTAAGTCACAAGCCCGGGCCCTGGGCCAGGAGCCCACAGTCCTTCCGCTCTTGGCAGGGGTGGCTGGAAGCAGGGAGGGTGGACACCAGTCGGAGGGGCAACGGCCCTGCAGCTGCGGGGCGGTGACGCCTCAGACCCCGCCTTGGACAAGGGCAGCATCCCAGGTGGGAGGCCACTGGGGGGACGGGGCCGGTGGGACCTCGGTGCTGAAGCCCTGGTGGTGACGGTGGCTCAGCCAGCTGGCACTGGGGCTCAGCGGCAGGAGGGGCACCACCTCCGACAGGATGCCCGGGAGGAGTGGGACTGAAACCCAGACACTCCCTAGTCAAGATCAAGACCAGGAACGTTCCATCTCTGGCGTCACTTCTGCTTGCTTTTCATTTGAAAATCAGAGGGATAAGTTATCCTGCAAATAAGTTTCACTTACTACTAAAACTGAATATGACATATGTGTGTGTTCGTGTTTGGAAATTAGGTGGTATTGCCAGTATTTGTTTCTATTGAAGTTAAGACTCGCATGACACATACTGGGCCAGTTTAAGTGTATAATTCAGTGGCCTTTAGTTCACGTTCAAAGTGCGCAGCCATCCCCTCTATCCAGTTCCAAAACAGGCTCACTAACTCCAAAAGCAAATCCCGTCCCCCATGAAGTAGTCACTTCCCATCCCGTCCCCCCAGCCCCAGGCAACCGCCCATCTGTTTTCTGCCTCCATGGACTTTCCTGTTCTAGAAAGTTCACAAAAATGCAGTCACGCAATAGGGGACCGTTTGTGTCCAGATTCTTAGGTGTTGCTAATACCGTTTACAAAGTATCTATCACCATTGTTCGTCTGGTCAGTGCCCAGTAATTTTCAGTCTCTGTGCATGTAACGGCTTCTGATTCCAGAGAAAGAAAACAAACGACTATGTGATTTTTGTCAGGCAAATCCCATCATTTTGAAGTAGCGACTAGGAAAGAGCAAAGGAAGGACAAGCGACTCGGAAGACCCTCAGCAGTAACCCCAGAAGCACAGCTGAGAGGCTCGCGCCCCAGGGCCGTGCCCCCGTCTCAGTGTGGGTCCCCCCGCCCCGGCTTCTTCCCATCCCTCGGGGCTTAGCTGAACTGTGAGCCCACAGTGCGTCCTGCCTGAAACTCCATCCTCAGCGCCCCACGGCTGCTCCCTAACCCGGCGCTGCGCGCCCTTTCCACCCCCTGGCTGTTCACACGTACGACGTCGCCAGTCTCTTACTTATCGCCAGTCTCTTTCTCCTAGAGGAAGACCCCTGAAAACCTGGCACCTGCCATGCTTAGTCAGCATCCCACCTGGAGGGCAGGACCAGGCAACAGCAGAGACTAAGGACATTTCTGCTGAGTGAGTGTCTAATAAATAAATGAATAGGTGATTTTATGGAGAGGAAAATAATCCCGGCTTCCCTACGTTAACACCTTCCTAGTCGTGTTTTACGGAACAGCGCTCTTCTGAGTCCCCCGTGGAGATGCTGTGGGCAGAGCGCCTGCCAGCGTGGCGGCCCCAGGAACCTCTCTAGACACTGCATGGGGAGTGGAGACCGCAGCCATCAGTGGCCTTTGGTGTTGAAAACACCGGGGTGTGGGTGAAAGCTTATTTGCACTGCACATACCTAGCCTTTTATGGGTACATCCTGGGGGCGGGGAGCGATGTAAACTTGTAGACTATTGATAGGAAGTGCCACGAAACCATCAGGAGTCAGGGTTGTAAACGCGGTGAAATAACTCTGAAGCGTGACCGTCCAAGGCCAGGACCCTTTCTTCAGGATGACGTGCTGCCCTGTTGCACTTACCGGACCTCCAATTCCCTCCATGCTGACAGGAGAGTGAGGCTTTTTGAATCTCTCTGGGGCCGTATGAAACTGTTATTTTTTCTTTCTAAATGGAAAGAAAATGTGTGTGCGTGTGCGTGTGTTTTCAGGAAACGAGTCCACTGCGTGGGTTTAAAGATCCTTTATTACGGAATCAGTATGTACAAACTCTAACATGAAAATAATGAGTCACGGGGTATCGGCCTATTTACAGTGCTTTTGTGTTTTTTACAAGTTTTTTTTTTACAAGATTACTTCTCCCTAAATAATCTAATAGACACACACAGAAATCAAACATTTTTTATTCCATACATAAATAAATATTGACTTTAAATGACCTCTCTAAGGGACATGATTTCTACAGGCCATTTGGATGAGAAGGTAGCCGTTGTGTTATCTGCACACTATAATTAAGTCGAGAGAAAGTCCTAACAGCTTTACATACAGACCTCTGTTGATCACCCTATGAATGGTATAACTTGCTAAAATGTTCAGTCGAGGTAAGAAGCTCAGTCTGGCCATGCGAGACCGTAGATGAGGGTCGCCATCTTTACGCATTTATATGTTAAACGAATCTTAAAGTACGTGCAACAGACGTTTAGCCTCTGTTCTGGTCACGACGCCAACGTTTGCGTAACAAGATTGAGATATTTGCAATCGTAGGAATGCGTAAACTTGAGGAACTCCACAGCACACGGTGTAAGACAGGGCATGAAGTAGATAAGCCGTTATCACAAACGACACTGACCGATCCGTAGGACAAAATGAATATTTGTACTCACGTGATACAGACACAAGTCCAAATTCAGCCTTTTAATCGGACTTTTTCAGTGTTGATAAAAGATACGATCAAGGGCTTTGAAGTCCAGTGTCATCACTTCCCAGCCGTTCCTACCCCTGCGAGTTACTGGGTTCCTCATACAGGGCAAATTCTCGTCTGTTCAGGAAACATTACGAAGCAGTGATTCTCAGCTGGGGGTGACCTGACCCCCCAGAGGGCGCGGGCCGTGACTGGAGAGCCTGTGGCTGTCACCCCCTCCGGGAGGTGCTCGTGGCAGCTGGTGGGTGGAGACCTGCGTTGAGCGCCCAGGGGGCGGGCCCCTCGAACAGGGAAACGTGCAGCCCCAAATCTCAACAGCGCTGCGGTGGAGAAACCCTGCTCTGTAGATTGGGTATAGGTTCTTTCAGCTTTCTAGGACATAGATCTATTTTTCAACTTTGAATTTTGTTTAATAAACATTTCAGAAAATTACCTGTCATAAATATATCATATTAAAACACTAGATGACGTGAAGGGCACACATTCGTTTATAGAAATTGCTGCATAGAGGCCACTTAGAATAAGGGGTAGCACAGATAAATCCATCACTGAGGAGTGCATGTTCTAAGTAAAAAGAGCGCGTGTAGCCTCGATATACGTGGAATTAGCCACCTGTCTTTGATGATGTCATATGTTTGACGAGCTCATGTTTTTAAAGAGTAAATACTATCAGTTAATATACTTTTTCTCACGTGAGAGAAATGCATCTAATTTCCATACAGCGTATCAGAGAGTCAGCCACTAAAACTATGTTGTAAAATAAGAAACAGATCTTTTTAGCCCTTTATTAGGGCACTCAAATGTTAAAAATTCAAAAAGTAGTAATTATATTTTTGTTCATTTGACTATTATTGAAGATTACTGAAATTCGTAAAAGAAACTCAGGTTTCTCTCATTGCCTAATTAATAGCATTTTCCAATAATACTAATAAAATTTAAATTATTGAATATTATAGCAGAATGAAATGCTCATAAGAGCTGCTTCAGATTTTTTTAAGGAAGGTGTAAGCTACAGAACCTTTATCTGAACTGAAAATATATTTGCTCAATGTCTCTTACCCAGACAAAAGAAACATAATTAAATTTTATAAAATTAAGCTTATTTAATAATTTAATAATATCTTGTATCTATGTATATACTCCTGCATTTTAAACTATACAACAGTACAAAAATTTGCTGGCACGAATACTTGGTGGATTTTTTCATGACAAATTAAGGTAAAAGATAAACTTGTAGCCAATAATGTGAAGCTTTCATTTTTGAAGTTTTAAGAATTTGAAATTCAGATGCTGGGAATGGCACTAGAGTAGATCATAGTTTCGGAGAAGATCTCTGTGTTTGCTCAAGCTCAAGGGCGTTTGAAATGAAGGCTGTTCCTGTTCTCTCCATTCAAAATTTGGAACTCTTGGAACCAGGTGATTTCAGGACACCCTGTGCTAAAGTCCATCCCAGGCCACGTTAGGAGCTGCAGAAAAACAGCCGGAAGCGCCGTGAACTTCCGTTCTGAGATTTCCCACGGAGCAGCGTGTCCAAAGCTGCAGAACACTGTCTGTCTTATCGACTTTTAAACAATTTTAACGCACGGGAAGCAGTTTTCAGTATCCTCTTTCAGGGATCCATGCCTACAGACTGTGTTCCCTAAGGCTAGGCATCGATTTGGTAACAGACAGAGTCTGTCTGCGTTCTGCGTGGCTTCTGCTCTTAGAGTGGGAAGCCTCACAAAAGCCAACACGTTCTCTCTCCTCTTCACCCCACCAGGAGCAGTCAGGGCGCCCGCAGGCTTTCAGGAAACGTAACAAAACGACCAGTTCCAAGTCCCACCATGAAAACCCAAGAAAAGTGTACTGAAAATTTCCTCGTTTTACTTGTGTAGGTAATGAAACGAGGAAGCCTATCCTTTAAAATGTTCAATTTTTTAAGTTGCTCTTTTCTCATAGTGTCAATACTGACGGGGAAAATAGATGACCCTAATGATCTGTAGGAGAACTGTGTCTTTATCCACCATTGCTGAGCTGGGAAAACAATTTCTTCAGAGATCCGTCCTCAAGGTGTACGTGTGTGTACGTGTGAGTCTATGAGTGTGTGTATGTATGTGTGTTTGCGCCTGTGTGTATACGTATACACACGGAAGCACGCAGACACACATACATACGTGCCTGTTTCAAAACATACAAATGGGTATTCCCTCGAGGAAAAAACTATATTAAACTAACATTTCTGGTTTAAGGCTGCCGCGACACACCCTGCAATACTGTAGACTGACAACGTGTTTGACTTGCGTTCATGCTCTGAGGGCTTAGCGTGGAACCTGGGAAATTTTTCAAATAAGGTATAATAATACATCTGTAGAGTAAAGGAAGGTTAGTCAAAGGCAAGTAGCTGTCCTTCTCCACCAACCAAAGCCCTTCTGCCTTTTCTACATTACGGACAGTATTCTACCACGTAAAGAGCTTGCTTTCGTTAAGAAAAGGCAAATCTCAGTAAAGGTTTGAAAATATTCAGTCGTTGGGATTCCTTCCTTTCAAGCAAGAGGTTTTGCAAAGTCTTAGAAAGCTGCAAAACAAAGCACGTCGGCAACCGTTTCCCACATTAAGGAAAAGCATAAATAGCGTATCAGGGAAATCTCTCTCTCACAGTACAGGATGAAATATTAAAAAGCAACCCTAGAAAAGACTTTTAGTTTCTCCAAGGCAGACTCTGGATAGCAGCATAAGGCACTGACTCCTTTCTGCTGTGGATGTCTTCCCTAAACCCTCATTGACAGGCTGCGCTCTTCTTTGCCTTGGTAGAAAATGAAGCTTAGGTGCTGGAAGTGGGAACATTTTAAGTCTAAATTAATTGGCATATTTCAGGTCACAAGTTTTCAGCTAAAAAATCACGTGATAAAAATCATCTTAAGAAGTATTTGGATAAATAGGGCCAAAAAACCGTATAGTCTTCAGTCGATTTTGCAAACCAAACCAATAATTTAATTTTAAACTGTTTATTGAGTAACGTGATGCTTACTATGTGTACGCTTAGCATGCTTATTACGTGTATAAACTGTGTATTTGTTACGCCGGTTTCTCTTGAGAATTTGCCGCTCTAAATTCAGGGAAGTCTCAGATCTGCAGTAATTCACTTGAGATCATAGCTAAACCATGTATGGAAACACATTTTGCAGTGAAACAGGCCTGGCCTTCGTGTTCTCTCCATTCTCACAGGAAACTGTGTCCACGTCCACCGTCTCACCACTTGTCCCTGGTGTCCAGGCGCGTCCGATACAGACAGAAGCGTTTAGTGCAGTAAAGTTAGATGGGGCGGGAGGTCCTATGGGAAAGGCCTGGTGCCCCCATAAGCAGGCACGGCCGGTCCTCGAAGGTCTGCGAGCTTACACGCTCGCTCGGGGTTCAGATATCTCCGGGAACAGGTCAGTATCTTTCTGGAGGAGGCTTGTAATGGTGTGAATGACGGTGTTTCAGGTGGGGTCCTAGGGAGACAGAACAGACACATCAGTCGGTCGTGACGCTTTCCCCGGCTGGGTGAACGGACAGTAGGAACGCGCTGACTGCGGTGAACGCCTTGGCCCCGGGCCCGTGCTCCCTCCCGTCCAGGTCCCTCCTCTCCCGGCTCTGAACATGCAGAGAGACAGACATTCACTCCCTCTCTTCTCTCTGCCTTCCCCCCGCGCTTTGGTTCCCTCCCTAACGCCAAAAAATCACAAGAGAAAGAAGACAAGCCCCTTTCTTTAGGCTCACAATTGTATAAGCCAAAATACTTTGCATTTCCTCAAGAAAGTTTAAAACTTAACCCATGCTCTTATTACACAGAATTTCAGTGGAGGCACACGGGGACCGCATTCACCCTTATAAGCATAAGGGGCCATCGAGCTCGTCCACGTGATGGTTTTTTCCTTTAAATTCGAAGCGCAGAAAGCTATTGGGGGGCAAATTTGATCCATCATTTTTTAAAAAACAAGTAAAACGAGAACGACTTCGCAGTTTTCTTAACACATAAACTTAAAAAGCCACGTCAAAGGTTTAAGCTAGAAAAGCAAAGTGCATAATTTAAAAACCAACAAGAGGCTCATTGTTTTGAAACAATACGTGACAATTATTTTTAACGTAGCAGTGAGTCAAGTAGATTGATTTGGGTCATATTATGAAGAAAATTCATGTAATACAGATTATAGTAACAATATATGTAATAAGAAAATAAGCTCCGTAGCCAAATGCTGTTTGCTATTTTGTCATATTTGAACATCTTAATTTAAAAACCAAAAATTCAGATTGATATGAGACGATAGATTTTTTTCCCTCCCATGTGTATCTGTGGTTAAAAGACAAGGAGAAAGCATGCATCATGTAGGGGAAAAAATGGAAGTATGGAAAAGGAAGTAACAGAAAGGAAGGCGGGGAGGGAGGGGGGAGGGAGGAGGGAGCAGGGCCAGGAAGCGTGTAAGGTGGGCTGCGGGCAGCAGGCGTGGCCGCCAGGAAAAGCACATACAAAGGCCTGGAAGAAGTTCAGGTTCAGAGAATTCCCTATCCGTAGGAATCTGCAGTGATCTGTTGATTTTCGTGTTTTCAGCAAGACTTTCTCTGTGTCCCCAAAGCTGGCGGGGGCCCCCGGCACTCACTGTGTGCAGCCGAGGGTGGGAGGTCGGGGGTCCGGAAGGTCCTGATGGTGGCGGGTCCCTCCCCGCCTGCGGTCAGCACCTGCACCTCCAGGCGGTAGAGGGTGGCCGGCCGCAGACCTGGCACCGTGAGCACGGAGCGATCCTGAGGGGGCACAGGAGAGGACGCGCCCGTTAGGCCCCTCTTGACTACAAAGCCACACGACGGACTCTCTCATTCTCTGCCCGTTTCCTCCCGCCCGCACGCCCGCGATCACCGTGTAAACGCGGGTGCGGTTGCTTTGACACCCCAGCGTGGTCGGTCGAACGTCTGTCCTTGTTTGCTAGAGTCCTGCCCTGCTGGGCAGCCTCGGCACTGAGAGCCCAGCTCTTGGCAGCCGGGGACACTTGCAGAGTTAAGATGGGCCAGGGCCAGTCTCAGGGCTCACCCCTGGGACTGCATTTTGTATTCCTCAACCCAAGACTTTCCCATGGTTTAAAGTTTTCATCTGCACATCTTGTGGTGTGAATTCTTGGTAATCCACATTTCCGTAAGCGAGCCAACTATGTTCCTTAAGATGCAGTATCTATCTATCTGTCAATGCCCATAGCCAACAGTGTTTATTTTTCTCAAAACTCAATAAAACCTAATATATACACACATAGAAAAATTACTTTCCAATTCCATGGAATTTTTCCTTCTGGGATTTAAGGGGTTTTTTTGTTTGTTTTTTCTTTTTCTTTTTGGAGCAGGAGTTGGATATTCTAAGGGCATTTTTAGAGCTGGTAAAAGCCTGTACATGGGTCTTTTTTTTCAAGCCAAGGAATTAGTGGCCTGGAAGACAGGCCAACTCATTATGGGCTCTGGCCACATTTGAAGTGGGGAAACGGAGAGAAAGAAGAAGGTTCTCTTAGCTAATTTTTCCCCAAATTTAACCCTTCAAACAGGGCCTGTCCACTTGGGCCAGAGGGACACGGGCTTCACAAAGGAGAAGAAAATGGTTACACCGCATGCATCCCGTGTCGACAGGAGACGTGTGTTGAAGAGGGGCTCTAGTAATCACAGTTCATCTAGACGACAGTTTGTTCACGGCAACACTTGTGTGGTGTCTTTCAGTACCTGCGAAATAATACACTCGGGAGAAGACAACGCACACACGCGGCTCAACAACTGGCCCCAGCGTGATGGGACGTGGGCGCCAACAGTGAGTAACCACCCTACGGTGCGGGTGCCAGCCGGGGGGCCCGGGAGGGAGGGGCACCCACCGCCGGGAGGATCTGGGACTGCAGGATGAGGCTGTTGGGAAGGCCGTTCTGCCTGCTCTCAGTCGTGACCTCGGCCCATGTCACGTGGAAGCCGGTCACGGGCCGCTGGACGGTGGCCTTGCTCAGCTTCCAGGAGAAGCGCCCTGTGATGTTCGTGTCCTGGACCACAAAGGAGGCCGACAGGTTCTCAGGTTTGGCTTGCACTTTGGAATGAACGTGACCTGGAGCAGCGGGAAGAGGAAGGCTGGGTCAGGGGAAGGAGAGTGCGAGAGGGGCCCTAGGCGGCAGGTACGTCCCGTGAGGTTCGGCTGGCCGCCTCGGGAGCATGGGGTCAGACAGTTGTCCCAGCAACCTGTGCGGAGGCAGCCTCAGCCCTGCACCTTTGTGCCATGTGCTTCTGCTCCCTTGGGCGCTACGTTGAGAGTCCTGCTTTGGGGGTGGAAGACAGGAAGAATTTTGTGATCTGGCGGGACCTGGCCACTTAGAGAACAGGAGAGACTGCAGTGAGACGGGTGAATGTTCAAGGTACTACAAGAGTCGTCGGAAGTTACTAGAAGGCGCTCAGGGGTCTGCGTCTGAGAATAGCTGCCCCCGTTTTAGGAGAGGCTTGGGAAGCTAAAGACGGGGCGTTCGGAAAGCATGTCGAGGTGACGCCCACAGCAGAGGGCCGGGATAAAAGTGAAATCACTTACATAAAGTGCGCCAAAGCACAAGCAGTACACAGACCCTCGGTTTCATTTCTAAAGGGCTGACACGCCAGCAAAGGCTGTCCGCCAAAGCTGTTGCAATGAGGATGTAATACGTGCCTTCATACGTTTGTTACCTCCCAAGTGGGCCGTCACGCTGCAGTTTAGAAAGGGGGATACTTTGGGTTTGTAGGCTCTTGTGAAATGCGGTCTGGAAATGTGTACAGAGTTGCCAGCATCACAGCCGCAACCTTGGAAGTTCGCGTGAAACGTACCTGCATCGCCGGGGCAGCTGACGTGCTTGTGGCTTTTGCCCTTCAGAGCGGAGCACGGTGGGGTCGTAAAGAAAACGGTTTCTGCTTTCAAGCGGCCCTTTGGCCGTGTGGGTTGGACGGTCACCTTGTATTTGCAGGAAAATGCCAGATCTTGAAGAATCATGTAATTTTCCTAGAGAGAGAGAGAGAGAATACGCTAACAGTAAATCTCACGAGGGTACGAAATTGGCAGGAGAGGAACTCCTACCTCCACCAAGGCTGTCTTCCTATATATGGGACGTGTGCAACACAGCTTTCATAAAAAGTGCAAAGGAGACAGGGGCCCTGCTTTCATTTATTACAACTGTGAGAGGCTCCCATGGGGTGGGACACAGGCTCCAGAACCCGACGGGACGGCAGCACTTCCACGTAAGCAGCCGACTTGCAGCCCTCATGAGCAGCAGCGGGGCAAGGTGGGAGGCAGCGTGGTGGGTAACGCCGTAAACAGACACCTAAGTTGTTAATACAAAAAAAGCTAACTCGGGCTTCTCTGAGACACAGGCGTGCTTTAGCTGTGAGTTTTTCCTTACGGAAAGGAAGACATTCTTGAGCAGTGTATTGCCTCCGCTGCTGGGAGGGCTGTGATTGCTGCCGGCCGGAAGTTTGCGATTAAACAGGATTACGAAAAGCAGACTCAGCTGCGGGCAGAGTGAGAGGCTGAGGGTATAACCTTACGCTAACGGGAGAACTGACACTGACGGGCCTAACGAGCTTGCGCGAGGTTTCTTCGCCTTTGGGTGTTGGGTGTGCGTGCCCGTTCTAGGGTGTAGTTGTCAGGGCTTCGTGCACATGTACGAGAGCTGCAGCAGGAGCATCTCTGGGACCCTTAAAGGCAGAACATCACAGGACGGGCCGTATCTTTCATTACCTGGACGAGTTGGTGGAAGTTAGGGATGCAGCAAAGGAGATGCTGAATGATAGTGTCGTATAGAAATTCCCTGGGGGAAATGAGACCTTTTA
The DNA here is from genome assembly GCF_059928025.1 of Delphinapterus leucas. Taxonomy (NCBI): domain Eukaryota; kingdom Metazoa; phylum Chordata; class Mammalia; order Artiodactyla; family Monodontidae; genus Delphinapterus; species Delphinapterus leucas. Next base: position 128,580,416 of record NC_143150.1, on the reverse strand, counting down.
GGTCATTGTGCCGAGTCAAAATCCAGAAAACAATTCAGAGCTTTCGTGCAATTAAGATGAGACTGGCAGCGTTTCCCCTGTATCCTGGGAGCTCCCCACGAGCTGTGTCCTGAATGTCTGCATCTCAGGGCCCGCCCTGTGCTGACTGATGACGTGTGAGGTTGTGAAGGGCCGAGAGATGAGTGAACAGGTGACCCTGTGTCTCCCGCTCCCACCTGGTCATGGGTCCCTTACAGAGCCTGGTGAGGACGAGTTACCCACTGGACACACGACCTGCACCTCTCTCTGTCCAGCTTTGTCCCCCGATCAGGTGAGTCTAGAAGCCATTCAGAATCCGGCATTTCGGCCACCTCCTCACCTGGGTCACGCCCGAGGATGCCTCCACCCCGGCAGATGCGTTGTGGGCACAGACTTCCGGAAACCACTGCACGTGATACCGACTGACACCGGGATCTGTAAGGTCAACACCAATCAGCAAAAAAGAACAGCCTGCAAGTCACGGTGCACGCAGCCCCAAGTCCTTAAAGCACGACAGGCCAGGAAGGAAGGACAGAGTCCTGCAGGTGATCCAGAGGAGGTGGGGCTCCCAAAATTCTGACTAGAGTCAGGGGGGAAAAAGTAATAAGCCATCAGAGGAAAAGCGAATTGAAATACGAGAACCACACAGAAAAAAACAATTAGGAAAGTCATAGCAAAATGACTCCACAGAGGTCTTGAGAATAACCTCGCCATGGTGTCCACAGTAATAAATCCCCCAACAAAGGGTAACGCTCAGCAGCCATTCTCTTATTTCCTAGGCTCTAAGAGAGACTCGTCTCAAGTCTCTGAACCCTACATTTTTCTGACGAAGCTGATGGAGAGGCTGTCAAGCCCAGGCAGGAACAAAAGCCTTTCCCTCGACTTGAAGACCTGGCCCTTCAGATGTGCTCCATCTCGAGCCTTGCTGTGACAGGGCCCCCTCATCAGAAGATACAGGGTGAACAGCCTCCCGGTGCCTTAATGGTGCATCCTTGCAGTGCCTGTGTGCGATCGCTACGGAAACAAGGCCTGCTCTCAAAGCCAGCCCAGCATACGGGCTCCTTAAACGTTTCCACTTCCAGCTGGAGCAGCACGTTTTCTGCACGTGTCTTTACTTTGGCCGACCGAATGGAAAAAAAGACACCGTGATGAGAAGCCGGTCACTGAGTGTGGGAAAGGAGGTCTGGGCAATCCTGGGCTTAATAATCACCCCAGTGTGTCCCCGGGTGTGAAAGGCATCGCTTCCCTGGGTGATTAGCATCTCGTCCGAATGCTCACGCCAAGTGTTTGATGGAGGTTTTCCGAGGGGAAAACTCTTGGATGAAATTGGGTGGTTCTGGTGGGAACTTGCTGCGAGCACTTTGGAATGAGAAAAGAAGAACTTTCAATCTGAGAAAATAAACAGCAAGTGGGCACCAATGGTGTTTAGCTAAAAGGGGAACCCTCTGACTAGAGGTTTTTAACTCTTTACATGGCAGACATCAAGGGCTTTTTTTTAAGAAAAGAATTGCACGTTATTAAGGCTGAAGTCAGTCATTGAGTGAATTCAAATCCTTTCTTTCAACAAGTCCTGCCGCTCTAGGCATCGTAGTGAAATAACCTCCCAGGAGCAGCTGCTCTCACGCCTCTTAAATCCTAAGGGGGCTGGACAAGTAATAAAGTGCATGAGTCAGGTCTCAGTCAGGTTGGAGGGAGATGAGCCTACAGCTGAACACAGAGGGCGAGAGAGGTACGGCATCCCGACAGAGGGTTGCAACTGTCACTGAAGCGCTGGTGCAGCTCACAGAGGAGCTGACCTCGCAGGGGAACCTGGAAGGAGGTTGGCACTGGGCCTGGTCGGTGTGGATAACGGGGGGCAGGGCACCATCCCACACAACTGTCTGCCACGACGGAAGCTTCTGTATGTGGTGACCCCTCGTCACCACACTGCTGCTGCAGCTGAATCTTAAATCACTGAATTTAAGATTCAGCTGCTCCACGGGGCTCGTGGCTCCCATATCGGACAGAGTAGCAAGTTCCAAAGTCGGGCACACAGCAGGGCTGACATTCCCTGGTCCGGAGCAGCCGGGGCTGCATGCCAGTTTGCTGCACTCCAGTGCTATGATGTGTAATTGATACCCGTGGCTCCAGGTCTCCTAAGAACCCCACACACATCTGACAGCGTAATTGTGTTTCCATAAGAGGACGCACCGAGCAACACGTCGGAGCCCTCAGCTCTCAACGCCGCCCTGCCTGAGTCCACGCCTACTCTCTCTGGATCTGCCACCTCCGTGAAGAATTTCACCCAAGCCCAAGGCTTTCCAAGACGGCTCTGCGTTTCTACCTTCACCTGAGCTGTTCCCTGGAGGAGCTGGTGTTCCCAACTTCCTGTCCCATGTAGATGCTTTTCAAACTCAGCGCTTCTAAAACCACACCCTTGATCCCTGCCCTCAATTGCCCTTGCGTTCAGCTTGCCTCTTATTTAATCACACCTTTTTGTTTTCTGTATCTGTGATGTTCTGACATCTTGCAGCCTTGCAGACCCTGCCGGGACCGCCCTCGCAGGGTGGCCGCTGCCCCGTGCAGACCAGCCGACCCAGAGCCCCTCCCCAGCACCTCCTCTATGGGGCCCTCACACTCTGGGCCACCACCCTTATCACCCCAGGGCCAGGTAGGTGGGGACAGCCCCTGAGCCAGAGCCCACCGAAAGGATCCAGACTAGCCAATCCTGAGACCATCTTGCCTCTCCTACTCGCCAGAGTAAAGGCTTCTGAGCAGTTTCCTGCTTCCTGACCGACCCTGGTGCCTCCCCAGGTGGCCCGAGTGGTGTGGAGGGTCCCCCCTCCTGGGAGCCGTGAGTAACAAACTACCTTCTCAGTGGCCGTTGTCTCTGTTGCCTTCACCAAACCCGAATAAAACCCACTCCTTTAAGACATGATTAAAATGAACAGGCTGTCTTTTAAGCAGTCCTTCATGGCACTTTTTCAGACACGTACACAGCAGTCCACACTCTTCCAAGCTTAATCAAAAACTGGCATGTGTTTCTCATGCAGGTCTACACAATTCACACAAGTGAGGGTTTGGGATGGCTGTTTCTTGGAGAAATACAGTGTTAGTTTCCCGTGAGCTTCTGGTCACCACATTTTTGCCAGCCAGTCAATACATAATCTTATTTTATGTGTGTTTTTCTTTTTTAAAAACTTATTTAATAAAGTCATAATTAACTGTAATATTTCTTTACTTAAAAAACTCTAGTTGAAATTATTTTCATGATCCTGGGTAGCAGGACAGTAAATTTCTTTTGCTTTCAGCCTCACAATAACGCCTCCACTGTACTTTTTTTTTAATCCATCACCATCTCAAAAATGACACATTTAGACACTTCTTTTACCTTTTCGGAACTTCATCACACACTACCAATGTGACTAGCACCTCCCAGGCAGCCTCATGTATCAGTCAGCAAAGGCAGCACTCCACCACTCTGCTTGGGGCCACTTTAACCAGAACAAATCTCTCCAACAAAAAGCAAGGCAATGCAACACAACAGACCAGAAACCCACGGCGCTAAACAGACCGGGCAAAGGATGTGTCGCCAGCGTGAGAGTGGAAACGAGAGGGCGGCGTCCCCTCTGCTTCAGGTGGGAACGTGTACGTGGGGCGACTCAAGCCCATCGCCACTCCCTGCACGAGCACCCCCACAAAGGACCACACAAGCGCCCCCCAGGACTGGTTAGGGGTTACAAATAAACCTTAGTGACTACACGAGTCTTCAAATACACACTCTGTGAGCATCCACTGTGTCTCCTTTCATTTTAAAATCAGTAGCATAAGGTAGCGTTTTTTTTTTTTCTTTCAGTACGTGGGCCTCTCGCTGTTGTGGCCTCTCCCGTTGCAGAGCACAGGCTCAGCGCCACGGCTCACGGGCCCAGCCACTCCGCGGCACGTGGGATCCTCCCGGACTGGGGCAGGAACCCGTGTCCCCTGCATCAGCAGGTGGACTCTCAACCACTGCGCCACCAGGGAAGCCCCCTCCCTCTTCTTAAACCCCTTGCCCGCCTCGGCTTCTGTCTCAAATCTCCCCGTGTTCTCCAGCTCCTCTGGGCACTCACTTGCACTGTCCTCTACTGCCTCACCCCTCTTTGTGCTGAAACTGGAGTTCCTTCATGTCCGGTCCTGGTCCCTCTTCTCCCTAGCAGATCCCACCCTTATTTAAGAACTTAAAGTCTACGTTATTCTGGTCCAAGTACTACTTTACAACTGTACAGTGTTTTACCTATAATAGTTGCTTACAGACACTTGTTTGCAGTGACTTTGCTTAGTTGTAAATAATACCGTTAGCTTGTTTCCATATAAATATTCCAGTGAATTACTAGTAAATAAGCAACCAAGAAGCAAGCAAGGGAAAAAAGTGCTTCTGACTAATCCTTATTTTGAATAAACAGAGACTAAAAAAATAATAGAAAATAGAAAAGATGAAAGAAACTAAAAAGCTGGTTCTTTGAAAGGATAAACAAAGTTGATAAACCTTTAGCCAGACTCATCAAGAAGAAAAAGGGAGAAGGCTCAAATCAATAAAATTAGAAATGAAAAAGGAGAAGTTATAACCAACACCAGAGAAATAGAAAGAATCATAAGAGGCTACTACAAGCAGCTATATGCCAATAAAACAGACAACCCAGAAGAAACGGACAAACTCTTAGAGAGGTACAATCTCCCAAGACTGAACCAGGAAGAAATAGGAAATATGAACAGACCAATTACCAGTACTGAAAGTGAAACTGTGATTAAAAAACTCCCAACAACCAGAGTCCAGGACCAGATGCCTTCACAGGCAAATTCTGTCAAACATTTAGAGAAGAGTTAATACCTGTACTTCTGAAACCATTCCAAAAAACTGCAGAGGAAGGAACACATCCGAATTCATTCTGTGAGGCCACCATCGCCCTGATACCAAAACCGGCCAAAGATACCACAAAAAAAGAAAATTATAGGCCAGTACCTTTGATGAACATAGATGCAAACATCCTCAACAAAATACTAGCGAACCAAATCCAACAGTATATTAAATGGATCATACACCATGATCAAGTGGGATTTATCCCAGGGATGCAAGGATTTTTCAATATCCTCAAATCAATCAATGTGATACACCATATTAACAAACTGAAGAGTAAAAACCATATGATCATCTCAATAGATGCAGAAAAAGCTTTTGATAAAATTCAACATCAATTTCTGATGAAAACTCTCCAGAAAGTGGGCATAGAGGGAACCTACCTCAACATAATGAAGACCATATATGACAAAACCACAGCTAACATCATACTCAACAGTGAAAAGCTGAAAGCATTTCCTCCAAGGTCAGGAACAAGACAAGGATGCCCACTCTTGTCACTTTTATTCAACATAGTTTTGGAAGTCCTAGCAACAGCAATCAGAGAAGAAAGGGAATCCAGATTGGAAAGGAAGATGTAAAACTGTCACTGCTTGCATATGACATGATACCATACATAAAAAAAGCCCTTAAGATACTACCAGAATACTACTAGAGCTCATCGATGAATTCAGTAAAGTTGCAGGATACAAACTTAATATACAGAAATCTGTTGCATTTCTACACACTACAACAAACTATCAGAAAGAGAAATTAAGGAAACAATCCCATTTACCATTGCATCAAAAAGAATAAAATACCATTCATACTCTGGTTTCTCTTCAGATCATATAAATCTTTTGCCTTTTACTAAAGATTTCCGTGGAGAGGGGGAAAGAAAAATAAGAATAAGATACCTAGGAATAAACCTACCTGAAGAGGCAAAAGACCTGTACTCCAAAAGCTATAGGATGCTGATGAAAGAAACTGAAGCTGACAGAGATGGACAGTTATACCATACTGTTGGACTGGAAGAATCAATATTGTTATAATAACCATACTACCCAAGGCAATCTACAGATTCAATGCAATCCCTATCAAATTACCAATGGCATTTTTCAAAGAACTAGACCAAAACATTTTAAAACGTCTGTGAAACACAAAAGACCTCAAAATAGCCACAACAATCTTGAGAAGGAAGAACAGAGCTGGAGAAATCACAGCTCCCTGACTTCAGACTATACTACAAAGCTACCGTAAATACTGAGGTACTGGCAGAAAAACAGAAATATAGATCAATGGAACAGGATAGAAAGTCCAGAAATAAACCCACACACTTATGGTTAATTAATCTATGACAAAGGAGGCAAGAATATACACTGGAGAAAAGACAGTCTCTTCAATAAGTGGTGCTGGGAAAACTGAGCAGCTACATGTAAAAGAAGGAAATTAGAACATTCTCTAACACGATACACAAAAATAAACTCAAAATGGCTTAATATAAGTCATGACACCATAAAACTCCTAGGATAGAGTATTGGCAAAATATTCCCTTACATAAATTGTACAAACGTTTTCTTACGTCAGTCTCCCAAGGCAATAGAAATAAAAGCAAAAATAAACAAATGGGACCTATTCAAAATTACAAGCTTTTGCACAGAAAGGAAACCATAAACAAAATAAAAAGATACCCTATGCAATGGGGGAAAATATTTGCAAATGATGCAATCAACAAGGGTTTAATTTCCAAAATATACAAACAGCTCGTAGAGTTTAATAACAAGAAAACAATCCAATCCAAAAATGGGCAGAAGACCTAAATAGTCATTTCTCCAAAGAAGACATACAGATGGTCAATAGGCACATGAAAAGGTGCTCATTATCGCTAATTATTAGAGAGACGCAAATCAAAACTACAGTGACGTACCACCTCACACCAGTCAGAAGGGCGATCATTAAAAAGTCTACAAATAATAAATGCTGGAGAGGATGTGGAGAAAAGTGAATCCTCCTACACTGTTGGTGGGAATGTAAACTGGTGCAGCCACTATGGAAAACAGTATGGAGTTTCCTCAAAAAAACTAAAAATAGCACTACCATATGATCCAGCAATCCCAGTCCTGGGCATATATCCAGACAAAACTATAATTTAAAAAGATACAGGCACCCCTGTGTTCGTAGCAGCACTATTTACAATAGCCAAGACATGGACGCAACCTAAGTGTCCATCAACAGATGAGTGGATAAAGAAGATGTGGTATATATATACAATGGAATATTACTCAGTCATAAAAAAGAATGAAGTAATGCCATTTGCAGCAACATGGATGGACCTAGAGATGATCGTACTAAGTGAAGTAGGTCAGACAGAGAAAGACAAATATCATGATGTCACTTACATGTGAATGTAAAAAAAATTATAAAAATAAAATTACTTTCAAAAAGAAACAGACTCACAGACTTAGAAAAGAAACTTACGATTACCAGAGGGCACAGGGGGTGGGGGAGGGATAAATTAGGAGTTTGGGATTAGCAGATACAAATGACTGTATATAAAGTAGATAAACAACAATGTCCTACTTTATAGCACAGGGAACTATATTCAATATATTCTAATGACCGATAATGGAAAAGAATGTGAAAAAGAATAGACATATATATATGTAATACTGAATCACTTTGCTGTATACCTGAAAGTAACACAACATTGTAAATCAACTAATACTTCAATAAAAAGTTCTTTGTTTTGGGGAAAAAAAGAGGGAAAGAAAAATGAAAGGACATTGATGCCCTACAGTAGCTGCTTACAACAATAATCAAATCTGGGTAAAAGCTAGAGAAAGATGAAACAGTATAACTCCTAGGAGATAAGGAGAGTATCTTTGTGACCCTGGCATAGGCAAAGATTTCTTAAACAGGACACAAAGAGCGGTAAGCCTCAAGGAAACAAAATGATGAACTGATAATCTCTAAAAGTAAGAACTATTAAGAATGTGAAAAAAATAAAAGTAGAAAATACTAAGATGAAACCAGCAGATGACTCATATACTCCACATATAAAGGACTCTTGCAGGACAGGCTGGCTAAACAGTTGAAAAGTGCTTTGAAAAACAGGAGCTCCATCGCCAGTAAACTTATGAAAAGGTGTTCAACGCCTGGATGACCAGAAAAATGCAAATTCAAACGGCACTGAGCCATCACGTCACACGTACCAGAAAGGCTCAACTGAGAAAGACAGAACATGCCTCACGGGGGAAAGCATGTGGGGCAGTGGGGACCATCTTACCCTCCTGGTGGGAAAGTGCATTGGTCCAGCCACTTTGGAAATTCTCAGTATCTTCTAAAGGTCATCATCCTCTATGATCTGAGAATCCCACCCTCTGTGGGGGAATAGGTACACACGTGCATCAAAAGACATGTCATAGGCTCTTCACAGCAGGGCCATTCTGAATAGCCCATCCCTGGAACAAACCAAATCTCCATCAACTGCTGAAAAGATCTGAACAAACCAAATCTCCGTCAACTGCTGTACCAGGGATGACTATGCAGTGATTTTTAAATGGATGAATCACGGCTTCCTGCAACAGGATGGACGGGTTTCCCACATGCAGTGTTCACTGTGAGAAGAGTAATGCAAACTGTATGATTCCATCTGTATACATTCAAATACACGGAAAACAAATCTTCAATTTTAGAAGTCAGGAAAGGGTGGTTACTATTCTGAGCTTAAGATGTTTGCACCTCCCGTGTGTGTACGTTTTCATTTCCTTACATGAGATGTGTACATTTTCAGTATTATATTAATATGTTGTTTTATTAATATGTCATATTGACATACAATTCTAATTTGAAATTGATAAATACAGTCATCCTTTGGTACCCACTGGAGAGTGGGGATTGGATCCACACCCTGGATACCAAATTCCAGGCTGCTCGAGTCCCACAGTTAGCCCTTCGTATCTGTGGGTTCTGCGTGCTTGGATTCAACCCACTGCCAATCTTAAACATAGTACACAATCCACAGTTGGTTGAATTCGCAGATACAGAACCCACTGATGTGGAGGGCTTGACTGTACAATAGATCAAATAAATTTTACAATTTAATATTAACTTAAAACTATCATTAAATGTCATAATATGGATATATTAACTTTTAATTTAATAATTAATATTCAATAAATAAAATTTAAATTAACATATGATAGTAATAAAACATTAACATGATTGGTAATGTTATTTTACCTAGAGAATGAATTTCAGCAGCTTGGAAGAAAATTCTGGAACAAGAAGAGCTCCAACACCAATATCCCCAATGGCTCGTGAGCCGTACCCTGAGTAAAATAGCACTTCAGAAAAATAAGAAGAATTTTAAAAACTGCATTCTTGAAACAATCTATTGTTTTTTGCTTAAAATAGAGTTTATGTCTTAAAATGCACAAAAGTGATAAATATAAAAATGTATATCAAGTAACTCTAAAAATACTATTTCAATAATGCAAAATAAATATTCTAAGAGTACAGAAAACAAAGAAACAAAAGGAATTTATCCCAAAGATAAAGAGAAAAAAGAATCTATTCTAAGGGTGACTGTTCATTGCAGTATTGATTATAAGATGGAAATTCTGAAGGCAGCTAAATGTTTGACTGTAGTGGAATCATTATGGCATAATATCCATCAAGGCAGCCATTTTAAAATGTTATTAAAAATACCAACAATATAGAATGCAAATTAGTATTTTATGAAAATGTGCTTTACAAACACACGCATATACACATAAAACAACTGAGTGAGAAACAGAGGTATAGGAGACTTCTGAAAGAAAATCCAGTAAAACGCTATTTCTATGAAATGATATTGAGAAGAGAATCGGCTCTTTTATTCTATTTTCCAAATTATTTGCATTATAGGTCTTCTAATTTAGAACAAGAATTTACAGTGCAAAATAATGACTGTCTCAAGTGTTTGGGACACAAGATCAACCTTCTTAGGAAAGACATGAAGACAGGCTAATATCCCTGAAATGATCACATGTAAGCAGAAGATTTCAGTATGTGATACAGATTCCTGGGAATCAGAGGCAACCCATTCAGACTTCAGGAGAGCAAGGCATTTAATAATGATTTTTTAAAAAGCATGTGTTTTGTTCAGCTACCGTTTCCTTAATATCAATAGTGTGGCTCGACGGTGATGTTTGCAAAAGCACCCTTACATCACAGCGCTCTTCAATGCAAACAACAAATATAAAACTCTTAGAGGAAAACATAGGCAGAACACTCTCTGACATAAATCCCAGCAAAATCATTTTGATCCACCTCCTAGATTAATGAAAATAAAAACAAAAATAAACAAATGGGACCTAATTAAACTTAAAAGCTTTTGCACAGTAAAGGAAACCATAAACAAAATGAAAAGACAACCTACGGAATGGAAGAAAATATTTGCAAACGATGTGACTGACGAGGCATTAATCTCTAAAATATACAGACAATTCACACAGCTCAATATCATGAAAACAAACAACCCAGTGAAAAAAATGGGCAGAAAACCTAAATAGACAGTTCTCCAAAGACATACAGATGGCCAAGAGGCACATGAAAAGATGCTCAACATTGCTAATTATCAGAGAAATGCAAATCAAAACTACAATGAAGTATCACCACACCCCCCAGTCAGAATGGCCATCATCAAAAAGTCTACAAACAATAAATGCTGGAGAGGGTGTGGAGAAAAGGGAATCCTCCTGCACTGCTTGTGGGAATGTAAATTGATACAGCCACTATGGAGAACAGTATGGAGGTTCCTTAAAAAACTAAAAACAGAACTACCATATGACCCAGCAATCCCACTCCTGGGCATACACCCTGAGAAAACCATAATTCAAAAAGAGTCACGTACCACAATGTTCACTGCAGCTCTATTTACAACAGCCAGGACATGGAAGCAACCTAACTGTCCATCAACAGATGAATGGATAAAGAAGATGTGGTACATATATACAATGGAATATTTACTCAGTGATAAAAAAAGAATGAAATATTGCCATTTGCAGCAACGTGAATGGACCTGGAGATGATCATACTAAGTGAAGTCAGACAGAGAAAGACAGATATCATACGATATTGCTTACATGTGGAATCTAAAAAAATAATACAAATGAACTTATTTACAAGGCAAAAACAGACTCACAGACTTAGAAAACAAACTTATGGTTACCAAAGGGGAAGGGTGGCCGGGAGGGATAAATTGGGAGATTGGGATTGACAGATACACACTACTGTATATAAAATCGATAACTAATAAGGACCTACTGTGTAGCACAGGGAACTCTGCTCAGGATTCTGTAATAACCTAAATGGGAAACGAATTTGAAAAAGAATACACGCGTGTATGTGTAAAACTGAATCACTTTGCTGTACACTTGAAACTAACAGAACACTGTTAATCAACTCGCCTCCAATATAAACTGAAACTTAGCAAGAACAACAACAAATGAACAGAAGCATCTACCCACCTTCGGTCTTCTTCCAGTACACCTTCACTTGCAGCTGGTTGTCCTGATAGAACGGAGCTCCGATTTCCAGGAGGCGCGTGGGCCGTCGTCTTTGAAACGGAGGCTGTATTTGCATCACACTTTTTCTAGTTTTCCCAAGTTGTTCTTCTACAACAAAGCACAACATTCTGATTTACTTGTTAAAAATAAATCTGTAACCCGATAGTAATCCCAGTGTATTTAATTTCACTCTGCTATTCATCCATATTTAGTGCCTGACTTTTAAAGTAAAATGTAATGTGACTACACGTTCCTTCCAGCTCAAGTTGATGACACCTCCCCCTTCATCACACGCTGGAATGCATACCTAAAAGTAGACTGTATACATTACACGGGATCCCCCGAACTTAAATTGGGAATCAACATACATTCACCAGCCCGGAAAGATGCTCTGATTTCAGTAACAGGTGGAAGTAGTATTTCTCACAATACATAGACTTTTGTGCGGTTATGAAGTAAATGAAGTAATATTAAAATACCATTTCATGAAAACAGTATAGGTAGCTTTTCACAGAAGTACCAGCATGTTATGTTCCTCCATCTTTAGAGAGCCAGATGAGAATTTATACGGCTTAGCAGGAAGTATACCAAAAATTCCTGCCCTCAGATCTCTCCTTTACCAGTTCACTGATTTTAGAAGTTGTACATTTAGAAATTCCGTCCTTGGAGACAAGACTTTTCTGCTTTCAGAATTCCAAGTAGCCCTTTGAGAGATAACAGCTTAAGCTGTATTGATTATAAAGCAGTCAGAAATGTGTTATCAAAACTTTTCCAATAGAGCTGTGAGGTCTGCATTCTTGAGAAGGTGGGAGGAAGAGGGAGAGATGAGGATGAATGCAGAGAAATGCTGACCTGCGGTGAATCAGGAGAAGGAAAGGAAAACTGAGGACCCAGAAGAAAAAGTACATCGAGTGTGTACTTCTCCTTACCGGGGTGTGCCTGTCAAACCATCCATGCAATGGATCTGATTAAAAGGAATGGGATAGTTACATTAGTTGGTACTTACATTTTAGTTTAAATAATTCAAATGAATGTTTGGATAACTCTGACATTTATTAGGTTAAGGATTCTGCACCCAATAGCAGTGTGTGTATGAGGGGTTCCCCATACCACCAATTCTCAGACCCCAGCGGCGTGTCCTACAGTTCAACTCAGATCTGACAGTTTCTACCTGCAGACAGCATCAGATCCCACAGGGTAAGGGCTCAGTGCTGCAAGACTGTGCCCCCTGCCCGCTTCAGATGCGAGTCACGAGTCCAGGTTGGCAGCAGTGCTTCTGATGACCTGCTATAGATGGGGGCTTCCAGAGACCCCTTCCTCAGATTCAAATAACTTGCAAGAGCAATTCACAGGACTCAGAGAAAAATTTTACTTGATAGATTACCCGTTTATAATAAAAGGATATAACTCAGCAACCTAAGTGTCCATCGACAGAGGAATGGGTAAAGATGCAGTACATATATACAGTGGAATACTATTCAGCCATCAAAAAGAATGAAGTAATGCCATTTGCAGCCACATGGATGGACCTAGAGATGATCATACTGAGTGAAGTAAGTCAGACAGAGAAAGACAAATATCATATGGTATCACTTAGATGTGGACTCTAAAATACGACAGAAATGAACTTATCTACAAAACAGAAACATACTCACAGACATAGAGAACAAACTTATGGTTACCACAGGGGCAAGGGGGGAAGCGGAGGGATAAATTAGGAGTTTGAGATTAAAATATACACACTACTCTATATAGAAGAGATAACCAACAAGGACCTGCTGTATAGCAGAGGGAAATATACTCAATATTTTGTAATAACCTATAATGGTATAAATCTGAACAAGAATACATGCATGTGTGTAACTGAATCACTGTGCTGTATACCTGAAACTAACACAACATTGTAAATCAACTATACTTCAATTTAAAAAAAGAAACAAACACAAAACCACAGACAACAGTAACAAAAAAGACTGTTCTAGGGATGAGGATCTGTAACGTAGAAAAACTTGTATAGAAATGTTCACATCAATATTGCTTGTCATGTAAGCCCATATTTAGCTCACGTAAACAAGAACATCTGTCCTCAAAGTTAATCATGCCTAAGCATAAAATGTGATTTGGATATATGAAAAGTGAGTGGGAAAAGAAGGATCTAAGTCAGGAAGAGGCAGATGGAAGTGATGCACACGGCAGGGTGTGGGGAAAGGGGGCGGAGCTTCCACGTCTGAGGGTCTAAGGGAGCCCCTCCCCCAGCATGCGTTCACCACCGCGGAAGCTCTCTGAACCCCGTCTTTCTGGATTTTTACAGAGGCGTCATCACACGGGCGTGCTGATTAAATTACTAGCCGCTGATGGCAAACCTCCGTCCTCAGCTCGCAGGTGGAGGTGGGCGTTCTGGGGGCCAGGAATGTGCAGAGACCGGATAGCAGGAGGCGCTGCTTCCCAGCCTGCAGAAGCCAGCACACCGAGCCTGGAGCCCAGAGGAGGGCCTGGGACGCGGAGCCCTCAGAAGGCTCCGCCCCCAAACGCATCCCTTTCTAGACACCACCAGGCAGTTAAAGAATCCTGCTGCTTCACGTAAAGCATGTTTCTTTTAAAGAATTAAAGGCTTCAGATTTTCACAAGCGCATTTATGCTTCTAATTCCCTTAAGAACCTGTGATGGGAACAAGTCGCCAGCAGACTACCAAGACAGTTTAGAAAACCGTGTTTAACCTCTGTGAATTCTGTCTTCCTGCTGTCTTTTATATGCCATGGGAACATTCATTTCTCATTACAGACGTAAGAACGTGTGAATATATATATATATATATATACATACACACACACACATATATACATATATATGTGTATATATATATATGTATATATCTCAAGATTGAATCTTTGCTGCTTTATTGAATATTTCCAGCACAGACACGCATGGACATGCCCCATCCCCCATGTAGGGACAGACGTGATAGTTCAGTCCTGGGAGGACGTTCTTGACTCGGAGTGTGTCCTCCACTTTCAGCAGGAAACAAAAATGGAATAAAATTCATTCCTTCACATTCTGAAGAGGTATGAGGTCTGACTTATTTATACTCTTTAATAGTCCTAAAAGTTAAAAGAATTGAGTGACTATGCTATTTCTCCAGATGTCAAAACTCTGATTACCTTTTCAGATTGAGAGATTCAGAGTATTTTCTCTCCACTCCATTTTTATTTTGGAGAGCTGGAAGTATATTCCAGTTGCATGAGGCAACTATAAAAAACATTTGGAATCTGTCAACCCTGGAAATACTCCTCCGACCTCCAAAAAAGCAAGTTACATTTCCATTAAAGATAGTATTATGTCTTTCCTCCTTCAAGGGACCCTTTTATAAAACTGTATGAACATTCAGGCTTTGCTTGCATCGAAATATTTATCATTAATACACCTGGCACCCCGCAGACCTGGAAAAATGTAATTCAAAAAATAATTTATATGCTGGCATTTACTACGCTCATTCCTATAAAATATAATTTCCCTTGTTTATACTATAAAGTTGTAGTTATTCCTTACTTCTAGTTGCTTCATGATGAAATATAGTGTTCTTGTAAAAGTCATATACTAGTGTTTACGAGATTATATATCAACATTGGGTTATAAAGAACATCCTGACACGTATTCAGCTATATCCTGCCTCATCCTTTGCAAAACCAGTCTCTTCTGTCGGCGACGCTGACACCCAAATAACATGCATTATGACAGGTACTTTGCACTATCACTTCTTTTTTTATTTTTCTGAATCTGCATGACAGGCATCAGTTAATCCTAGCATAAAGCGGCCTTTGGTAGGTTAACTGTCACATCTCTTTATTGGTCAGGTAAAAGGTTACCTCATCGTATAAGATGATTAGAAAGTGACCGTAACACTCGGCACCAGCGTCTCGCGGGAACAGGAGTTGGTTGCGTGCGCAGGTAAGAGCGGGAACAACTGACTGGTTTGCTTTCACAGGAGTTCCTGAAGCAGTGCTACAGGCCATGCCTAGGCTTCTGGAGTTCCGGAAGCAGTGCTACAGGCCATGCCTAGGCTTCTGGAGTTCCGGAAGCAGTGCTACAGGCCATGCCTAGGCTTCTGGAGCACGTGGGCTCTGACGGCCGCTGTTGGCACACAGGCGGACAGTCCCTGTTCTCTGACCTAGATGAGACCTTAGTTGAGCGGATGTACTTTCCAAGGGATAGGTCTAGACCCCACAGACTGGAATCTGTCGTGTGCAAAAGGAAGGACACTTCCACCGGAGATTCCAGAGGACAGGGGAAGACACTCAGGGGTGAAGGACAGATGTGTTTGTATCTGGGGGGATCTGAGTGGCTCACTGAGAGGGAAGACTTCAGTCTATGTGATGCCTAATGGCTTAAAGTGAGAGAGAAGGGTTTGTAATCATACCTGAGAGGAAGGGAGAGGGAGCTAATTAAAGAGGATCTCACCAGGTGTGTGTGGGGAGATGCCCCAGGAAGAAGGAGAAAGCCCTAGATGTGCTCTGGAGACCCAGAGTCTGTAACAGTTGTGTCTGTGGGCTGGACCATGAAGAGATTCTCGATGACATGACTTCAACAATGGCAAGCCAAGGCTGGGTTTTCCTCTCCTTGTTCTTGGTTGTGGGCAGAAACACATATTAAATTATAGGAGTTTGCAATCCCATACCAGTCTCTAATGGGGAAGGAATGTTGTTTACTGGAAAAGCCAGGAGACTAAAAGGCAAACTTATTTTACACAATAGAGGAAATCCCCACCACCAATAGAAAAAAAAAAAAAATGGGTCTTAGGAGAAGCAGAAGTTTAAAGGATTTTGGTTTGAGAAGACATTTGGGGAGGAAAACATGGGAAAGCAATAGAGGATGAGATCTGTGGAGACTTGCAAAGAGCAGATGTAGGTGACAGTCTTGAGAGTGGAACTCAGGAGAGTAATCTGTGATATGGTTAATATTTTCTAAAGAATATTTTGGCAGCTGTCTACAAAATGGACATTTAAGAAAGAGTGGAGACAAATATTAATTAGGAGATTATTTTATAAGAAAGGTGACAGTGGGCTGAACAAGGGCAAGAATTGGACAGATCCCACACAGAATCTGAAATTAGAGTCAAAAGGACTTTCTAATGAACTGGATTTCTGAAGAGAAAGAATAGCAAAGCATGATGAATGACCTCTATGGATGGCATGAACAAAAGGGGGAACGGTGGGAACTTTTGGGGCAGGAGAGCCTGGGAGAGGAACGGGTGTGACAGGGAAGTGAAGAGCTTGGTTTTGGGGATGTTACATTTGAAGTACCTGTTAGCCATCCCAGTGGAGGTGCTGAGCAGGCAGCTGAACACATACCTCTGCTTTCAGGGAGCATCAGGTGGGAGACACAGGGTGGCCTTCGCACGTGGATGGTTATGACACCCACGGGAGTCACTGACATCTCCCAGGGAGGGAACTGACCCCCCCTCCACTCCCCACCCCCAAACTGATTCTCTGCACAAACGATGCTCTCTTCCAACTCTGCGCTTGTGTGGGGTGACACCCTGTGTCCCACGGAGCACCCATTCTTCAGGACCCAGGAGGAGCGCTGTGCTCTTGGTTCCCACCACCATGTCTGTCCGTCTGTGCCATGCTTCCCTGCAGCTCTGTGTGCAACGGACTGGTCTCTGTGTAATCATGTTGACGTTTCTCTCCCAAATTCAACAGTAGGCACTTTGAAGGCAGAGATGGAAATGTGTCCAGTGCTGCAGTAATGTGTATGTATGAGTGTGTTTGCACATGTATATGTACGCATGTGCGTATACACAGAACACGTATACACATATAAATACATGGTACGCATATACTATATAACGTACAGTCTATATAGTATACATCCTACAGTGTACATATCTTTATACTGTAATACAGTGTACAGTGGTATAAGGTAGTAATTATTCCCATCATTAGACACAGTTTGATGAATGAATGGCGGACTGCATTAAAGAAATCAATGAATGGTGCAAATGTAAGTTGCAGCCACTATGGAAACCAGTATGGAGGTTCCTCGGAAAACTAAAACTAGAGTTGCCATATTATCCAGCAATCCCACTCCTGGGCATATATCCAGACAGAACTGTAATTCAAAAAGATACCTGCACCCCTATATTCACAGCAGCACTATTTACAATAGACAAGACATGGAAGCAACCTAAGTGTCCACCAACAGATGAATGGGTAAAGAAGATGTGGTGCATATATACAGTGGAATATTACTCAGCCATGAAAAGGAATGAAATAATGCTACTTGCAGCAACATGGAGGGACCTAGAGATGATCATACTAAGTGAAGTCAGAAAGAGAAATACCAAGTGATATCACCTGTACGCAGAATCTAAAATATGACTCACATGAACCTATCTAGGAAACGAAAACAGACTCGCAGACATAGAGGATAGACTTGTGGTTGCCAAGGGGGAGCAGAGGTGGGGGAGGGGTGGATTGGGAGTTAGGGATTAGCAGATGCAACCTATTATATATAGGATGGATAGACAACAAGGTCCTACCCTATAGTACAGGGAACTATATTCAATATCCCGTGATAAATTATAAAGGGAAAGGACATGAAAAAATATATATGTATAACTGAGTCACTTTGCTGTACACCAGAAATGAAACACAATATGGTAAACCAACTATACTTCAGCAGAATTAAAAAAGAAAGAAAAGAAAAGAAAAAGAAATTGAGAGGCATCTTCCCCCAACCCTCCCACCTCCTGCCACCACTGAATTATCATCTCTGGGCATGGTGCCCTACCACTAGCGTTTTTACAAACAACTCTCTGGTTGACCATAATGTGCAGCCAGGCTAAAGAAAAAATGACTTCAAGCAAATAAGCTATTGAGACCCTACACGTGTGGTATACATTGTCCAACGAACATAAGGATTTTCTGGCCCTGTTTCATCACACCTCTAACACTAGTATTGACTTACGCCTCATTCTTCCTCTCAGCTGGAAGCTGTCTCTAATGCATAATATCTTGCCTTTAACATGCCACATGCTCCATAAGTGCTGTCATAGATATCACTAAATCTGACTCTAAAATTACTCTTGAAATTGACTCATAATCATATAACGGACATATTGGGCCTATTTACAAATTGTAAGATTGGACCTCCCTAAGAACAGTCAGGCTGAAATTAGGCACACAAATTAATGCCATTAAAACTGAATCGTGTAATGCTGGTTTTAACCAACAAGGACCTATGTATAGTGCAGGGAACTCTGCTCAGTAGTCTGTAATAACCTAAATGGGAAAAGAATTTGAAAAAGAATAGATACGGGTATATATATATATATATATATATATATATAACTAAATCACTTTGCTGTACACCTGAAACTAACACAACATTGTTAATCAACTATACTCCAATATAAAATAAAAATTTTAAAGATCAAAAAAAAGGGCTTCCCTGGTGGCGCAGTGGTTGAGAGTCCACCTCCCAATGCAGGGGACACGGGTTCGTGCCCCGGTCCGGGAAGATCCCACATGCCGCGGAGCGGCTGGGCCTGTGAGCCGTGGCCGCTGAGCCTGCGCTCTGCAACGGGAGAGGCCACGACAGTGAGAGGCCCGCGTACCGCAAAAAAAAAAAAAAAAAAGATCCAAAAAAGATCCATGCACCCCTATGTTCATAGCAGCACAGTCACAGCACAGCACAGCCAAGACATGGAAACAACCTAAATGCCCATCGACGGAGGAATGGATAAAAAGAAGATGTGGTACATATACACAATGGAATGCTACTCAGCCATCAAAAAGAATGAAATAATGCCGTTTGCAGCAACATCGATGGACCTAGACATCATACTAAGTGAAGTCGGTCAGAAAGAGAAAGACAAATATGATATCACTTACATGTGGAACCTAAAATATGACACAGATGAACCTATCTATGAAACAGCAACAGACTCACGGACATAGAGAACACAGTTGTGGTTGCCAAGGGGGAGGGCGGTGGGGGAGGGATGGAGTGGGAGTCTGGGGTTAGTAGATGCAAACTATTACATAGAGAATGGATAAACAACAAGGTCCTCCTGCAGAGCACAGGGCACTATATTCAATCTCCTGGGATAAACCATAATGGAAAAGAATATATATATATATATATATGTGTGTGTGTGTGCATAACTGAGTTACTTTGCTGTACAGCAGAAATTAACATTGTAAATCAACTCTTCTTCAATAAAAAATATTGATAAAAAAATCAGTGAAGTTACTAAACACATAGAAATGTTTCCATGAGAATTTTTATGTAAAAGTTGTACTGTATGCAAACTTATACATAGCAATAGTAGACTTTTCAAATCCATTTAATCTCCAAAAGGACTACTTCTCAAATAGGTAGGAAGCTCTGTTTCTAGAACTATTTTGAAAGCATCATTTCAAATGGACCTGCTCGTTTGGATCCTATTGTTTCCCAGGTGGCAGAAGATAATTATGGGCAATCCCTGCGTCTAACAGTGCGGAGCCAGCCTTGCCTTTTGTAAATTCAACAAGCTTGTCACACCTTCCGTGTCTGACCAGGCCCCGTGCCGGGATGAAAGGCAGATCCCACGGGATCCTGCGAGCCTGGGGAAGCAGGACCCGCGGAGACCCCTGGCAGCCTCTCTCGGGCTCACCTTCTATCTGCCCGTCCCCAGATCCCTGGCCAGGAGCTTCCCCACAGCTCTTCTCACCAGTCCCCACCTCCGAGCAAAGCCGGAAACACCACGTAAGGCATTTTCCAGCTCAGAGGTGAGTGTCTCATGAGACTCTCCCCTTGCTTTGCTCAGTTTGGCAAACAGACTAGCTTAGAACCACTGGCAACAAGGAAGCGGGTATGGGAATGATTTAGTCACTGCCCCCAGTGGAGAATTAGGTAGCCTTTTGCAGTAATTGTGACCACTGTGTAAAACCAGTAGAAAAGAAAAAAGGGCATGTCGCATTTTTAGGAGGGAAGCAACAGTTTCTAACAGTTTAACCGTGCAGACCCTCCTTAAAAAGAAGTACGCATATGCACAAGGATCCCAAATCATGGAAGTATAAACATTTGTTCGAATGAGACACCCTATGTTCTTAAACTTTCATTATGACGCCAAAATGTTGCACATAAAACTTAGGATAAAAATCCTAAGAAAAACTCAAAGGTAAAATTTGTACACATCATAGTTCAAAGGGCATATTTACGTGTATACGGGTATGAAGACTCTCCATGTAAAGACTGCAAATAAGAAAAAGGAACTCGAAGCACTTACTTCTGTGGACGGCGTGTGTGGGCGTGAACTGGAGGGAGACCTTGGCGCTCTTGAGGCGCGTCTGGCCCCAGTAGGTGACAGCCTGCAGCTCTACTGTGTAGTCGCAGTCGGGCTGCAGTGGCTCCAGGGTCACAGAATTCTGAGACTGCAGGTGGAGGGAACACACACAGATTCTGTTACAAGCCGCCCTGCCTCTGAGCTTCCCTGCACAGCTGCTGTGTCCTTGTGAAGCACACCAGCTCCTCTCTGATGTCTGCCCGGACTATCTAAGATCACAAATCATTCTACATCTTTAGCATATGAAAATCCGCTTTTACCGCGGATCAAAATAAATGTCATACAAAAAGCACAAACACGTTTTTTTGGAAATTGTATTCCTAATCCCATTATTGGATGCTTTCCGGTAGCAGGAAAATGAATAATTCTGTCCCCTCACTCCTTACTAGATACCACCTTACAGAGAGAAGAAAGCTATAAAGATTATGAATTGGCATTCCCTGTATTTCTCTGATTTTATCCTAAATCTTCTATGAGTAAATTTCCACCAAAAGTTGTAAGAAAAATCAACCTGACAAAATGCTTAAAGCACTTCTTTATGGCTTGCAGGTATAATAATAAAGCCCCTTACAAGTAACAGGAATTAAGAGAAATAAGGTTGTTGTCTTAGAATTCAAACATTCATCAAAATATAGTACATGTGATATCACATGGCCCTAAATGGTCTAATTGGTGTTATTAACATCTATGAAGGGAAAAATGTGTCCATCACTAATGCGACACCAGACTTGAGGCAGTCAGTAAGTAGCACGTGCCTTCCCACAAAGAGTAGGCCAGTTGTATGCGTGCATCGTGCTACATGAAGGTATCGTCATCTGAAATTGTCAAATACTGAATCACATAAGCCCACCCCTTGTTTAAATACCTCAATGACCTGTCGGAATTCTCTGCACCATTTTCGGTCATGTGAGATCTCTTTTCAGGGAGAGAACATGATTTCCATGGGCGTTTCAGAACCGTGAGCACAACGCTCCCTGTAAATTAATAGTTTGGCACCTTTACATGATTCAGGCTTTTGAGGGATCAGTTATCAGAACTCGGCCACCTTCCAGCAGGGATCTGGACGGCTGAAAGGACTGCACTTCCAGAAGTGGGGGCTGAGAGGCAGGCTCTGGACCGTGGTCCCTGTTCCCAGGTGAGGCTGGGCCGCCTCTCAGCCACACCCACCGTGGTATTAACCGTGCCTCTTCGTGCCCTTTCTGCCTTTTACCTACAGTATGTCTATGAACTACCAATTCCCAATTCTTTTTAGTTAGGGTTTCTTGTTATGTTCTGTATCACTCTTCCTAAACTATTATCTCAAACAAGGAAAATAGAATTCACTTTTGAAAGAGCATTTCCTTGAACATCCCCACTCCTCTTAGTTTTCACGGATATTAGGATGGACTCTTAGGAAATGAAAAGACATTGATCCCCAAGAAGAAAATTTCACAATTTCTCATGTTTTTCAACATGTTTCCAGTTCCTGATCGTAATTCTCAGTTGGTCAAATTTTAATATTGAGAACTTTAATGAGTCACATGACCTACAGCTTGCCTCTTGTGGATCCAGAAAAACACATCACTCGTAAGATAGTGACCTATGATTAAGGCTACTCTAGGCCTGTTAACAATTATAATTAAATTCAAAGTTCTTTTTTTTTTTGCGGTATGCAGGCTTCTCACTGCTGTGGCCTCTCCCGTTGCGGAGCACAGGCTCCGGACGCGCAGGCTCAGTGGCCATGGCTCACGGGCCCAGCCGCTCCACGGCATGTGGGATCTTCCCGGACCGGGGCACGAACCCGTGTCCCCTGCGTCGGCAGGTGGACTCTCAACCACTGCGCCACCAGGGAAGCCCCGCAGTTCATTTTTTATTTATCTAATTGACATATACTGGAAATAAATTGCAAACTTCCCTACTAATCCTTGATGCTGTTTGGTTATTAAGGGCATGTCAGGGGCAGGGGGCTGTCGGCATTTCATCACATCACTTTTTGCTTTCCATCCCTGTGACTGCACAACTTTATCTCTTTCAGCACTTTCTGTGAGATAAGCACACATTACCAATGGTCACTTGTTGCAAAGTCCTACAAAATAAAAGCTGGAACTGTCAGAATGTTTCTTGAAAATAAAACCAAAACAGTATCACAGCTAAATATTGGTGATATGGACCTGTGGAGACATGTTTTATAATTCTCAATGGCACAGATATTGGAATCTTCAGTGCAAAAAAAAAAAAAAAAAGTCTTGGTGTCCTTCTAAAGCACTTTCAAACATTTATTTATTTATGGAATTCAACCTTATGAATTAGGGGAAAAGGTGTTAAGTTTTATCACAATGAGATAAAGGAACGTGTACTAAAAGGACACCAAACACTCATTTTTATGCATTAAGCATTTCATATGATGCAAAATGTTCAGTGTTATAGAGATCTCATTGCATAAAACAGTTCAGTGAAGATTTTATTTCTTGGCGTGTGGAAAATAAGCCATTCCAAGTTCTTTTAATCAAGAAAAGCATATTGTCAAACATGCATTTTCTAAACTGTCTGCTGTCGCACTGATTAGATTATAGATGGGAGCCCCTTACGATACACAACAGATAAAGCCGTGAACATTTACTCTTCAGTTTACAAGGATCTCTTTAGAAAAAAAGAGACCTAAATATCGAGGACATTTTGAATTGTCTCGTTTTCAATGGCTAGACAGGTTAAGATGGAGACAGTTTTGTTCCTCTGATTTCCGGAGTGGTGCCAGCCATTTGGATATGAGTAAGTCAACAGACTAAACTCAACTGTTGTCACCTGAAATGTGCACGGCTGAACGGCTGGCGTGGTCCTCTGTTTTCTGAACTTCCTCGTTCAAAGGGGAGGGATGGGAACCTGTCCCTCATCCGTCCCTCTTGTGGCTCAGCAGAGGCCACTCTCAGACCAGGTGCCTGAGTTCAAACACCACTGCGAGGAGATGGGCCTCTTCCCCCTGGTTCTCACTCACCCCACCCGTGGTCTTTCTCCTCTTCTTCTTCGTTGGCACAAGTGACTTGCCGCTGACCGTCCAGCTCCAGAAGACTTTGTAGTGATGCACTGGGATGTCTGGTTCCTCGGGGAGATCCCAAACGATCGTCACCGTCACGCTTCCGTCATTGTTGATGGTGGAGTTTGCAAGCCGGAGGTTGGCTGGGGCCGGTGGTGCAGATGGATCTGAAATCCCAGGAGAAAGACACAAGGGCCCAGGATGACCACAAAAGCATCGCCTCTGTACATGTAATGACTATAGGGTCGATGCAGGAAGACTGCCCTTGATGTGGAGAATAGCTGAAGATAAGCACTAAGGAAGATCCCCTTCTTAAGCTTCAAACTGAAAAACAACCTATAGAACAGTAAGGGCAATGTGTTTGGGCCATATTTGTAATCTAGGCATTTCCATACCACTACAACCCAGCCAAATTTTCACTGTACCGAAATGGATAAAGTTCTGTAAAACATGGTCAAATTCCATTCAGGTTGGTTGGCATTAAATAGGTCAGCAAAGTTGATTCATCCGAGCGGTCCTGGAGCTTTAGATCCTTGAATCAAAAGTTAAGAGTGACGTGAAAACATCAGCAAAAACAAACCATTTATTTTTTCGCCACATTACAAAGTGGATGACAGACGGGTAACATTTTTATAATTTCTAGTTTGTCGCATAAGCCAAAACCGTCTCAGCTGTCAGGAGAGAGATTAGGTTCTGGAATGATTTCTCTACAAACCTCCATTTGAAATCTATATATGAAGATGACTAAGTACGTGTAAAGCTGAGGGTCTTTCCTTCATTTTTTTGCCACAAATTGAGCCAGCCGCTCACCACAAATGATTTACAGATGGTTTTGTTTTAAGACGCCTGCCCAGAAAAATGCTGTCAATAATTCTAATTCTAATACCGTCTGCATCAGAGGGGCAAAGAAGCTCTATCTAACTCCATATAAACGAAGAAGACTGGCGGAAAATAGCCATGGTTTTACCCTTGGGATGGTTTGTGTTTCGGGGGTGATGGAAGCATGAATTATTTTTTAAAAATCTGTTGCTTTTCTGTAAGATAGATACGTTTTGGAGGGGTGGCGGGCTGTGTCATTTTTAAAAGCTTTGTAGTTGCTTTCCTAGGCTAATGGCTCATCCAAAGCACGTTACCTGACATGCCTGACCGAGGTGGTTCTCAAACGGTCACCGAGAGGAACCCTCTGGGAGCGCCCAAGACTTATACTGAGGTATGCTGATTCAGCGAGTGCAGGTGTGGCCCATCGATATATCCACGTTCAATATATATTCATGTTTTATGTGAAATACACACTTTTATGTAAAGCACACACGCGACTCTGAAGTAGATGATCCACAGGTCAGAAGCTGAACAGTCCTGCACCTGGTGGCGGCCAAGCAAAGGTGTAAACAGCCCCTGCCTCCCGCGAGGAGGGAAGTGCTGGGTCCTGTTATCACGGGCTCAGGAAGCACGGCCTTCCTCACTCTGCTGGTTCTGCGGAGCCCCTGGGAGCCCCACTCTGGTCATCCCCGTGGAGGCGCCACACGCCTCGCTGCTTTCACCTTGCATCATGGTCTCCGCCTGCCTCCGCTCCCCACTGGCTGTCCCTCTGGTCCCTTGACCCTCCTCAGCCTCCCCCCTCCTGGCCTCCCCATCCCACCGCTGCTAAGCGGGGGAGCATCTGGCCTCTGAACTCGGGGGCCTCTTGGCATCTATACCCAATCTCTAGAGATCTCACCAGTCACAGCTTTAAAACCCCTGAACTTGGATTCAAGTACTAAAGGGTCTTTGCATCAGCTACACTTGGAGGTCTCAGAGGCAGCTTGAAAGGAATGTGCCCAAGACCAAAGTCCCCGTCCCTCCCAGCCCCTGCTGCCCACCACAGATGCCCCATCTCAGGAAACACAAATTCCTCTTTCCCGCTGCTCCCGCACCAAACCTCGACGTCGTATACTTCTTCTGCTTTCATTCCTTGAGCTAGCAGTACCTTCAAAAACCTATCTGGAATCTTACTGTTTCCACCAGAATAACACCATGTGCCAAGCCTTTGTCTTTGCTCCCTGATGATGGCAAAGGCCTCCGAGCCTTTCTCAGTACGGCAGCTGGTGGTTCTTTACGACACAAGTTGAGGCTCTTCAGCTTGGAAGCTCTCGATGGCCTCCAGTCTCACTTAGAGTCAAAGTGCTGGCAGCCTCCCCAAAGTCCTGTGCATCCTTCCCACACATAACCTCCCAAACCTCCTTTCCTGTCCCCACCTGAGCCTGCTACTCTGGCCACACTGGTTCCCATCTGATTACGTGGAGATGAAAACCAAGAGCTACTGAAGCTTTTCCACCAGTTTAGCCTAAACACCTCCCTCCCTACCCGCCCCCCGCCCCAAGAGTCGTTACCTACTGCAGGTCGACCACATGTCACCCTACTCAAAACAGTTACATGTGCTTTCCTCCACGCACCAGCAGAATTTCACCGTGATTTTCTCCTACTTTGGTATTCTCCAAGGCCCTTAAGATCAACCTCTGCGGTATGAGTCAATCCTTAACCTACGACAGGTTACTGCGGACCTTTCTTACAGAAAGCTGGCTGGCAAGCTCAGCATCACTTCAGAGCAAGAGAAAAATTACAACGTGTAAAGGTGATTACAGCCATTCACGTTTTCAGTGATGCACCTGGATGTCTATATGCTGGAAATAAGTAGTTATGTGAACCTTCCAGAGAGTCTAGGTTCGTAGGACAAGCTCAAAGTCACCTCCTTTTCTAAAGAAATTCCAGGTTTCAGGAAGGCAAATAGCATTCGGTATTTCATCATTTCCCTAATCTACTTCATTCATGATATCATTTCTTACTGCCCTGGAAAAATTTCTCATACCTTAGATGTGATCACAATTCAGAATAACATCATCTAGTTTATGAAACATGATAAAATATGAAACAACATAATTTATGACAATGGCATTAGGAAGCAGTGCTTTCAAATAAATGAATTAGTAATACTTGCTTCACATTTTCTTAAAAGTAAGGCCCACTTGAGTACTCACAACACCCAGGTGGCGTACTCCCATTACCAACGTGAGACACCCCCAATCTCTTTCTCCCCCCAAATAACTTTTTAAATTTTTGAAGCCAAAGGGAAATAGCAGAGGTTATCACCCCAATTATCCCCTGTAAACGAGCTACTCATTTATCTGTCTAGTCGCTGAAGACTTCAGACGAGAGAATCTGTCCTGTTTGTCTAATCTGAAGGATTTCATTCAGTCCCAACAAATTCCCAGATTGCTGTCATTCACTGCCTTGTGAAATGGTTCCCTGCAGTGTGAAATCAAGTATATTCACTTTGTTGAAATATACAAAATCTTTTCTTTCAGTTTACATAATGTTTTAATTCTGTTAAAACATTGAAATGCAGTTGGAAGCTTGTGGAAAAAATTATATGCATATAGAAACTCCACATTATGATAATGCTCTAAGGGATTTTATAATTTATTTATGAACTTTAAAAAAAAAAACAAAAACTGGTAAGGATCTTAAGGGTTGGATAGGTAGAGTGACCTGCCCGAGGTCACTCACATAACTGGTGGCAGAGCCAGGCGTGAGAATGACAATGAGGGGAGAAAGAGGGGTTTGAGGCCACATCTCTACATCTGTTATGTGTCATCAACATCAACATCATCATAACGATGGGCCACTGTCTCTACAGAAAGGCAACATGTGAAGCCCTTTACTGGGGAAAGTGCCCATTACAGTCTAGCACAGGGATTGAAAGCCTTTTTCTGTAAAGGGGCAGACAGTGAATATCAAGGCTTTGCAGACCAGACAGTCTCTGTTGCAACTAATCCACTCTGCTGTCATAGCTTGAAAGGAGCTGCAGATAACATGGAAACAAATGAGCACGGCTCTGTGCTAGTGAAACGCTATCTGCAGAAACAGGCGGCAGGCCAAACATGGACCACAGGCCATGGATGGTCAACCCCAGAGCTAGAGTCTTTCCAAAGCAATGACACCGTTTAGTCTCTTGGAACTGGACATAAGCACAGCTTATTTCCAATTTGATACGCATATGGTTGTGCTTTGTTTTTTTAATGTTGGCCTTTTGTTCCCATTTTGCAGATAAGGAAACTGAGGATCAGAGAGTTTAATTCACTAGTTCAAGAGTGTAAGGGGAGAAGGTCAGAGGCACATCACAAGACCAGAGCTCCCCTGGCCCCTCCCCCTCTGAAGCTTAAATGAGAGCATTTCTCTCCCATCTCACTTCTCTTTCTGCTTCATCCACTCCCTCTGTGCAACCGTCCCAATTATCTGCAGAAACACAACTCACAAAGCAGGCAGCAAGTACACTTTCAAAGATAAATGCAATAGGAAGCCCGTATTAGCTCCTTTTACAGTTTGCATGATTTCCAGTGCAAAGATATCTTCGACATTTAGCAGGAATAACCAACTTCAGCCTTGGAGAAAAAATAGTTCCTTTTATTAACGATCATATGTAGTGCTTTTGAAGGAAGATGGAAGCTTCGGGTTTCAGCAGATAGATTTACGGTTGCATCTCTGACCCCTTTGTGACAAAGTAACACGCACGGTGGAACAGCTTTACGCCCTACGATGGGTAAAGTGCCAAATGAAATCACTTGTCACCCCTGCAGAAAGGCAGGCTATTATCACACTGATGTGAGCTCTCATGGGAAAGGAGCCCTTCCTGCCATCCCAGGAGAAAGCCCATCACTTATTGTGAGGCAGGCGCCTCCACGTGTCCAGACGATCCTGTTGGTTGAACACGGAGACCCAGCCGCGCGTTAGCGCAACTTCAGAGTGGGGTGCAAATGGCAGTAAAGAGAGAGACCTTTAGAAGGTCGTCCTCAGTGAAGTAAGTCAGACAGAGGAAGGCAAGCATCATAGGGTACCACTTGCACGTGGAATCGAAAATGTGGCACAAATGAGTCCATCGACAGAGACAGACTCACAGACAGAAAACAAACTTATGGGTACCAAAGGGGAAAGGCGGGGAGGGGTCAATCAGGAGTTTGGGACTAGCAGATACACATACTATATATAAAATAAACAGCAGGACCTACTGTGCAGCACGGGGAGCTAAACTCAATGTCTTGTAATGACCTACAAGAGAAAATAATCTGAAAACATATATACTTATAACTGAATCACTTTGCTGTACCCCTGAAACTAACACAATATTGTAAATCAACTCTACTTCCGTAAAAAAAGACCTTTATAAATACACAATCATGAAGGAATATACATATACGTATATATACATAGACACAGAGAGAGGAACGAGATATGCTTTGAGAGCATGAATGTTAATTTTATTACTTATTTGAGTTCCTCAAACGATGTCCAGGGAACAGACTTCCCATTTGAAATGCGTCAGAGGACTGCCTCTTAGGTGTGGGGCGGTGATCAAGGGCAGTTAGATTTTTAAAGCAATGATATAACCAGTCACACGTTCTCCAGCTAATTCGTAGGTTAGTTCTGATATTTAAACTGTTTTCTTTCCAGACACAGCAGTTGGAATAATTTTACTTCCCTCATTAACAAAAAAAAAGAAAAAGAAAAGAAAGACAGAAAGACAGGAAAGGAAGGAAGAAAGAAAGAAAGGGAAGGGAAGGGGAAAGGGAAGGGAAGGGAAGGGAAGGAAGGGGAGGGGAGGGGAGGGGAGGGGAGGGGAGGGGAAGGGAAGGGAAGGGAAGGGGTAAGGGGGAAGGGGAAGGGGAAGGGAAGGGAAAGGGAAGGGAAGGGGAAAGGGAAGGGAAGGGAAGGGAGGGAAGGGGAGGGGAGGGGAAGGGAAGGGAAGGAAGGGAAGGGAAGGGGAAAGGGAAGGGAAGGGGAAAGGGAAGGGAAGGGAAGGGAGGGAAGGGGAGGGGAGGGGAGGGGAGGGAAGGGAAGGGAAGGGAAGGGAAGGGAAGGGAAGGGAAGGGAAGGGAAGGGAAGGGAAGGGAAGGGAAGGGGAAGGGGAAGGGGAAGGGAAGGAAGGGAAGGGAAGGGGAAAGGGAAGGGAAGGAAAGGGAGGGAAGGGGAGGGGAGGGGAGGGGAAGGGAAGGAAAGGGAGGGAAGGGGAGGGGAGGGGAGGGGAGGGGAAGGGAAGGGAAGGGAAGGGAAGGGGGAAGGGGAAGGGGAAGGGAAGGAAGGGAAGGGAAGGGGAAAGGAAAGGGAAGGGAAGGGGAAAGGGAAGGGAAGGGGAAAGGGAAGGGAAGGGGAAAGGGAAGGGAAGGGGAAAGGGAAGGGAAGGGAGGGAAGGGGAGGGGAGGGGAAGGGAAGGGAGGGGAGGGGAGGGGAAGGGAAGGGAAGGGAAGGGAAGGGGAAAGGGAAGGAAGGGAAGGGAAGGGAGGGAAGGGAAGGGGAAAGGGAAGGGAAGGGGGAAGGGAAGGGAAGGGAAGGGGAGGGGAAAGGGAAGGGAAGGGAAGGGGAAAGGGAAGGGAAGGAAGGGAAGGGAAGGGGAAAGGGAAGGGAAGGGGGAAGGGAAGGGAAGGGAGGGAAGGGAAGGGAAGGGGAAGGGAAGGGAAGGGAAGGAAAGGGAAGGAAAGGGAAGGGAAGGGGAGGGGGAAGGGAAGGAAAGGGAAGGGAAGGGAAGGGGAAAGGGAAGGGAAGGAAGGGAAGGGAAGGGGAAAGGGAAGGGAAGGGGGAAGGGAGGGAAGGGAAGGGGAGGGGAAGGGAAGGGAAGGGAAGGGGAGAGGGAAGGGAGGGAAGGGAAGGAAGGGAAGGGAAGGGAAAGGGAAAGGGAAGGGGAAAGGGAAGGGAAGGGGAAGGGGAAAGGGAGGGGAGGGGAGGGGAGGGGAGGGGAAGGGAAGGGAAGGGAAGGGAAGGGGAGAGGGAAGGGAGGGAAGGGAAGGAAGGGAAGGGAAGGGAAAGGGAAAGGGAAAGGGAAGGGGAAAGGGAAGGGAAGGGGAAGGGGAAAGGGAGGGGAGGGGAGGGTAAGGGAGGGGAGGGGAGGGGAGGGGAGGGGAGGGGAAGGGAGGGGAAGGGAGGGGAAGGGAAGGGGAGGGGAAGGGAAGGGAAGGGAAGGGAAGGGAAGGGAAGGGAAAGGGAAAGGGAAAGGGAAAGGGAAAGGGAAAGGGAAGGGAAGGGAAGGAGAAGAAAGAAATCCCCCTGCAGTATCCAGACACACAACAGCTAGGGAGCTGCAGAAGCTGCACGGCAGGCAGATTCCCAGCTATTGCGTACTTTCAGGACACGTGCCCAGCACAGTGTTGTCCAGTGGAAATGGCACACAGAGCAGCTGCGGAGAAAGTCATGGGTACCCATGGAGCGACAGGGAACTTTATGACCACAGTGGAGTCTGTTCTCGCTTTCCTAACACTCCGTAATGTATGCGTGGAATAACATCCCGTGTGATGCTTGTACGCTGTGAAAACAACGTCTGCTTTTCTTCTGCTTTTTAATGTATCCTGTACACATGGAGAAATAAGGGGGGAAAGATGGATGGAGAACTCTGAATTTGGAAGGAAGTGAATATAATAACTGTATTATGTACGTGAGAAGACGTATTAGGTTAATGATGACGGAAGGTGGACTTTTAAATTTTTCTTTGTAAGATCTCCTAAAAGCACATTAATTCAGTGTTAAATGGATAGGGACTAACCTCAAACATCCAGACCAACGTCTGCGTGCTTTTGGCAACACGCAAAAAAGTGAAGCTGGGCTTTGCTTAACATAAGGCACAAAACCGTCCGTCTTCCTGCTTCCACTGCTGATGTCGACACACAGAAGTCTCTGTAGCCCTTTATTTCCCAAATTCAGTCAACTTGTAAGCAGTCACTTGTAACAGGAAGTAGTACTAACGTAGTAACGTGTATTTCCAATACCAAGCACGCAGTATACGCACATTTTCTGCCCCGTCCATAAATATCAACATGATCGAGAAAACGTTCAAGACCAGTGCATACCAAAGTATGTTTTCTGCTGGCAAGAGTGTCACTCTAAATTGATGCCCGCCACTTTGGGGCGCTCTGGGGGTCAGCAGTCAGGGGCTGCTTCGTCAAAGAAGCGGATGACAGTGTGAAACGGATCTGATGTTGGGAAGGGTGATGGCAGATTCGGGAGGGAAGAAAGCAAGCCTGGAAAGGCCTGTCTGTCTCCACTTACTATTACATCTGTCCCACATTCGGGAACACGGGGGCTCCTTTCATGATCTTGCCGAATTGCGTCCATCAAACTATTCATATCTTTGTTTTAAACCATAATTCAAAACACATTAGACACGTCTGTAACGGGAATCTTGTAGATACTGAGTAAACCAAGAGGTAGACAGCAGACGCTCTCGCGGTGCCACCCCTGTCCCCTGTCCTGTGCTATTTCAGGGCACGTCCGCTCAGCTTGTAAACACCCGCGCCTCTGTCTGCACCCAGAGCAGGCTCTGTGCGTGTGCAGGACACAGAGGCCCGGGAGCAGCCCGCCTGCAACGCCCCAGTTCCCCAGAGGGCGAAGGGCTGCCCACAGTGGCAACTAGCGTGAGAACGCGCCTTTGTGTTCCGCCTTCCCTTCCCGGTCACCTTCCCCTCTCACCCCCGCCCCTGCCCACCCGGTGTCCTGGATCCTTGCCTCTGTAAACTGCTTCTATGCGGAGCCTTAACTAGCACGGGCGTCTGGGGATCACGTCCCTGGCAGGTCATCTCCCGCGTCAGGAGTCCCACGTGCAAACGCCCCTGTGATTCCACACGTATCTACACCTGTCTCCCGATGCTTCCTAGGGTTCACTCCCCACGCCACGGGATGGAAAAGTTTCCAAGACCCTAGGGTCTGGCAAGCTTGGTGCCCAGAAAAGCGAGCGCTTCATCCCACGAGTAGCCTAGGAAGGCAACTCACCATGTGGAAGGGTTACCATTTCCTTGTTCTCCATTAAGAGACAAAAAGTAGAAAGGGACATTATACATTAGTCTATTAAATTATCTATGTAATTTTAGTTTTTAAGGTTGTAGCCAACTTTCCTTCTCAAGTACCAGGGAGAAAGACAGTATAGAGCATTTAAATAAGTAAATACAGAAAATCACCTCAACCCTGGGGAGGGGCGTTGGCAGGGGTTAGCGATAAAAATATCCAGAAACGGTATTCACCTGGAAAAGAAAAAGCCTGAAACTGACTTACCAATCTATGAACAACTCAGAATTTTTTTATAGAAAATAAGTATTCTAAGGGGTTAGGATTAAGTTATAGGGTGATATAAGAGTTAAAGGGAGGGCTTCCCTGGTGGCGCAGTGGTTGAGAGTCCGCCTGCCGATGCAGGGGACGCAGGTTCGTGCCCTGGTCCGGGAAGACCCCACATGCCGCGGAGCAGCTAGACCCGTGAGCCATGGCCGCTGCGCCTGCGCGTCCGGAGCCTGTGCTCCGCAACGGGAGAGGCCACAACAGTGAGAGGCCCGCGTACCGCAAAAAAAAAAAAAAAAAAAAGAGTTAAAGGCAAATTAACTGAGTAACCAACCTATTCGGGCAAACCACAGACTAGTAATTTTGTATTTAAAAGTAACCCTAAAGAAGAGAAAGACAGGAATTTCGGCTTTTCTGTGAGAATCAGCATGAATACCAGGCAGCAGGCCTAACTAAACTACATGACGCCCACTTTACCAAGTTTTTTTATCGTCCTATTTAATTTTGCTTTTATTTTCAGAGGTGTTCGTGGAAGATGGAAAAGATCCTTGCCCCTTCCCTCGAGCCAGCCTTAAATGATCAAGTCTGGTCCCATATCCAAGTTCAAATGCACTAGAAAATGGCCTCCCCTTTGCACAGACAACTATTTTGGAAGCACTATTTCTTTCTTAAAGTAATTTTAAACCACTAGAAGACGTACAACTGGTACAGTGTCAGTTGGTTCTGGAGCACGGCGAGCATTAATTAAATGAAAATGCACCGCTTTTGGAAGCGCTGCAGTGACCGTTAAAATGTGGTGCTATTTGCTTTTACAAACCACACCGCACATGCAACCTTCCATACGTCTCAAGGCAAGGCGCATTCCAGACTTCAGTCCTTGTGCTCTGCAAACCAAAAGCGTGTGTGCGCTGGTCATCACAGATCCTCTGGTGGTCTCCGGGAAGATGCATCACAGAACGGGGCTGGGGGCGAGGGGATGACAGACCTGCCTGACGGCTGAAGACACTGCCAGGTCGGTGCCCCTCGTCTCTCCCCATCTTACTCCACTGCATTTACAAATATACAAAAGTGCTTGCTGGGGGAAGAAAATGTAACAATCTTACTGAACTAGAATTTATATACCATACAGTTCACTCAAGCGTGCAAGCAGTGATTTCTAGTGTTTCCTAAGGGTGTGACCACCACCACCATCCATTTTAGAAGGATTCCGCTACCCCATTAAGATCCTCCGTGCCCTGCCGGGAAAATTTTAAGGTAGCAACAAAGTTATTTTTGTGTCTTCAGCTGCTCCTTTGATTACTCGTGTTTCCAGCACGTCCAGGGTCCTTCACCGGGGTACATCCACCCCTCAGAAAAGCCCATGTGCAGGAAAGGCCCTAAAACACAGCAGTCATACTGGCTGGGCAAGGATTACTCTTCTGGAAATATGTGCCTCCCCAAAGGAAGAAAAGAGTCTGCGCCTGAAACACCCTCGTCTCAGTCATCTCTGTTTTAGTCACTGGCAACACCAATCTCTCAGCAGTTCCTGACCGAAGACCCTGGAGTCATTTCCTACAGGCCACAGGTAAGTCCCCAAAGCCTATCAGAGTCACCTTTCCACATGTGCTCCCCGGACAGCTGACTTCTGCCTCTGTCCACGTTACTGTCACCTTTCGTTGCCGCTGCTGCATCACTGGTTTGCTGTGCTTTTTAGATCCACATATAAACGACAACGTAGAGCGCTCGTCTTCCTCTGTCTGGCTCTGTCCACTCAGCGCAGCACCCTCTGAGGGGGAATACTGCACTGGCGCTCCGTACCGTGACCCTGGACACCCAGCACGCCCAGCCCCTCCTTCCTTCCAGTCTGCACCCTTCTCTGCTCCACCCTCAGGCTCCACCCCCTGGAACCGGAAGGCTCTTCCTTCAGATGGTGCAAGGCCAGCCCTTCACTCCTTTATACAGCATCTCTTCTGTGGCCGCCCTCCCTGAAATAGGAAAAAACAAAAACACCCCCTTCCCCACAGCTCCTGTGTCTATTCTTTATTTTTCGCACTGTCAGTTATCACTCTCTACCCTAGTATATGAGAGTGTTTTATGTATTAATCTTGTTTACTGTTTCCTCTCGCCCCCAATCAGAGTGAATCCGTGTGTGTGTGTGTTTTCCACAAGAGCAGACATTTTTGTCTTTTACTTGTTACCTCAGTGCCTAGCACAGTGCCTGACACAGAGCAGGTGCTCAACAAACATTTGTTGAATAAAAAAGGGAATGAAACGTGAGTGATAAAACGAGACCCCAAAACACTTTATTTCTACCCTAAAATTCTCCCAGTAAGCCAGGGAGGCTCCTGGAGGATTCTAAAACTGTATAAAGGATACTTGCACGACTTTATGGTAAATACTAAAAATCACTGGCTAACACACTTAAGATGAGTGAATTTTATGGTATGTAAATTATATTTCAATAAGGCTGTTAAAAATTCTTTTCCCAGTAAGACACATTTCTACGCTTGATGAGAACTGACTAAGGTGAGGGAAGACGGGGTACCACCTTGTAAACGGTGATGTATCCTTAGCCATATCCTGGAGGAAATACTTTCAACTGTTTAGTGGGTATTATATTCCCATCATTCCGTGCTGCCTCTTCGGTGGAAACAGTAGCCTCTGCCATAAGTTCTAGGCATGGTATTTTTGGTTTCAGAAGTGCAAGAACTGAAGTCTGGAATGCTGAATGTTGGGCTTATTTGTAAAACCAAGAAACAGAACAATTT
Source organism: Delphinapterus leucas (assembly GCF_059928025.1). Lineage (NCBI taxonomy): Eukaryota > Metazoa > Chordata > Mammalia > Artiodactyla > Monodontidae > Delphinapterus > Delphinapterus leucas. Next base: position 128,544,847 of record NC_143150.1, on the reverse strand, counting down.
AATGGTGACTGCAAGGTTTCCCCCAAATGGTGCACTTTCCTTCAACAAAAGCCTGCTTAAATTTGAGGGATGCCGCTCTAATTCTAGACATATACAGTCCTCAGACATGTAGGAAGGGCTGGGACAGCACGGCCTTGTTCCTTCCCCAGAACGGATGCCTCTTTGCTGCTTGGCAGCCACCGGGCCGGCCCTGGGGACTGTCACAGGGCCTCTGCCCAGACCCCGTCCGACTCTGAAAGGGATTCCACCTCTGTCTGCAGAGGCTGGGAGCTGCTCTGCCTCATGTCTGGACATGCAGCCATGATGTGAGAGCGCCAGACCCCCATCCTGCCGGCAAGGGAGGAGATGGGAACGCACTGTGACCACAGCACGCCTGGACCGCATTTGAACTGCCAGGGTCAAGGTGAACACTTCTCGAGCCCTGTACCGATCCCTGCCTCTGAACCCACTGTTCATTATTTATTCCCACGGCCTCTCTCTGTCCTTGGACCACTTGGAGACAGTCCTCAGACAAGGAAGGTCTGATGTCTGTATTTCTTATTTCATTTTTGGACCTGCTCAGTGTATCTGCCTCGGGGTTGGCGGGGGTGTGTGCTCTGCACATTTCTTTTCTTAAAAGGACTTTTTAAAAGAAAGACTTAAAAATCTACAACATACACTGTAACAGAATTCAAATACTAAATTGATCTGCTTGCAAGGTTCCCACTTGAGACCTATGATTGTGCAGAGAAAGGTGTGGCAATATTATCTGGTGAGAAACGGACAGACTAACGGAAACATACATTTTACCCAAAACGGAACGGAAATTGCAGTTTATAGCAGCCAGTTCAAACCTTCCCGTTTTGAAAGACATGATTGATGTTACCAGTCTCACATTATTCATTAATATCATAATGTATTCTTAAAATAAACTTAAACGAGCTCCCTAAGAGGATAACTGCTGGTTAGTAAGGGAATCACCTGATGAACCTCTATCCATGAAACTGGCCCTCACTATTAGCCAAGCAGATGGATCATTAATTCAGAGCACACACAGCCATCTCAACACAACTGGAGAAATAAACACGGAGCTATTATTAATATCCAGTCAAATGATGTCCTCCCACTATCACAGACTAAACTAACCACAAATGTAATATAGTTAGTATTCATCGGATCCCACAGAGCTTTTAAAATAGCACTGAAGTAGGAACTGAACAAAATGATAGCCATGATAAAGTGACTCGGGAGGGATTTAAATTCTGCCTCTTATGAAACAAAAGAGATTAATTCACACTCAGTATAGCAACTGTTTCAAGAAACCTGCATAGTCTGATGTGGCAGAAACCAAACCTTTCTCTCCAAAAATTAATTGAATGGTGCTTGACTCAGAATATATTGACAGAGCCAACGGAAGTTGATCATGGAAAACCATGACTTCAGAGTTGAGAAAACCCCATCCCATTATCTCCTGCAGTCTCTCAGAGGTAAAAGCCCAGGGATGGTCCTAATCATAAATTCGCCGGCACCTTCAGACCCATCTGGTCCCGTTCGCTAAGCACAGCACAGCCACCTGTTAGCCAACCACACGTAAGAACTTGGAGAGGTGAGATGGATGCGCCCCCATGGCGAGTTGGGCGTAGAGGGGCAGGCAAGAGATACTGACCTTTGGAGGAGCGGAAGTGTTTGCTGGGGGCGGTGAAGCCTCGGGTCCCGTGCACGTTCACGGCTGCCACTCGGAACTGGTACCACCTGCTGGGCCGTATGTCGGTCAGCTGGACCCGCTCATCCGTGGTCTGAGGGGAAAGTCACAGAGCACAGAGATCCCCTTTATCCTGACGTGCCCTTCAGGTCTGTTTTAGAAACACAGGCACTCATCAGCCCATGCAACACAGCCTTGCCGTGCCCCGCCCTCCTGGACGAGAGCAGCCCGTCCTGCTCCGGGACGGGAGGGGCTGTCGGGGACCAAGGAATTCCTAGGGAAGGTTCCAACTGCTTGCTTCCATTCATAGGTATTTTACCTCAAAGAGTCAAAGCTCTCTGGAAGTCAAAATCTCGTGACAAATGCTTGGGCTGTTTTAAAATCTGGTGACTAAATACAGCATTGGAGAGATTTCATCAATAAATTATACTTATGAATGAATAAATACATGAAGTAAACATGACAGTATAGAGAAAATGAAATCAACTTTAGTTTATAGAAGGGAAATGCCTCCTACTTGCGTGCCAAATATAATTTTGGAAGTATGTACGTGAACCCACACGCTTAAATTCTGGAACTGCATTGCAACCCAAGACTTTTTTGTTTAATTTGAGTAAATCATGTAAGATCTGCAAAGAGTCGTGCTCCTGAGGGGTGAGGGATGTTTCGTCCAAGAAAAGGTCCAGAGAAGAAAACTGGACAATGGGACAGGTCCACAGGTCTTGCTGTCCCTACAGCTACGTCCCAAGACATCAAATAACTTGAGCATCTTCCCACTGCCCTCCCTTTCCTCAAACTCAGGGCAATATGCCTGCTTCCAGCAACGTCCTAGGGTAGATGTGAAACCTTGGCCTTGACTCCGAGGGATAGACGCCCGAGTTCTATGCCTCACGTGCGCCAAGTGCTGAGCTCAGCTTGGCGCTCGGTGGATAAAACTGGGAAACTGAACTGAAACCCTCCTAAAGCTGAGTTTATAATAACTTATTGAAAAGGATCGTCATGTGTATTTTAACATTCAAAAGAAGCTAAGCATTTCCGAGATCAAAGAAAGAAGATGACCTCAAGTGTGGCTTTCTACCTCGTTTGGCAGAATTTGAGATAACATTTTCACTGACTTGTTTGTCTAGTTTTAGCTTTCAATTTAAGGAACTAAAGCCAGCATGCTAGCCACAGCATTCAGCAGACAGAGAAAGGAAGCATTACATGTGGTATTAACTAGTGAAAATAGTAATAATCACAGAAATAATAGTGCAAGGTCTTTCCTCTCTCCGAATAAGAGGATATGAAAGAGAAGGGCTTACCATCAGTTACTTTCATAAATCTTCAAATTTATAATCTGGAAATATTTGGAAATTGCATAATTTGGAAAAGTTACAAATGATACTGTAGCACTGTTTCAGGGAGAATGCCATGTAAACCAAATATAATTTCAGGCTGTATTCTGAACATCTTTATGTTTTGTTAAAACACAATTTTTTAACAAAATAGGTATGGAATAGAATTGCTAAATTTATCTGACCATTTTTTCTTCCCCCCCCCCAATTTAAGATGTTTCTCTTAATATCACACTTCTCAATGATTGGGTGGTATTTAAAGTATTTTAGCGTTTATACTCTCTGAGATGCTACTATTGCGAAAGGGACCAAATTCTTCTCCTAAACACCTGAATGCTGACATTTATTTTATATTTACTGAAAAAAAATCATGGGAATCTTGTCCTGGGAGAAAAAAATGACCTGATCAACTTCAGGACAGAATTTCCCCCTATAGACCTACATGTAGAGAAGGCATTTCACTTGCTGAAAAGCCTGAAGCAGTTGCATATTGAGAATTTATTCTTTTCTCCATCTGTGGAGTCTGCCTGCAGCTGGTAGTCCATTTAACAGCTCTTAAAAAGAAAGAAAATATTTTGCTTTTCACATCCACAAGACAGAGGAGGTAAAGCACTGGGAAGATAAACTCCATCCAGGTGGCCTCCCAGTTGGTAAGCTGACCAAGAAGAAGAAAGCACTTAGGGGAGATTGATGAGCTGCGGGCCGCTTCCCACTAAGTAGTTTTGTGATATGAATCTTCCTCCCGCCACAGAAGTCCCATGCGGAATAAAGGCTTAAATGTAGGAGAAATAGAGGAGAAGTCGTTGAGATGATCGAACAGCACACTGACGAGTCCTACGGGTGTTGCATTTCCCTCACTCTAGTCGGTTTTAAGTTTATCTCAAGGAAGCGTACTTCTCGGAATAAATGTGAACACTCATTAGAAAACCGTCTCCCTTCCACGTGCGCTGTGAACACATTAAGCCAAGTTTCTCGTGGTACCCGGTTACACCTACAGAGCCCATCCCATCTTCCGCCAACATGCAGGGCACGTCCACCTTGGATTACGTGATTTCGGTGCTCAGGTTGTTTTGACCGCGGCACAGCAAGCTAAGTTTCTCTCTGTAGGCGAAGGAGACACTGCCTCAAGGGGAAAACAATGCCTATGAAGCACTAACCTGGGCTACCGTCTGCCAATGCGTGGCGTCGTCTTCACTAGGATGGATTCCATAATTCCATCTTCTTTGTACCACGTAGATCACAGGCTCAATTGAAATATTGAATTTTGAGGACCACTTAATCTCCAGCTGCCCGGACTGCAGTTCTGTGAATCGTAACTCCTTCCTGGGCTTCAGGGGGACACCTGAAACAGAACCGCGCCGGTTAAAACAGCCCGTGCGTGACTCGGAGTGCGGTGAAAGTTGAGAAAGAAAATCTACGGAAGAGACAAATCTCATCTCGCAACAACGGATCCTCTATTTCCTTTCTTAAAAGCAGCTTCTCCCTATCAGGGGTTCACATTTGAAATCTCCTGACACGAAGTTCAGTTTCGCTCTCCCAGTTTTTTAGAGGGTCTAAACTGATTCCTGATTCTGAACAAGGTCACCTCTAGAGCAATTCCTTTATGCGTGTTCTTCCAAGTAAATCCTGTTACCAAGCTGCACCAGTGGAGGCTAACCCGGAATTCACACGGGGCAACAGTCAGGAGGAGGCTTGAGTCCTCTTTCCCACGTAACACGCTCCGTCTCTGCTGACAGATCCTAGGGTCCTTAAAGCACGGTTCTCAAGTTTGCTCTCCTCTCTATCTGAGCGAGTTTTCCTCGTAAGGAAAACATCATAAAGCCCAATCCTCTCACGTGGTCAAATCTTATAAGAATGGTTTCCGAAGCATGGGTCTTGTGGATTCTCCAACTGATTGCTGGACCTCTGCCCCACTGACTTACCGTCTACAATTGGAAAAAGATGAATTGATAATGTTTGGTTCAGGCATGAGTGAGTGCCTGGCTTCAGAAGTCCCTCACAGGTGCCTCACTGGAAAGTAGTTCATCATTTTGATTCCTTTTTCCCCCTACAGTGCATGCAAGTTGCCTGGTAACTGAAAGATTTAAGAACCACGGTTCGAAATAGCAGCCGTTATGGAAAGGGAGTTTTAAAACAAATTTATAATACTAACAGGACATATGAAACTAACTGAATTAGGTAGGGTCTACGGCATCATGATGTTCAATGCCATCCAAACCAAGAACACCAGCTGCATTAAAATCATTCTTTGCTGAGAACGAGTATTTGCCTAAAGCACTGACAACTAAGCATTGGAAATGGTTAGCTCAGAACGCTGCTTAATTTTTCCGTTTCTTGAGTTTAAACTGAGAAAACTAGAAAATGTGCAAATACAAAATATAAGCTCTGATGCATGTTAGTGATGTGGCTGAATTCAACTCATTTCATTCTGATCTTAATCCAAGCCAAATCTTGTGCTGGGAACTTTTAAAGGCATTAAACACTGAGGTGGACAGAGTTGGATAATTTTAAAATGGCATATGTATATCTGCTCAAAAGCTCACTGACTCTTAAAAACTATTTTCTAGGGCTTCCCTGGTGGCGCAGAGGTTAAAAATCCGCCTGCCAATGCAGGCGACACGGGTTCGAGCCCTGGTCCGGGAAGATCCCACATGCCGCGGAGCAACTAAGCCCGTGCGCCACAACTACTGAGCCTGCGCTCTAGAGCCCGCGAGCCACAACTACTGAGCCCATGCGCCACAACTACTGAAGCCCACGCGCCTAGAGCCCGTGCTCCACAACAAGAGAAGCCAGTGCAATGAGAAGCTTGCGCACCGCAATGAAGAGTAGCCCCCGCTCGCCGCAACTAGAGAAAGCCCGCGTGCAGCGACGAAGACCCAATTCAGCCAAAAATAAATAAAATAAAAATAAAATAAATAAATTTTTAAAAAACCCAAAAAACTATTTTCTGAACAACCACAGTCACCGCCCCTATTGCATTCTCCATGTTGATTTGCTGGCAGGTTGTTATCTGTACGTTGCCCTTCACTTTACCATAAAGTTGTCTCATGTGATCCTTGCTGTGACCTCATCAACTGGATGAAGGGTGAAGTAGCTACATTCTGAGCCCCAGGGAATTGAGTCTGAGGAAGATTAAATAAATTGCCTGGAGCCATGACCCATCTCTGGTTTCTCCCTGAAATTTCTGCCACATTTTGGATTAGGAAAAGCCACTTAGAAAGGTAGAGAAACGAAGGGGTTTCCGTAGCTCTGCAAGTCCCTTGGACATTCTGATTCTAACGTCCTTGAAGTTCCTGGTTGGTGTGGGACTCTTCCGTCCTAGTCTTTGCTCCTGCTGTGCCCCTGCAAGAGTCTTTTTCAAGCTCATGTCAGAAACTTCTCGGTGCATAACCTTACACTTACGCTTCCATGCCCAGAATATTTCTGCAGAGCAAGTGATTCTCACATCTACGCCCGGTCCCTCTCTGGGCTGCAGGACCTCAACCAACTGCATAAGTCCCCTCTCAAATGCCTGTCCCCAGATACGCCCCTCCTTCTGAGACGTAGGTCTTCATGACATCTCTAGGCTGTTGGACATCGAAGGGTTCCCAGAACCCTTTGTCTTGTGCTTGCACCTACCAACATCCTGTGGTTTTACTGCAGAGTATAATTTCAGGAACCCCTCAGTCATCCTGTCTCCATGGTGACCACCTGTTTTAGGCACTTTCCTCTCCTGTCTGGACCGTCACCATAGCCTCTAACCCATCTCCCTGCAAGCCAATCTCTTTTCTCTAATTCCCTCTTCACCCTATTTGTGGTTATTTTCTTCAAGTGGAGGAGAGAGGCTCTCCTTCTCCTTCTCAGAACGTTCAAGCGCATCCGTTTGCTACAGAAGGGAGGGAAACGTCTCTGCATCTCACTCAAGGCATCCATCTTCACCACCACCTACCAGTTATCTTTCAGTTGATCTCGTGGTACATTTTACGTGTCTGTCGCACACCTGCCTTTACACCCACAAACACACTGCCAGGCACTCCCTACTACCACGGCCTGTTCATGGTGTCTTCTTCACTCTGAAATCTCTTTCCTTCTATTTTCGGACCACAGACCCCGGAATACTTCCAGGCTCAGTCCAAATGCCACCCTTCGGAGCCACTTTCCCTAAAGCTCCCAATTGGAAAGAAAGGCTCCATTCTTCTGCCAGCTCTTCAGCATTTAACCTGTCACTGTCGAAATGCACTTAACTGCCTCCCTCCACAGCCAGCTCGTGTAATGATGTCTGTCTTCCCCACAAAGCTAAAACCCCAGAGGTCAAGAACCACATCTCCTCAATTTCCACATCACCATGTCCTCGTAGAGAGCACTCTGCAAGAGCGAATGGCCCGGAACTGTTCGCTGAAGAAACAGCCCAACCCGCTGTCTTATTCTTCTCTCAGGTACACCTGGGGACGTAAGAGGACTCGGAACATTTACACACATCTTTGGGACAATGGTAAACCCCTCTCTGCTTGAGAGTCACGGAGGGGAAGGAGAAGACTTATCGCAGGCGTTCGGTGCCACCTTCTCTGGCGTGTGTATCCTTTCAAGGAGCTCACATCTCCTTTTCTGTCAAGGTCCTATGGCTCAGACATTCCTTTACTTACTATTTAAAGAGACGATGGCTGGCTAGTTCCTGAACCTCACAGAGCACTTTCTCTGAGAGCACTTTCTTGGCTCTCCATGGATAATCCTCTAGCGTAAACGCAGCTACAGTAAATCCTCGAGTTGCTGAAGCACCCTGAACTCGTCGGCAGCAGAGCTGCCGCTGCTGAGTTGCACCCGCACCCCCGTGCTCTGAGGCTTCAATCTTGAATATCATTCAACTACCAAGAGCCTTCATGGCACACGATGACTGTCAGGGCACTGTCAGTTCAAATTCCTTCATCTGAGAATCTCTTTAATTATGATGTGCAATGGTCTTGCAATTTGCCTTTTAAGAAACGGTCCATCTGGTTTGCATTAGGGTCAGCTGACTCCCCTGATTGGGAGTCACTGCAGCCCTTGGCTGTAATTGTGTGCAGATGGGGCTCAGGCCTGGACCCTCAGCCCTCATGTCAGTCCTTTCATAGTCCTTGCGAGCTCACCCAGCATCCTGGCTGCATAACCAGATGCAGAGGATGGATCTGTCCTCAGTGTGGTTTTTATTATGTAAATGACTAGGATCTTTCTTTTCTAGTATTTCTGAACGTATTAGTCACCTGAAATCTAAAGTATTCTGTTAAAAACTTCAAAAATGCTATCATATAACATCCCACAATATATGACAATATCGGTGCATTTTTTTCTCCTTTAAAACATAACAAGTATTTTGGTGAAATCAAAGGAACAGAAACCCAATGCTTCAAAAAATGTTGAAACTCTGCTGATAGAAAACTCAATAAAGACAGACCATCAGCAGGTGCAAATCATCACAACATTGGACTGTTCATATAAATATACTTGTCACAAGTCTAGGTATGAAAATGCAGCAAGATACTGTGTTCCGGGCTTTCCTGGTGGCACGGTGATTAAGAATCCGACTGCCAATGCAAGGGACACGGGTGCAAGCCCTGGTCCGGGAACATCCCACATGCCGCGGAGCAGCTAAGCCCGTGAGCCGCAACTACTGAAGTCCAAGCACCACAACCACTGAAGCCCGCATGCCTAGAGCCTGTGCTCTGCAACGAGAAGCCACCGCAATGAGAAGCCCATGCACTGCAATGAAGAGTAGCCCCCGCTCGCCACAACTAGAGAAAGCCCACGCACAGCAACAAAGGCCCAACGCAGCCAAAAATAAATAAAATTAAATTAAATTAAAATTAAAAAGATATTGTGGGGCTGCTTCCCTGTGGGCACAGTGGTTAAGAATCCACCTGCCAATGCAGGGGACATGGGTTTGAGCCCTGGTCCAGGAAGATCCCACATGCCGCGGAGCAACTAAGCCCGTGCGCCACAACTACTGAGTCTGTGCTCCAGAGCCTGTGAGCCACAACTACTGAGCCCGCTTGCCACAACTACTGAAGCCCGCACGCACTGGAGCCCGTGCTCCGCAACAAGAGAAGCCACCACAATGAGAAGCCTGTGCACCGCAATGAAGACTAGCCCCTGCTCGCCGCAACTAGAGAAAGCCCGTGCACAGCAATAAAGACCCAACGCAGCCAAAAATAAATAATTTTTTTTTAAAAAAGATATTGTGTTCCAGGGATAATATCTCTCATAAGGACAACTGTACTCAAGGAATTTGTGTTTATATCACATTAAGGCACTCAGTCACAATATTCAAAATGTGAAAAGTTAATATGTGAAAAGCGGCCCATCTCTAAAATCCTGAGGTTTACGTATTTCAAATACTAAGAGATTCATGGAAATAGTAAGTCAACTCCATCATCACATCAGATCTTTTTGGGAAGAAACAAACTGATATAGGATTAATTCCTGGTTAGCACCTGGTAAAGAAAAATGACTGCTGTGTCATGGCCACCTACGTAACTGAAGGCCACAAACTACTCTGAATCTTTACATTTGGAAAACAAGTTCAGCTTTTCTCTTTCCCTCCCCAAACCAAATGTCCCAGTTGGGAGTGAGGAGAGGCAGTAAGATACTAAAGCATCACCTCTAGACAGAGGACAGTCCAACTAGGCTGTAAACCAGACCTAAAATAGGGGAGGATCAAAGGAAAACCAGTGCCCCAACGAACCGGAGCTTGTGTTTCACCCATAGAAGACCAGCTTGTGAATTTCCCACAGTCTCACGAAGGTGTGCGTGTCAGAGACTAGCACCTTCGGGCCTGGTTTACCCACGGTAACATGGTCAAGTCTTCCAGGGGGCTGCTTCTAATAGTTTTACCTGAAGGGTGAAGGAAAAGCTCTCTTTTGTTTTCCTTTGTTTCAAACCCTAACACCAGTCTGTAAAGTTAACTCAGGCATCAGGCAAGGACACTTCTCACAGCATAACCCAAATTAGATGCGCAAATGTAACACGGGACATTCTGTTATCAGTTTTTCAAAACACACAGTGTTTTGAAAAACTCACGTTTCCAGCATATATAAAGCCTTCGAAGGTATGAAATCAGCCTACACCCCATCTTCCTTTCTACAAAAGTGGACCAGACAGAAAGGATATATGTGTTTCCATGTATTTAAAAAATTTTTCATTAACTCAATAAGCGATAAAAGGAGAAACAGGACAGCGGATGGCACGTAGCAATTTATGGCAAAAGTTAAGAAAGTGTTTGGTCCACTTCAGTGAGTGTGTGCGTATGACCACCTTGACGAGGAACGGCTGGGCCGGGTGGAGGTTGGTGTCCTTTGATTTTGCACCCCGGTGCTCACCCAGTACAGGTCATAACCAATGTCAGGCACTGCCCATAACTCCTAACACATAGTCAGTAATTACTAACTGAGCTGAAATGTGTCAGTACTTGGAGATCCAGGTGACATCAGTCCCTTTTAAACTCAAAATGGGGAAGACGTTAAGAAAATGCCCTCTGGGATTTCCTATGAGATGACACTTCAATAAGTATATAATGAATGAATGAAACGGACGTGAGGAACTTACAGGTTTGCCCAATAGAATTTGGTTCTTCACGAGGTATACTTTTTATCTAATTTAAATATTACAACTCCACAAACTAGTTGGAAATAAAGTTCAAAGAAAAAAAAGCTCCATGTTATTTATGAGCCTAAAAACTACTGATAAATCAGTGGTTGTATCAGATTTAATCTATTTGATCTTGATCTATCTTTTACTGGAGCTATAATATAATAATACAGGGGTGCCCAAACAGGGCTTGAAGTTTAGGGTCCTATTACAGTAGCTGGATAGAGTCAAAATAAAAATGACAGGAGAGCTGGCCCAGGTGGGAACAGGCATTAGACGCATCGCTGCTGCCAACCCCTGGATCCCCTCAGAGGCGGCCTGCGACCTCAGCCTCAGCACTTGTGAACTGACAGCAGGACTGGTGCAGCTCAACCAGCGGTGGAGCTCCCTCTTCCTAAGGAAAACGCCTGCACAGACCCGGCGCGAGCAGAGACAGGCAGGCAAGCTCGTTTCCCACCGGTTGTTTTGGGGCATTAATAAGGGGGCACTTATGAAGGTGAGAAGGACAGTGACAGCTGGGCCTCCAAAGGTTGTCAGGCTGATTTGCATGCATGTTGATGGCTGGATACATGTTTTTCTCCTCACAAAGCCAAGCGCTGGGTCAGGAAGGACCCTTTCCCAGAGAGGCTGGCGCCATCAGCACCAGAACCCTCTTTTTTTTCTTTTTTGCGGTACGCGGGCCTCTCACTGTTGTGGCCTCTCCCGTTGCGGAGCACAGACTCTGGACGCGCAGGCTCAGCGGCCGTGGCTCATGGGCCCAGCCGCTCCGCGGCATGTGGGATCTTCCCGGTCGCGTCCCCTGCATCGGCAGGCGGACTCTCAACCAGTGCGCCACCAGGGAAGCCCAGAACCCTCTTTTGATGACTGTCAGATGCTCTCAGGACATGGAAGCCAGCCTTCATTCAGAGAGCAAGGAAAAAGTCTTTATGTAGTGTGGGTGTATATATATATATATTTTTTTCCAAAAGAATACTATTTTATCCTTGTGCTCATTATGCAAAAGTCACTGTCAGGTCAACAGAGTCTTTTTATTCTATTTGTGGTTAGCCCTCCATGAATTGCCTCTGTCCACAAACACCCAGGTCAAGACTTACTTGTAGTAGAAAGGCGACTTCGGCACTTGAGAAAAGCCCATCGTATTACATTTAAATTGCAGCTATCTTTTAATCATTAATCATTTATGCTGGCCCTTTGTAGAATATTTCCCTTATTCTAGGTGAACCAGGCATACTTGAAATTCATACTGACTCTTCACTGCTTCCACATGAAAAGCATATTTTAATTTATATTGAGTCCTTTAACCGCCTCACTTTTAAAACAAAAAGGGTTTTACAAATGGGTTTTCAACGATCATTCTAAAAGCATCCTATTTTTATGGTAAATGCTGATACTTCAATAGCAAATGTTCTATAATAACAGAACAGGTTTCATAATAGTAGCCTTTTAAAAAATTAAATGGTGTTAGATTGGGCAGAAGTGATTTTATGTAGTTTATAACAAAAGGCATGGAAACAATAAAACTTTAAATCCATTAAGGAAACGTCAGTCTGTTAAGAAAGGGAAAGCAGCAATTATTTTGAATCTGAGACAGTATTTGTGCCAGGTTTCCAAGGATCTTAGGGGAAAAAAATGGAAAACTGCATGGATTCCACAGATTTCAGATAAGAGTATTTCCGAGTGGCAGCTGGAGGAAGATGGCGCAGGTATGTGTCTTCTGGGAGACCTGAATTGTTATAAGCCTAAGAATGGACTTCTGAAAATAGTCAACAAGCCCGTAATGCAGAACCGGCATTGCAACAACATACACTTGATGCGTGAGAGGGAAAGTGCGAGAGAGCAAGAGAGATTTCTTTTTACTTATAATGAATGATGCCTAGTGACCGATTCTATTTTTCTCTTCAAATGAGACCCAAAAAGGTAACGAAATGTTATGTCTCCCATAGTATGCTTTCTGGCATGCCAAACTATACATAATACAACAGCATGGGTTTAACATACAAGCACTTTGTCACCCTTACAGAAAGAGGCATGTAACAGCATAAAGGAGTTAAGTGCTCTAGAAACTGCCTATGGATGTAAACCCTTACATCGGCTAAATTGTTTGATAACTTGCATCCCTATCTTTTGGAAGAGGGCAATTCCTCCATCTGGGAACTTAAGATACTAATCAAAATATTTAAAGTTCCCCGCAAGCACACTTCTGTTCTTGGATTGTGCCAACAGAAAACCCACAATACTCATGCGTCTATTATGCGTTTTTCAGCTGGGCCCCATCGCCAGCCTGTTTTCCAAGGATGTGAATACAGTTACTCCAAGGTAGCGAGTGGAGCTTCAATCATTTACTCATGTTGGAGAAAAACACAAAAAAAGTTCCTGAATTGATGGTGGCCTTCCTACATGTTAACTTCTAAACGAACTCATATGATATAGCTATTATTTTGTAATAACTTTAAATGGAGTGTAATCTATAAAAATACCGAGCCACGATATTGTACACCTGAAACTAATACTGTAAATCAACCATACTTCAATAAAAAAATAAGAAGAATTCCCATGAAGGATTTACTCCACCCCAACAGGAGTTCACGGGGGCTGATTTCTATGGTCCAGTAAGTATTTTCAGATGTTTGTATGTGGCACAAGGTACATTTTCTTACAGTTCTCGCTTCCCTTCCAAGTCACATCTTTGACATCCTTCCTCACACGCACACAGACCCCCCTGTGACCCTGGAGGTCCCCTCGCCTACTCCGCTCTGCTCCTTACCTTTGTACAGAGTCTTGGGCACCTGGCAGGTGTGTCCACATCCATTGGAACAACACTTCTTAATCCCAGAGCATTCACTGTCCACTTCACAGCTTTCGACACAGGCGGCGGCAAAGCCACTGGCCTTCTCGGGAGCTGGGCAATCCCCTTGCTTTACTGACAGGATGTACTTGAGGAACTCACAGCTGGTCAGGCATTCATAGTTCTTCTTGGGGAACAGAGGCTGGGAGAGAATAGAAAAGAATTCTCCCGTTAAAGACACACGGAGTCTGATTTCCAAGGCGTCGGAAAGGCAGGTCAAAATTCTTACTCCATCAAAGTCTCCCTTGAATTGTTTACAAAGTAAATGTACTTGCTTTCTTTCCCCCTAAAGAAGTGATCTTTTATGCTAATTTTTTAAAGGACTATGACCCATCACTTAGAACTTTATTTTACATGCAACAGATACACATCAATTACACATACATGCATTCACAGATTATTGTTACATTTTGAGTTCCGATATTGTAAATTTAATGTACATCGAGACATCAATACTCTGACAATTAAATACCAGGGAAAAATTTCACACTCTAATTTAACTACCAAAGGTGGAAAACTAGAAACACTAGCTAGAAAAAGTATAATTTCAAGGTCTGAATTAGAATTGTAGATGACAATAAAATTGATTGTTAATAATCATATCCAGGGCTTCCCTGGTGGTGCAGTGGTTAGGAATCCGCCTGTCAATGCGGGGGACACGGGTTCGAGCCCTGGTCCGGGAAGATCCCACATGCCACGGAGCACCTAAACCTGTGCACAACTACTGAGCCTGCGCTCTAGAGCCCACAAGCCACAACTGCTGAAGCCCACGTGCCACAACTACTGAAGCCCGTGCGCCTAGAGCCCGTGCTCCACAACAAGAGAAGCCACGGCAACAAGAAGCCTGCACACCGCGACGAAGACCCAACACAGCCAAAAAAAATGAATTCATTTTTTTAAATTAATGATACATAAAATTTGAAAAGAACATGAACTGACTGGATCAAAACTGTGTCTCAATGCAAGAACTTCCCAGGTAAAACAGAAGAAAGGTCATGCTTTCAATACTGAAGTACCACAAGTCTGTAGCTAGTTAATTTAAATTAAAAAAAGAAACTTTATAAACATTTAAAGCATCGTCAGTTCTTAAGGCTTTTCTCTCTTGTGCACTTTCACAGCTCATTTTTCCGTTAGCTACTAGATGTTTTACTTCATTCTTTTTTTTTTAAGGATACTGAGTTGGTATGGTGTGGGGTTCTTTAATATAAATTTATTTTATTTATTTATTTTTGGCTGTGTTGGGTCTTCGTTGCTGCGTGTGGGCTTTCTCTAGTTGTGGGAGAGCGGGGGCTACTCTTCGTTGCGGTGCGTGGGCTTCTCGTTGCAGTGGCTTCTCTCGTTGTGGAGCATGGGCTGTAGGCACGTGGACGTCCATAGTTGCAGCACATGGGCTCAGTAGTTGTGGCTCACGGGCTTAGCTGCTCCATGGCATGTGGGATCTTCCCAGACCAGGGCTCGAACAAGTGTCCCCTGCATTGGCAGGTGGATTCTCAACCACTGCGCCACCAAGGGAGCCCTCCATTGGTTTTTGAAGTTCTCAATTCAGGTCCAAATCTAAGTTAGGAATCAAAGAAGCATGTGAAAGGATCTGGAACAATTATAGAGTTTTGGCCAGCTTTCCTCTTTCAACAAAATGTATATATTACATGCACTGACGAAAATACTTAAGTTACTAAAACCATCGGCCCCTGGCACACCGGCTGAGATTTGCAAGTAGACATAATTTTTATTAAACCTGGCAAGTGTTTACTGCTTGATAAGTTAGCAATCACAGGGACTTAGTTTGCACTATGTATAATCAAATCAACTCACGGCAAACTTCTTCACACATGAAAACGGAGTATAACTTGGGAATCAGATAACAAAGTAAGGGCTGTCTGTTCATATGACTCTAACCATCTTCATGCCAACTGCCACGCCCTTGAACTGGGAGGGACAGGAAAGCAGGAGCTGCTATCTCCTCCCCTTACTGATTTACCCACCGAGCTAATTACTCACCCGGCCAGAGTTAAAAACAAATAAACAAAAACACTGGCGGAGACAAATCTGCAACATTTGTTCCCACTGAGTGTAAAAGAAGAATGATCATAATTAGCACAATAACTTGGATCTTCCAGTTGATGTAGGGTTGTTCTGTACAATTCTTTTCCTTTTTGCTATGGAAAATGTGATTTTTTTTTGTTGTGGGGGGGTGGCTATTTTGAGGTCCATGGAAACAAATCAGGAATCAAAGAAAGTTCCTCTCTGCACTGGAGCTTTGCTAGACTGGTCCCTGAGCTTGCAGTGTTCCAGATGACATAATGAATATTATATTAGATTGTGTACCCGGAGAACTAGGCAGGGCTGTACCAAGTTAGCTCCCAACAGCTACTCAGCAGGACTGGACTCATGGATGTATCTTTTCTTTTCCCACTGCTACACGTTTCCTGTTTGACATTTCCAAATTCTTCTGTTATTCTGATCATAACGTTACAAGAGCCAAAGACAGAGAGGTGGCTTTGCTTCTCCTACAGCGTGACCATCCACAAGTCTCCAACATGCCCCCACCAGGCCCAGTACTGAAATCTGCAGGGAGGGAACTGGGCCCCCTTGGAATTTATAAGAAAGAAATAGTCTTCAGCCCTTGAACTTAAATGAAGATCATCTTACAAATACGTGAATTTGGTACAGTAATCTCACAGAGGCGTTCTACTTAACTCTTCTATTTGTTCAGCTCTACTGAAGGCAAATTTTGATGTTCTGTATCAATTATCTTAGATAATCCTCTTGGATTAGGTTGAAAAATATTAATAGTCTGAATATAAATTAGAGAACATATGGTATCTGTGCACAAGGTCTCTCCCCATGTCTTTAACCATTGCTTAATGAGAATTTACCACTGAATGGAATAAGCACAAAAATGCTCATAGGTGATAGAAAACGATCTGTGAACATTAGTACTCTAGACATAAAGGAAATGTGTAAATTGGTCCCCTGATCACCACTTGGAAATCCTGTGAGCAAAAGATCATTTGGGCGCAGGAAAAGAAACTTCTGACCTTTAAGCATGTCATATTTCTTGTGCCATTACGAGTTACTCACAGACTCGTCAGGAGGGATGTGGACATTTTAAAGGTGCGGGTTACCCAAGTCACAAGGAGCGCCATGCCCCTCAACTTCACAGAAATGAAAACACGCATGGCAACAACAGATGCGCCTACTGAATGCTGCATTTCTTGTTTATACAACTGCTTCCGGTCTGTTAAGGCAAATTATGAATTGTAAAACTATGTAACTACAATTCCTTTATAAAACTATTCATATGAATAATTTCACACAAATAACCATTTCGCCAGGTCACTGGCTCGAGTTTAAAATTTGGAGAAAACGTAGTTACTATGCTGATTAATTTTTGTTTGTTTTTTTGTTTTTTTCTGCCCTGTCCATATACAAAAATAAGAGCGGAATAGTCTTCAAAGATCACGTATTTTTCTAGGGTAGTTAGTGCCTAAAGGATGTCATTATGCATCCAAGGATGGGCTCAAAAAAGCAAAGAGGTGAAGGAAAATGCCCTTGGGTGCATTGCATTAAGGGGAAACTCCCCCATATTTTAACTAACATTCTACACGATACTAATTAATTCTTATAAGTCTCTCCTACATCCTATCTCTTAGCCCAAAACGCAAATGTGTTTTCAGTGCCTCACCTAGGCAACACACTAAGCTGATCTTTCTTGTGGCAAATGGTAAAAACGAAATGAAATACTAACAATAGTAACTAACTGTTTTTGGATGCAATAACATAATTTGTGCAGCAATCATGGGATGATGAACACAAACACATCAAATTCGGTAACATATACTAATAGGTTAGAAATCCTATAAATATGAAGCCTCAAATATGGAGAAAACTCTGCATCTGGTGTCTCGTTCAATTCACCAGAACTGCACATGTGCCCAATCTCAATACACAGCCTTGGCAAAGAGCCAGGGCCTGGGGGCTGTCTCCTGGCTCCAGCCAACACACAGGCGTGCAACCTTCAGTGTGGACCCCTGAAGTGAGCGCTCCACCATCATCACCACCATCCCCGCCACCCTCACCAGTGACGACCCGAGGAACCAGCCGTGGTAGGTCATCGCTAACAGCTGCCGAGGGTCTCCCACCCCGTCACCTCTACCAGCTGCTTCCCTAGCTCACCCCACGTACTCCTCCCCAGGCCCTACAGCCAGGATTATTTCCATTTCACAAATGAGCAGACAGAAGCTTGGGGAGGTCGTAATTTATCCAAAATCACAAACAAGTAAGAGTGTGGGCCAATGTTTATCTAAGGGCTGCCCTGTATCTCAGGGTAAAATTAGAAGATGGCTAAGCCAATGGCTTTCAACTTGCTTCCCTACTAGGATAACCTGGGGACTTCTAGCACTCCGGAAATATCCAGGACTAGAGCAGAGGGGAAAAATGCACGCGGGTGCACAAACACACACACTTATATACCTGTATATATGTAAATCATATATATATATATATATATATAAATCAAAAGGGCAGTTATACTCCACGAATACTGATAAGAATGGGCAACGCTGAGATATAGCTTGCACTATTGAACTCTGAGGATAAAAATATAATTTTTCAGGCATCCAGGTAGAAAAGGCAAGTTCATTATGATGGAGAAAATAAGGTTTCTCCCAGGTTAATTTGTCTCTATAAAATGTAAGGTGTGATGGCAATACAGCAATGGCCATATAATACTAAAGAATATATATATATAAAATCAGCTAAGTTGTTATTCAAATAAACATGTGACAAATATTCTCAAATACATAAAGACTCAGAGAATATAACACTCATGAACCTTTCTTGCAAAACTATGCAATGGGAAAATTCAGCTGTTCCACAAGCTGACAGAAATAAAGAGTAGATGGGCTAGCACAGCACCCCCTGAAAAAATATAAAGCGTACACTTATATATTATGTGAGAATAAAGTTTGTGCAAACCCATTTGGACATCAGGTATAACAGTAGGCAGAGCCTGTCATGAATAATCTCAAAGAAAATGGTATCTTTTAAAAGACACTGAGACATGATCTAATTTAGAAAGCCAAAAATAAAGAAATTAGCATAAAAGAATTACTAATCATTTTGTCATCCACATAAATATAAAACTAAAATTGAAAAAAGTAGGAATTACAGTTTAAAAAGATAATATGATATAATAAAATTAAAAGAATATGCCTTAAAAAACCAGTAGGTTAGAAGGAATGGAGCAAGAAATCTTGAACTTAATTTTAGGACACCCGTACTCAGGGCTATGATGTACTGCAGCAAAACGAGCAGAAGGGAAAGGCCTATGGGGAGAAGTCCAGAGGAAACCAGGTGCAAACTTTCCCAGTGGAGTCACACAGGATGCATTAAATTCCTCCAGCCATGAGTTGTAACAACACGTGTGAAATGCTGTCAACCAGAGAAGTCCAGGGGAGACATGAAGCCCAGAGCTTTTCTGGGGGACTGGTCACATAGGCACCTCCTGCGTAGCATGTACCAAAACCCACACTCCCAGAAGGAAACAGGTGTCAACAGTTTAGAAACAGTGCTATTGGTCTGTACTTTTCTTTTTGTGTGACATCCTTGTCTGGTTTTGGTATCAGGGTGATGGTGGCCTTGCAGAATGAGTTTGGGAGTGTTCCTCCCTCTGCTATATTTTGGAAGAGTTTGAGAAGGATGGGTGTTAGCTCTTCTCTAAATGTTTGATGGAATTTGCCTGTGAAGCCATCTGGTCCTGGGCTTTTGTTTGTTGGAAGATTTTTAATCACAGTTTCCATTTCAGTACTTGTGATTCGCCTGTTTATATTTTCTATTTCTTCCTGGTTCAGTCTCAGGAGGTTGTGCTTTTCTAAGAATTTGTCCATTTCTTCCAGGTTGTCCATTTTATTGGCATAGAGTTGCCTGTAGTAATCTGTCATGATCCTTTGTATTTCTGCAGCGTCAGTTGTTCCTTCTCCTTCATTTCTAATTCTACTGATTTGAGTCTTCTCCCTTTTTTTCTTGATACAGACCAATATCACTGATGAACACGGATGCAAAAATCCTCAACAAAATACTAGTAAACAGAATCCAACAACACATTAAAAGGATCATACACATACACATAATCAAGTGGGGTTTATCCCAGGAATGCAAGGCTTCTTCAATATATGCAAATCAACCAGTGTGACACAGCATATGAACAAATTGAAGGAGAAAACCCATACGATCATCTCAATAGATGCAGAAAAAGCTTCTGATAGAATTCAACACCCATTTAGGACAAAAGCTCTCCAGAAAGCAGGCATAGTGGGAACTTACCTCAACATAATAAAGGCCATATATGACAAACCCACAGCCAACATCATTCTCAATGGGGAAAAACTGAAACCATTTCCACTAAGATCAGGAACAAGACAAGGTTGCCCACTCTCACCACTATTATTCAGCATGGTTTTGGTAGTTTTGGCCACAGAAGAGAAGAAAAAGAAATAAAAGGAATCCAAATCGGAAAAGAAGAAGTAAAACTGTCACCGTTTGCAGATTACATGATACTATACACAGAGAATCCTAAAGATGCTACCAGAAAACTACTAGGAGCTAATCAATGAATTTTGTAAAGTAGCAGGATATAAAATTAATGCACAGAAATCTCTTGCATTCCTATACACTAATGATGAAAAATCTGGAAGAGAAATTAAGGAAACACTCCCATTTACCATTACAAAAAAAAAGAATAAAATACCTAGGAATAAACCTACCTAAGGAGACAAAAGGTCTGTATGCAAGCCGCATAGCACAGGGAGATCAGCTCAGTGCTTTGTGATCCCCTGGAGGGGTGGGATAGGGAGGGTGGGAGGGAGGGAGATGCAAGAGGGAAGAGATATGGGAACATATGTATATATATAACTGATTCATTTTGTTGTAAAGCAGAAACTAACACACCATTGTAAAGCAATTATACTCCAATAAAGATGTGGAAAAAAAAAGAAGACCTGTATGCACAAAACTATAAGACACTGATGAAAGAAATTAAACATGATACAAACAGATGGAGAGGTATACCATGTTCTTGGATTAGAAGAATCAACATTGTGAAAATGACTATAATACCCAATGCAATCTACAGATTCAATGCAATCCCTATCAAACTACTAATCCCTATCAAACTAATCCCTATCCAAAAAATGGCATTTTTTCACAGAACTAGAACAAAAAATTTCACAATTTGTATGGAAACACAAAAGACCTCGAATAGCCAAAGCAATCTTGAGAAAGAAAAACAGAGCTGGAGGAATCAGGCTCCTGGACTTCAGACTATACTACAAAGCTACAGTAATCAAGACAGTATAGTACTGGCACAAAAACAGAAGTATACGTCAATGCAACAGGATAGAAAGCCCAGAGATAAACCCACACACTTATGGTCACCTTATCTTTGATAAAGGAGGCAAGAATATACAATGGAGAAAAGACAGCCTCTTCAATAAGCGGTGCTGGGAAAACTGGACAGCTACATGTAAAAGAATGAAATTCAAACACTCCCTAACACCATACACAAAAATAAACTCAAAATGGATTAAAGACCTAAGTATAAGGCCAGACACTATACAACTCTTAGAGGAAAACTTAGGCAGAACGCTCTATGACATAAATCACAGCAAGATCCTTTTTGACCCACCTCCTAGAGTAATGGAAATAAAAACAAAAATAAACAAATGGGACCTAATGAAACTTAAAAGCTTTTACACAGCAAAGGAAACCATAAACAAGACGAAAAGACAACCTCAGTATGGGAGAAAATATTTGCAAATGAAGCAACTGACAAAGGATTAATCTCCAAAATATACAGGCAGCTCATGCAGCTCAGTATCAAAAAAAAACCAAAACAACCCAATCCAAAAATGGGCAGAAGACCTAAATAGACATTTCTCCAAAGAAGATATACAGATTGCCAACAAACACATGAAAGGATGCTCAACATCATTAATCATTAGAGAAATGCAAATCAAAACTACAATGAGGTATCACCTCACACCGGTCAGAATGTCCATCATCAAAAAATCTACAAACAGTAAATGCTAGAGCGGGTGTGGAGAAAAGGGAACACTCTTGCACTGTTGGTGGGAATGTGAATTGATACAGCCACTATGGAGAACAGTATGGAGGTTCCTTAAAAAACTACAAACAGAACTTCCATATGACCCAGCAATCCCACTCCTGGGCATATACCCTGAGAAAACCATAATTCAAAAAGAGTCATGTACCACAATGTTCACTGCAGCTCTATCTACAATAGCCAGGACACGGAAGCAACCTAAGTGTCCATAGACAGATGAATGGATAAAGAAGATGTGGCACATATATACAATGGAATATTACTCAGCCATAAAAGGAAACGAAATTGAGTTATTTGTAGTGAGGTCCACCTAGAGACTGTCATACAGAGTGAAGTAAGTCAGAAAGAGAAAAACGAATACCACAGGCTAACACATATATATGGAAAATATTTTAAAAAATGGTTCTGATGAACCTAGGGGCAGGACAGGAATAAAGATGCAGATGTGGGCTTCCCTGGTGGTGCAGTGGTTGAGAGTCCGCCTGCCGATGCAGGGGACGCGGGTTCGTGCCCCGGTCCAGGAAGATCCCACATGCTGCGGAGCGGCTGGGCCCGTGAGCCATGGCCGCTGAGCCTTGTGCGTCCGGAGCCTGTGCTCCGCAACGGGAGAGGCCACAACAGTGAGAGGTCCGCGTACTGCAAAAAAAAAAAAAAAAAAGATGCAGATGTAGAGAATGGACTTGAGAACATGGGGAGGTGGAAGGGTAAGCTGAGACAAAGTGAGAGAGTATCATGGAGATATATACACTACCAAATGTAAAATAGATAGCTAGTGGGAAGCAGCCGCGTAGCACAGGGAGATCAGCTCCGTGCTTTGTGACCACCTAGAGGGGTGGGATAGGGAGGGTGCAAGGGAGACACAAGAGGGAGGGGATATGGGAATATATGTATACGTATAGCTGATTCACTTTGTTATACAGCAGAAACTAACACACCATTGTAAAGCAATTATACTCCAATAAAGATGTTAAAAATAAATAAATAAATAAAATACAGGGAAGAAAAAAAAAAATAGTTTAGAACAGTGAGCCCCTCTTCTCAGTTAGGGATTGGTGGGGAAATCTCCCCCAGCCCAAGTTTCCAGAAGCCAGCCAAGGGCCAACCTTTTAAGCAGGAATTTCTAACGACAGGTTTGCTATGATAACTCCTCTGCACAGGTAACCATGGCTATTTCCAGATGGTAGACTTTGGAGTAAAGGTTAAGTTTTAGTGTCCTGTGCAGTTTGTTATATAAATGTTTCGATGGGGCATATATAATTTCTATAAAAAATAAAGACATTATACTGTTTAAAAAAACAACCCAAACTACCAGTTGTATCTTTCAAGGAAGGCATCTAAATGCTAAGTATGCATGGAATAGGAAAAAGCATTCTCAGTTCAACTGTTTCTAATTTATGCTTGGAAATGAAGTTATAATTTGCTTGGAAATGAACTCAGTTACACATCCTAATTTATTAAATGTGATTACAGTTAATTTGGTTCCCAGGCAAACTGTAGACCTTGGCCATGAATACTGTAAAATTAGGAGAAAATCAGAAACATGTATTTGAAAACAGTCACTTTCCTAGGAGTACATGTTGCTTTTGCTAAATTAGAGTCATCTTTACATATGTTTATCTCAGCTTCCTCTTCCTTGGCTTTGCTATTTATTTTGAAGGCAAATGTGACACACTGTATGAGGTTATCAACGGTCAAATTCTCCACTGGGAGCGTCACTCCGGAATCATGCTGGAAGATCTCTGGAAGATCAAAAATAATTCCAAAACTTCAAAATTTTCTAGAGAATCAGGGACAGTTAGGACACTTGATAGACAACCATCTCCCTCTCTCCCCTTCATCCTGCATTTTGTTACTACGAGCTACCAGGCACGTCTATGAATCATTAGCCCCGCGAAGCCTTTATACACTGACTCAGAAGCCAAACTGGCATTCTAGGTACTGGGAAGCTACTGATGAACAGAAGAAAAGCAGGACAGTGACGCCGCACTATGCTTACAGTTTATGTCTCTACTAACAAGCAGGTGACATCATTAAGCAGTTTCATTTGTATTCAAATAGAGGTAGACACAGGCGGTAACGCAGGTATACACACGTGAGGTCGAAAGAGGATTAGACAAGGAGAAAGCTTTTAAGATAGGTCGTCAACACTTAGCACGAGTTAACTGGGTAAGCGTGGTGTGGAAGGGCAGAGGGCTATTCTAGAAGGAAAGAATGACAAGTACGAGGGCAGAAGCAAATACAGGGTACTCCATTCACGGCACGGCAACTACGTCAGTAAGGCAGGAGCTGCATGCTGTGGTGACAACATCAGTGCCGCACGTCCTGGTTTCTCCAAATGTAAAAGGGGAATAACGATAATACTTATTGTGTTCTATTACCCTAAGCACTGACGTATATTAAACACCTGGCACGGGTTCTGCCACATAATCATGCTGAAATTAGTGCTAGCCCCGAAAAGAAGTATTACAGTTTTAAAACATCATTCTAGAAATTCTACGAAAACAAAAACGAAAAAACAATGAGAAACACAAGAGGTTAATTATAGATTACCTAAAATACTCATATGAAAAATTTCTTTTGAGGAGGAATAAACTGTCAAGTTGTTAAATGTACATATTTACTCTGATTTGTAGTTTTAAGTTTCTAACATGTTTCCATCTCAGAGAATTTTGCAAATCCTGTCCCATCCAAGTTACAAGCAAAATCATACTTCAGAAAAGAGATACACTTTCACAGTCTTAGAAATTATAAAAGGTCTCTACTCCCAATTCCAATGTCAGCCGGGGCGGGGGCATTCCCCGCACAAACACCAAGCAATTCTCAGACCCTCGCTGGGTGTTTACACAGCTCAACTCAATTGTGACACCATCTTCCTGGAGACGGCATCAGACCCCACAGGTCACGGGCTCAGTCCCACAGGACGGCATCCCCTACTGCCTCTGCACAGGCCAGTTCCAAGTTCAGGCTGTCGTCGGTGCTTCTGGCCAAAGGGTTACAGATTGGAGGTTCCGACAAGCCCCACTCAGGTTCAATTAGTTTGCTAGAGAAATCAGAGAAACATTTTACCTACTGTATTACCAGTTTCTTACAAAAGGATGTAAGGCGGGAACGGCCAAACGGAAGCCGTGCATAGGGCACGGTACGGGGAAAGGACACAAGATACTCTTCCCAAATCTCCACGTGTTCACCAACCAGGAAGCTCTCTGAACCCGGTCCTCTGGGGGTTTGATGGAGGCCTCATTACCCGGGCATGACTGAGCAGCTCATGAGCCGCTGAGGACTGAAGTCAATCTCCAGCTCTTCCCCCCTTCCCTTAAGTCAGAGGGTGGGAGGAAAGTTCCAACCCCTAACTACAGGGTTGCTCCACTGGCAACCAGCCCCCTGTGAGCAGGTGCTTTGCCAAGGTCACCTCATTAAAGTAACAAAAGACACCTTGTGAGAGCTCTCACCGCTTAGGACATTCCCGAGGACCTCTGTGCCAAGAAGGGGGTCGAAGACCAAATGCATATATTTCTTCTTAGAAATCACAGGATCGCAGAAATCTTCCTTGAAATTTCTCTTCTTTTGTTTATACACTACTATATGGATAGCATACTTTTAGACTGATGGTACCATCGCAAAGTGAACTAGAAACTAATGTGAATAGAATGTTATTTCCTCATTATAATGTGCAAGGGAAATTACAAATACCATAGGTTAGCAAAAGGGTTCTCAGCAGAAGTGGCTTTTGCCCCACAGAGAGTATGAAAAGGCAAGGCCTGGAGACATTTTTTGGTCCTTACAACCGGGAGGGGAGCGCTCCTGGCATCTGGTGAGTGGGTAGAACCCAGGGATGCTGCTACAGATCCCACAGTGCACAGGACAGCCTCAAGGCAAAGAAGTATTTAACCAAAAATGTCAAGAGTGCCGGACTTCAAAGACTCTGGATTAGAGCAATACATTGATTAATTAGCCAGAAAAGCACAAACGTGAAAGAGAGATAAGCTTCCATCCCTCTCCGGAGAAGTCCAGAATCCTCTGTAGGAGACAGACTTTGAAACAACAAAACCACGACGTCATACGCACTGTCACAGACATGTACAAATCCCGCGAGAACAACGGGGAGCGCATATTCAAAACACGTCTCGACAGTGTCCAGCAGTGTGCCATACGACAGGGACAAGGAGAAGGCAGTCACGGCTCTGCTTCCACTCTGCCTGCCTTTCAGGAGCGCGAAAACGTAAATGACCATATCAGATACTAAACACAGGAGAGACACGAGCTCGCGCGAAGTTGTCAAAGAAGGCGCTCAGAAGATGTGACAGCGGTCTTAAATGAAGAAAGGCAGGGGTGAAGAGGACCGTCTGAATGTCAGTGTCTTTTCAGCCATAAAGAACCAACTGTGCAAAACCAGGGTAGTCAGGGCACAGTCTGGAGAGCTTCAATTCATTTGGTTTATTTGCCAAAAAACCCTCTACGTATGCCTGTTGAGGAATGTGGGGACTGACCTTCTGGAAACAACCATAAAACTGGACAGAATATATGTAACAGCAGACAATGGCCAACAGCTAGCACGGGGCTGTACGCCCTGAGAGAGCACACAAATGAGGTGAGCCCGGAGATGGCCGGTAATGCACGGCTGCGGGTAGGTTCAAGTCCACAGGGCGAGGAGGGGTGACCCAAAGGTCGTCCTGCAGCTTTTCTGAGTCGAGGAGAAAGAGATCAAAGTTTGAGGAGGCTGAAACGAGTAGGTCTTGTGGGCAGAAAATCAGGAAGGATGGAACTAGGCAAAGAGAAACCCAGAGAGCTGTGAGGGACCCCTCAAGTTTTGGGCTGAATAATGCTTTCTTTTAACATTCTTTTTTTTTTTTTTTATCTTCTTTTCCATTATGGTTTATCCCAGGACACTGAACAGAGTTCCCTGTGCTCTACAGTAGGACCTTGTTGTTTATCCATCCTACATGTAAAAGCTCACATCTGCTAACCCCAAACTCCCACCCCACCCCTCTCCCAACCCCCTCCCCCTTGGCAACCACAAGTCTGTTCTCTATGTCCATTAAGTCTGTTTCTTGAACTTGCATGAGGTGAAAGCACACGAGACCGGGGAAGGAACAGACAGAAAGCACTAGAGCAAGCAATTCCTGGAGTTCTAAGCAGGCTACTACCTCACATTCTAACCGTCAGAGCAGAAAGGATACATAATACACAGGGCATCGGATAGAGTCCTCAGAAAAATATCACTATAGTAATGCGGACAAATTAGCCCTAGACTAAAGGCTGCTCTGAATCTGCCCTCAGAAAGTTTAAAAGCAAGTCTCTACAAAAGCAAACTGATCTCAAGTAACTACATGCCAGAACGATCGAATGCTTTTTACAAAATACAGCAAAATTCAGAACATGAAAATCTGACATCCAATCAAAAATCATCAGGCATGCTGGACTTCCCTGGTGGCTCCGTGGTTAAGAATCCGGCTGCCAAGGCAGGGGACACGGATTCGATCCCTGGTCCGGGAAGATCTCACATGCCGCGGAGCAACTAAGCCCATGCACCACAACCACTGAAACCGCGTGCCACAATTACTGAAGCCCACGTGCCTAGAGCCCGTGGTCCGCAATAAGAGAAGCCACGACAATGAGAAGCCTGCGCACAGCAACAAAGAGTAGCCCCTGCTCGCCGCAACTAGAGAAAGCTTGTGCGTAGCAATGAAGACCCAAGGCAGCCAAAACTTAATTATTTTAGAAAAAGTACTTAAAAAAAAAATCATCAGGCATGCAAAGAAGCAGGAAACTATGACACACAAGCAAAAGGGAAACAGAGAATCTAAAGAAACAGAGCCAGAAACAACACAGGTGATGTAATTAGCAGGAAAGGACATTTATCGATAAAAGGTTATTATAAATATGCTCTATATGCCCAGGAATGTAGAAGAAAACATCGACACAGAGAGGAGAGGAACAGAAGATGCAGGAAGGACCTGCATGGAACTTCCAGAAGTAAAAGTGAAGGAACAAAACCATGCCAGAGAGGATTTAAAAAGTGTCAGACACTGTAGAAGAAAAGATCACTTGATGGGAACCTGAAGACACAATGACAAAAACTATCAAAATGAAGCAGACACTGGGGGAAAAATGAGCAAAAAACATGATCAGAGACTGACTGACCCAGGAGACCAAATAAAGTCTGTCATGTATATTTAGGGCCCCAGAAGACAGGACACAGAGGATGGGGCAGAAAAAAAATTGGCCCATGTGTTTAAAATTTGATTAAAATTATAAGCCCACAATTAGAGGAAACTTAGCGACCCCCAACAGAAGACACATAAAGGCCACGCCATCAAGGTATCCACAGTCATATTAAAACTAGACACAGAAAGAAACACTTAAAAGCAGACAGAGATATAAAAAGATTCTTTATAAACAGCTGAAAGATAAAGAATGCTGGAGATTTTTCAGAAAGCATACAAGACAAAAGAAAATGAAAAGATTTTTAAACAACTCATTTTTTAAAAATTGCTAACTGGAAATTCTGTACCCAGCGAAATACCTTCCGTCTGGGGACAGAGACAAACCGACAATGATAATTCTGCGTTTTGAACGATAAAAGTGTGAGGGATTGATTTCTTTATGTATGTATGTATGTATGTATGTATGGCTGCGTTGGGTCTTTGTTGCTGTGCTCAGGCTTTCTCCAGTTGCAGCGAGCGGGGGCTACTCTCCGTTGCGGAGCATGGGCTTCTCACTGCCATGGCTTCTCTTGTTGCGCAGCATGGGCTCTAGGCACGTGGGCTCAGTAGTTGTGGCACGTGGGCTCAGTAGCTGTGGCTCGTGGGCTTAGTGGCTCCACGGCATGTGGGATCTGCCTAAGCACTGCACCACCAGGGAAGCTCTTCCACTTTTAAAAAACCATTTCCATCTGTTTATTTTCAATCATTACCAGCCATTGCCCATTTTCTCTCTATCGAATACACCACAGAAGACATCACAAGACCTCATCAGTAGGCACCTCAAAGTGAGAGCTTATAGGGAACCCCACTATCAAAGAAGGGGCGTCCACACACTTACTAGTCCTTCACCCAGCAGCATCTGAACTGCTGAGGAAACGGAGACTCTCGTGCCGAGAGCCCATGCCTGCCAAGACAGAATCTGCACTTTAGCAAGACTCCAGGTGATGTGTGTGAAGGACCAAGCCTGGGAAGCGCTGCTCTGGTCCCGGGGAGCTGCAGCTGGCATCTGCGGAAGCTGAGTCTCTCCATCTCTGCACTGAAACTTGATTCAAGCCTAGTTTCTGACTCCAGAAATCTGGGCTTTTCCCCCAACGAATCTCCCACTTCACACTCCCGATGACGGTCATTTCCCCTCGGCTTATAAATGTATTCAAAGTCTTCTCAAGGTAAAAACACAAAAACCATTTCCCCAAAATCAAAGCCCCTGACCCAGCCACTTGTCTCTCCTCTTTCCCACCCAGGTGGTCTTAGGAAGGAACTTCAACTTGTGGACAGAGTTGTGTGCATCTGTTGTACATTTCCTCCTGTACATTTACTATTCGAGTGGGACCTTTTAAGGCTGTCTTCTACTGACCCGTCATAGAATTCCAAAGTGGCGACCTGGCCCTCCGCCATCATAATAAAAAGAGCTACTATTTATCCAATGTCTGTTATGTTCAGACACTGTTTAAGTGCTTTACATGCATCTTTGTTTTTTACTTAAATTAGATGCTTTTGTAATTTCTATGATATTCCCCTAACTCCTTGTGTAGCTACCTGGCTAGTCCCTCTTTTGAGACAGGATAGGTCTTTAAATCATTCAAAAGAGCCTCCAGTCTCAGCCTCTTATAAATTTTCAAAACTCATCAATTCTCCTCAATAGAGTCTCATGGTATACTCCCCAGCAACACATAAAAATTCAATGAAAATTGAGCCTCACTGTTTAAAAAAATGAAAAGAAAAAAAAGGCTGCATTCCATGGAGAACACGTTCCACCCAATGAATAATTTACTGAACGACCATAAAACGTCATTCAATATTCTTGATATCCTCATTTTCCAGGACTGTGAAATTTGATTTAATGAGGACAGCTTCCTTTATAAGATGATGGTAAAGGGAATCTCGTAACGATTATAAAAATCTTCAGCATTCCTTGAAATGTTTCGATCCCATTACTCCCACCCTCACTAAGTGGAAAAGAAAACTTGGACCAAATCTGCACCTTGACCAAGGACCACAATCCAGACTATATCATTAATACTTTTCTTTACTATAAAAATATAAGAGGTAAATGTTTATCCTTTGTAAAAAATAAAAGTTTGTTCATTACAGTGGTAAAAGCTAACGCCTTTGGGAAAATGTGCTCCGTGCTGCTCACCCCAGGCTCCGTCACTCTCTACTAACCGCCCGATTTCACGGAGAAAAGTGAAGCGTTGAGAGGGACACTTCCACGAATCCCCTTTCACCCCCGCCTATACACCGGACGCTGGCCCGTGTGCTCTCATTGCTACCTCGTCCTGCGACAAGGAGGCACGGTCCTTTACTCCCACGTCAAACCTTCCTCACGTGGTGCAGTGGACGCCACTGCCGCTTCAGGTCACGTGCTTCTGCAGTTCTCCCCTCTCCTCCAGCATCACACACCCTCTCTCTTCAGGACAGTTCCCATCCGCTTAGACTACGGGATGGTTTCTTCACCCCAAACGTGATATAATGTGGGGTTACCCTGCTCAGCCCTTCACCCACAACCTTCCACAGCAATCCGTGCTCTCTGAAATGTTCTCATACCCCCTCCTCTCTCCGTCTCTCCCTACCACTCCTCTGGAACACATCAATCAGGCTTTCTCTGCAGCCACCCGCTAACTCTGCTCTTGCTAAGGTCGACCGTGACCTGTGCATCACGGTATCCAGTGACCAATTTTCAGACCTCCACAGTCCTGCAGATGCAACTGATCACCTCTTCCTTCTTGAAAAGCTGCTGCCATGTGTCCTTCAGAACTCCACCCTCGCATGGACCTTCTCCCATCTTAACAGCCCCCCCTAGTCCACCAGCAGGACTGATTTAGGACATAACCCATGAAGCTCTTGTCCTTCTACCGCTTCACCCAGCTCCATGACTTTAAATACCATCTATCCACCATGACATTTGTATGTCCAGCCTGATCTCTCAACTCCAGACCCATGTATCCATGTGCCCATGACACATCTCGAGTGGAGGTCTAATTTACGTCTCAGACACAGCATGCTCAACACCAAGCCTCTGGCCATCCTTTCTCCCCCCACCACCCCACAACCTGTGCCTCTCACATACCCCACATGTCGGTATCTGCTCAAGGTCATGCCAGCTCCCTCCCCCAGCTGTTCATGACAAAGACCCCGCCATTACCATCAACGCTTCATTCCCCCGATTCGTCCCATGCAACGTGTCATCAGATTCTGTCAGCTCTACCTCCAGAATATGTGCTGCCCACTTCTGCCCACCTCCACCACTGCCACCCTGGACTAACCCACCAACATCTCTCTTCTGCTCAAGCACTCATCCTGTACAAGTAAGAAGAACCTGTGCTTCTTACGCACCAGTCATACACCTCAAGAGCCATCCTGGTGCTGCCCCCCCCCGAAATATGAACAACTCCCCTAAAGGGAGGACTCAGGAGCCGTACTATAACTTTCTCAGGGAAAATATTCCAACAGAGCAAACCTTTTTAATAAAAATTGAGTCCCTCTTGTATACTGGACCTTAATTTAATGGACTCCGAACGATTCACTAGTTGACTTTTCAAAAGACTAGAGGTGACTGTATCATGAATCCCATGGTGTGGCACCCAAAGCCAGCTTTATTTTATTACGTTCTGGTATATCCCCAACCCCCAGGAAAGAAAAGACATGACTACGTTCAAAAAACAGCACCAAGGTCCATCTCCACTTGTCCCTTCACAACGATACTGTAATCAGGTCAGCTGTCGTTCTGGTACACTAAAGCAAAAGACTTGTATTAAATTCTACGTGCTCGTCCTTCCCCCGGCATGCGAACATCTGGGGCAGATTACATCCCTTTCCTGTTTAGCTCTCATCAGCTTCTTTCAGTACCTTTAACTCTTGTAGAGACATTCCCAGACAGGTGACGGCTCTGCCTGAGTTCCTGAAGCGATGCGTTTACTTAATACCCGAGATTTGAAGACATAACACTGGGTTGTGGAGCATCGGAGGCAGGACAAGTTTTGACAGCAAGAAGAGCAGTGTGATACATCTGACACCTTAGTTTCGAGGTGTCTTTCCAGTCACGTTGGAACATCCCACGGCCAAAGAGACCCTGTAGTAAGTAGTAAGGAGCCGTGTTCTTCCTTCAATTCCTTGAAGTACCTTTAACTAACTATGACTCTGCATCATCAAAGCTTCCTTCTCATTTGAGAGTAAGCCTGTTCACACACAAATGGTTGGACCAACAATTTTACAAAAGAGATAGGCTCATTCATGGAGCAGGGGCAGACAGAGGCGTCTGGGATGGAGGACAGTGGGAAAGAAACGTTAACTAGAAGGCACACCCGCTCGATTTTAGATCTTACTTCTCTGCCTCTGAACCATGTCATCTTGGGCCAATAAAACATTTTCTCCTTGTGCGCTGATTTCACTGCCCATAAAGTTCGCCTAGTAAAATGCAGACCTAACTTCTAAGAATTGCTATGAAATCAAATGGAGTAATATGGGAAACTATTTTGAAAATCAAAAAGCACAAAGAAATGAATCAATAATGCCACCTGTGGCAGAGTGAAAACCTCTTTTTTATTCCTAATTTCATCCTGACCAGGACTGGATCGATGAGAATCCAGGCTGATCGAATGACAAGCTCAGTATCAACAATGGATGCTTCCCTCACTGACTCACCCTGGACGCAGGTGAGGTCTCAGCTTTCCATGACCCTCAGTGCACATTTCATACGGCCAAGGTTGACATCTCAGCTGACATCCTACTAGGGTGGGGATATTATGAAGTCAAACACATCGGAATTAAAGATGGGAGGTGTTTCCTCAGCAAGAAGCCCATTCATAAACGAAGATGTATCAGGTGTCATCAAAACTAAGACAACAAACAGGGGCCTTCTCTGATGGCACAGTGGTTAAGAATCCGCCTGCCAGTGCAGGGGACACAGGTTCGAGCCCTGGTCTGGGAAGATTCCACCTGCCGCGGAGCAACTAAGCCCGTGTGCCACAACTACTGAACCTGCGCTCTAGAGCTCGTGAGCCACACCTACTGAGCCTACGTTCTAGAGCCTGTGAGCCACAATTACTGAAGCCCATGCGCCTAGAGCCTGTGCTCCACAACAAGAGAAGCCACCGCAATGAGAAGCCCGCACACCGCAACAAACAGTAGCCCCCGCTCGCTGCAACTAGAGAAAGCCCACGCACAGCAACGAAGACCCAACACAGACAAAAATAAATAAATAAATAAATTCCTCTTTTAAAAAAAAGAACGAAACTAAGACAACAACAGCTGTAACACACGTGACTATTTTATATGCCGTTAACAAGGAAAAAGGACATGTTCATTTATAATTCAAGATTACATCAGTTGTAAGAAAAATACATTTAAACATGGGAAAACATGCACTTTATGACCAGTATGAAAAATTGTAGTAGCTTATCATGTTTCTTAAGGTTTTATAAAAGTAAGAGGAAGGGGCTAATGGCTAGTTAATAAACTAAAGCAATGAAGTACCATCTATCTATGTCTCTATCACGGAAAATAACATGTTTCATAAAAGGACACATGAGAAATCATCCCTTATGATTCAGATCTAGGCTTGAGAGACATCCACAGCCTTGGGCTGTCATTTATCCTGAACATTAAAAGGGGAACAGAGTGTCCTCTGTGCCAGAACTGCCTCTTTTTTCTGTAAGCTACATCAGGATCCCAAAGGGTTCTTGAGACAAGATGTTTATCTTAATTTGCCCCCAAAGATTCATACTGGAGACATTCCCAATGAATGCTGATGGTGACTTCTGTCAGAGGTCATATGCTATCCAAAAGCAGAAAACATATTCTGGAGTGAACCCCTATGATGAGTTAATAAATGTGAAGAATTAAAAAAAAAAGATTCCTGTTCTAATATACTTCACTATGTCATCTAAAAAAAGAACATTGTTAACTCTGCCATCAGCCTGAAAAAGTAGCAAAAGTAGAACTGTATAGATAGTCATATGAGAAGTTAAAGAGATCAATACATGAGGAGGCCATGAATGGATTCTAGGTATGTTATTATTAACATGCCCCTGAAAATCTTTTCCACATAGCAGAACTTCATGACTAAAATTACCAAGAAAATACTTTATGTCTAGAAATTGGTGCTGGTAATACAGGCTAAGAAATCGTGACAGTCTGAATGGTTAGGTAGGTTGTGTGATATCATTATGACTGTGGTTCTTCTTCTTAGAGCAGGAGTTGGAACACACTTTCTGTAAAGGGCCAGACTTCCTGTAAAGTTTCCACTTTGTGGACCATATGATATATCACAACTGCCCAACTCTGCTGTTGTAACACAGAAGCAGCCATACATGATATATTAAAAAAAAAAAAACTGGTTTGGCCAAGTTCCAATAAAACTTTACTTACGAAAACTAGAGGCAGACCAGGTTTGCTGTGTGGGGTGTGGTTTGCAAGCTCATGCCTTAGAAGATAAAGCTCAGACCATCTTGCAAATATACGCATTGGGCCAAAGATATCTAACAGTCTAGTTGTTTCTGTTGGAGCAGAATAAAACCTGGAAGTCCTTCTGGGTCCGAACTCTTACCAAGGGAAAGCTTAGCTTCCTGACAATATGGAACTTGTACGCATTCTTAATACATAATGTGGTAACCAGGGGCATGGACGGGTCTGTCTCAATGAATGACTAGCCTTAAAAATACTGAAACAGGGACAAGCCCTTTCAGGATTCCGTCTGTTTAAGCATAATAGTCAGACATTTACTGCAAAATAAAACAGAAGCAAAAAAGCGCAGAGAGAGATAAGAACAATCGAAGCAGCTAAAATTGCACATTAAGGCTTTGAGTTATTGGACCAGCGGGCTGAGGTCTCTCCACAAAGTCCCTCACATTAACTGGCCTCTGTTTTCCCCACCTTTCAAGTTCCAATTAACCTTTCTGCCAACAGCAGATCACAATTTGTACACACGAGTCCCATTTTAATAAACCTATGTGGTTCAGATGTCCTCACGGTTATTTCAGAGAGAACGGCAATTACAGAAGCCCACTATCACATCTGGAATTTCAGGGAGAAAGGTTTCAATTATATCTCCCTTCTCAGGGATCAGATGTAAAACTATCAACACAGAGTCAGTGATATTAAGGGATAATGTGTTTACCAAGCGAACAGCAGGGCACATCTTGTTCCTCTAGATTCTACAGCAGCATATATATGTACAGTTTGTGTACAGAACAGAATACAAAATAAAGTAGGACTGCACTTTATAGAATGTAGGAGACACAGGGATGGCCTTATTGTCCTTGTCTTTGCACAGATTCATCAGTTTTGTTTATTGCTTGTTTGTTTCCATTTCTGATCAAACGTCTCTGTTCTATGTCTCAAGAGACCTGAATCCCTCCACAGCCTAGAATGAGCCCCACCGAGTCATGACCTGCGCTGATGTAATCACCTCCGTGTGTGTGTGTCTGCTTCTAACCAACAGAATGTGGCCAAGGTGAAGAACTGTCACTCCTGAGATTATGTTGTGTTATATAAAATTCCGTCTCAGCAGACTGGAAATCAGGATTATGGCCTTAAAGAAGTACATAGCTGTTTTGTGACCTGCCAATGAAGGCGGCCACATGGGGAGGGACCACAGGCAACTTCTAGGAGCTAAGAGTGCACTCCAGCCAAGAGTCACCAAGGAAACAGGACCGCAGTCCTACAACTGCAAGGAAGTGAATTCTGCTGACAATTGCAATGAGCTTAGAAGCAGATTCTTCTACAGTCGAGCCCCCAGATGAGAATGCAGCCCAGCCAACACCTTGATTACAGACTTGACAGATGCTGGGCAGAGAATGCAGTTAAGCTGTGCCCAAACTCCTGACCCAAAGAAACTGTGTGCTGTGTTCAGCCACTAAGTTTGGGGGTCATTTTTTATGCAGGAAGAGGTACGTAATATAAAGAAACATTCATGTGAATGGCAGGTAAGCATGTTTCCTGGGAAAGTTTGGATTGGATCCCTAAAGAAGCCTGAAGATATTCTGGAAAACCTGCAGTGTAATATGTCAGCTCCCTTGAGGGAGGGTAGAAGCCATGATTTATGCTCCTCTGCGTCATCTCCAACGTCCAGAAAAGGACGAGATACAAAAAGACATAGGAGAGCTCTTCTATCCGATTTGACACTAAATCATTAGCTTAGCTGTGTGTGTCAGTAGCAGAGCAATTGGCTATGTAACTTCAAATACCTGCCAGTCCTATGTATTATCGGAAGCATTTTAAAGTTCACTCTACTACAAAATGCTTCCGAAGACTTCACTTATGGTAAAACCCTCATCCCCCAGGTACTTCCGGCAACAGATGTCATTATGTAAGTTTGCAAATCACCCATATTCCAGCCAGTCACAAAATGCTGAGTAGAAACTTTTGGAGCAAAATAAAACTGAGATTAGGAAGATCACGTACTGATTACGTTGGCAGTTGAGAAACACTTCCATTCTAGCTTTCCAAAACAACACTAAACACTTTTCTAAAATAACCCTGTAACACAGTGAGCCCCTGTAACCGTCCAAGGGGAATCCAGCCACAGCAGCACATGGACATGGGGAGAGGGGTCAGAGATGGAGCTGAGAGGCAGTCTTGCCACCTGCAGTGGGTGAGCCATGTGACTTGATAATTTCCAGCTTCCCAGGCCTCCACGCTTCCACACACAGCTCTGTGGACTTACAGGGTGCCCTGCTTATCTCCACGCTTGTCGGGAAGGTCAGACGGTATCAGGACTGAGGATGTATTTCACGCACCTTAAGACTGATGGAGCTGGGGCTTCCTTGGTGGCTCAGTGGTTAAGAATCTGCCTGCCAATGCAGGGGACACAGGTTCGATCCCTGGTCCGGGAGGATCCCACATGCTGTGGAGCAACTAAGCCCGTGCGCCACAACTACTGAGCCCACGAGCCACAACTACTGAGCCCATGTGCCACAACTACTGAAGCCCACGCACCTAGAGCCCGTGCTTCACCACAAGAGGAGCCACGGCAGTGAGAAGCCCGTGCACCGCAACGAAGAGCAGCCCCCACTCGCCACAACTAGAGAAAGCCCACGCACAGCAACGAAGACCCAACACGGCCAAAAATAAATTAATTAATTAAAAACAAACAAAAAACTGATGGCGCTGTTATGACCCCAGGCCCACAGGCATGTTTGCAGAATGGAATCTGTGTGCCCTCCAAGGTGAAACGCAGGCAACAGGACCACCTTGGCAGCTCCCGCACGGGGGCGGGACCAGACCACTGTGTCTGTTTGGAGAAGCTCGGAAGTGCCCTACCAGCCCCCCATTCCACTCAAAGAAGCCCTGCAGCGTCGTTTCCCTCTGATGCCGCACGGGCATGTCTTCTGGCATTCCCTCGCCACCACCCTCCACGGTGTTGCTTTGGTCCCCAGAGTGGACTCTTCCAACTCTCGTGCTCACGGCCCTTGCGGGCTTTCCGACCGCTCTTACTCTGAGCGGCCACCGTGCCGTCAGCCTGGCTGCTTCACGGCAGGTCCCTGGGTCCCTGGTTTGCCCTGGAAGAGACAGTGCAGCAAAGCAGCCCTCCCCCTCTTCAGCACAACTGATGATTTTAGACAGTGGTTGTCTGGGACAGCAACGCTCTATCATCTACCTGAGCGCATGGGGAAAGTAAGGCGCCTTGCATACGGGAAAACGTGGGCAAGCCTCAGCCCAGAGTATGGGCTGCCCAGAGGGTGAACAGCCAGGTGAAAATCTCTGAGAAACCCCACCACTAATAAAAGGGTGGCTTCCTCCAAAAGCATGAGAATCATCATGCCGAGAATCACCCACAGAAGAGCCATAATGTGAGGTGGGAGGAGGGCAACAGCTTGAACCCTTCTTCATTGGTGCTAAAAAAAAAAGTTTTACTGTCTGATTAACTAATAACGGAAGCAGTGGGTGGCTAGGTTTTAAGAAGTCTCGAGAATTTTTTTAAGGTGAATTTACACACACATGCACACACACACACACCTGAAGGAAAGTGAACTTCCCCAGCCCCAGAACATGATGCCCTCCCATGCCAAGGACCCACTGGCACGTGGTCAGCCTGCAGTTGCGTCCCGAGTGTCCGTGGCTGTGTACGGGGCCTCTTACCTCACAGAAGCTCTGGCACTGCTGCTTCCGCAGGTCCCAGGACACCTTGCAGGGCTCCAGGCACTAGGAGAGATGAACAGTGAAAACCAATCAGTAAACACGGGAAAGAAAGAAAGCCCAAAAGGAAAGAACCCGCCTGTGCACACTCCTGACTTCTCAGGGCCTACTTTTCCTAGTGACCTTAGGAAATCCAATCAATCAGCAGCTCATCGTAACTGTGTGTATCATAGGAATCCGAGCCAAGGGCATCATGACCGAGCAGGGACAGAAAGACATACGCTTCCACACAATCGAGAAAGGAAAGCTGCAGCGTCTGGAGGCGACATGCAGGAGAAGCAGGTGTATTCAGTGTCAGGCTCAGCACTTTGGATGCTTATTTTTATTCAGTAAAAAATAGTTTCTAAAGGCTGTTGTTACAGATGAATTTTTTCCTCATCAACCTTAACGATAACTTGCTTTTAAACTGACAACAGAGGGCTATGTTTTGAATATTCTTCTGTAAGTGACTGAAGTATTGCATTAAATATATGTATAGGTATATATATATATATATATATATTTCTATATATCACACCCATTATTGTTAACTTATGTGTTTATCTCAGTGAATCCAGCAGCATTCCCATTTACGCAGTTTACTCTATTAAAATGTATGGAGTAAACCTGAATATGAGACTCTGCCATAAGAGATTCAGAATACCGTTTGAATACATATATATAATTTACACATATGATTTAATAAATCAAAGATAATAGCCGGGATCCACTGTTCAGTAACAAGTGTAATAATTAATAATATATTATTGAATGAACAAAGTATATATACATGTAAACGTAGGTTTTATACACATACTACTATATATAACGTATAATTATAACACTTAAAATATAGTACTATACATACTATCTATATAATACATTGTAATAAATAAGACATAACAGCCAGGCCTCATGATTGAAATGAAAATCTTACATTCACATGAATGGATATTTGATTCTCCAAATTATATTCTAATGCAAATTTTAATTAGTACAAATTAATCATCTCGTAGAGTTAAATGACAGTTATCTAAATATTGGCACACCCTGGTTCCCATAAGCTCATGATTATTCTATGTATCTGACTTTCATTACTGATAAATTTTCCAGTTGGTATCAAAATTCTCAGTTAAATTTCAGACATATATAATGTAGAATTCAGAACATACACCTGTACTATATTTTCACTCTACTTTCTAGTAACCTCCCTGTTGTCAAATAAATACACAGTTTAAAGATGAACTGGAAGACTCTATGGTGAAATTTACTTTGCAAATGTCCATTGCTATGTTTTTCGATCAAAAAAGCATATATGAAAACAAACTACTGACTGTATCAACTGTCACAGCACTGCTCTCAAAGTGCGATAAATGACCAGTAATATGAGCATCACCTTGGAGTTCATGGGAAAGGCACTAGGCGTACAGAGTCTAGCAAGTTCCCCTGAAAATCTTGGTGCTTACACTAAACTTTAAAAAGAACTGCCTTACTGTGGGAAACATTTCCCAACGTATATGTGTATCAAACCATCACACTGTACACTTTAAACTTACACAACGTTATATGTGTCACTTATATCTCAATAAAGCTGGGGGAAAAAAAGAACTGTAGAATTTGATGAAAACAGAGTCTGTAACGGCTCTTTCTTGGTTCATGTAAGCATCATTTAAGAATCAGTCTACTGCTTGTGAGAATATTCTAGATTTTATATCCTTTAATGTTGCATATGAACAATTCATTTTTAGTTATTTTAATCAAAAAAACTTGAGCTCGTCAATGATGCTTTTCCAAGACCTATATAAGCTTGTCCCAAGTCTGTTAGTGTTCACCTCTTCCAAGCATGTTCTAAAACAAATGTACAATTTTTCACCAATATAACAATTCTAAAAGAATACCATTTTTCTAATAGCAGTGAAATAGTTTAAAACTTGTCTACCTTACATAGTTCAAGAGCTCCCTAAAGAGTGAGTTATGTTTCCTAAAGGTACATCCAGTGCCTTACCCCACAGAGTTATCCTTATTTGTTGCAAGACATTGGCTCCTAGCCTAAAAACTTTACTGGTCATTTAATAAATATGCTTAGACCTAACTCCTTCTCAAGACGACTTGATATGAATAAGTGGCACTCTTTAAAATACCTTGCAATTTTTTCATTTGAAGAAGTGGCCTACAATGGAGCAGGACCACACCACAAGACCTGGGGATTTTTCACGGACAGAGGCTCAGCTACTTACAAGTTAAGTATCTGTCATTTCACTTGGGAAACATCCAACAAGCATTTATTCCATATAAAAACTGTTCAGTGCAATGTGGCTAAAAATGTCTCAGAATAATTATGTGATTCTTGCTTTCTGTCATTGCTGAAAATGTAAATTATGAAAACAAGATACTACACGTATACAGTTGCATTTTCATAACTAGAGACATGCATGAGTGCATTAAAAAAGTCAGTCCTTTGTGATGTCCATGATTCCAAATAACCATATTCCTGACAACTTGTGGAATAAATGCCTTATAAAAACTAGATATCATTTACAAAAGTGGGCATACTTCTGAAATGCTAACAACAGCAATACATAATGCACTTGTCTTCCTGTTAATCCAGAATCTCCATCTGTCAAGTCTAGCATTGGTATATACCATTCATTTAAAGTTCTATTTTAATTGCATGCTTGCCTCATTTCTAGTCACCACTAATCAGGAGCAGCTAAAGATACGTCTCAAAACGCTACTAATGACAGCCAACATTTTCCTTTAGTAATCCTCTGTGAAAACTACCTGACAAGAACAGCCTAGATGTAAACATTTATGTAAATCTTGGCAGGATAAATTTTCCAAAGCTCTATTTCTTTACGGTGCTACTGGCCAGGTGAAATGATTTCAACAAAAGCCAAAGAGGAAAAAAATGACGGCCATTTCTCTCACACTTTGAACAAGAAGAAAACACTTTCTATTTCTCCAAGTAATAATAATAATAAAGTACTGCTAAAAAAAGGTAGTCGTAAAACTCGCTTCCATGTGTGAAGGGAGTAGAAGTAATACCACAAGCAAACAACTGCAACTCTTAAGGGCCGTGATCACATACTGCGTCAAACTACAAAAACAAACAAACAAACAAAAACAGTAATCAAAGTTAGTATTTTAGCAAGTGGTTTAGCCTTTCAAATTTCAGGCTGATCAACTGTTTGAAATCATTTCCTCCTAGGCTACTGCTTCAAGCCCAGTGAAGAAAAACTTCACATTTCAGAGAAACTTAAAAAAAAAACAACTCTGAGCCAGCTAATCACATTGATCATCATTTGGAATGTAGCTATCAATTTTTTTTTTACTTAATCTAGAAAGATGCATTCACAATATCACTTGCTCAGATGATAACTGTATATTAAATTTATATTTTTTAAATGTTCAGTAATAGAGATTGGTTCAAGATGGTGCAGTGAAAGGACAAGTACTCCCTCCCTCTTGCAAGAGCAACAGAAACACAACTAACTGCTGAATAATCATCGACAGGAAGACCCTGGAACTCACCAAAAAAGATACCCCACATCCAAAGATAAAGGAGAAG
Source organism: Delphinapterus leucas (assembly GCF_059928025.1). NCBI lineage: Eukaryota > Metazoa > Chordata > Mammalia > Artiodactyla > Monodontidae > Delphinapterus > Delphinapterus leucas. The sequence goes on along the minus strand of NC_143150.1, from coordinate 128,503,385 downwards.
CCACAATGGGACAGGAGGATGGGCGCAATCACGATAAAATCAAATCTCGTAACCACTGGGGGGGGGGGGGGTGACTCACAAACTGGAGAATAATTATACCACAGAAGTCCACCACCCGAATGAAGTTCTAAGCTACATGTCAGGCTTCCCAACCAGGGGGTCAGGAAATGGGAGGAGGAATTCCCAGAGAATCAGACTTTGAAGCCCACTGGGATTTGATTGCAGGACTTTGAAAGGTCTGGGGGAAACAAAGACACTCTCGGAGGGCACACACAAAGTAGTGTGCACATCGGGACCCAGGGGAAGGAGCAGTGACCCCAGAGGAGACTGAACCAGACCTACCTGCTAGTGTTGGAGGGTCTCCTGCAGAGGCGGGGGAGTGGCTGTGGCTCACTGTGGGGACAAGGACACTGGCAGCAGAAGTTTTGGGAAGTACTCCTTGGCGTGAGCCCTCCTAGAGTCCTCCATTAGCCCCACCAAAGAGCCCAGGTAGGCTCCAGTGTTGGGTCGCCTCAGGCCAAACAACCAACAGGGAGGGAACCCAGCCCCACTGATCAGCAGACAAGCAAGAGGATTAAAGTTTTACTGAGCTCTGCCCACCAGAGCAACAGCCAGCTCTACCCACCACCAGTCCCTCCCAGCAGGAAACTTGTGCAAGCCTCTTAAATAGCCTCATCCACCAGAGGGCAGACAGCAGAAGCAAGAAGAATGATAATCCTGCAGCCTGTGGAACAAAAGCCACGTTCACGGAAAGATAGACAAGATGAAAAGGCAGAGGGCTGTGTACCAGATGAAGGAACAAGATAAAACCCCAGAAAAACAACTAAATGAAGTGGAGATAGGCAACCTTCCAGAAAAAGAATTCAGAATAATGATAGTGAAGATGATCCAGGACCTCGGGAAAAGAATGGAGGCAAAGATCGAGAAGATGCAAGAAATGTTTCACAAAGACCTAGGAGAATTAAAGAACAAACAAACAGATGAACAATACAATAACTGAAAGGAAAACTACACTAGAAGGAATCAATAGCAGAATAACTGAGGCAGAAGAACGGATAAGTGACCTGGAAGACAGAATGGTGGAATTCACTGCTGCAGAACAGGATAAAGAAAGAAGAATGAACAGAAATGAAGACAGCCTAAGAGACTTCTGGGACAACATTAAACACAACAACATTCGCATTATAGGGGTCCCAGAAGAAGAAGAGAGAGAGAAAGGACCCAAGAAAATATTTGAAGAGATTATAGACAAAAACTTCCCTAACATGGGAAATGAAACAGCCACCCAAGTCCAGGAAGTGCAGAGAGTCCCAGGCAGGATAAACCCAAGAAGAAACACACCGAGACACATAGTAATCAAATTGACAGAAATTAAAGACAAAGAAAAATTATTAAAAGCAACAAGGGAGAAACAACAAATAACATACAAGGGAACTCCCATAAGGTTAAGAGCTGATTTCTCAGCAGAAACTCTACAAGCCAGAAGAGACTGACACGATATATTTAAAGTGATGAAAGGGAAGAACCTACAAACAAGATTACTCTACCAGGCAAGGATCTCATTCAGATTCAACGGAGAAATCAAGAACTCTACACACAAGGAAAAGCTAAGAGAATTCAGCACCACCAAACAAGCTCTACAACAAATGCTACAGAAACTCCTCTAAGTAGGAAACACAAGACAAGAAAAGGACCTACAAAAACAAACCCCAAACAATTAACAAAATGGTAATAGGAAGATACATATCGATAATTACCTTAAATGTGAATGGTTTAAATGCTCCAACCAAAAGACACAGGCTCACTGAATGGATACAAAAACAAGACCCATATATATGCTGTCTACAAGAGACCCGCTTCAGACCTACGGACACATGCAGACTGAAAGTGAGGGGACGGAAAAAGATATTCCATGCAAATGGAAATCAAAAGAAACCTGGAGTAGCAATACTCACATCAGATAAAATAAACTTTAAAGAATATTACAAGAGACAAGAAAGGATACTACATAACGATCAAGGGATCAATCCAAGAAGAAGATATAACAATTATAAATATATATGCACCCAACATAGCAGCACCTCAATACATAAGGCAAATGCTAACAGCTATAAAAGAGGAAACTGGTCTTCCCTGGTGGTGCAGTGGTTGAGAGACCGCCTGCCGATGCAGGGGACACGGGTTCATGCCCCGGTCCGGGAGGATCCCACATGCCGTGGAGCGGCTGGGCCCGTGAGCCATGGCTGCTGAGCCTGTGCATCCAGAGCCTGTGCTCCGCAACGGGAGAGGCCACAACAGTGAGAGGCCCGCAACCCCCCCCCCCCAAAAAAAGAGGAAACTGACAGTAAAACAATAATAGTGGAGGACTTTAACACCTCACTTGTTAAATGGACAGATCATCCAGACAGAAAATTAATAAGGAAACACAAGCTTTAAATGACACAATAGACAAGATAGATTTAATTGATATTTATAGGACATTCCATCCAAAAACAGCAGATTACACTATTGTGTCAAGTGAACACGGAACATTCTCCAGGATAGATCACATCTTTGGTCACTAATCAAGCCTTGGTAAATTTAAGAAAACTGAAACTGTATCAAGCTTTTTTTCCAACCATAATGCTGTGAGATTAGAAATAAGTTACACGGGAAAAAATGTAAAAAACACAAACACATGGAGGCTAAACAATACATTACTAAATAACCAAGAGATCAATGAAGAAATCAAAGTAGAAATCAAAAAATACCTAGAGACAAATGACAATGAAAACACAATGACCCAAAACCTATGGGATGCAGCAAAAGCAATTCTAAGAGGGAAGTTCATAGCAATACAATCCTACCTCAAAAAACAAAAAAAATCTCAAAAAAACAATCTAATTTTACCCCTAGGGAGCTAGAGGAAGAAGAACAAACAAAACCCGAAGTTAACAGAAGGAAAGGAATCATAAAGATCAGAGCAGAAGTAAATGAAATAGAAACAAAGAAAACAACAGCAAAGGTCAATAAAACTAAAAGCTGGTTCTTTGAGAAGATAAACAAAACTGATAAACCTTTATCCAGACTCATCAAAGAGGGAGAGGACACAAGTAATATTAGAAATGAAAAAGGAGAAGTTACAACAGACACCGCAGAAATACAAAGCATCACAAGAGACTAACAAAAGCAACTCTGCCAATAAAATGGACAACCTGGAAGAAATGGACAAATTCTTAGAAAGGTATAACCTTCCAAGACTGAACCAGGAAGAAATAGAAAACATGAACAGACAAATCACAAGTAATGAAATTGAAACTGTGATTAAAAATCTTCCAACAAACAAAAGTCCAGGACCAGATGGCTTCACAGGTGAATTCTATCAAACATTTAGAGAAGACACAACACTTCTCAAACTCTTCCAAAAATCTGCAGAGAAAGGAACACTCCCAAACTCATTCTATGAGACCTGATGCCAAAACCAGACAAAGAAACTATAAAAAAAGAAAACTAGAGATTAATATCACTGATGAATATAGATGCAAAAATCCTCAACAAAATACTACCAAACAGATCCAACAACACATTAAAAGGATCATACAGGGCTTCCCTGGTGGCGCAGTGGTTGAGAGTCCGCCTGCTGATGCAGGGGACACGGGTTCGTGCCCCAGTCCGGGAAGATCCCACATGCTGCGGAGCGGCTGCGCCCGTGAGCCATGGCCGCTGAGCCTGCGCGTCCGGAGCCTGTGCTCCGCAGCGGGAGAGGCCACAACAGTGAGAGGCCCACATACCGCGCAAAAAAAAAAAAAAAAGGATCATACACCATGATCAAATGGGATTTATCCCAGGGATGCAAGGATTCTTCAATATATGCAAATCAATCAATGTGATACACCATATTAACAAAGTGAAGAATAAAAACCATATGATCATCTCAATAGATGCAGAAAAAGCTTTTCACAAAATTCAACACCCATTTATGATAAAACCTCTCCAGAAAGTGGGCATAGAGGGAACCTACCTCAACATAATAAAGGCCATATATGACAAACCGACAGCAAACATAATTCTCAATGGTGAAAACGTGAAAGCATTTCCTCTAAGATCAGGAGGAAGACAGGGATGTCCACTCTCACCACTATTATTCAACATAGTATTGGAAGTCCTAGCCATGGCAATCAGAGAAGAAAAAGAAATAAAAGGAATACGAATTGGAAAAGAAGAAGTAAAACTGCCACTGTTTGCAGATGACATGATACTATACATAGAGAATCCTAAAGATGCCACCAGAAAACTACTAGAGCTAATCAATTTGGTTTGAATTTGGTAAAGTTGCAGGATACAAAATTAATGCACAGTGATCTCTTGCATTCCTATACACTAACAACAAAAGATCAGAAAGAGAAATTAAGGAAACAATCCCATTCACCACTGCAACAAAAAGGATAAAATACCTAGGAATAAACCTACCTAAGGAGGTAAAAGACCTGTACTCATAAAACTTTAAGACACTGATGAAAGAAATCAAAGATGACACAAACAGATGGAGAGATATACTATGTTTTTGGATTGGAAGAATCAATATTGGGAAAATGACGATACTACCCAAAGCAATCTAGAGATTCCAGGCAATCCCTATAAAATTACCAATGGCATTTTTTACAGAACTAGAACAAAAAATCTTAAAATTTGTATGGAGACACAAAAGACCCTGAATAGCCAAAGCAATCTTGAGGGAAAATAATGGAGCTGGAGGAATCACACTCCCTGACTTCAGAATATACTACAAAGCTACAGTAATCAAGAGAGTATGGTACTGGCACAAAAACAGAAATACAGATCAATGGAACAGGACATAAAGCCCAGAGATAAACCCATGCACTTATAGTCAACTAATCTATGACAAAGGAGGCAAGGATATACAATGGAGAAAAGACAGCCTCTTCAATAAGCAGTGCTGGGAAAACTGGACAGCTACATGTAAAAGAATGACATTAGAACACTCCCTAACACCATACACAAAAATAAACTCACAATGGATTAAAGACCTAAATGTAAGACCAGACACTATAAAACTCTTAGAGGAAAACATAGGAAGAACACTCTTTGACATAAATCACAGCAAGATCTTTTTTGACCCACTTCCTAAGGTAATGGAAATAAAAACAAAATAAACAGTGGGACCTAATGAAACTTCAAACCTTTTGCACAGCAAAGGAAACTATAAACAAGATGAAAAGACAACCTTCAGGATGGGAGAAAATATTTGCAAACAAATCAACAGAAAAAGGATTAATCTCCAAAAAATATATAAACAGCTCATGCAGCTCAGTATTAAAAAAACCAACAACCCAATCAAAAAATGGGCAGAAGACTTAAATAAACATTTCTCCAAAGAAGACATACAGATGGCCAAGAAGTACATGAAAAGCTGCTCAACGTCACTAATTATTAGAGAAACACAAATCAAAACTACAATGAGGTATCACCTCACACCGGTTAGCATGGGCATCATCAGAAAAGCTACAAACAACAAATGCTGGAGGGGGTGTGGAGAAAAGGGAACCTCTTGCACTGTTGGTGGGAATTTAACTGATACAGCCACTATGGAGAACAGTATGGAGGTTCCTTAAAAAACTAAAAATAGAATTACCACATGACCCAGCAATCCCACTACTGGGCATATACCTGGAGAAAACCATAATTCAAAAAGGCACATGCGCCCCAATGTTCACTGCAGCACTATTTACAATAGCCAGGTCATGGAAGCAACCTAAATGCCCATCGACAGACGAATGGATAAAGAAGATGTGGTACATATACACAATGGAATATTACTCAGCCATAAAAAGGAACGAAATTGGGTCATTTGTAGAGACATGGATGGACCTAGAGACTGTCGTACAGAGTGAAATAAGTCAGAAAGAGGAAAACAAATATCATATATTAATGTATATATGTGGAATCTAGAAAAATGGTACCGATGAACTGGTTTGCAAGGCAGAAATAGAGACACAGATGTAGAGAAAAAATGTATGGACACCAAGGCGGGAAAGCGGCGGGGGTTGTTGTTGTTGGTGGGATGCATTGGGAGATTGGGATTGACATGTATACACTAATACATATAAAATAGATAACTAATAAGAACCAGCTGTATAAGAAAAATAAATAAATTCAAAAAAAAAATTAGAGATAAATCTGATTAAAAAATGTCAAGACCTATATGCTGAAAACCCAAAATACTTCTAGGTGAACTTAAAAAATAAATAAATAAAAAATAAAATGTACCGTAATATAAAACATGTTCATACAATATTCCACTCATGGCATAGTGAGCAATGAGACTTTGTGACATTTACTACGTTTACTACAATATTCTTATCATTTGGTTGCAGCTCAATAAACACCTGCTGAATAAATTTATTGATAAATTGAAATGTTTTCATAACCAGTACTTAGGACTGGGATACCCAAGTACTTCCAGAGACGAAGCAAATAATGAGGAAGAGTGAAGGGGGTAAATTTTGGATAACTGGGGTGACAAAAAGAATGGGAAACTGGAGAGGTCAGCCTATATCCAGGGAACACCTGCTCTTTACTGCCTTCTGGTTGTCTTCCAGAATTGCCTGACACTCAAACTTTACAGAGAAGCCAATGATGTGGAATTTATATAAACTCTTACAACTTTTAAATATATTGTACAACACTGTACAGGTCTTTTTTTATTGTAATTAATTTATATCATAATATACTAGACGGAATCCCCTGGTGGTCCAGTGGTTAGGACTCCATGCCTCCACTGCAGGGAGCCCAGGCTTGATCCTGTAAGCCGCATGGCGTGGCTAAAAAAAAAAAAAAAAAAGATAGGTAAATTTTTTAAATTGCTCTAAGTAAGCGGTTCTGAAATGGGAGTGATTTTGTATTCCCAGGGGACATCTGGCAATGTGTGGAATCATTTCGTTATGATTAAGGGGAGAGGTGCTGGCTTCTTGGGGGTGAGGCCAGGGATGCTGCTTCAACGTCCTCCAGGGGCCAGACAGCACTCACATGATTAAAAATTATCTGACTCCAGATGTTAACAGTGCCAAGGTTGAGAATTTTTGAACAACATGCAAAGGAACCACAGTAACAGAGCTGGTCCTGAGAAACAACTTCCCCAGGATGGAGGAGTAAATGCTCCTCAGGACCATGACCTGCAATCATGGAACAATTCTATACATTTTGGCCACATCCATCCTTCTAAAACACCGTTTTGAAGATGTGAGGTCACTGATACAATTAGCCAATAATTATCGAATTTAACCTAAAGTACATGGTTTTACATTCAAAACGTCTGGTCAGGCAGCAAATCCTGTCCAACCAGCTCCTTCAACCTCCTGTGAATTGCTTCCAGCGAAGCTGGTTGCTTTTCTGTTCCCCCAAAACAAGATCCTTTCTAATTCCACTCTGTTATGATATGTCTTCCTTACAGACAAGCTATTCCGTCCTTCTCCACTCAGCTCAGTAGCTCCTTCAAACCATCTATTTTTGGCCACTGCTGTCCCCACAGCACACACTGATTTGCCCTCTCTGCAACCATGTAGCATTTAGAGTTCCCCCCAAGAATTCTCACATTTCCGACTGATTTGTGGAGCCTATGACTTGTATTAAAGTTACACTACCTCCAGATCCTCTTGAGGAGGGAATACGTCTGCTAACCCTTTTATAATCCCTCACAAGGCATATGGAACTGAACATGCAAACAAGAGAACAGATTATAAAAAAACAAGCCATGTGCACCATGGAATTGAAAGCCTTGGTTTGAGCCCTAACTTGGCCATGTGTCTAAATCTACAACTGAGAAAATCACATTAACTATTTAGCCTCAGCTTGATAATTCAAATATGAGAACATAATCATCCATATTAACTTGTTAAACTATTACTGAATGTGAGAGAATCTTTACAGATTTATGGAGCACGTTTAAAATGATTTGTTCAGTGGAGCCTCATAACAACAAAACTACGGAAGTGTGTAAAATTAGGTACTATTATTCTCACATTTTAGAGAGAGGAAATTGCAGTTTAGAGAGGCTGAGGAAACAAAGCAAGCGACTGTGGGTGAGGCTATGGGAATTGGAATTTGGAGCCACGCGTTGGCACACTCCAAGGAATGTTATTTCCATTATAAAGCACTGCCCCATTTACGCCACATGCTACAAGAGCTTAAAGAGATGCGATATGTGACAGGGATTTGGAAACTGAAGAGCGGTCTGCAAATCTATGAGATTACTAAATTATTATGATCCCAAGGAGGATTCAGCTCCAGAAGGCCCTAGGTGCTACAAATTCCAAGGTATTTATGTATACCACAGACAAAGAGATCCCGCTCTTCCGAGCCAAAGTACTGACAAAGAGGAAAATTATTGATAGTGCTTTGGTGAACTACCATCTGGACAGTTTAGTACAAAGTTCCACACCTTACACTTAACCCAAAACTTTCACGCCGAAGTACAGAAAAGGAAATGATATTACCTAAGTGGCGATCGCAAAAAAATTCTGAGGCAAAAAAGTTTCCTGTAAAATTCAAACGTTCACACATGCCCAATCCTCACGGAAACAGAACCCATAATTACATTATGCTAAATAGACCGGACGCACGTTAAAACACGGCAGCCAGCGTTCCATACTTTCCAACCTGTTCAAATGAACTTCTGCTAAATCAATGAGTGTGGATTCGTATTTCCTATGTGCTAAGTGCTCATCGACTCACCAAGGTGGGGGAAATCTGGTCGAAATTTGTTCCGCCTTGAGGTTGTCTATAATCTCCATGGGAGAAAAGCAGGCAAATAAATCAGTCTACAGCAACAAAGTATAAGATAAGTGATGGAAGAATAAAGTCCCATAAGAAACCGAAGAAGTGGTATGTTGTTCCATATGGGATAACTGGAGAGGGTTTCACAGAACTGAGGGCTCATGGATTAGCTTAGAAGAATGAGGAGGACCTGATCAATGGTAAACAGATTTGGGGCTTGGACAATGTCGTAGATATGTGGAGTGTGAGAGCTAAACAAGAAGATGCAATAAAACACAAGGCTAGGAAGATGGCCCTTGGAATTCAATAAGAGCCACTGACAGTCTTGGAAAGGAGTTGCTCGCCCCATCTGTGCTTAAAATGACTTGTGTGTTAGAATAGGAGATGGATTACGGAGGCAAAACACGCAGCAAATGAAACCAGAGCAAAAGCTTTTACAATTTCTTCCAAACCTTCTCTCCAGCACTTCTAGCGCCAATATGCCATTTGGATGGAAGAGGGCACTGGGTGAAAGGAGAAGAAAAAATCAACCTATGAAAGGCAATGTGGGAGAAGTGAGAATGGGAAAGGCACCCAACTTTCTAACCTCAATCGGAAAGGAGCTGACTGCGTCAATATGACGGAGGGTGCAGGTGAAACAAACATGGGGCAAGAGGTGGAATTAAGCGTTTAACATGATGAGTTTGAGCTGTCAAGTGGATATACAGGGAAGGATGCCCAGCAAGCTACTGGAATTATGGATACACAGTTCTGGAGAAAGGGTAAAGCTAATGACGAGCATTTACAGGTTTCTTTTCTCTTTCTTTCTGCATCATTCATTCCTTTCTTTCATAAACATGTGCTGAATTCCATCACCACAGCGTCATGCTAAGTGATGGTTCTGTTAAATTTATGAATTACACACACACACACACCTGCCTTCAAGTTCTTCACAGTCTAGAAAGGTAAACAAGGCGTGTTCACTTTTAAGCAAAAGTCCAAGATACATGTCAAAAGGAAGCAGAGAAAATATGAAGTTGGCATGTCAAGAATTTGGGGAGCTGGGATATATGAGAGCTAGAATGGCAACACTGAGGCAATCTCACAGGTCAGCAAAAGGTTTTTGTGTGATCTATCTTGCCCCCTCTTCTGTATTTGTGCCCGGGGAGACTGAAAAAGAAGGGACTGGAACATATTGGTAGGCAGAAAATAAAGGATCAGGTGGAGGGGGTCTGACTGAAGATGTAGGAGAAATGGGAAATAATCAATAGATCCATGTCCCAGAGGATGTGCAGGGGTTACAACGTGGAAACACAGAATTTTAGAAAGGCAAGCATCTTTGATGGCATCTAACTCAACCCTACACCTTCCAGATTTGGGAACTAAAACATCTTTACAGGAGCAATGGCTGGGTAGCAGTATTCAAGTCCAGGGCTCCATTTGTCATTGGACACAGACCATTCAATTCACTGCTGAGCTTAGAGGATGTAAGAATCTGGAGGCAGAGACACACAACAATGGTCATGAGAAGCACATTCTGTCCATAGTTTTCCAGTGTGGTGAGAAAGCGTTGATGATTAGATGTGTCTGCCCTTCTAGGGGCAATTCTGGTGACTGAACTTGAGAGGTCCTGAGTTGATAGACAACACAGGTGAGGGACACAGAAACTGACGATTCCAGCCAGGTCTGAGGTTTCTGATACATGAAAGAGTAACATTTGCCCAAGAGGATTCTTTCAGAATAAAAACTTTAATGACCACGTTTTTAAATGCCTGTATGTAGTAGGTACTCAGTGAATGAGATTCCCTTCCATTTCTAGAAGACCAATAAGGAGAATTAATTTTAGTTCTTTCATATTTCCCTGATACCTACCTTTGTTTCTTTTAATTAAAGAAGAAAATAAATCTTCTTTTAATTCTAGTCTCTCAAGCATGTTCCAATAACGGTTTTAAAAATGCCAATTTTTTGCCCAAATTCCAACAGCTATGGATGGGTGGGGTGGCATGTTCCTGCGTATGTGGCCGGAAGGTGGAATCAGAAGGAAAATTCTGAGACTAGAGCACCGTATGTTTTATAGGACATATGGTATGCTCTCACACAAAAGAATTTTCTGTTGACTAAAAAAAAGTTAAATAGTGATTTATATATTTTTTTTGCGTTACGTGGGCCTCTCACTGTTGTGGCCTCCCCCGTTGCAGAGCACAGGCTCTGGACGCGCAGGCCCAGCGGCCATGGCTCACGGGCCCAGCCGCTCCACGGCTTGCGGGATCCTCCCGGACCGGGGCACGAACCTGCGTCCCCTGCATCGGCAGGCGGACCCCCAACCACTGCGCCACCAGGGAAGCCCAGTGATTTATATTTAATTTTTGTCTAGATGGTTGCCTGGACGTAAAGAATAAATTTGGGGTTCCATACACAAAAAAATCCACTTTTCACTTCATACAGGTATATACTCATAGCATAAGTTTCCAAAGACCTCTTCTGTTTTCTGAATTAATGGCAGCAAGTTTCTCTAGGAAACTGTAGATCTGTTTTTTAGATGGAAGTGGTTTTTTCCCCAATATATTTCCTGAAATATGTGCACCATACTGGCTTTAGAAGTATTCACGGACTCCCTCCAGCTCTAAATTGGAATAGAAATTGTTACAATCCTGTTGTGTCAAAAAGTGTACCGTGTCTTGCCAAAATAATGAAATCTTTTGGCAGTCAGCCCACGGAAGTACAGCTGAACGATGAGCAGAGCCTAAACCCGAGAGGAATCGGCGTGCCAGCCCAGCACAATGATGTCACACCTCAGACATCTCACATCACAAGTCAACTTGCTCTGAAACACTCAAAGGGTATTTACTCTCCTGCCACGATGCTTATCAAGGAATCTGGGCCTCATTTTATCACAACTGCTGTTCACAATAAAGGGAATTCTAACATCAAGAGCTCTTTTAGTTTCAGTGAAAGTATTTAGAAACAAACAAACAAAAAACAATTAAAACGGAAAAAAGAAACGAATCGAGGTAGTTATTATCAGAAAACCATTCTGTCACTGTCATTCTTTCTCATACTGTTATGCCTATCGTTCAGTCTCTTGAAATAGATCCGTCAGGGGATTCTGTATCATTAAAGGCCAAACAGACTTTCTTAGCAACCAGATTTTCCACCTGGTCATCTGCTATGGCATTTTGGCATAGTACTGAAGTGCCAAATAGCCCACGGTCACTTCTCAAATTAAAAAGATACTATGTATACCTGTATACATACCTGTAACTTATATAATACTGTGCATCAAATATAGTTCAATTAAAACTTCTTGTAATAAAAAGTTTTTAAAAATAAAGGTAAAAAATATTAATAATGAAGAGAAAGTGACAACTTTACCGTGGAGAAACCTGGAGATAATACCTTAACTAAGTGATAAAGGATACATCTCCAGGAACAGGGAAACCCGCCTGGTGTGCCCCTGATGTGATACACTAGTAAAAACAAAGCATCACCATCATGGAGGCAGTGTCCTGCCCAAAGGGCACAACCTGAATTGAACCATGAGGAAGTATCGGACAAATCCAGAATGAGGCGCCTCGTACGAAGCAACAAGCCTCTAGTCTTAAAAAATACCAACATCGGGAACTCGCTGGCAAGACGATGGACTAGAAGGACGTGAGCTCACCCCTTCTTAGGAAAACTCCAAAATCAGAAAAACAAAAACAAACAAACAAAAACACTGGAACCTACCAAAAAAGACCCTACATCCAAAGACAAAGAAGCCATGACGAGACGATTCCTTTCTAAGAACTGGTCTCTCATCTTTGTATCTGTGTGGTCAGTATTGGCAGGACTTTGAATTTACCCACATTAAAATTCATATTATTAGTTTCAAAAAGAAAAAAAAACCCAATATCATGAGAGGCAAAGAAGGGCTGAGGATTGCTTCCAGATGAAAGGAGAGTAAAGACATGTGACAATTAAACGCAAAGCATGCTGATGGGCTAGATCCTGAAATCTGAGAAAACAATGCCAGACAGGACATTATTCACACAATTAGTGAAATTTAAAATTCAGACCAAATGGGAGATCTTAAGATTACATCAATGTGAAATTCTCTGAATTTGATTATTCCACGGCAGTTATGCAAGAGATGCATGCTGAAACATTTAGGCGTAAAGAGTCATGATGTCTGCAACTTACTTTTAAATGGTTGGGGAAAAAAATAACAATTGTAAGTGCACACATACACCTATATCTATCTATCTAGAGAGAGAGAGAACGTGATAAAGCAAATAAAACTTAACTGGTAAATCTAGATTGGGGTCAGAAACTAGAAACCAGGGACCAAATGTGACCCACCATCTGTTTTGGTAAATAAAATTTATTGGAACACAGACACACCCATTCACTTATGTATTGTCACTGGTTGCTTTTGTGCTACAACAGCCGAGTTGAATAGTTGAAACAATCTGTAGGGCCAAGAAAGGCAAAAATATTTATGTCTTTGTCAGAATGTTTGCTGTACCCTGATCTAGATGAAAGATATATGGAAGTTCTCTGTCCTATTCTCGTAACTTTTCTGAAGTGTTCTAAATGAAGTTAAAAATGAATAGACCAAAACAACAAGGTCCTACTGTAGAGCACAGGGAACTATATTCAATATCCTGAGATAAACCATAATGGAAAAGAATATAAAAAAGAAGGTATATATGTGTATAACTGAGTCACTTTGCTGTAGAGCAGAAATTAACACAACATTGTAAATCAACTGTACTTCAAACTTTAAAAAGTGAACACATCAAGTAATCTTAAAATTACTCAAAATCACAAATTTTCTTCAGCAGCCATCACTGAAATCTATTATGGACATAGACCTATGGGCAAAAGGTGATTTTAAAATTAGTAAAGCAGTTATAAACAAGTTGTGGGAAGAAATGGAGACTTAGAGACAAAGGCTTGAGACCCGAAACCTCATAGTGACTGAGGGGCACATCTTCCCACAGAATGGTTAACAAAAACCGTCTAGGCTCTGCAAAGTTGTATCTAACAGGTTCTATAAACAGGTGGTTTAAGGACAGCCTCAGGAACCCTGATGGCGCTGAGACTGGAGCAGCCCCGTCATCCTGGAGTCCCAGGGTAATTCCATGGGGGGGGAGGGGGCGTGCGACGACCCCAATCATCCCAGCCCCTTGTCTCGGTTTCTGATTATAAACACAGGAAATGAGTTCACTCAGCCCTGTGGTCCAATTTGCCTCTGAAAATGTCCCTCCCTCCTTTGTACTAAAGGAACCATTCTTACAACATCAAAGCAAAACGTTTCTCACAATGCAAGTAGGAAATGAGTATAACCTACTTATTTTGCCGTTGCAAACCATTCAATGAGACGTCCTGCGTAATTATCAGCTTCCAGCAGTGTTTGCACATGCTGCCTAAATTCATACCTAAATTCTAAAATCAGCAGAATCGGCCCATCCCTATTACAAGTCTAACGAGGAAAAACCGATCCTGGTGTTTGGCCAACGCAGGGATGTAACAGAAGGGTGTGTTCCATTTCCTCATCCTAACTTGAACATTTCCCTAAGGACACTTGAGAATGGGCCCTCAGTGGGATATGGACTGCAGAAGCAGACAGCCCAACCAAATGAGGTACACGACAAGACAGCCTTTCCTCTGGGAAAATTAAAAATGTATATTTCATCAGGGCGCTCAGCAAATCAACAATGGATGGAGAATATTATCTCTACGTCATTTCAAAGCCAGATATCTCCCTCTCTCTCACGCACGCGCACACACACACACACACACACACCGTTTTTTATTATAGTTCGATTACAGGCATCTGTGTCCTTTGCAGGCTATCAAATCAACGACTCATCTTTCTCCAACATTGACCCCCAGGTAATCAGAATAAGTTGGGAAGCCTGTCTCCACCACAAGTCAGATTTTAGAGACTGAATTAAGAACCGTCTTGTGCTTTCATTCGGTCAGATGCTGCACAGCTCAAGAGGAATCCCTGGTCAGAGCATCCTGCGGGTTTAACCAGCCAGGTCCCGCTCCCTCGTGAAAGCCAGAATGTAATCGGCACAGCATGCTTCTAGCAGCATGAGGCCCAGGTTAAGGAACTGCTCCCGACATGCCACACAGTGAATGGAGATTGCGAATTCCCTGCCTTCATGCTACATTGAAAAGCTTAGGCAAGTCTAGCGTTGATCCTTATCTCTGTATATATTTTCTTCTACACGTCTTCTTAACAATACACAATCCCTAAGAAATCATGTAATTGGTGGTGTCAGAGAACCGTGTCAATCGTATCCCCAAGCTGGGTGGCCTGCTGTCCTTTTGCCCTGAGCTACCGGCCTTATGAAATCTCGCCTACGTCACAGGAGTAATTGAGTTTTCAATTTGGCCCTATGTTAAAGCTCACGGAGGTACTTTTGCACTTATTTATAATACGTGCTCTGGGTTAATAAGATTATTTGTATCAGCGATATAGAAGAACGGCTTCGGCAGATGTACACGGTGGCTAATTATTTCCAAGAAGTCGAATCTATTTGTCTGAGAGGTGAGTGACTGCGGCAGCTACTCAGTGAGGGCCCAGGAATGAAGCAAGTCCTTTACAGTCAGACAGATCACCAGGAGTGTCAACGCTAATCCTTTTCAGATAGAAGCAGCCTGTTGCACTGACAGCTTAATATGTATCTGTGTGGTTCGGCTGTCTGACACGTCAAGCTCCAGGAAGGCACGGCGTGCTCCTGAAAGGATGGGGGGGGGGGCGCTGAATCTCATAAGGACTTTCATGCTTCCTGTCTCCCGAGCCAGATCAAATCAGCCCCGCTTTGTTGACAGTAAAGGGCCTCTAGCACATTAGGGCATCCCTGAACAAACCCATTCAAGTGGGCCTTATGCGGTAGGTCTGCTCAAAATTAACAAGTGAGTGGTAATATTCGTAACTTTCCGGAAGCTGAAAACACTGGGAGGAGGATATACGTTAGTTATGGGTGGGAGACCCTATTTCTATAGATCCTGTTTGCCCTTTAAACCAGACTTGGAACTTGCACAGTCTCATGTGGATATTTAATTTTGTTCTCCCTTTAAAGAGTGACCTTGAGGTTCTTGTGTCCAGTGGAATCCATTATAAAGTAGCAATTAAACCTACTTGTGAGCCCAATCAAAACCAGCAGCAAGAGCAAACTTAGTAACTCTGGACCAGAATGAAGATTTGTTTAATGATTCAGATTTTGCACAAGGTCTAGAATAGACTTCTTTACACTGTGGGCAATGCAGATGTGGGTTTCTTTGCTAATTTCCCCGTGTACCTCTTTTGACCTGAAACACACAATGAAGGACCCAACCAAAGAAGTCCCCTCTTGCTGTTTTGCATGTCCCAACTCAGCTAATTCAACCCCGTTTGATGAACTCTATGTTGACTCTCTGGACCACCTTACCCGCTCATTCATCAGTGGCTCTGCTGGACCAAAAAGGGCAGAAAAAGAAGGCATTTGCAGCATCCTGACCAGGGCTACCCAAAGTAAGACCACAGCGGGAATGCTCTATGTATGCATGGTCCAATATGGGAGCCATCAGCCACAGGAGGCAATTGAGAGCCTGAAATGTGGCCAGTGTAAATGAAAAAGTAAACACTTAATTTTACTGAATTTTAATTCATTTAAATTTGCAGGGCCATATGTGGCTAGTGGCAACCACCTTGGAGAGTGTTAAAAGAAAGTACAAGGGTGCACATTCAATATCCACTATACATACTCCTTCTAGTGGGAAAGCAAATAAAAACTACATTTCCCAGATGACTGTATCACTAAGATTCGGAATGCAATTTGGCCATGGTAATGAATGCTCCAGGGCAAACTTTGAAGGCGAAAGTGAAGCAGAAGGTATTTTCTTGCTCGTCCCCTCTTCACTCTTTCAGAACCACTGTGGATGTGTGCAGGTTTTCTTCTGTCTGAAGAGACTTCCCTGGGGGAGATTCCTAGCTCTGAGGTCACTGCTCTAGAGAGACCTCAGAACGAGCAAGGGGGTCGGCTCTGTACCGTTCTGGAGTCACCTCTGGAGGTTTAGTGCAGAGCCCGTTCCTTCAACACTTCCAATCATTTTAGAAGCATTTAGTTCCCTGTATTAAATTCCTTCTAGTTTATGTACCTAGAGTGGTTTGTTTTCTTCACTGACACTGGCTGACGCAAGCAACTAGGAAGACAGATGTGCATTCAGATTTAACCCCTATGCCATCAAAAACGCAAAGAATGTACCCATGGCTTCTCCCATTGTCTACTGTGTCACCCACGTTAGTTTATAAACTCTGCCTTCACTTTGTTACCTCCCTACCCCCTGCAAACGTATCTGTTGAGCCACATCTGCGTGCCCGACACCCTGAGAGACACGGGAAGTTCGTGGGCACATAAGACAGACAGTCTGCCTGCTTCAATCTTAAGTGGGATGGAGGGCAAAATTAATCAAGCCAGTGCAACACGTGGGATCAATACCATGGAAGAAGGATGGAGAGAAGCACAGGCGGGGACAACGTAACCCTAGCACAGAGCTGACCAGAGCTCTCTGCATGAGGGGATGTCTAGGCTGTAAAAAGAATAATGAGTAGGAAGAATGTGTAGCAAAAGCAAGTGGGATCTTCTTGTCAAATTTGACCTTCAGAAGCATGAAACTAAAACTGTAAATTTCAGCGATGAGATCCACTCCAATAGTTTCTGCTGGGTTGTGAGATGGGAAACATACATGATTTATAGCACACAGGCTACTCAGAGTAAACTTTAGCTGTTGGGCAAATGGAAGCTGAGATCTTAGCAGTCCTTAGAGTAATTGCTGAATGTGTTTCCAAAAGCGTAGCAGACATGATGTCAAAGTGTAGGACAGAGGAAAGAAAATGACTCTGTTATTAAAGAAATTTATGTTCCCTTTATCAGAGACAAATGATCTAGCTTCCGTTTCTCCAAATATCCAGCACCGTTTATAGAACCAATTCTTCAATTACCTAATAAATACAGCATGGAGAGAGCTGCTTTATGAAATGGTAAAATTCCTAAGTAAGATTCCATGCACTTGAAAACACCGTATATTAGGACGCTCCTATATTACAACAGACACATGTGGTATTTATGACATAGCTGGTATACTAAGATGGCTTTCTTCCATTTTAGGGGAGCTTAAAAATAGTCTCACCCACACAGGAGATTGTTTTGGAAATTTTAGATAAGGTGTACAAACGCCATAAATCTGAGTTGGCATCTCAATATAACTGAGGGCCACTAAATTTGGTAGGTTAACTGGCCAAGGACACGCAAGAGGAAAAGTAAAGGGTATTTCTTCCACAGGTTCTATTATTTTCTGCCCAGTTCATTCGGTGTGTTGTCCACTTGTTATTTCCTGAGAGGGACCTAAAACACCTTGAATCTGCAGAATAAAGTAGAAGTGCAATCAGCCAAGACACAGCTAACTGATGGAAATGCAGCCACATCACGGATGGCCAGCCACTCCGCTTTATTCCTCATGGCACCTAATGAATGCACTTTTACACCCTGAGGAATGCTTTTCTCCCATTTCTTTAACACGCTCGCAAGGTCTGTACGTGTTGATACAAAACATTAGAAATGTGTACCCCGTTATTAACTTTAAGTAGGAAATGCGACTGACTCGTACACAGACTTCATTGCAAAGAGCGTTCCAGCGCCTGCAGGAACTAAGAGTTTGCTAAACACTTTTCGAGACTCCAGGCTTGTCCGATAAGGTAGGTCCTTCCCGTGAAGTGAGGAGTTTCTCCCTCTTCTAGCTTTCAGTTTTTGGACACGAAGCTGCCCTTGCTGTTTGTTAATGAGGAGAAGCCAGGGGCCTTCCTGTGCAGAGAAGGCTCCAGTCTTCCTCTCCAGCCCTCCCCCGCCCCCCGCCCAGAGTGACCCAGTGACAACAAAATGCTCTTGGGCCGGGTGGACGGCTCCTCAGGAGTCTCACAGACCACCTAGCAATCAAAGAAGGGGGGGGGGCAGAGGCCGCCTTTGTGCGGGGGTATTTTGTCCATCCTCCCCCCCCCCTCCCTCCCGGACACCCTCACCACTGCCCCGCATGGCTAGGCAACCAGAGGCAAGGGCTTTTCACTCCGAATTTCACGGCCTGATAAAATGCAGGGGCTGTTTCCCGGGGGACCTGAAAGCCCTCCTTTGTGCGCCGTGGAGGGTCAGGTTAAGTCCCGCGTTTGGGCAGCAGGCATCCGTTTGCCTTCAGCGAGGTCTCCTAATGGGAGGAGGGGGGAGGGAGGGGGGAAGGGAACCCGTTGCAGAAAGGGGGTTTCGTCTTCGCAGGGGCAAATCCCCGCCTGCCACTCGACAGAAATCAGGCACATGTAAATCGGCCGCCCACCGCACTGAGAGCCCTACCGAATCAATGCGATTAAGCCGTGAGACACGGAGCCTTCTCTGTCTTGCAGACTCGGCTCTCACGTGTTGCTCTAAAGAGGAAAAAAAAAGCAAAGCATAGCCTTTTGCTCACACTTTTTTAATTAGCAAAAACAGAACCTGCAAAAAATAGTATTGGAAATATTGAAGATCTGTTTCTTGGGCTATTTTTTCTTCTGCTTGCAATAACATCGTACATAGGACTTTGAAATTAATTCTTCTCGATTCAGGAACCCTGTCGGACTGTTAAGAGATATTTGCTCTTCGAGGCTAATAAAGAGCTCATTCTATCTAAAGACAGCCTCTATGAGAAAAGCTTTACAGGACATGATTCATATCGATTATTTCTATAAGTTATAGCTACAATTTCTACTCCGGAAAGAAACCAATGGGTAGAGATGGCCCCATCACTGACTATGACCCAAGTCAGTAGCTAAAAAACAGAGTTTTCTAATGTCGTTATAATCAACAGAGCAATGCTTTCTCATTGTAACAGGACTGTACTTCCTTCTCCGATGTTCTTTAAGACTATACTTCAATAGTTCAGCTTATATGAAGAAAAATAAACATTTTTAAAGTATGAGGAAACTATTGGAAATAAGTGGGTTAGTCAGACATATGGAATGCCCAAAGAGTATGGCATTTTACAGGGGAGAAAGCAATAAAATATATTTTATGACTCTGAAGAGTCATAAACATAACCAGGTACACACACACACACACACACACACACACGCACACAGAGCAAAGAAATAAAAGCAACACGTGGCCAACTATCTAATTCATCATTGCTAAACGAGAGAATAATCAATAATCAGGTGTGTGGAAAGAGAAAAAGAGAGGCTTCAGGACAGTGGTCAGTGAAATAAAAGAGTGATCCTTATATGTACCTTCTCATTAAACTATTATTTCCTGTGATCCTTTTTCCCCACTGTCACTTGGGTAGATGCAATTATCCCACCAATCTTCTTGAAAGAAAGACAATATCACTGGAAAATCAGTCAGTCTCCTTAACAACTGTCATCCTTCTTTGACCCATTAGAATATTATAAAGAGAAAGTACAAGACCTGGAAATCAGAAGACTGAAAAGCAAATAACACACACAGGCATACACACACCAATACACACGCTATTTTATTGGAAATCATCATGGATTTCTTAAAGCCCACAAGATGTCACCTCAAATACCAAGTGTAGACCCCAGTTACGCCCGTGTGCTCGAGGGAATGTCACTCCGAGGGAATGTGGGTGTGTGCACGCACCCTCCTTGTCTTTTCTCAACAGTACTAAGCAAATTTCCCCACAAGCTGATTTAAGGTTAGTGTTTAGTGTTCCAGAAAGGCATCCACTCTGGTTTTGTTTTGTTTTATTGTTTTAATGTCAGGCGTGAGTTTTATTATGTCAGGAACTTACAATGGGGACAAACAATGAAAAGAGTTTATCTTAATACTGAAACAGACAACTCTAGAAAAAAGTTAATCCAAAAATTTCAGGATAAAATATGTCCAATAGGTTTAATAATTCCATCCGTGCCACCCCAAATTTGTACACAAATGTTCCTAACAGCATTCCTCATGACAGTCAAAAAGTGGAAACAACCCTAACGTACATTAACTGATGAATGAATAAACAAAATCAAAATGTACAATGGAATATTATGTGGCAATGAAAAGGAATGAAACACTGATGTGATACATGCTACAGCATAAACGAACCTTAAAAACATGATACTTGGTGAGAGAAGCCAGATAGAGAAAACTAGGTAGCATACGATTCCATTTATATGAAATGACCGGAAGGACCCAATCTACACAGAGACAGAAAATACATGAGTGGTTCTCTAGGACTGGGGAAATGAGAGGGACATGGGAGTGACTGCTAATGCCTATGGTGTTTTCTGAGGATGGTGTTGAACATATCCTGTAATGGTGCTGACGGTTCCACAACCCTGTGAGTACACAAAAAACCAATGCGTTCTTTAAATCGGTAAATTGTATGGCGTGTGAATTATATCTCAATAATGTTACTGTTTTTCTAAATTATGTTTACAGATCCACCAAAATATACACTTTTATTGAACAATAATTGAAAATGAAAGTCACGTAGGTTAAAAATGTAGTGATCTCTGTCCCATTTTGAATAGATTCATGTTGTCAGACGCATCCATCCCATTCAGTGGGCTGAGCACACAGATCAGAGTGTGAGCTTGGTCCCCTCCCCAGCACCTCACCACGACTGGGATTCGGTCTGAAGGAGCACCCAGGAAGATGTGTCCACGGGGGCTCCAGGTGATGCTTACGCAGGCTGAACTTGAGGACCACAATCCAAATGACAACAATTACTTCAAATCACTCTGAGACCGGAAGAAGACCTGGCCACATTTAAAAACAGGACTCTTTCTGAAGAACTTTAAATGTTTCTACTTGCATGTTAATTTTGGAATAATTATTTTCCACACAACATATTTAACCACCCACACGCAATAAATCTAGAAGATGCTAGAAAACAATGACATTATCTTAAGTTTTATAGGGCAGTCAAAACATTTTCTTCTATTTGTCTGTCACCTGGGGGAAAAAAAGACCTCTTGAAAATGAAATGACCTCTTGAAAAATAAATTCTAGACATACCAGTGCAAGAACTGGCACTCCTTTATGGATTCCTGACATTGCATACATTATCCAGCAAAGGTCTTTATAATAAAAAAAATAGGAGGTGTGTTTGCAACTTGTAATCATTGGACTCTCTTCTAATCAATGTAGCAAAATGACGTATCATCCCGAGATACTGGTGACTACAATTTTAAGCTAAAATCCCTCCACTGCACTCATGAATCGGGCCCTCCCATGCTCAGTTATATTAGTATTCTGTTCTGCTTCTTTTGAAGATCTAGGGTGAAAGGAATGGCTTAGGTGGTGTGCCTTTTGGCCTCAACACTGTACTGGATGGGCTTCCCATATGTAATTCTGAAGTGAAATGCTTTTACCATAAAAGCACCCAATTTCAAATGCATGCTCCTCAACATGCAATTCAAGGCTCCTTGGGGGAGAAGTGCAATGAGGCAGAGGTACCCTGGCGCTGTGTGCAACCTCCCATCGACGGAGGGAGGTCAACGTGTCCAGCTGTCCAGCAGGAGAAGAAACGTCCAAGCCCGCCGGACCCAGAAGGGTGACCCAAAGGGCTCTCTGCAGACGCTGGCAAAGCACGAACTGACTGAGAATTCCAACTGCTGGCCTCCCCGAAGGAAGACTTCTTGTGCGGACCCTCAGATTCTACATTCAATAACCCTGCCGACCTAATGCAGCGGTAGACGTAGACCAGTGCACTTTGTGTTTCTACTATTGCTTCCTCTTATTACATCTCTCCACTCACCTTTAATGCGCTATCGTTACGCTCTTCTGTTTTTTCAAGTTATTTTGGAATTCATCCTATCTTTCTCTTCTCAGAGAAGAAACACGAACTCAAACATTGCCTGGAAGTTGGGTCTACCTGATGTAGTTTCGTATGTCTTTTCTTCTTACACAAAAAGATCTGGGGAGGGAGGGTGGCTATATACAGATATACAGATTCCCTCTGATTTTGGAAAAAGCCTGTTTTAAAATTCCCCATAATTTACTTTTTCAAAAGAGGCAAGAATATCCTTAGCTGTATCTAGGCATTTAGCCTTACGGGAGTCTTTACCTGGGGGAGAAGAGCCGTAGCATGAAGTATGTCTATCATAGACTCTACTCTTCAAAATGGTAACAAAGAGCAAAGGAAAAGCTGCAGAGTTCAAGAACAAGAGTAATAAATGCGGGACCATCAAGGAAGACGTGTTCAGGCGTGTGAAGTTTGAATTCTGTGGGCCTAATGATTTTGGAACCTGCCGCCAGAAGACTGAAGGACTTTAAGAATGGCTACAATGAAATGACATCATATGTCTCCGCGTGAACATAAGTGTACAACGTAACACCCATCTTGCATCCTTACTTGGCTATGATAACAGCTTTATATCTTTTGTAGATTGCAATTATTAGTAAAGGCTATCCCTCCCCACCCCCCCCCACAAAAAGGGAAAGTCTTGAAGATAGAATCCTATTTTAAGAGAATACGTCAAGCGGCATTTGGAGGCTACTAATGAAACCGAGGTTGAGGGCTTGACCCCCAAATGGCACAATTTGTCACATGCAAAGCAAACTCTCTTCTACCTTCTGAGCAGGCCTCTGCTAAGTAATGAACGGTTCACCTGGTGGAAACAGGCAGGGCTTCTCATCCTTAGCACGCTGGACATTTGGGACCTTATATCCTTGCTGGGGGCGGCTGAGCCGTGTGCATTGTAGGACGTTAGCAACATCCTTGACCTCTACCCACTAAAGGCCGGCAGCACCTCCAGCCCCACGTATGAAAACCCCAAATATCTCAAAATATTGCCGAGTCTCCAACAGAGAACCAATGGGATGCGGTAAGAGCATATGAATAAATAAGTTTAGAACCATCAGCACCAAGGGGGAAACCATTCAGAGCACGCCCTACTGATTCTGAACAGGAACGCTCACCTCCACAACATGGCTTTCTCAACAATATAATCCAGATCGTTAAAGCCAGTAGGTTAGAATAGAAGTAATTCACCGTAACAATTCAAAGGGTGAAAGAAAGATCAAGGAAAATGAAGAACAATTATAACTAACACTTGAAAATAACTTCAGAGTTTAAAAGTATTTCCGCAGATCAACCTTGTTTTGAATAATATTTCTGGGGTACTTTGGACTATTTATGTAAAGAAGTCAAGTCTGTTAGCTTTTCAGTGAACAGAATGTTTCTAGCTAGAGGCTCTTTCAGAGATACTTTCCCTCTTAGCTGTAAGCAGTAAGCAAATAGAGTTACTATGTTCAACCTTGAGAAATAGACCTAAGATTTCCAGGAAGATGAGGGACAGAGAGAAAAAATGAATCGTTACATTATTGAAATTCCCTCATTATACTCTCTTCAGCCAAACGAGCACCTTGAACGCACACATTTTGATTGTACCTCATTTAGTCACCCTGCTCTGTTCCACTCAGCCGCCTACTTGAGGGCAATCATCAAAACTTCCCATTTCCACTAAGCATTCAAAACCTGGAGAAGTTCATTAAACTGTAATGATGTTATAAATTGTCAGATGAGCCATTTAAAATAATGCTCCTCTTGGGCTTCCCTGGTGGCACAGTGGATGGGAGTCCGCCTGCCGATGCAGGGGACACGGGTTCGTGCCCCGGTCCGGGAGGATCCCACATGCCGCGGAGCGGCTGGGACCGTGAGCCACGGCCGCTGAGCCTGCGCGTCCGGAGCCTGTGCTCCGCAATGGGAGAGGCCGCAACAGTGAGAGGCCCGCGTACCGCAAAAAAATAATAATAATAATAATAATGCTTCTCGGGTTAATCTTCATAGTGTAAAATAATTTATATGTTTCTTATAAAGTGGACCAATACGATATATTAAAACCGAATAATTATATAAAGATAATTTCATTGCAAAGGAAACAATGAGGTCAAGTAAATGCTAAAAGAAAGCATCCAATAAGCATTCAAACTCAGTTACTATTGGCCATAATTCTGGAGTCTAAAAGAAGCAAAGTAATTCAAAAGTGGGCCCATTTTTTCTCATTTTCTTATACCTAATCCAGGTTGAAGAACAACAATTCTTTAACACATGTTAACTTTATATCCTTTATACTTTCAGTATATATTGTCGCTTCATAAAATTAAAGAACCATAGACATTTGTTACAATACTGTATTTAAAATACTCCTGTGAGTCTCTAAGAGAACCAGTTACGGAACTGTCAGTTTTAACACACGTGCTTATTTACTTATTAATTTAATTTCCAGATATGTTACTAAATAGCCGATGCTAACACATATGCTCATTTAATTAAGTTTTTAAAAATTAATAGCCCGTTTTAATATATACTTATAGACATATGGACATATGGTATTCTAAAGGACTCTACACAGAACCAGGTGCACTCTAGATGTTTAATGAATAAGCACTGAACCCATGACTGAACATTGCCTTAAACCTCCTTTCTTTAATATAAAGAACCAAGCAGGGAGTGGCAGGGTGCCAAGCCAGCAATTCCTTTCTCACCAGACCGTCCATTAAAGTGGTTCCAATAGAGAAAGGTTTAAGGATGTGAAAATCCACTAGAAAAACGCTACACTGCTCTAGCCTACGTCTCTCCCAGGAATGACGCCTGAATTCCCTGAGTACCCCAGGTATCTATAAAGGGGTTCATCCTTAACTCCAAGACACCTCATGAAATGCAAAATCAAAACGATCCCAACATCTCTGATGGTAAGAGGTATATAGGGGTGGAATTGTTGAGACCAGACGTGAGATGGAGAAAACAAAATATAAGACTTCATAAATCCTAAGACTGATCCAGAAGCGTCTAAAGGGTGCCGTTTTTCTGCTGAGAACGTTATGGCCCAGGGAGTTGACATATGTGACTAACATCGTCTCATGACAAAACCAGGACTTGAAGACCCATCTCCTCACCTCCCCGCCAGCCCCCCATCATGCCCCCGGCACTCACTCACCCTGTGGTCACAGAATCTTCCTGAGCCACGGAGAACGGCTACCACCACATCCTTCACTATATTTTCTGCCACAGCCCCATCACCGTCTTTTCTTATGCTCACGAGGACGAGATTTTTGTCTCTGTCCTCAGGGATACTCTGCATGGGCAGGAGGTACTCCACGAATGAAGACAGCAATCAAATTCCAGCGCCCCCAATCTCCACAGGACCAAGTCCTATAATTTAAAATTTCTCACAAACAGGAACTGTCATCTCACGTTTCACCAGCACCAGGTGGAGCTGCCACAAGTACCAGCTACTTCCGAGGTACACCTTGCGGGGGCAGCAGGTGGCTGAGCCCTCCCTGCCTGGGTTCTGAAGTGAATTTCACAGGATGTTCCCCAAGTTGAGAGCTCATGGTTCCTCACTCCATATGAGCCCCCTCCAAGGCCCTGGAAGAAGTCTTTGCTATGTGTCCACATATAAAATCTGCAAAATTAACATACCTTCATTCATTTTTCTTAACTATGTAAGCTTCCATTCCACACACCTCCATTGTGTGATGGGGACATGCTTCATTTTTCGCAAAGGGTTGGCTGGTATTAGTTTGATCTGCTGCCCGTGATAGCTGCCTGCGGGACCTGCCACCATGCCCTTGTGGGGACCGCAATGTTTTCCAGAGTTCTCCAGGGTCTCTCCTGCGTGTGATATTGTTGCCTCAGAATATGCCTATGACCCTGTCTGATGATGAAGACTGTCACCCTCACAGGAGGCTGTCCTTTTAACCACACGGCCGAATCCAAGTAACAGGAGAGGTGCAGACAGGGGGAAAGCCAATTTGTAGTCACAGAGGGAGGACTGAGTGGAAACTATGTGAAAAGGAGTCAAGGCTTAACCGAACTAGTTTATCAGTGAGAGACATTTCAAAGCCTTAAAAGGAAAATTACTAACGACCATTGCTAATTAATCATTCCACAGATTCTCATGCAAATGTCCTCTGGGTGGCTTTGATCCACACTGACACCTGAAAGAAAGCACACAGCGTCTCCAGACTGGACAGATGATCGGGAAGAAATGGCCTGGCCGGGACACAGAGCCCTGTGCCGCGTACCCTGGGAACGCCGGGGCTGCTGGCTCGGGGCGGCCAGGCACGCAGGTCCCCCCCCCAGCCTACCGGAGGGACTCAGAGATGCTCCAAGGTGGCCCGCCACCTCTCAACCCGCAAAACACGTAGCCTGCTCAAAAGCAGGCGGCCTTCTCATGCCCTCTGTCTTCAAGCCAATGCAAATCGCCTCCCAGACCCCTCCAATACTACCCTTTGCATGAAAAGGAGCACAGAATACGTTAAGGCCTTGAAGAACAGGGGAGAAAATGTTAAATAAAATTAGCCAGAGATCAGCAAAGTCACGGAACTGCAGGGGGAAGAGAAGATTACTCGGGAGGGATTAAAGAGAAAACCTTTTTCAGAACGATATTCTCATCTAGTAGGTGACCAAGTGTCATCACTTTTATCTGATTTAGAACAGGAGTGTCTGAGGGACGGGCCTCTGATTTGTGGAATACTAAAGCGGGTGCACTAAAAACCATTTAAAATGATATTAAATCAAGAAACAATTTCCCCAATTGAGATTTCTGCACTGGCTTCCACAAGGTCACACAATAAGACACTTCAGAGTGGAAAACGGCACATACAGAACTCGGCAGATTGCTGCTGCGTTTTTACCTATGTGAAATCAACTCCTGTCAAACCAGTAGTTTAGCTGAAATTGCATTTACTGTCCTAAAGCTCCCATCGTAATTAGTGAGCAAAGGGATCAGAGGTCCTGGGTCAGGTTGAAACTTCCCCAGGGGACACTTCAGACAGCAGCCACAGAGAATGCGGAGGTCGCCAGCAACGACTAGGGGTACACTGAGGCCTTGGGTTTTGTTCTTAGGAATAATTTTAAATGATATACATATTCACAAAAATAGAAAAATGACCTAAACTGAAAGCTAATGAGAAGAAATAAGAGGAAATGAGGTCGTGAAGTGGAATCAATAATCTGATACCAAATGACACCCTCCAAAGGCCTTAACACTCACTGAACAGAGGCCACAAATACTGGTCTCAGCTTTCGATGACCCAACAGGGAGAGGAGACCTTGACCAGTCCACATATGTATGGTTCACATATGGTTCACATATGTAGAAGTCGGAAGTAAGGAAGTAGGCTGCAGGAACAATTACTGCCAATACAAATACTAAGAAGGTTCTGCTGAGGTTCAGGAATAGCGCCTTCTGGTAACAGAACATACGCCAGAACATAAGCTACTAGGAGCGACGCTGGGGGTGTCCTAGAGCCCTTTCTCATAGCCTGTGTCACCGCAGGGTAGCATCTCTCCAGAGCAAAGTCAGGATCCCCCATTCCACAGGGTCCGGCCAACTGTGTGAGCACAGCTGGTCCTCTGTCCGAGTGAACGAAGCCCGTCTTCATTCCATTTAATTCATGTCACTCACCCTAACATTTGTCGCTTTCATTCTCACTTTTGTCATGTGCTCACCTCTTCAATGGACGTGTTTTGGGTTTGGTGATTTTGAGGGACAGAGAAGAAACAAAGCTCATCGTATAGCTGTGCCTGAACAAGCCTATGTGAACCCACCATCCCTTGGCTGGGTTGCTCTCCCGGGTGGAAAGGAAGTGCCCAGATGGTGAATGCGTGGTGTCCACCCCAGCAGGTGAAGTCGCCCCTCCATCCCTGGAGTCGTCCTGGACATCTTGTTCTCTCATCTCCCAACTGCAATCCATCCACCATCTCAGGTCTTGGTGGCTCCACCTTCAAAATCCTTCCCAAACACCTACATTCTCTCTCACTTCCTCCAGATGTGCAGATACGAAAGGCCTTTAGCAGGAACCTTTTGCACAATAAACACACCTTCCCCAAACTCCACCTTCCCCTAATCTGCCTTCAGTTTTCTCCCTTGCTCTCCTTGCCAACCACAGTATTTAGATTTGCTCCTTGTGTTTCTTGTTTCTCTTCTGCACTAGAAGAGAAGGTCCCCCCCATGAGGACGTGGAACGTGTCCACCCTTTCATTCTAGAATCACTAGAGTCCCTCACAGTCTTTGGCACTCAATAAACATTCCATGTACGAGTGAAGAATAAACCAGGTTGACACGCAGCTCCAGATATGAAGCAACGTCTTTGTTTTCCAGCTGAACTGTAGTGAGTACCAAGCATGGTGCCAGGTGCTGAGGATTCAGTGGTGACGAAAATAGACATGGCTGTAGCTTCCAGGGAACTTCTCAGCTAAATCCCTTGGCACTGACCCTGAGTGAGATGAAATTAATGGCTCTGCATTTCAGCTTCAGCCTCAGACACCGTCCCTGCTCTAACTTCCAAGGCCAAGCCGTCCAGCCCCAGAGCTGACACCTCTTTTGCCAGCCATGCCCCCTTGAAACTGGACCTGATGTTTTCTCCCCATCGGTCTGCATCAGGAGGGCAGAGTCTACTGGTACAGGACGTCAGTATTAAAATTTGGATATTTACAAAGAGCATTCAATAAAATTGAATACAAACCCCCTCCCCCCACAAAAAAAGAAACCTGTGCTCTGCTAGTAGGAAATATAACACCATAAAAGAAACAATAAACTGTGGTCTTGGTGAAGGTCTGTCTCTACTCCATCTGCCCAAGAGCAACAAAATATATTTCTGATCTTTTGCTAAAAATTCACCGTGCTGTGGCCTAAAAAAAAAAAAGTCTGGGGCTTCCCTGGTGGCACAGTGGTTAAGAGTCCACCTGCCAATGCAGGGGACACGGTTCGAGCCCAGTCTGGGAAGATCCCACGTGCCGCAAAGCAAATAGGCCCGCGCGCCACAACTACTGAGCCCGCATTCTAGAGCCCGCGAGCTACAACTACTGAGCCCACGTGCCACAACTACTGAGGCTGTGCTCTACAGCCCACGAGCCACAACTACTGAGCCCACACGCCATGAATACCGAACCCGGCACTCCTAGAGCTCGTGCTCAGCAACAAGAGAAGCCACTGCAATGAGAAGCCCACGCACCGCAACCAAGAGTGGCCCCTGCTCACCCCAGCCAGAGAAAGCCCGTGCTCAGCAGTGAAGACCCAACGCGGTGAAAAATTAATTAATTAATTAATTTTAAAAAGTCCATGTTCAGCAAACAAGATTTTACATTCCTTGATTCTTGCTTTTTATATCCATTTAATTCATCCAATATAGGAACTGTAGCAGATTTTTAAGAACTGAACATAAAAAGCCTTTAACTTATGTCCAACAGCAAAACTTAGCCCAGGGCCTGCTCTGTGATCTCTGTCCCATGGCTACAGTGCTCACTACATGGTGCTGACATGATCTACCTCTCTGTTTACCTCCCTAGAATCGTCGATAAGCTCCTTAAATCGGGGCTGTGTGTGTCATCCAGGGTTTGGCCAGCTAAGGCCAAACCAGCCTGACTCCTGTTTCTGTACAGCCCACAATGTAACCATAATTTTTAAATGTTTAAATGGTTGAAACAAATCAAAAGAATAAGAGTTTCATAGTGTGTGACAATTACATGAAAATCAAATGTCAACGTCCAAAACCAAGGTCTGATTGGCACACACTCCCATTCACTGATATACTTGTCCACAGCTGCTTCCAGGCAGGCAGGGTTGAGCAGCTGGAACAGGGCACTCAGCCCCACAAAGCCCCAAATCCTTGTTATCTGGCCCTTTAAAGAAAACTTGCCAAGCCCTGTTCTATCAATAGTTTATCAGTCCTCCCCACAATACAGCAGGGCCCTGGAACACAGAGGGTCCTCCGCAAACCTATATCAAATTCAAATCAGCAGAATTCTGACCTTTGGAAAGAATCTGAGACCTCAAAATTGTTTTCTTTTATCTCGTAAAGTACCTTAAGTAGCATCAGCAGGTACTCTGGCGGGTACAAAGCAAGGTTCTCGCTTGTAGGAAGCTCCCCAGCCAGGATGAAGGAGAGAAGGTGGTTTTACCCGAGGTGGTGTCATTCAGCTCAGTCCAGCAACACCAGCGGAGTCAGCAGAACTGGAAAGCAGGCCCCTCGCTCCCCAGAGTCTGAGACCCAAGGCTCCTGCCTTAGGTTCCCCCAGCTTCACGCTGAGGGAGCTGCGTGGTAAGGTAGGTGGCCTCCCTCAGAGAGGTGCGGCCTTGGTCCTCTAGCTCCGGGGAGGTGACTGCCCTCTATACCCCTGGAATTTCCTGAGTGGTGGGAGTCCCATTCTTATTCATGGAGAGTTTAACTGATGAGATGACTGACTCCTGGCGGGCCGCGTGGTACACGCCCAACCTCCGGGGAGGTCAGCGGGGGCACCTGGAGATGGAGGTACGTGGGCAGTGACTCAATCAACCATGCCCACTGCTGAAGCCCTGAGAAAACACTCTGGGCACCAAAGCGCAGGTGAGCTTCAGGCTTGGCCATGTTCGGTGCGTACGTAGTGCCACACGGGGACGCCGGGAGGGAAGAGCTCTGTTTGGAACCCTCCCAGATGCTGCCCTGTGCGTCTCTTCCTCTGACTGGTTCACAATTGCATCCTCTCCCTGGAATAAACATGAACCATCGAATTCTGCACCTTTTCAGTGAATTTTCCAACCTAAGGGTGGTCTGCGGAAGCTTTGAACTTATAGTCGGTGTCAGACGAGCAGAACATACATGACAGTCAGGAGGACTGTGTCTGTCACCTCCCGGTCTGGAGAAGTCCTGGTCAGCGCGCTCCTAGGACAGAGTGTGTGTGTGGGGGGGGGGGCAGGGGAGTGAGGCAGGCGAGGGCGGGACCCAGAATGCAATCACGCAGAGCTTCTGCTCCGAGCATCTGGGGCTCCGCGGCCCTGGGGACCACTGCGGGCTGTTCTCCCACCCCAGTGACAGGGAAGCCCAGGTACTTATCGTCCACCACCTCCCGGCGTCAGGGCTTGGGGGCTGCTCTCAGGGCGGCAACTCCCAACCCTCCCGGCCGTCCCTCAGGTGGCTGAGGGCAGGGTCCCCCCTGTGTCCAGGCTCCCAGGCAGAGCGACATACACGTGCAGGAGCAGCCATGGGTGTGAGGGGATCAGCCAGCGCCACAGAGGGGACACAGGAGACCCCATCTGCATCTGGCTTGGTCGGCTCTATTTCCTCCAGTGAGCCTGGTGCACCTGGCTTTCTTGTAGTGGCCGTTCACCTCCCAGGAACACAGACACGCCCGCCACCTCCCACCCTCCCAGTTGGCCGACTCATCCTCCGGAGTCAGCTCAGCTCGTGTTGTCCCAGGGCCTGGGGGCCTTGTCCTATTTGCCCTAACCACTCACAACGCTTCTCAAGTCCTGTCACCATCTCCTCTTTGTCGTCTGTTTCCCCCATAAGATTTGACTTGTCTGCTTTATCCCCAGAGACTAAGATATTTAGTCATTGTTCAATGAATACCTGTTGATATTTTGAATGAAGGAATTTATTCTGGGAATAATGGTATGAACTGATTTAAAACTTGGTCTCAGGAGCATTGTCATTTTAGAAGGGATCCCAAGAAACTCTAGTGGAAGAACTGCAGACAGGATGCAACCTCCTTGAAGGACGGCAGTTTGGAAAATATCTTCACAGGCCCTCGGCTTACACGCCCTGGATGTCCACCTCTTCTGCTCCTGATTTTCAGGTAAAAGGCACGCACCAGAACACCGTGGAAAACAAGGAGATATGTCTACCTTAACCCACAGCATGTCACAATCTTGTTGCATATACGCACTGTGCTTCACACTTTGGATGCATGTACACGCTAGAGGAGATGGGGAGTGCCCTGTCAACAGTAGGGCTGTTTATCAGCCTGTACTGTACACTTATCAAAACAGAACATTTATCAAAACAGAAAGAACTTCAATGGCCCAGACAGTGATGCATGCCGGGGCAGACCAGGAAGGTGAACAGCAGGCAGAGGAGACAAGAGGAATACAGCAGTACCTACTAAAGGCAGTTCTCAATAATACGCTAAAGGTTACAGCGAGAGACGGATCAACCAGGTAAGAAAGTGTAAGGATCTAGGTAGATGTATAGTTTGCTAGGGCTCTCATGATACAGTACCAGAGACTGGGGGCTTAACCACAGGAATTCACTGCCTCACAGTTCCAGAGGCTGGAAGTTTGACATCAAGGTGTCACCAGGGTGGGATTCTCCCGAGGCCTCTCTCCTGGGCATGTAGACGGCCGTCTTCTCCCTGTGTCCTCACGTGGTCGTCCCTCTCTGTGTCTGTGGCCTGATCACCTCTTCCCATAAGGTCACCAGTCCTACTGGACTAGGACCCACCCTAATGACCTTACTCTACCTCAGTTCCCTCTCTAAAGGCTCCATCTCCAAATACTCACATTCTGAGGTTCTGGGGCTTAGGGCTTCAACATATAAAGCGGGAGAGAGGAGACACGGTTCAGCCCAGAATGGTAGACTTGTGGGAATTCTACTGCTTGTTTGATTTTTATAAAGGATTGGCTCTGACCACAATTCAAAAAGCTGATGCTAACCAAGAGTGCCTGCTGCCATAGTAAAAATAATAAAGACCGCTGCTCCTGGGCTCCCGGTGTGGCAAGCGGTCCTGATGGTGTGGGACTGTGCCATCGCACACACAACTGGCATTCATCACCATTAGCAGTTCTCCTCCCAGAGCTTGAGAAACAGCACGTCCACGCCCCAGCCGGCCCTTCTGCAGTGCTCAGGCTCTGGTTTTCTTTCACAAGGTAAATAAAAATTCACGAGTCCATACCGAGAACACAAACACAAATATGAAAGTAAATTCTTCCTTGAAACAGGATGCAAATTAATAAACGCAGGAGGAAAGAGGAACCCGGTGGTTCCCAGAGCTGTCCCAGAGCTGTGCTTGAGACATGAGCTAGTCCCAGCCTCAGGCGCCAGAATCACCAGCAAAAAGGTTCCACTGGTACCAAAGGGCTTCCTAGTCCTAGAAAAAGATACAGGAAGCAAATGTCAGCAAGTGCTCAGATGTGAGTACTGGAAGTAGGGGCGACGTTTGTTCCTCCCCATTCGCGTTCTCTACGTGTTTCTGAAGGGGTGTATACTGCCTTCAACATGGAAGCAGCATTTTTATACTAGGCACTCATTAAGACAACTGCTGAAGTCTAAAATATCAAATTTTTTCCTTCTTAAAACTACTCGATAAGGATGTAGATGCTTCGGGTGCCGACATGTTGGGGATCCAGATGATGTAAACATTTAAAAAAATTCTCCTCTTGGATAAGTGACTATTGAGAAATAAAGCGGTCACTTCATTTGACCTTCAAAATATTACAGCAGGTAACTGTGGCAGTACTTACCGTGCTCACTCTGGCGAAGTGAACTTTTGATGATATTCTTTGAAATTAAAAATACTGACATTTCTTCAGTCTAACTCATAAACACTCCACAAAGAAAAGAAAAGAAAAAAGAAAAAGAAGAGGGGAGGGGAGGGGAGGGGAGGGGTCTCATATCTCCAGCTTACTGTGTAATCTCTGTCACACATGCACCAGTATGAAGGTTCTCCTCGTTCACACTTCACAAATTTGAAAGATTAACATGCTAATACAGGGAACTGAAGGAAACAGGAAACAGTGCTCAGTGTTCACTACTAGCAATTCAGGGATTCCCAAAGCAGTAATAGGTTATCTTTTCCTATATCATAGGTGTTGTAACAAGAAATTAAATAATGTTGCTACTGTGAGCTGAAGGAAAATTTACACACACACACACAAAATGGAGTCAGAAAATTTGCAAAATTGTGATGTTTTCAAGTTTTAACTTTTAACGTGTTGACGCGGTTACAGAGGAACTTAATTTAGGAATTCAGGAGTGCGTGGGCTGGTGTCTATGACATGGTGAGAACCTCGAGAGGAAATACTCTACATCCTGCAGTGGCCGAGAAGTAAAAACGGACAAACTGGTTTTGTACTAAATGAAACGGTGGCATCTCTCCAAAACGTGGAGATTTACATCGCTTGTGATAAGTGCCCTTTAATTCCATATTTCCTCCCAGCCTCCAGACTTCTTGATAACTGGAAAATTCGACTCTCCTTATGAGCCCTGGGATGAGGGCCAGGGATGCCCAAGAGCTGACAGCATCACCCACGCCAGCAATCCACCCTCCTGCTACCCACCCCGAACAAGCACATCAAGTGCCCACAGGTGGAACCACCTGGGAGAAAATACATCCTGCTCCAGGCCAATCAGACTCGTGAAGAGAACGGAAACCCCAGCCATCACCCGCAGCCTTGGGCTGAATAGTAGAGAACTGTATGGGAATTATAAACTCTGTCCATATTCTTTCACCCAGCCCTACCCCATCAGACGCTCAGAGTTGCTGACACTTTTCCTCAAAATTCTAGGACATATCTAAGAAAATTCAAGTCTAAAATGAAGAGAGAAATGAGTTTACATTTGCTTTTTATAAGAGATTCAAGCCTTCCTGATATTGCACAAATGAAATTCTTCCCTAATTTCATGCAAGTTTTAGAACTTAATCTTAGAGGTCAAACCCAGGAGAGCATCTCATGAAAACCCTTCAGTTCTCAAGTAGAAGATCAGAGTTCCAGAGAATGAACACGACCGTGGGACCTGGCTTACACAGCAGGCAGGGGACCCAGGGGATCATGGGTCACTGTCATTGTCCACTTAACTCCACTGTGAAGTTTATCTGATATCACACATCATCAGGGAGATGGAGGGTTTCTTTGGGGGAGGGGGGAGCAATTTAAGGAATTTAGTTGCCAAAGACCAGAAAGGACCACTCGCTTTCAGGTAGGCTCTCCCCCAAATCCCGCCTGGGTCAGGAGGGCGAGACTGCAGCTGTGCAGAAGCAGCAGCGGGTGGAAGCTCGGAGCATGGACTGTGGAGCCAGGTGTCCCGGGTTCAAATCCTGTCTCCTCCAGATGCTCCACGTGTAGAATCAGGGAAGGAAGAGAAGCTACTTCATAGGCCTGCAATGGGTTCCGCGTGAGTTAATACCTGCAAAGTGCTTCTAACTGCCTGGAGGACATAAGTTCCATTCAATTACAACAGCAGCTATGAAAACCTCTATGTCCACAGCAGCAGGGTCGGTATTACAGTATAAACCAAAGTGCGTGGAGCCAGTTTCCAAAACAACGCTGACCCAGGAAAGCTACTTTGTGGGAGCCATAACCTTCCCCTGTCCTACCCGCAACCCAATGGCTGGAATCAACAACTATGGTCCGAAAGCTTTAGGTTGAGTAGGAAGGTCTCAGCATCAAAGGTGTAACAGCAAATCCTTTCCTTGTGGCCGCAATGAAAACTAACAGAAAAGCGAAGTGCGAGTAAAAATCCAAAGCCTCTTAAGAAGACAGTTAAAGGTCGGTGGTCCCAGGAGAGGACGGAGGGAGGGAGGCATGAACAGGTGGAGCACAGGGGACTTTCAGGGCAGTGAGATTACTCCGCATGATACTGTACTTGTGCATACATGGCATTACATGTTTGTCAAAACCCACAGAATGCACACCATTAATGAAACGGAGCAGGACCCTATGGTCCTTCCCCCCAATGTCCTCCCCCTGCCTTCTTCCTGTGAAAAAACTTTAGCCAAAGAATAAGTTTAATGAGAGAAGTACGAAAACGCAGAAGCAAAGGAAAACAGTCAAAGGAGACCAAGTAACAATAGTTTAGTCATTAGGCAAAGTCAAGGACCTTCAGTTCCTCCTCAGGGGCTAGAGATCATATTCTGAGCCATATCTTGTGAGCTGTCTTGTAAATACTGAAACCCCCAGCAGGTGGAAGAAGCGAACTCCATGATGACCAGACTGTAGCCATGACATATGAGCTGCCACAATTCCGAGAACTGGCCTAAGGACATGGGAACAAACCGACCTTGGAACTGGAGACTAACTGTACCTAAAACAGTCAAGATGACGCTGGTCAGACCACCGATGACCAAGTTCAAGATGACGGTCAGAGCCGACTGTGCTGTTTCTACATGCAGTCCCTTCCCTCCGCCTATAAAAGCTCTTGCCCACTGACTGTCAGTTTTGGTGGGGTGGGGAGAGTCAGACTTTGGACAGGCATCCTCCTTCCCAACCCGGTTGCCGGCCTCCAAAATAAAGTAAGCTTTCCTTTCCACCAACCTGGCCTCTTTATTGGTTTTTGAGGGGTGAGCAGCCGGACCCCACTCTTGGTTACATTAAGTGTGAACCCTGGAACTTCCGTGGTGGTCCAGTGGGTGAGACTCTGGGCTCCCGATGCAGGGGGCCTGGGCTCGATCCCTGCGTAGGGAACTAGATCCCGCACGCCACAACTAAGAGTCCACATGCCGCAACTAAGAGCCTGCGAGCCGCAACTAAAGATCCCGCGTGCCACAACTAAGACCCAGCGCAGCCAAAATAAATAAATATTTTTTTAAAAAGTGAACCCTAATGTAACCTATGGATTTTAGTTAATAATAATATATCAATACTGGCTCATCGATTGTAACAAAGGTACCACACTAAAGCAAGATGCTAATGGTAGGGAAAACCATGCAGAGGGAAAGGAATATATGGGAACTCCATGTATTTTCCACTCAATTTTTGGGTGGAAGTGCTAAAAAAAAAAACCCAATAGAAGTGTATTCATTAAAAAGTCCACAATCTCTTAATGTTCTCAGACATAAGGCAAACATGCAAACATTCCATCAAAGACGATATCTCTAGTAAAAAATCTATCACACAAGTACCAAAACTATGTTGAAATTAATGCCACTCCAAGTAGGTGGATGGACTGAGTTGACATGTTAGATTAAAAAAAAAAACCCAATTTAGAACACTACGTAGAAATTTAAGAAAAAACACAAGAAACTATTGTTTGGATTATTTTACCAGCATCTATAAATGGTAAAAATGTTAGCTTGCACATATTATTAAGTATCTTTCATCAACATGCACGTGACACGAAGGTAGTATGTCAAATAGGAAATCAATGAAAGAAGAGAGTAAACACCTGCCTTTATTTGTGGATTCAGAAATGCCCTCTAAAATAGGTATTGCAACTATGTCATTACTTCCATTAAAAGTAGGATATTCACCCTGTCTGTACATTGTGGAGTGACACTGCCTGTGAAATGAACCCGCTTCAGCAGTGGTCCACCGGCCACCCGCATTCGGGCTTATCACTTCCTTCTCCCCATGCGTTTATAAAGCATCTATCAGCACAGCACCCGTGACGTGCCAGAAAACTTACATAAACCCAGATTTGCCTATGTGGTTGAAACTACATGAACCTGCAAGGTAAAACTTAACTTTCATTATTCTCATTTTGGGGAAGCAAAAGGCAAGGAGATGAAGGTGCCGGGTGTGGCCACAGAGCAGGTGCGAGAGGAGGGGGAAGTAGACTTCACGCTGACCCAGCCTCCGGTCCCACCCGTCGATGAACCACCCTAACTGTCCGCCAAGGTTGAGTCCCCGCCCATCCTCACCAACATACTGGGCTTATTAAATTACCACGGAGGGAAGCAGTGACAAACACTCCCCACGGGCACAGAGAGTGGAATTACCCAAGGGGCTCTCCTAGGAAGCTGTAAACGTCACACAACCACTGACAACTCAACTTCACGTCTCTCGTCCCCACTGCTCCTGAGCCAGAGACCTGAGAGACGTCCGTCTGAGAGCTGCCTTTCCTTATCTCACAGGCTTCAATGTATCATGTTCGAAAGAAGTTTCAACACGGCCCTCCCCTCCCCAAGAGGAAGAGCCCAGCTCCTCCTCCAGTCTCTTCCATCTCAGTAACTGGCCCACGCTTCTCCCCAGTTTCCCAAGAAACCCAGGCATCCCTCTCCCTCAGATGTCATATCCAAGCCTGGCCAATTCGAGTGGAAGCTCCCCACATCCATCCTCTTCGCCCTGCCTGCACCACAGTCTCTCTTTTCTGCCTGAATCAGTTCATGTGCTTCAGAACAGGTCCCCAATTCCCTGTCTCTGTCTTAAGAACCTCCCCCAAATACACCTTGTATCTCATCACACACACCCCCCAAGTTATGACTCCTCATTGGCTTCTATCTTTGAACTTTCAGACAGGATATAAAATACGTGATCCTCCAAAGCCCTGTAGAGCGCAGGCCCCGGCCGTCTTCTCCAGGACTCCTGTGGCCATGTAACAGTTTCTTAAACTCCCCCAAAGACAGTGAGTTCTTTCCTGCCCCAGTGCCTTGGTACATGCCATTGACTCTGCCTGCTCTTCAAAATTTCCAAGAAATTTCATCGTCAGAGAACTTTTTCAATATGTCACGTCTCCTATCTTTCTTATCTTAGTACCCTATTTTTTCCAAAACGCTTGATAAAATGTCTATCCGTTTTTGAAGTGGCTGCTTTCCTCACTTCCTTCTTTGCTCATAATACCGACTTTACTCCATAAAGGCAGAGTCTGTACCTATATGCAGGGCACCCTGCAGGGAAAAGGCTTACTAGCACACTGTTATGTGCTAACATGAGTGTTTTTTAAATGAATGGATGAAAGAATACATGAATGAATGATTTTAAAGTAAACATGAGAAATACGTTAGGTATCAGAATTCATTCATTCATTTAGTAAATATTGACCGTCCTCCCCCTCATTTTGTCGTAGGAAGGGGAAAAGCCCTTTGCATAATATTTAATATTTGTCACTCATTACATGATATCAAGGTACCTGTTGTGTAGGAGAGAACCTCACTTCCAGAAGAGAGACGTTAAATACTAGCTTCTTACTAATATTTCCATTTTTCATCGGAGGCATTTATAAAAGGTCAAATCATTCACTTTAGGGAAAGATGTTTTCATCTCTATGAAGGGAAATGGCTTAGTTTAAATATTTAACATTCAAATATATTTTTTTCCAGAAAAGGGGGTCAAGGCATGTACAAATCAGATAAGAGGACATTTGTAGAAAGGTGCAAATTACATTTCCCTTCTGGTTGTTACCGGAGTGTACAGTGCTCCATTACTCTTCTGAATAGTAATTTTCTGCTGGCTTCAAAAGAGAAAAAAAGAACATGGTTGTGAAGCCTCTGTGCTGAGCCACGATGTAACCTGATCAAATGCCCAGATGCATCGGTAGTCACGAGTGTTCCTCTGACTTAGGAAATGCCTCGGCATGCTTATGAAAACCAACCTTCTCTCAAATAAAGCACCAGTTATACATGCTTTATATGACGATGGCACATATTATATGTATCTATGTGTGTATAGAAGACCATTCAAAAAATCCAATGATCGAAACCAATTTTCTGGGCTGGATCAAAACAATCACTTCCCCAGAGAAATCACAGACACCCCCCCCGCACACACACACAGAGTCCTGTGTGTACCACACGGCTCCCCTGACATTAAAGAGAATTAAAACTTGGACCCACCCCGTCATGCCAAGGAGCGTTTAGAAACCTACTTTTACAGCAGGAAAGCGTCAGGTTCTCGGTGGTGGCTGCATGAGCACTGCCTGAGGGGATCAGTGTACATGGAATCGATCTGCTGCTCAGGCCCTAACCTGTGCATATAAAGTCCAAATCTATGAGCCCGGGTCCCATGAACAGTCTGTTTAGGCTTGGCCTGAAGCAGTGGGAACGACCCACGCCAGAGCGTTCCCCGTCAAGTGACGGGGGGGTCAGTTTATAATCTCCGCCAGGGCCAGGGGTGCCCTTGCTCCCAGCATGTGAGTCATTCATTGCTAACCAGCTTTGCTGCAGCTAAGCAGCCGGGATCACTGGGCACAGGGGCTGATCTCTTGTCCCCTGGATGAGAATTCAGAGGCAGACACCCTCGCCCTTAACCGGCCCATGACAGGGCTAACCAATCTGTTAATTCATCAGCTTGGGGTCTTCACCTTGAGCACCAGTCATGTGCTGACTGTAACAGGAAAACTCATCGCCCAGAGGGTGGCTGATCTCACAGAGCAGGAGAGCACGATAGACCTCAACAGGATGAGGCTTCTTCCAGGAAGCGAAAAACAAGAGTGAAAGGACATTTTCTTAACTGTTCCAGGGGACATAAAAATAAATAAAATCATAGAACCAACAAAGAAGTTAGAACTTTATCTCGGTAGCACGTAACTAAATAAATATTACTTAAAATGGAGTATCGATGCAGTATTCAACTTTATTATGCACGTTACGGAATAAGACAGCTATTTTTTTTACACCGAAATCATTTGTTACTTTAGATGTCCTTTAACATAAAAATATGAAGGTGATGTAACATGATTTTCAGGTAAAACCCATATTTAAAAATTGTTACTGTGCCACCCACATGCGTTCACCTTTCAGCATTAGTATGGTAAACGCTACTTAATGCTTCGTGCACGACTGACTACCTACCGCTGATCTAATGTATTTTTAAAACTGGCGAGTCACACTGAATCTGGCTCTTTTCTCTGTTCATCGATGCCCCCAGGAATGACTTTCTTTTTGTTCTTTTTCGGAAACTGACAAGAGATTTCACAGGGCATGACGGTGCTTCAAAAACGTTCGGAACCATGGAACTTGGCAGTCGTACGCGTTTCTGCTCACCATTACTACAATCTCCATGGAAAAGGAAAGTCTCTGTCTGACAGAGCTGGGGAGTTTTTCCAAATGCTGTCAAAAACAGAACCCTGCAGCCTGCAGACACATCAGCCCTCTGGATCCAGGATGGCATGGGCAGGGATGTCACCTTAAAGGTGGGCCTGAGGGTCTCCCCTACGGCACACACACCAACTCCTACTTCCAGACGGTCTAACTCCATCTCCGTGTTCTGCGAGTGTCAAGAAATGGACAGTGAGCTCTGTTCTGCCTTGAAACGTCAGGTAAAGTTAACTCATGTTTTTGAAATGATTGTGTTGGGTCCTTTCCCCAAATCACCACAGAGACGATGCTTAATTCAGTGTCCAGGTTGGGTGCAGTCAACATTTAAGTGAGATTGAAGGGCCAGAGGTGCACATGCTTGGAGAACGCAACCAGCAAGTGCAAAGGGAAAGTAGAGTAGACTGTGATGACCTTGACGCTGCAGGCAGGCCGGCCTCAGGAAGGGGCCACCCCCACCACCCAAAGCTCTGCACTGCAAGGGTGCCTACTGTCTCTCTCTGCCCAAGGTGTCAACCAACCTGTCACCGCGTTCCAAATGCCAACAGTAGAGGAAACTTCACAAGCTCCCGAGAAGGGCCACAGAAACCAAATGTAAGGACCTTTTGGCTTCTTCCTTGACTTCCCACCAAGAAACTCATGGTCTGGGTTTATTTATTTTTTTAACGTGGGAAGACACCACAAAGCCCCTTCACTTTCATGTGATAGAAAAGGGAGGAGCAGAATCCACGTGCGTATCTGTTGCAAAAGCACAGAAAGCATTTCCTCAAGGTCTCAGCTAATTTCGGTTTCAAAAATCCTACTCTTGTTTATCCTTTTCAGAAATGAAAAAAATGCCCACTTTGTCTGTTTTGTTGTTCGTGTTAACATTTCTGTGATCCCCTTAAGTCAGAGTTATAAAATCAACAAGCCTCACAAAGAAAGTAACACATTACTAATTGAGTGATGGGATTGCTTTATCTACTTTCTAAGGTCTTAAAGATATAGATGACTCAAATGACCAGCATAAAACTCTAGGCCTGAGGACTTCCTAATAAAATGCATGTGCCTCATCCATGTGAAATTCATAATTCATACACAGAAATCCCTGAATCGCCTCTAAAATGTGGGTGATCCCAGGAGCAACAGAGGAATCCCAAACAGATTTTCTCAGGCAAACTGTGGTATCTGTGCATTTGACCTCCCGACTTGGCCGTCTCTGCCCCGTCTCCACGCAATCAGCTCTGGGTAACATAATAGCAAGCTCCCACTTCCTCAGCCCCTTTTTGATTGTAGAGTTATTCTTACCAAATACGATCTGAAAGGCGTATGTGGGCCATGGAAGGAAGTCTAGAAATTGAGTCTTACACGCATGGACTACCATACATCCTATACAAGAAAGGAACGTCTCAAGACCCAAAAGCTATGAATTCAGCACCCTCAACTAGCACAAATTTCCCTTCACAAGTTGGTACCCCTGAACTGACACAAAAGTTAACAGAGAGAATCTCCCAAGTATGTTGTAACATAATGTATTCCATATTTTCCTAGGCATCGTTTTTGGGCCCAAACAGGTGGTAACACATAGATACATAAACTGATCATATGCTGGCCTCAACCTTCAAAGCAGGGGAGCAGGATCTCAAAGGATCTCCTCAAAGAAAGGGATGGAAGCCACGCCACCAGAAATCCTGTCCTCTCTGGCGGTGTTCAGAGAGAGTCCACCCAGATGCCAGGCAAAGTCTCAAGAAACTAATGACAACGGCAGTCTCTATCTGAACGTGGAGCTGAAGACAGCCATGGGTCTTAACCTTAACCTTTGAGAACGCAATCATCTAGATATCCAAATATAAGAAGCCCATGTCTTGGGTCTCTAAAATTAAGCATATCTACATCAACAATTTTGTTTAGAAATGGTTAAGAGGAGTTTCCCCTTGGGTGTCCTAGTTTATATTTCTTGCTGTTTTGACTGATTTGTTTTTCATTTAACTCAAGTGGCAAACCAGCCGAAATTGGGAATTGGTTTCCCTTATGTATGGTTTGATATCATATACTTCGATTTCCTCTCCAAAATCGCTCATTTTGTTGAAATAGCATAACTATAACTGTTTTTCCTTTGGAAAGAAACTAAGACAACTAAGGCACATGCATATGTTATCTTTATTTGCATAAGCTAATCTGGGGAAAATCTTTCCGAATATGAAAAATAAAATGACTTGATACTTTTTGTAAAATGCTGCATCATTCGTCCATAAGTTCCACTGAACTTAGGAGGTGGGGGGTGGGGTATGTCTTCTCTTCTTAAATTGAGATGTTCCAGTAAAAATGTATTTATGAAAACATGGTCTATAAATTTAGGAAGATCCATAACTGTCTCATAAATGTTCAGTGAGGGGAAAAGAACGACATTTTCTTTATAACTTTCTTTCCCTTCCAAGACTGACCATGGAAAACTGAGATGCAAAAATGATTGGGGGTTTTGAGAGCTGGCCTATTTCTAAACATTATACATTGACTAGTGCAGTCTTTAAAAACTTTCTCAAAGGACACATCAGTG
Source organism: Delphinapterus leucas (assembly GCF_059928025.1). Lineage (NCBI taxonomy): Eukaryota > Metazoa > Chordata > Mammalia > Artiodactyla > Monodontidae > Delphinapterus > Delphinapterus leucas. The sequence goes on along the minus strand of NC_143150.1, from coordinate 128,459,638 downwards.
ACAAAGTGGAAAGGGCACCTGGCTCCCAAACCAGAAGACCTGCGCTCCACCCCTGTAACGTGGGCATGACCAAACCAGTTTTCTGTTTAAAATATATTAGTTATGGCATTAGTATGAAGACAGTCAAATAAATCGCTCTCTCATTTTTATAAATCTGTAAAATGGAAAGCTTATCTGTTTTAGACTTCTGCAAAAATTAAATGAGGCAGTGGATGGTAACGTAATGGTCAGTCACGGATTTCTACACAAGAGGACGAGTACTAACGTTACTAACAGGGTGACTTCAATGAGAATCGTAATCTCCAAAACTTAAGACAGAGACTGGAAAAGGAACACACAAACTGCACTACCTTGTCCAGAGAAATCTATTTTATAAGTATATTACTTCCCTGCCCTGTCTCTTCCTCACCTCAGCTTGATTCACATCTTCCCTCTCACCTTAGATGGTGCTGCCCAGTAGGACCATTCGCAGCGAGGGCTGCAAATGTTCTCTACCTGGGCTGCCCCACACTGCAGCCACTAGCGGTAAGTGGACACCAAGCCCTTGCAGTGTGGCTAATGTGGAGTTTCTCTACCTGAGCGCCACTGACATTTTGGGTCAAACACTTCTCTGTGGTGGGATCTGTCCTGGGCACTGTACGATGTCTAGAGCAGCAACCCTGGGCTCCACCCGCTAGACGCCAGCAGCACCTCCTCCTGCTAGCTGTGACAACCGAGGATGTCCCCAGACACTGCCAAATGTCCCCGGGAGGCAGCACAGTTATCTCTGGCTGAGAACCATGGGGCTCCTGGAACTGAATTTTTAATTTCATTCAATTTAAATTAATTTAAGTAGCAAATGTGTCAAGCAGCTACTACTTTGGATAGCACTGTCTTAAAACTCTTGAAATTAGTATAAAAAGCTAGACTGGGCTTCCCTGGTGGCGCCGTGGTTAAGAACCTGCCTGCCAGTGCAGGGGACTCGGGTTCGAGCCCTGATCCGGGAAGATCCCACATGCCGAGGAGCAACTAAACCCGTGTGCTGCAATTACTGAGCCCGCGAGCCACAACTACTGAGCCCATGTGCCACAACTACTGAAGCCCGCACGCCTAGAGCCCGTGCTCCGCAACAAGAGAAGCCACCGCAATGAGAAGCCTGCGCACCACAACGGAGAGTAGCTCCCGCTCACCACAACTAGAGAAAGCCCGTGTGCAGCAACGAAGACCCAATACAGCCAAAAATAAATAAATAAATAAAATTTATTTTTTAAAAAAAGCTAGACTGACAGTCAGCAAATATGATGGGACATTCAGAATTTTTTTTCCTGAAAGGGCTAAGGATTGAAACGATGTAAGCTTTCACTTTATTTGCATAATAATTATTTATTTGCGGTCTTCAACTCAGAGCAGTGACAACAATCCTAACCCAGCAATGTGTAAAAAGGTACAAAATTAATAGGAAAAGGAGATTTTTAAAAAACCACCACAGGTTTTTTTTTTTTTTTTAAACCATACCTGCCACCCAGGGAGGGAATAATGAGATGAACAGAGATCCATCAGTAGCAGGGGCCGAAACCAAAGAGGGAGTTAACAGCCGTGACCACCCCAAGCTGTGCCTGCTGGCTCTCTGTCCCCTCTCTGCGAACACCTCCACCACGTGGGACCAGGTGCGACTGCTCTGGGGCAGCAGGAGTGACCTGACCCGGCGAGCTGTCCCTCAGCCCGCTGCGGTCACCTCATTTCCGTCACTGGACCCTGAGCTGACGCCGGGGCCTTTCAAGTGGGGTTACACAGGTTCATAGGATACGTGGAAAGTTTAGTGACGAAGGAGGAGGGAAGACAATCCCCCATGGACATGAGATAACTGTGTCAGGTCAGAGAATCCATAAACAACCAAGGGCCCCAGAATGAGTCCAAGTTCAAAGGGAGTGGCGCATAAAGCAATCCGCCTCTCTGGAATGTCAAAGGCAATTGAACAGCAAGAGCCCGGAGGCTGAAATGTCTCACTTCCCAGTTCTACATCCCAAGAAATATACGGGTACTTCTGGAAAGAAACAATATTCAGTGTGGTGAAATACACTAACGTTTTATATTCCCTCCCAAATACTTGGAGGGGGAATCTACTCAACGCTTCTGATGCCAGGAACAGTTAAAGTACAAAGAAAGAACATGGGCTGTAGAGACAAACAGTCCTGCCATGTAGCCCACAACTGGCCAACTTCGGGAACCTTGGACAACTCGTTATTCCAAGCAAAGCCCAGCTTTCTGAACTGTAAAGCGAGAAAAATAATAGCCCCTTCTTGGGGTCACTGCAAAAACTGAAAAGAGCATCTTTCAGAATGTGCCAACCCGTACATTTCACCCATTTCACGTGGTCTAACTTTCAATTTCCCTTTACCCAGCGTATTTTGGTGCTAGTGGTGCTAGAGGATACAGAGAAGAAGAAAGACTGCCCTGCCCAGCAAGGAGCTCACGGAGCCCCAGAGGCTGTCAGCACTGTCTCTCCGCTCCAGGGACGCCCATCTAAGGAGACAGGCACATAAACACGGCAGTAGATGAAAGAGGTCCACAGTGGGAACACATCACTTACTGTGGGAGCAACCCGGACGCCACGGCTCATATAATCTGGAGAGGAAATGCCCCCTAAGTGAACAGCTACCAAAAGAGAGCAAAATAAACAACGCTCTTTAATTGTAAAACAAAAAGGGTCAAGCATCTGTTAGTTTCAAGAGCTCTTCCAAAAGGACAAATAGTTCAAAACCATTGATTCATGAGTAACTTATTCAACTCAAGAGTCCTAGAGATTAAATGATGACTCACCCTGTCCCACCAACCTTTGTTTTGACAATGTAGCATCAAAAATAACAATAATGGTCAAGTAAGTCACAACTTGGCTTTAAAAGAAGTGCATGATGTAAGTGAAAGGAGCCAGACACGAAATGACAAACACTGCACGATTCCACTTACATGAGGCTCTTACAGGAGCCACGTTCACAGAGGCAGAAAGTAGGAGGGTGGGTGCCAGGAGCTGGGGAGGGAGAAACGGGGAGTCAGGTGTTTAGTGAGTACAAATTTTGGGTTTGGGATGATGGAAAAGTTCTCGAGATGTGGACAGTACTGATGGTGGCACAACAATGGGAATGTGCTTAAATGCCACTTAAAAGCGATTACAATGGTAACATTTTAATCTTATGTGTATCTTATCCCAATAAAAAAAATATGAACAGCCTGGTTATGCAGCACTCCTAGCTATGAGGCAGGCACATGCGCGCGCGCGCGCACACACACACACACACACACACACACACCCTGCACCTATGGGCCCCCTGGCATTGAGATGGGAGAAAACGTCAGAGAAACCTCTTGGCTGCCCCGCACAGCACCCTCCACTCACAGGAAACAAACAGTCCTGAAAGTCTGCCCTGCGGCACGCATCTCTACTGTGGCTGAACTGCAGAATCAGTGCTAAGGAGAAAATATTAACTGACACTCCTCGCTGCGGGTACGATGCTTAAAGTGCCCCTGTCTCCTGCCGGGTGCCCACGTCCCGTGGTGTAACATGACCCATTTGTCTTGCAGCCACATCAAAGAAGCTTTTCTGGTTGACGACCAAGCAGACTGCTACCAAGGAGAAAAACTCTTTAACAATCCGTAGTTTAGGCACATATCCCTTTTTTTAAATAATGACAATAAAAGTTCCTGGGACTCAACTTGTCTGGGTTAAGTTTAGTTTGTGGTGAAATAAAATAAATTCATGCCTTGGGAAACATTTCCATTAGGAGAAGAAAGGAAGGAAGGAAGGAAGGGAGGGAGAGAGAGAGGGAGGGAGGGAGGAAAACGGAAGGGAAGGGAAGGGAAGGGAAGGAAAAGGAAACCCAGTTACACGTAGTAAAATGGAAAGTTCACTCAACTACATGTCATAACCTTTGCAACGAATGAGCACTGTTATTCTGGACATGGCGCCACCCCTGAAGGGCTGCAGTATTTCCAGTGAATTGGTTAGACCCTTGCTACTCAAAATGTGGTCCACGGACCAGCAACGCCAGCAGCACCTGAGAGCTTGCTGGAAATGCAGACCCCTGTGCCCCACCGGACCCGCTGAATCTGAATCTACATGTGAACAGCATCTCCAGGTGATGCACACTCAAGCTGGAGGAATCTGGTCTACGTAAGTAGGGCCCCAAACGGGGTCTTGACACACTGGCGCACTGCAGTATGTTGTGTGGCGTGGCGCTAGTAATTCGTGGCCTGTAACAGCAGACACAGTTAAAAACGGCAAATAAATACATGTGGGCAAATCCATGATGTTTCATCTGAAATGAGAATCTCAGCTGTTTGCGTTTCTATGAGGTTCCTTGACTGGGAACCAAAGTGGGGAGAAGAGAAAAGATACAGCCAAAGCCGGACCCAAAGGTCTGCAGCCCTGGGATCATAAAGCACTAGTAAGACATCAAGATGTTACGCAGAATAACATGTAAAATGACTCAAAATTTCAGCTGATAGAAAAATTATCTGTAGCAGAGCACTGCGCATGGAGTGCGTATTAAATAAACACTGCCTGAAGTTTCACACGTTAAAGAAATCATACCATTTCATCCAGGTGAGTCGCATGAACCAGTCCCGTCTCACGGGAGTTTCATGCCCATGTTTGGGCAAGAGAACACTGCTTCCAACACAGCTAAATAAACAATGGCTTGGGTGTGATATTTTAGTAGGAGTGAGTTAAATTATCTCCAGTTACTGTCATTATTTGCAGACCTGCGACAATGTTTAACGATTAAAACCAATAATTCATCATTCTAAGCGATCTTCCCAGTAAGGCAGATGGTACGCTGATCCCAAATGTTTTCTGCCCCACCTAGAAGTGGAGGGTCCATGGCTACATACACTTCTCTGTCCATGGGTGCTGTATCTTGCTTGGCCAATGAGCTGTGAGAAGTGCCAAGTACCACATCGGAGCAGAACTTTTAAGAGCCATCCCAAGATTCTGCCATTTTTCTTTACTCCCTGCCTCAAAACTAGCATACGTGTCAAGTTTAGCCAAGAGACCAAGCTGGGGAACCTAAGAGGGTAGGGGAAAGTGTTTTCCCTCTACACTAGTCTAGGAAACCCGCAATTATAGAGCAGGCAATGAAAATCAGTATTCACACAAACTAGTAACATGTGAGGAGGAATATTAATTGATGCATATTCAAGAAAATATAGCTGAATCTATTGTTTGAGAGAGTGTCCTGCCTCTCAAAACCCTGATTTCCGTTTTTATTCTGTTTTCCTTATGGCCACGCTATCAAAAGGAGGAGGCACTATAACATGAAATAAATCTCTCCATTTCCACATTTTCCTCAACTCACATGCAGTCAGGCTCCTGCCATCCAAGCTCTCCTACCCCCTCCTTCAAAGTCACCAAGGCCACTGGGGTACATTCCACTGTCCTCACACCCTATTAGCCACAAGACACGGAGAAGGCTATTCACTACACCGTATCCTGCACAACCAAGAAAGTTAATATTTTCCCTTCTCTTTTCAGAAAGATGCTTGGAAAAGCAAATGGTATTAATTTCTGTGAAGACTTTTGCAGACTGTAAATTTTAACCAAGCGAAAAGATATTAACATCAGGGCTGAAGACCAAGCCAAAGTTGCTGTCAACACATTTCGGAAGGAATCTACAGTAATAAAAATGTCAAATTACCACTAATGTACATTTAGGACGTGAAAGAATTATACTGATCAGAAGGTAATTCTGAGAACAGAAAACTGAAGAATTCTGATCGGATGACGAAATGTATATCCAACCCACACCCCATCCCCTCGTCCTACTTATCCCTCCACAAGCTGGACCAGGCACACAGATATAATGTAATTAAAGCTGGACCAATATAAAGCGAGTGAAGAAGGATAAACTAACTATAACAAAGAGGCGTGAGGAGAACGAGGTTCCCAGCCTCAAGAATCTTGGGTTCCACGTGCAAACACACAGAAGCAAAAACTTCCAAGACAATGAACGTGAACGTAGCATCGTGTCAGCACAGAGGAGGGACTGAGTCATCGGTCCCGGAGCTGAGGAAATATAAAGGTCAGGAAAGGCTGCACAAAAGAAAGGAATTAAATCTGGCCATTGGAGGAAGGAGAATTTCACAGCAAACACATCAGGAACGGGCACGTCCGGTTTTCAGGTCCACGTGTAAGGAACATGGAAGTTGCCACTCCATCTTCACAACAAAGAAAAAGCTGAACAGACTGAAAAATCAACAACTGCTCTTGGACCCATAAGGCAAGGGAGGACACAGAACAAACCAGTGCTCCGAAGACTGGAGAGCCAGACAGGTGGATACAGGCAGTAACAGCTCCCCAGAGCAGAGATCCACAGGTGGAAGCCACCGTGGGAATCAGTGCTGGGGTAGGGAACCTCAAATCTAACTGACCAACTGCTGGAGGCTCCAGGTGACAAGTCTCAGGGTTACACCTCCACAGGGACTCCAAAAGGAACCCTTCTGAAATATGCTGGAGCAGTGTGTTCTTTTCAAGAGGCCAGCTTCAGGGAAACTAGTTCACCAGACCTTAACTGGCCAGGGTATTATCAGAGCCTGCCTGACCTGGGGACAAGGAATACCCAATGCCAGCTGGCTTCAGCCATTCTGTCCCACCTAAGGGAGGAGAAAAAACTTCAGAAACACGTGTGAAGGTCACAGTCCAGAGGCACAGGCTCACTAAAAGACTGACATTTAATGCTAAGACTACGAATGCTTCCCCTCCCCCACACACCTCACCACCACGTAACTAAAGGCCTATTTAACAGCCGTTCCTTTTACCTGGTAGATCACATCCAGCTTTCAAGAGATAATTACAAGCCATATCAAAAGGCAAAAAACACAATTTGAGGAGAAAAAGCGAGCATCAGAAGCAGACATGGCAGGGATGTTAGAAATATCAGACCAGAAATTTAACACAACTATGACTAATATGCTAAGGACGCTAATGGATAAACGAGACAGTATGCCAGGACAGATGGGCAATGTAAGCAGAGGGGTGGAAATCCTAAGAAAGAACCAAAAAGAACTGCTAGCTATCAAAAACTGTAACAGAAATGAAGAATGCCTTTGATGGAATTAGGAGTAGATAAGTGCACAGCTCAGGAAAAAAATCATTAGACACCAAATTTCAGATCCACAGGCTCAAATAACCAAGTGGAATAAATGTCAAAAACCTGCACCTCAGCATATCACTTTCAAATTACAGCAAATCAAAGATAAAAAAAAAAAAAGAAAGCCTGAAAAAAGCCAAAGGAGAAAAATATACTTTACCTATAGAGGAACAGAGGATTACATCCAACTTTTCCTCAGAAACCATGCAAGCAAGGAGAGTGGACAGAAATATTTAAAATGTTGAGATGAAAAAAAAAAAACCCACCAACTAGAATTCTTTAACCTGTAAAATTATCCTTCAAAAGTGAAAGAGATATAAAGACTCTCTGACAAACCAAAACTGAGAAAATTTTTTGCCAGTACACCTGCCTTGCATGAAATGTTAAGTTCTTTTTTTTTTTTTTTGCGGTACGCGGGCCTCTCACTGTTGTGGCCTCTCCCGTTGCAGAGCACAGGTTCTGGACGTGCAGGCTCAAAGGCCATGGCTCACGGGCCCAGCCTCTCCGCGGCATGTGGGATCCTCCCGGACCGGGGCACGAACCCGTGTCCCCTGCATCGGCAGGCGGACTCTCAACCACTGCGCCACCAGGGAAGCCCCAAATGTTAAGTTCTTTAGAGAAAAAAATAACATCAGACACTCAGATCTACATAAAGCAAGAAAGAATATTAAAGAAGGAATAAGTGAAGATAAAATTTGAAATTTTATTTATCTTATTCTTAATTGATAACAGTTTGTTCAAAATAATAATGGCATCAAGTTATTCACTTGTGTGTGCTTACATATACATTATAAATATATATTTACATGTGCATTTTTATTTTATAATGTATACATTTATCTATTACATAACATATAAAATATATATGTATATAAAATGTATATCTTTATACCTAAATATATTTATATATTATATAAATATATTTATTTAATTGTAGATATATATATTCCTGTATACTCATATATAAGTAAAATGAATGACAGCAAAGATAGCGGGGCCAAGAGAAAGGAATTAGGATTAGTTTGTTATTGTAAAGTACTCACACAGCCAGTGAAGAAGTATGGGACTATTTGAGAGTGTACTTGGATTCATTGTAAATGTAACTGTAAACTCTAACACAACTACTAAATAAAGTAAAAAAAAAAAAAGTATAACTAATATGCTAAAAAAGGAGAGAAACTAGAATCACAAAATGCTTTAGCCAGACTCATCAAGAAAACAAGGGAGAGGGCCCAAATCAATGAAATCAGAAATGAAAAAGAAGTTACAACTGACACCACAGAAACACAAGGGATCACCAGACTAGTATGAGCAACTCTATACCAATAAAATGGACAAGCTAGAAGAAATGGACAAATTCTTAGAAAGGTACAATCTCCCAAGACTAAACCAGGAAGAAACAGAAAATATGAACAGACCAATTACCAGTACTGAAATTGAATCAGTAATTTTAAAACTGCCAACAAAAAAAAAGTCCAGGACCACATGCCTTCACAGGCAAATTCTACCAAACATTTAGAAAAGAGGTAACAACAGTGCTTCTCAAAGAATTCCAAAAAATTGCAGAGGAAGGAACGTTTCTGAACTCATTTTACGAGGCCACTATCACTCTGATACCACAACCAGAAAAGGATACCACAAAAAGAAAACTACAGGCCAATATCACTGATGAGCATAGATGCAAAATTCCTCAACAAAATACTTGTAAATTGAATCCAACAATACATTAAAAGGATCATACACCTTGATCAAGTGGGACTTATCCCAGGGATGCAAGGATTTTTCAATAGCCACAAATTAATCAATTTGATACACTACATTAACCAACTGAAGAATAAAAACCATATGATTATCTCAATAGATGCAGAAAAAGCATTTGATAAAATTCCCCATTCATTTATGATAAAAACTCTCCAGAAAGTGGGCATAGAGGGAACACACCTCAACATAATAAAGGCCATATATGACAAACCCACAGTTAACATCATACTCAATAGAGAAAAACTGAAAGAATTCCTCTAAGATCAGGAACAAGACAAGGATGCCCACTCTCACCACTTTTATTCAACATAGATTTGAAAGTCTTAGTCACAGCAATCAGAGAAGAAAAAAAAATAAAAGGAATCCAAACTGGAAAGAAAGAAATAAAACTGTCACAGTTTGCAGATGACATGATACTTTACATAGAAAAGCCTAAAGACGCCACCAGAAAACTACTAGAGCTCATCAATGAATTCGGTAAAGCTGCAGGATACAAAATTAATATACAGAAATCTGTTGCATTTCTGAACATTAACAATGAACTATCAGAAAGAGAAATTAAGGAAACAATCCCACTTACCATTGCATCAAAAAGAATAAAGTACCTAGGAATAAACCTGCCTAAGGAGGCAAAAGACCTATACTCCAAAAACTATAAGATGCTGATGAAAGAAAGTGAAATTGACACAAACAAATGGAAAGATACACCATGTTCTTGGATTGGAAGAACCAATATTATTTAAATGACCATACCACCCAAGGCAATCTACAGATTCAGTGCAATTCCTATCAAATTACCAATGGCATTTTTCACAGAACGAGAACAAAATATTTGAAAATTTGTGTGGAAACATAAAAGACCCCGAAGAGCCAAAATAATCTTGAGAAAGAAGAATCAAGCTGGATGAATCACACTCCCTGACTTCAGAATATACTACAAAGCTACAGTCATCAAAACAGTATGGTACTGGCACAAAAACAGACGCATAGATCAATGGAACAGGATAGACAGCTCAGAAATAAACCCACACATCTGTGGTCAATTAATCTATGACAAAGGAGGCAAGAACATACAACAGAGAAAAGACAGTCTCTTCGATAAGTGGTGCTGGGAAAACTGGACAGCTACATGTAAAAGAATGAAATTAGAACACTCCCTAACACCATACACAAAAATAAACTCAAAATGGATTAAAGGCCTAAATGTACGATTGGATATTATAAAACTCCTAGAGGAAAACATAGGCAGAACACGCTTTGACGTAAAACGCAGCAATATTTTTTTGGATCCTTCTCCTAGAGTAATGGAAGCAAAAGCAAAAATAAACAAGTGAGACCTAATGAAACTTAAAAGCTTTTGCCCAGCAAAGCAAACTATAAACAAAATGAAAAGACAACCCACAGAATGGGAGAAAATATTTGCAAACAATGTGACAGACAAGGGCTTAATTTCCAAAATATACAAACAGCTTACACAGCTCAATAAAAAGAAAAAAAAAAAACCCAATCAAAAAATGGGCAGAAGACTTAAACAGACATTTCTCCAAAGAAGACATACACATGGCCAACAGGCACATGAAAAGATGCTCAACATCCCTAATTATTAAAGAAATGCAAATCAAAACCACAATTAGGTACCACCTCACACTGGTCAGAATGGCTATCATCAAAAAATCTACAAACACCAAATGCTGGAGAGGGCGTGGGGAAAAAGGAACCCTCCTACACTGCTGGCGGGAATGTAAATTGATACAGCCACTATGGAGAATAGTATGGAAGTCCCTCAAAAAACTAAAAACAGAATTACCATATGACCCAGCAATCCCACTCCTGGGCATATACCTGGAAAAAACCGTAATTCGAAAAGATACAGGCACCCCAATGTTCATTTCAGCACTATTCACAATAGCCAGGACATGGAAGCAACCTAAGTGCCCACTGACAGATAAATGGATAAAGAAGATGTGGTAATATATACACAGTGGAATACTAGTCATAAAAGAATAACGAAATAATGCTTTGCAGCAACGTGGATGGACCTAGAGGTTATCATACTAAGTGAAGTCAGAGTATACAAATATCAAGAGACCACTTATCTGCAGAATCTAAAAAAAATAATACAAATTTACAAAACAGAAATAAACTCACAGACATAGAAAACAAACTTATGGTTACCAAAGGGGAAGGGGTGGGAGGGATAAATTAGGAGTTTGGGATTAAGAGATACATGCTAGTACATGTAAAACAGGTAAACAACAAGGACCTAAGTATAGCACAGGGAGCTATATTCAATATCTTGTAATAACCTACAACAGAAAAAAATCTGAAAAAGAATATCTCTCTCTCTATCTATCTATCTATAAAACTGAATGATTTTGCTATACACCTGAATCACTGTAAATCATCTAGACTTCAGTTTTAAAAAAACACAAAAAGTAGAAACAAAGAACAGCAACAAACAAAATAGTATCAAATATGATAGATATTAACCCAACTAAATCAATAATCACTTTGAATGTCAATAGTCTAAATGTACCAATTAAAAGACATTGATTGTCAGAATGAATCAAAAAACCAGACCCAACTATATGTTGTCTATAAGAAGTGTGCCTTAAATATACAGTCACATATAGATTAAACATATGCTAATACTCATCATAAGAAAGCATGAGCGGCCATATTAATTTCAGACAGAGCAGACTTCAAAGTAAAGAAAATTATCAGGGATAAAAAAAAGAACATTACATAACGATAAAGGGGTCAATTCTCCAAGAAGACATAACGGTTCTTAACAAACTCCACGAGACAAGCCCAAATAGAACCACAAGGAGAAATAGGTGCGATCACTATCACAGCTGGAGACTTCAACACCCCTCTCTCAGCAACGTACAGATCCAGCAGGCAGAAAATCAGTGAAGATATGGTTGAACTCAACAGTACCAACCGTCAACTGTATATATTGACATCTATAGACTACTTCATCCAACAACAGCAGAATACGCATTTTTCCCAAGCTCACACGGAATACTCATGAAGACAGGCCACATTCTGGGCCATAAAATACACTAAAACAAATTTAAAAGAAGAGATGTCACACAATCTCTGCTCCCAGATCACAATGGAATGAAAACTAGAAATTAATAACAGAAAGATCACTGGAAAACCCCCAAACATATGGAGACTGAACAACACATTTCTAAATAACACACGGGTCGAAGAAGAAATCTCAAAAGTAATTCAAAATTATTTTCAACTAAATGAATATAAAAACACAACTTTTCAAAACCTGTGGCATGTAGGGGAATCAGTACTTAAAGAAAAACATATAGCATTGACTGTTATATTAGAAGAGAAAGATCTGAAATCAATACTCTAAGTTTCCGATTTACAAAACTGGAAAAGAAAGAACAAATTAAATCCAAAGTGAGGAGAAGAAAAAAGAATTAGAACAGAAATAAATGAAATTAAAAACAGGAAATCCATAAAGAAAATCAACAAAACCAAAAGCTGTTTCTTTAAAAAGATCAATAAAATCGTTAAGCCTCCAGTCAGGCTAACAAAGAAAAAGAGAGAGGACACAAATTACTAATATCAGAAATGAGAGAGGGGACATCACTATGGATCACATGGAAATTTAGAGTATAACAAAGGAATACTATGGACAACTCTATGCCCCAAAATTCAATAACCTAGATGAAATCGACTAATTCCTTAAAAGATACAACGTGCCAAAACTCACACATGAAGCAATGATCTGAATATGCTTGTATCGACGTTACGACATCGAATCAATAATTAATAACCTTCAAAAACAGAAAGCACCAGGCCCACACGGGATCACTGGTGAATTCTACCAAACATTTAAGGAAGGAATTATACTAATTCTCTACAGTCTCTTTCAGAGGATAGCAGCAGAGGGATTAATTCCTCGCTCATTCTATGAGGCCAACGTGACCCTAATACCCACACCAAAGACATTACAAGAAAGCCGTAGAAAATTCTCTCTCATGAACACAGATGCAGAAATCCTCAAGAAAATATTAGCAAACCAAATCCAAAAATGTATAAAAAGAATTCACAACGTTTGACCGACAGGGATTTATCCCAGCATTGAATGCAATGCCGGTTCAACATTCAAACATCAATTAATGTAATCCATGACGATAAGAGGCTAAAGGAGAAAAACCACACGATTATATTAACAGATTCAGGAAAATCATTTAACAAACGCTGATGCTCATTCATGATAAAGGCTTTCAGTAAATTAGGAAGAGAGGGCAACTTTCTCAACTTGATACAGACTATCTACAAAAGTACCTAGAGCTATCCTCAGACTTAATGGTGAGAAACTTGCAGCTACCCTGGACCAGCAACACCAGAATCCACTGGAAGTCTCTTAGAAACACAGAATCTCAAACCCCAGCCCAGACCTACTGAATCAGAGTCTTTGGAGGTGGGACCCAGGAATCTGTACTCGAGAGTAAGCTCACCAGGAGACGCTTAAGCATGCTAATGTTTGAGGAGCATTGCTCTAAGAAGTTGGGAGCCATAAAATAGTAGAAAGACGGAGAAAATAGAGGCCATGAGACAAGTATATTTCAAGGATGATACATGTGTGAGTTACAGCAGAGAGGACGGGCAAATTAGCTTGAGGCATGAAACTGAAGAACTTTGCAGAAGGATGGGTATAAAGGTAAAGGAGAGGATAGCACTAAGGAGAATTGTGAGTTTTTAGGTTCAGTGATTGAGTGAATATCCATGTTTTTAATTACTATAGAGAATCCAGGGTGAGGGACAGGTTTGGAGAAGGCAAAGAGGCAACTTGGTCCAGGTCACAGAGCTTGTAAGTCACACCCTCAGCCCTGGAGCCCAAAGACCAGACTCTCCACGTGACGCTCACCACCTCTCATGCAAAGGGCAGAAGAAATGTGTCTCAATGAGGACACAGCAACTTAAAGGGTTTTTAAAGGACCGTAAGTCAGAAATGATCGGTATGGAGCTGAATCCACACCTCAGGATAGAAATAATGACAGTGGTCTGTGCACGTATAGACAGAGGAATATCAGGAAGAATGAGGCAGGTGAAGAAGAGACATTTCATTGGCCAAAAATGAAGTTCTCATTCTGCCTTCCAAATGTCAGAGAGCAAATGCCACTGTCCCATTTCCATTAGATTTCGGTGATTCAGAAAGACAGCCTTCACGTCTATACACTAAGCGTCTTAAGGCTTGCTTTATGCTACTATAAATGCATTGTTGATACTATCTTAGGTCCAAGGAGAATGCAGGCGACCTAGCTTTGCGTTCGTCCTGAGCAAGACACAACCTCTCAGCAGAATGACAGCTACTGTGATGACACGGGGGACTGCAGCACGGTGGCTCACAGAGGCCTGCAGATGTGACTCTCCCAAAGTAGGTTATTTTTTTCCTCCCCAATACTGTCCCCTGACTGAGCAGAAAATGATTTAGAAGTCATCTAGAAAAGCCTCCGAGCGTTTGTAATTCAACATTCCATCAGAGTTCACTTCTCCTTATAATATTCTCCATTACCAGTTGGAAAACAAAAGTTCTAAGGAGCTTCATTGTCTTTTTGTCTCCAAACGACAAAGAAACGAAATAAACACACACAGGATGCAAACAACAAAAGCGGAGGATGGCTGCAGAAAGGAGCCGCATTCCAGAGTTTTAAAACACAGCACATCAACATGTTTGCTGCAAATTTGCCCTAGGTCTTGAAATTAGGCTTCCTGGTGATCGGAACACTTTTCGATGCAACTTCATGCAATACTTTGGGGATGGCCAAGATTTACAGTTGATTAGCCCGCATAGTTCAGTTCCTTTCTCAAAAGCTTCTAGGAAGGGATTATTTCTGTGCCCAAAGAGCCCCAGAGAATAGGGAGGGCGGCTCGCGGCCATAATGTGAATTCCCCGGACTCGGTACACTGTGCTCATTGAAGCAGATAAAGCAAAGTTAAAGAAGCATTTAGTTCTTCAGAATGCCAGCCTTAATAAGTATCTTTTTGTGGAAGGATTTAGGAGGGGGGGAGGGTTTACCCTTAGTGCAGGCATTATCTCCTCATACAAAAAGGGAAAATGTGCATATACAGTTGGATGTAAAAAGCCAAAAACGCACATGCCCCCCTCGCTCCCCAAGGAAAAGATGCTGAACACACACTCCCAAACGCCAGCGCATGAATCTTCACAGCTTAATAGTCCCGAAGCCATTATGCAGCTTCTCTTGGGAAAGGCGGCTCATTCATCTGCAACCGCCCAAGTTCAACCTTGCAGCTGTGAGAACCCAGAGGCGCCCAGCCCTCCAGAGCCCCACCTTCATCAGCAGATGGACTCCAGAAGAGCTGCATCCCGTCCGGAGGAAGAGCGGGCAGCTCCCCGGCCCCTCTCCACAAAGCTGCCATCAAGGCACGTGAGAAACGTCTACGAAAGGCTGAACCGGCCACATCTGCAGGCGGCCGCACACCCGGTGACCTCCGCTTGCACAGCGCAAGGCCCGTCCTGGCCCAGGCAGCTTCCACGGTTCTCATTCCCTATGCGGAATCAGACGCAGCATCCGTCACTTGTAATTACTTAAAACGCCCGGTGTTTAATAAGGCAATGCCACGTGATCCCAGTTTTCTGACCACCAGCACACGTCTCCCCTTCAGCTCTGCCTTACCGCGACCTGTCTTCCAACACGAATATACATCAACATCCATGTGAACTGAGCTACTGGCGTAAGGAAAAGCACATGGAGATGCACACGCTGTAGCTTGAGTGGGATTTCTGCTGTAGCTAAAGAAGGTGAAATGCCCAGTTCATCCACTTCTATTACTCTAGGCCTAAAATCTTCAAGAGGAGCTCCCATAACCGAAGGCAGATTGGGAAGGTTCTTCATAGACGTCAACATTTGCTACTCTAATAGATACTATAATAGAGAGAAAGAAGGAAAGAAAAGAGGAAGGGAGGGAGGGAGGGCCATCTTTACAAAGTGCGCACTTTAAGTCACTGCCTCCCCCATGCGAATGGAAAACGAACTCACCCACATTGGTAGCTCTGCTCTGAAAAGACCCAGTTGAGAGAAGTTCTTTCTTTATTGTGTGGTTTTAAAGACTATTCTTTGACCTCTGCTATTTATGACTTAAGATCTGTGAAGACAGGGCCAAACCCCTTTGGCTCGAAAAGGCGCTCACAAACAAAAGCTTTTCACCTTTGTTCCACTTACCTCATTCCCCCTCAGAACACGTCCATACGCACCCCCCGGTTTCACAACTTAAACTGCATTTTCTCTCTTTTGCCCAGTCACAGCCATTACCTAACTGACAAGTGGCCACCTTCGCTCCTTTCCAAGGAATGAAGCCCTAGTTGTCAGCACCAGCTCAAAGAGCTCTGCTAGGAATATAGATGTCTTGTCATCTCACCTCAGTGAACCATGAAACTGTGGATAAAATGGTTCAGGAAACTAAACAACGCACCAGGCAAGTGTCAGTCACGATGGGGCATTTCTCTAGTTATTTGTTATTTTAGGGATTTATGGATTTATCTATTGCCTTTCTCACTCCTAAAAGGATTCAAGACAATTTACAAAGATCCATAGGATACAGCTAGAAAACAAATCTTACGTGTGTGTGATAAAAACAAGATAAAGGAAAAGAAAAAATGGAGTCAGGGATAAAGCTAGTTCCCATACACACGGGATAAATTTCAGTAACCTTGTTAAAAGAGGTGATTTTATTTACCATTCAGCTTTCTAACAGTCAGTTCTAAGCGGAAAACACAGTGTCCACAGGCTAAAATATCTACCAGTTTCTAAGGGACGCATAATTAGTACTGATAAAGTGAACATGATGAATGCTTTCCCAAGTTTTCTCCTAAAGATGGCATGGAATAACAGACAGCTGTGCTTGGCAAGTTCCTCAGAGTGGCCTCGGTGACTGGGTTTGTGAGACCGTTTCTGAGAATATTACACGTGCTGCATTGCAGCAACATGGGATTCAGTAAACGTCATTTGTCAAAGGACAATTTTGAGATTGTGAAAGGACACAGTTAGTCCTGTCATGGAAGCATGGATTGTACAGCATCTGGAAACTATATATCTATCAGGCATGTATAAATACTGTTTCTCTCTGGTGCCTTTCGGTACTGAAAGGATACCAAAGGTTTGATATTCTAGTTCTTGGCAAGTACCAGGAGAGCAGTGGCTTGTTGATACGTCACTGTCATTTCACAGCCAGCAGAACTGCTGTTAGCTCTGACATCCACAGCAAAAATCACAGGTCCTAATGAGGATGACTGTTTGAATAAAAACGTCATCCTAACTCTGCCTAGACACTCATCAAAGAAGATGAAGGGAGTACTTGATAAAGATCCTCCTTAGGAAAAATTTTCTCTTCCAACCCAGAAGAAAACAAAAGGTACAAACTCAATGGTAGATCCCATGCACAGCTATGGTAATTTTAGGCTGAAAAAGAGTTTAGAACAAATGCCCAGCTTAGCCATTAAACATACACACACACACACACACACACACACACTTCATATTATAACCAAGCAGCACCCTATGGGACCTTCCCAGGACAGACCATCCCCCCATGTCCTCTGCATTCCTCTTGTTTGTAGAAAAACTTTAGCCTCCTAGGCTTTCCCTGAGTTCCAAAGAACAAATTTAATCTGAGAAGTGAAAAATGTAGAAACAAAGGAAAAGAGTCAAGCAAGACAAAATAATAGTTTAGCCATTAAACAAAATCAAAGACGTTTGTTTCCTTCTCAAGGGCTAGAGATAATATTCTGAGCCATGTCCTTGGGCTGTTTTGGAGATACTGAAACCCCAACCAGGTGGAAGAAGTTAACTTCATGTTGCCCTCAAGCACGTAGACCCCAGAGCAGCTGGAGCCAGAAGGTTGATGACGTTGACTCCCAAAATACCACCAGGTTACCTCACCACCAACCAATCAAAATTATGTCCACAAGCTGATCATACACCTGCAGCCCTTCTCCTCACCGAGTCATTAAAAACGTTTCCCTGAAAGCCATCAGGGAGTTTGGGTCTTTTGAGCACGAGCCACCCATACTCCTTTCTTGGCCTTGCAATCAACACTACACTTCCCTTCACCACAACCCAGTATCAGTAGATTGGGTTTACGGCACGGGCAGTCAGACCCAAGTTTGGTTCAGTAACAACATCACCCAAAGAACATCATGCTTTGAGCAATGAATCTTACAGAAAGTCCTATGACCCCAAAGATTAGAAAACAAATATACTAAGGTAATTGAATGTGATTATTTATAGGATGAAGGAAGTTCTTCCACATCAAATAGATCAAAAGTGAGAAATCTTGAGAAAGGAAAATTAATTTTTCAAATAATTATCCTATATTCCTTCTTTAGGCAAATTAGACACAAGAGCATCTCCTAGTAAAGAGAGTGTCAGCGAGTAAAAACAGAGTTGAAATTAATACCTAGATTTATTTCCCTATAACAACTGCTCTTTTACAAACATTGAGCAATAGTGTTTCCAAGACAGACCATGTACCAACACATATTAGGCTTCTAAGAGGAACTCCTGTGTATGATTAGGTAGAACAACTTGACCCCCATGTCAAGGACTACCTACAGGATGGGGTCACAATCATGAACACAGAAAAGCAAATGCTGACCGTCTACCCCTAGATTCAAGTGAGAGTTCTCACCTCAGGGGAGACTACTTCTTGGAGAAGGAAGGGCAACTCAGCACAATGACGTATTCAGTGCCCACAAATTCTGCCCTCCCCAGCTTACTGAAGTCCAAGTCTATCTTCTTTCTAAAACATAACCATGCCCATCCTTCAATCGACACTGGTCCTCTTCGCCAGTTGCCAGCTCAAACCCAGCATCTTCAAGCAATCGGAGCTCATCCCGGCTCCTCTGTGTGCCTTCTGATGAATTCATTACAACTTCAAAACGCCTGTCAGACCACTGTCACCGCGTGGCGCATCCTGACGTAGATGTGTTTCATATGTTCAAAATGCATTCCCTTTCTAAAGCCAGCTTTCAGGGAACCCCTCCTCAGTCATGAACCAAATAAGAGATTTCGTTTGCATCTTCTTTCATCAGATGGAAGGAGAAATTGATAGGAAGACCTGAGAAGGGGTGAGGATAAAGACTTACATAGAGGTGCTTTTCCCCCTCCACATGTCTTTGCTTTGACGTTTACAGCAGGTGGAAGTCTTTCACATCCATAAAAACCGATATGGAAAATCAGAAACACGTTGGGCTATTAACATGTCACATCTCGGATTTAAATCCAAATAAGAACCTGTTCTTTTCCTTAAATATTGATTGTGCTATGAGCCTGGCCAAGTTTTGCAAGTTACTGCAGCACACAGGCTAGTTTCCAGGCTAAAAAACACCCTGGAATGTTCCAGCTACTGATGGCTAATGATCGCCCCAAAGCACAAAATATGTTTGATAAAAGTTCCCAGCGTGGGGGCAGAAAACACTTACCATAAGAATGACGGTGTGAGGGAAAGCAAGTCAGTGACACCAGCTCGGGCTGCCTTCCATGCTGAAGGCTCCAATTAGAGCTGTGAGCTTGCATTCCAGGAGGCGGTGACAGATGGCAAATCTCTCATTGTTAAAATCATCAACTCACTGATCCACCTGCCTGAGCCCTAGCAGGGACCCTGCTGGGAGCCTTCGCTGATTCAGAGAAACCTCAGCACTCACCACTTCAGAAAGGAAGTTCTGAAACTAGGTACTCATTTGGCTCCCCCATTTGTACGTTCTTTTTGTTTTTATCTGTTGTTCCACATTCTCTCACTTTGTTCTGTCTTTTTTCCTCCATTTCTGCCTTCACCTCAGAGATGATACCGACGTGAATGTTCCCCTACAGTGACACCGGATGGAGGACTTGAGCATGTAATTACACATGGACCCCTAACTCAAGCCTGCTGAGGACGTGATTTTCCAGCTGCATGGAGACCCGGAAATCCAAGAGCTCAGGTGTCCCGGAGGAGAGACTTCATCTCTTGGTTAGCACAAAAGCACATAATGGTCTTTGGGGTACTTAAAGTTATGCCATTGACTGGCATGATGTTATAGGATAGCCTAACAAATGTGCATTTGACCATTTTTATTCATCATGCTAGTACCATACTGCATGTACAGACTGGTATTTCAAAAGAACAGGAGCCAAACTTTCACACACCTCACCGTTTCTTTTCATATGCATTCCATACACATTTTCATTCTACTGGTTTAAGGAAATAGAATATTTCTCTTCTCTTCCTAGATTATCACATCCCATTTACTTAGAAATAATATCGTGATCATTACTTATGGGCATAATAACATTGGTGTCCAAAATAAAGGGAATTGATTTTAACATTGGAGAAGTTTTCTACTCCTCCAGTGGCACAATCCTACAGCCTCTCTTGACAATCAATGTCAATGGTGGCTTTGCCTATGGAATAACTGGCACCTCCCCAAAGGTATCAATATGTTGGACAAGAGACGCTCAGTATACGTCAACTTTGTCCTTGAAGCTGATTGCATGAAGTCAGGGAAAACTGTATGAACATCAGGAAGTAGTACAATAGGCTTTAAATGTTTTAAAGGATATAAAACAACTGAAATTTCAAACTGTTGCATACTAGAATATTACAAAAAAATAAACTGTTCAGCTTTGGTTCTTTGGGTGTTGGGACATAGCGCATTTCCATGGGTGCCTGAGTTTTCATTTTCCTCCTTAAGATGTATTTTCCTGGGGCTGTATGGATTTACAGTCATTACCACATAAATCATAGAAGGCATCTAACACAACACAAAAACCTTCAACAGTCACATTCAGTTATGTTTCTGGGGTTTGACCTTTATCCGATAAATTTCAGAGATGTCAAATGAAACTGCCCAGATGTTCATACAAGCAAAACCAATCTTCCTCACCTCGAAATCTGGCTCTGAATAAACCTGGAAAATCACTAAGAATCTGGAGTTATAGCCCTTATAAGAACCGAACTCCCACTGAGATCAAAGCAACATGCCACCGCACCAAGATTGAGCCCTAAATTACTGCTTTTCAACTCAAATCCTCACAACCAAATGGGGAACAAAAGTCCGGTGAGTGAGTTATAACACCCAAAAGGAGAAGGATGAGCATGCCTGCTCCCCAGACAGGGGTGCGTGTCAACAAGAATGCCATTCTTGGATGCAATGCTTGGAAAGGTAACTGAGCAGCGTAAGGTCAAAGGATGCTTATTTTATAAAGTAAATGCATGACTCGCATGCAAATATAAAATGAACAAGTGTCCAAGATTTAACTCATGAAATACTGCAAGAACCAGTAGTATGTTACATGTGGTTCAAAGGAGAAATCCAAGAAATATAAATATATTCACACAAAAACAAATGCTAGAATGGATTTACAACTAGATGCAAATGGTCTCTTGATGGGGGAAGCATCAATTGCACTACACTGCACACAATCATTTGCATGTCCGTGGACAAGAATCACCTGCGTTATTACCAGCTTTCTACATTTACAGAGTAAGAAAATAGCTCAAAGACGATGAGCAACGCAGATAACCTGCAAGAGTGCAAGAGGGGACATCCAGCCGTCATTTTGCCCATCTTGAAGTGCTCCACAATTTTTACTGGCTCTGATAATTGCGTTTTAACACTGAATTTTCAAAAATTAATTGTGATTTGATGTTTTCTTACTGTTGTTCACCATTCATTCAACAAATCCTCGCAAGCTGACCAAAAATGTTCCACACAGGAGGCTAGAAACTGTCCATTTTTCAGTTTGAATGCACCGAGATATGTCTTTGTATTGAGAGACAAATGCATCTTTACTGTTTTGTTTTTGACTGATTTTGCATATGTGAATGCAATGGCAAACTCTGGCAAATGGGCAAGTCCAGCCGGGCACTTGTTTGTGTACAGCCAGCAGACAAAGAATGGTTCTTACATTTTTTAATGGTTGGGAAAGATAATAAAATTTCATGACATGAACATTACATGAAATTCAGATTCCAGTGTCCAAACATAAAGCTTTATTGGAACACAGCCACTGTCCTTTGTTTAGGTACTATCTATCACTGATTTCAGGCTACAGTGGCCACATGAGTAGTTGCCACAGAGACTTTATGGGCTACAAAGATGGAAATATTTACTATCTGGCCTTTTACAGAAATTGTATATGATGTGGACTTCCCTGGTGGTGCAGTGGTTAAGAATCCGCCTGCCAATGCAGGGGACATGGGTTTGAGCCCTGGTCCCGGAAGATCCCACATGCCGCGGAGCAACTAAGCCCATGCACCACAACTACTGAGCCTGTGCTCTAGAGCCCGTGAGCCACAACTACTGAGCCCACGTGCCACAACTAATGTAGCCCATGCTCCACAACAAAGAGAAGCCACCGCAATGAGAGGCCTGAGCACCGCAAGGAAGAGTAGGACCGCTCGCCGCAACTAGAAAAAAGAAAGCCCACGCGAAGCAACAAAGACCCAATGCAGCCAAAAATAAATAAATAATTAATTAAAATAAAGAAATTGTATATGATGAGCATTAGAATTCCTAACATATAACGAGCCCCTGAAAAGGTGCTTGGCGCATACCACATGCTCGGTAAATTATATGTTTATTTTCCTTCATATAATAAAGTAAAACTGCTGAGAATAGGAGTGTGTTCTTCAATTCCTTTATAACTCGCAAAATGCACAGACCAGGGTTCTTCAACCTCCCTCGGCGCTACTGAGCTTGCAGCTTCTTCACTGTGAGGGCGTCCTGTGCATTGTAGTTTGTCAGCATTCCTGACCTCCACCCACTAGATGCCAGTAGTGACGACCAAAAATGTCTCCCGCCATTGCCAAATGTCCCCTTGGGAGCAGAACCGCTCCAGCTTGAGAACCACTGGCCTCAAACCATGCAGGACAGTAAGTCACTGCTCTACATCATCTAGGAGCTAAATGATGCAGAAGACCCCTGACTTCATAGTACTGGCTTCATTATAGGAGGAGGATTTTCCTAATTAATACTAAATAATCACGCTAAGTTACATGGATACAAAATGGATTATAACCTTTTTCCTGAAGGTAATACAGTAATGACGTACTTTGGGGGAGGAAGAAAATGTACTGTATGGACTTCATTCATGGATTCATTCACAGATATTTGGTGAGCAACTACTCTGTACCAAACACCATTCTAGGCTTGAAAATACCACAATGAACAAAGACAACTCAGTCGATGCCCCTCGGAGCTTACTTTCTGGCGAAGGAGACAGACTCTCAGAGATAAAGGAACAACTATATAATGTCGTGCGGGTATCATACGGCCGAGGAAGTGTGTAAATGGGTGGGAGGTGACCTGGGAGGGCAAGGCTGAGAAGGTGGCATTTGTGCTGAGACACGAATGGGGTGCGGTGAGCTGGGTGACCGCGGAAGGAGCCTTCTGGTGGAGGGAAAAGCAGGCTTGATGGGGGTAAAGCAGAGGAGAAAGTTGGAGAGAGAGCACAGGCAGACAAGACAGGGCCGATGTTTTAGGCTGAGTGAGGTAGGAAGATATTAGAAGGTGTGAGGCAGACAGCAGCAAGATTCACAGCTGATACGTTTAAAGGGTCTTTCCAGCAGCCACATGGGTAGAGTAGAAGCTGGGAGACCCAAGAGGATGCTCCTGGATAGGTCCAGGCAAGAGATGATGGCAGATTGGACAAGGCCGGCAGTTAGATGGGAAGAAGAACTCACCTTCTGGAGGGATCCTGAAGGTGATGGGCTTTGCAAACACAACGAGAACTAATTAGAAAGTGTGTACTTTCTATAAAATATTATGTAAACTTTATCTTTTAACATATATTCAGAAAGTTATATCATCAGCATTCCTTCTTGATTCGCTGAGGTGTTTTTACTCTTCTGTCCCAATATTTGCTCAAAACGGTTTTTCAAGTTGTTGGTCTCTATACAACACAGCCTAGGAGATGGTATTCCAAACTTTAGTTTACCTCTACTGATTTGCTGAGTGATTCCAGGACATTATCCAATACGTACGTGCCTGCATTTCCCCATGTGTAAAATGGAGTTACCACCGCTCACCCTTCACCTCATTAACCTAAAAAGCAAAGGAAAAGCCTACACAATGCTTCATGAATCTCAGAAGAAGTGCAAACTGTAATTATCTACAAACGTATCCCACGGTGAAAACATCCAAAAGAGAGAAACTTTGATTAACGTGGAAGATCCATCCCCAAGTATTCAGACTAAAGACAACCCTTAAATTTATGTTGCCTTTGTAATATATTTCAAAGTTTCTGTTGAAGTTATCTATGACTTACTGATTCATTTCTGCTTTCAGGCAAAAGGAATTGATTTCTTGTCAAGTTCAGTCTCTCAGGTCAGCCTTGATCATTCAATTACAAAACATGGTTTAACAATCTGTATTCCCTAGGGCTGCAATGTTCTTTAATTAGGATATTTTAAAAGCAGTTTAAATGAACGTGTCCCATTCAAATTTCAAGTGTGTAAAAAAAATTAATTTCTTGATGGCATAAGGAGAAAAGAGGTGCTTATGAGAAATAATACTGATACAACAAGTTGTCATTCAAGTAATACCCAACTAACAAAACTGGACAAAAACACTACTTATGAAATTTAGTCAGCCTCATAGCCATACATTCATACACACACACACACACACACACACACACACATATATATCCTCTCCTGCAGTGATGACATAAACAAGTTACCCAAAACACCAATTGAAGAACAATGAATAGATAACCAGAAAATATCTTATCAGAGCAAATATGTATGATATTATATAAAAAGAGTAAAAGGATCATAAACCAGACATCTCAGTTCTGCCCAGGATCTAGAGAGTCAGAACTAAGCAAAGTTTGTTTTCACCAAATAATTTCACATTCACATAATAATTCTGTTCTGTTTTTAATAACGCTCATGCGGATTAAATGACACAACGCGTGCATGAATGTCAGAATGTATCATTATAGTGAAGTTTTAGGTTTAGGAACATTATTCTACAACCGTTTACTTTGAGATAATTTGTTTGAAAGACCTTTCAAACTAATAATGTTCTTCATAAATATGCTGTTTCATATTATTGTGTATTAGATGAAATTTTGGTTGTAAAATAAAGGAATGCTTCAATTTTCGGTCTAATAGTCGCAACCATGAAAGAAATCTCATGAAACGCTATTACAATCCCAAAGTGCTGCAGTACTGATAGCAAGTTTAAACTTTATTCACTTATATAATCTGAATATAAAACCGACTTTGAGACTGGAGCTAAAGCATATACATACATATATACTCTCTCTATAAACATATAAATATATTTAAAGATGGTGATGTTTGGGGACTGAGGTAAGAAATCTATGCTATGAAACATATGAATGAGTATAATGATAACTTTAGAGCACGTGTGTGCAACAAGAAATACTCAAAGATAGAAAAGAGACTGCTTAAAGAATCCGATTAGCGAATGAGCAATTCCCCCACACAAACACAATAAACGCATACAAAACAACTTAGGTGTAAGTAGAATGCATTAAATCTTCTCGTGTAACCAGAAGATGTTTTCTCCTTAAAAATACTTTTGATTGAAATAATTAGAGAATAAAGAGAGGAATAAGGTAGTATACAGTAATGTTGATACATGTATCTTGACTGTAGTGGTGGCTACACTAACTAAATCCATATATGTGATAAAATCTCATAGAACTATATACATACCTTGTACCGAGGCGATTTTCTGCTTGTGATACTGTTCTACATATATGTAAAGGGTAACCACTGGTGGGAAATGAGTGAAGAGTACATGTTTGATTTCTCTGTACTAGCTTGGCATCGTCCTGTGACTCTACAGTTGTTACAAAATGAAACGTTTTTTTAAAATACTGATATAGTTGTAGGGAACGTACCTTAGAACACTGCTTGTGATTCTGGCACCAAACCAGGGAACCGTTGTTCTGCAAAAAGAAAGAAATATTGACTCATTAAATAATTTTCTATTTGAAATCTACATACACCTGTGTGTATTAATATAATTTTAAAATACTTGCATTAATGAAAGACCAGTTTTGCCACCCTGATATATGTCCCTCTTCCTAAAATAGGATATCATTTTTTGCTCTTGACTTTATGATACAAATACATATAAAATAATGAAGATTTCAAGGTGTTTCAAGAGGAAAAGTGTTTGAGCCGTCTCTTGGGTGTGTTGAGCAACGGAATACAGACCAACAGGAAAATGACCACTAGATGGTTCTTCCGTAGTAAAGAGCTGTGGTAAATTTACAAGTTGGCATCCTGGAGGCTTTCAATTTTAACCAATTCAGTAATAAGTGTTTGAGCCTGGACGTCAAATCCCATGGGAAAAACCTCCTCTTTCCCTTTCACTGGGCTGTGTGGCTCTGGACCAGGGACTTACTATGTCTGTCCCTCAGTCTGTATCTGTCTGTAAAGCATAAGGACAATATCTCCTGCATGAGGTCAGTGGGATAACTTAGTGAGACACAATCCACTTCGCACAGCTTGACAGTTACTCAACATGTACCAAATACTAGGACTAGGATTTATTTGTTTATTAAAATTTATTTTATTGAAGTATAGTTGATTTACAATCTTGTGTTAATTTCTGCTGTCCAGCAAAGTGATTCAGTTATATAAATATATACATTCTTTTTCATATTCTTTGCCAGTATGGTTTATCACAGGACACTGAATATAGTTCCCTGTGCTCTACAGTAAGACCTTGTTGTTTATCCATTCTCTATATACAATAGTTTGCATCTCCTAACCCCAAACTCCCAATCCTCCCCATCCCCAACACCCCTCCCCCTTGGCAACGACAAGTGTGTTCTCTATGTCTGTGAGTCTGTTTCTGTGTTGTAGATGAGTTCATTTGTGTCATATTTTAGATTCTACATATAAGTGATATCCTGTGGTATTTGCCTTTGACTTACTTCACTCAGTATGACAATCTCTAGGTCCACCCACGTTGCTGCAAATGGCACTGTTTCCTTCTTTTTTATGGCCGAGTAGTATTCCATTGTATACATGTACCACATCTTCCTTATCCATTCATCTGTTGATGGACACTTAGGTTGCTTCCATGTCTTGGCTATTGTAAATAGTGCTGCTATGAAGATAGGGGTGCGTGTATCTTTTTGAATACAGCTTTGTAGGGCTATGATTTATGATCCCTAGTATTTGAATTTCTGCTTGAAACTTGTCATTCCACATGACTAAAATTTTGGTGATGGTTGGACTGTGATATTTACATCAGATTGTTCTAGGCTGGCGTGGTTGTAACAGATAACAGAAACAGTCATCCAAAAATTAAGATGCTGTGGCCTCCTGTTCTTTGAAGTTCAAGGTTGGGTATGAGATAAAGTAGTCCATTTCCTACGTATGAATGCCTAAGCTTTTAAGAACATCGGTATGAATAGAATAGTATCACCTTTGTTTGCAGTTAAAAGAACACTGAACCAATAATATATCTTTTGAAAAATACTCTTATTACACGTTTATTGATATATAATTCACAAACACAAAAGTTACTCATATAACTCAGTGGTTTTCAGAAGAAAGGTTGTGGGACCATCACCACTAATTTCTGAACTTTCTCATCACCCCTGACAGAAAGCAGTACCCATTAGCAGTCCTTCCACCCAGGTCCTGGCCACCACGAACGTACTTTCTTTCTCTATAAATTTACCTACTCTGGACACTTGTTATAAACGGAATCATACAATATGTAGTCTTCTGTGTCCGACTTCTTTCATTTCATCATGTTTTACATTGTGTTAAATGATATACTATTTTTGCTTCATCCACATTGTCATATATGTCAACACTTCATTCTTTTTCGTTGTCACGTTCCATCGTATGGATATTTGCTCTTCCATTCACAATGATGTACCTTAATAATACAGGATTCCCAAAACCACTGGGTAGATCTCAACTGTTTAGGATTAGAAATTTTCCTCTCCCGTCTAAAAATCACTCAGCTGTAGATCTCAGTCCCACAGTAAGGCTTTAGCTATGAAATCTCTGCACCATACGGCCCTAACTTTCTCCTTTACAGTCTTAACTCCCCCAAACTGCTGAACATCTCTGCCATTTTAGATCATCTGGAATCAACTTACTCATCCCCTTGTTAAGGTCCACACACCTTCAGGGGGCCCTCATCTCGCTCTACGTATCGATGTCCATCAGTCCGACAAACAAGGGCTGAAGCTGGAGCAGTATATGAACAGCCTGGACTCAGGTTAGGTATGACCTTTGGCAGGGTTGACATCAGAGAAATAATTAGATTGGGCAGAGGCCAAAGCTGGACAAACAGTGGACACGGTTTAATTACTGGAAATGACGTGGTAGTAAAAAGGGTGCAAGAAAGAGGGCATTATGGGCAAATTGCTGTTTCAGAAAAGGAGCCCTTGGCCTGGTGACAAACTCAAAAGTTCACAGCGGGGGTTCGGCAGACTGAGCTGTCGGTCATAAACAGGGTGACAACGGCAACAAAAAGCAGGGGCCAAATGTTGAGGAGTATATTATCACAGGAAAGCTGACAACAGGGTCCAGGGCAGCTTTGGAGAACGTCACCCTCATTGTCTTTTCCCGGACGGCTCTTTGGTCCATGCGGGGTTGGGTCCCGCTGGGACTTCCGAGGACCACGTCTGTCAGAGAACATCCTGGCCCCAACTTGAGTGCTCTGTGCTCACAGCCCAGAGATGGGAACCAGTGAGGTTCCTTCTAAAGAGACTCAGGGCTGAAGTGAATGGACGCCAATCTAACAGACTAGGTCAGGGCCAGATCCTGACAACCTCCTGCACCAGGTCTGAGGACCTTCTGCCTCCTCGTGTCAGGTCAGAGGGTCCGGCCCCTTGCTCTGGGAACCTTGACCTCGGACCAGCTTCCACCTCCTTCCCCTCCAGGTCTGCCTTTTCCTGGACAGATGGGCAGGACCTCTGGGTGTCTGCCCCTGCTGCATGTGCCACACAGCTCTTGAGAGATGTATCACACCCTCTCCTGCTGTAGCATCTGTTTTCTTTGATCTAAGCCTTAGCTCCTCAACTAGAGTGTGTGGTCCAGCAGACCGGCCTTCCTGTTTGCTCTCTGCTTCAAAGTTTCACACTAGCAACTGGACCAGCTCCTGATTCTCACAGAGGTGGCCTCCATCAAAGGCCATGCAAAGGTGACTGGGCCTGCAAAAGTAGGCGTGGCAACTGCTGTCTGCCCCCCATTAGTGGCTGACAAAAATATTACCCGTGGGGTAATATGCCACTGACCTGATTATTACCTATAAATGTTACCATGATTACATGACTGGCCACATCTATATAGCAGGCACTCGCTCTGGTGTTGGACATATTCAGCCCCACATAACCATCCCGTATACGACACAAGTTTCATTTACCCATTTTCTACTTAAGAAACTGGGAGTCAAAGACGGCAACTAAAATACGGACATCCTGAAGCCAGTGGTTAAACTCAACCGTGAGTACCCCAGTGAGGAAAGCTGAGTGAGACACAGGGTGAGATTTACAGTGGGCTGTGAAGGAATCCCCAGGTTTATAATCTTGGAAGGAGAGTAGAATTGGTCCAGACAGTCCTGAACGCTGTAAGCTCAGGGAACAACAGATCGGATGGATGGGCTGGAACAGACAATACGAGAGGAGCTTGGCCGAGTAGGTAGAAAGCAGATTACCGTGGATTTTGACTTATTGGAAATAAAATATTTTATTTAGTAAATGTCAGAGGGTTTAAAAAAAAAATAGAGGATTCGATCTGTGAGACGCTCTGTTCATGGCACACCTTGGTTAGAATGCTTTTGTTCCCTTTGTAGATGAAATGGTCCAACCTCAACAATAAAAGAATCCGGCAAAGACTGACTTCAGCCGCCCAGCAAATGCAAACTCTGTGCCCCCTCCCATGCTGAAACACAGTGTTCCCTGTCCTATTGGCTCGAATACCCCAATAGCCACAAAGCCCATCTGTTGTCTACATTTTATTGGGAGTTAATATCAATGCATCTCCTCAACCAAAGCATTTTCATTTTAAGCACAATTTCCCATTAATCATAAAATGAAAAGCTGTCATTAGAAAGAAATATTCGGGGCAACAGCGAGCAGGCACGAAAGATTACTGTGATTACAATCATTTCTTTTTTCATTACTGAAGATAGTATGTCATAGTTTGCTGGGGAAGATTAAAAAGGTAATCCATGCAAAGTATTTAGCAAAATACTTGGCACAGAGTTAGATATAAAAAAAAATTGTTTTTTAAAGGCCATTGTGATTATTGATGTTACTTCCTTTGTTTGCCATTATGTTTGTTCTGAGGAGCGCAGGAGTAATCCTGGACTTACAGTCTCCCAGCTCCTGTGTGTAACACTCGTCCTAGGCTAACCGGTTCCATCTTATTAGTGAGGCTTGGGGGGTGCGAGGGGGGCAGGGGGAATTGTCATGGATTTTTCCCTGGGTGGTAGCAATTTGCCAACGTTTGCCAATGCGGTGACACGGCAACTGCTCTAACTGCCTTTGGCCATTTGTATTTCCTTTACGGTGAACTGTCTATGCGTTTTACCACTTCTATTTTGGATGGTTTACCCTTTTCTTAGCAACTGTAGCAGCTATTAGTACCAATTAGACTTAATAATAACTTGTCTGTAATAGGTGTTGTAAAATGTTTCCAGTGCCTCACTTGTCTTTTGAATTTATTCATGGAGTTTTCTCTCTGCAGAAATTATCTACACACACACACACACACACACACACACGTTTCCACCCTATTTCCTTTTTGGGTTTTGGGTTTCCTATTGTTCTTAAAACAATCCCCCGCCCCCCCATGTCAAGGTATTGCAGCTGCCCTATGCCTTTGCCTTTATCAATCCGCATCGGCCATACATACAAGTTATCTCTACAAAGAACTTCTAGGAACCCTGCCTAATGGCATCAAGGATGTCTATAAACCCCTGAGTAACTCCAGCCACTGTGTTTGGGCCAGGTGTGCACGTACACCGCACCACCCACCTACGCTGCTTACCTGGAATGCTCTTTGAGCAGGAAAGCAATGGAAAAAGGCAAGAATCCGGTACATTTCAACATCCCGCCTGGGGGAAGTTTTTAGTTGCATTACAATAGGCTTCACCACTAAAGCCAATTGACAACAAAAATAAAAAAGTCTCGCTCTGGCTAAAAGCCAGCAAAATAAAGAGACAAAGTACATTAGGCATGAAAGACATTTGCCTCTAGAATCATCATTGTAACCTCCAGGTAGGATCAGACAGTGGGACTTTTGTAATTATCTCAAGATTATATCCTGTATTTTATTGGTTTAACTAGGTCAAACATAAATGCCACTCAATCCAACTTTCAAAGAGTCTATATAAGTTCAATCAACTGCACCCAGACACTATTTCAATGATATTTTCAAAGTCCCTCCATTTCTAGCCTTTTGATTTTTTCCTTTAAGAAAAATAATTCTTCAAAAGCTTCAAGTAAACACTTAACTCAAAGACAGCCCTCAAGGGAAGGATAAAGAGAGACGAAAACTAGTTATCTAGATACAACCATCTGCAAAGAAAACAGAGAATTAGGACAGATCCCACTTGTTTTTTTAGCATAAGCAGGTGACGGTGTGGAAGAGCCACAAGGACTGAGCAGTGCGCAGTTTCGGAAACTCAGCCCCGAGTGACTGCCCAACAGCAGGACAGAACATATGAGTTGAAACCGTTCCAGAAAACCCACAACAGACCTAAACTTTACAGACCAACCCTATGAAACCACAAGTAACTAGCTGTGACTCAATCGATGATTTTCATTTCATGTTAAATGTAAAGTTTCTAAAATGAAGGCATAGATTAAAATTTAGCAGCTCATTTTAATCCAGAATATTTTCCTATTACTTTGGAATTAAGAAATAAAATAGTTGATTTCGTTTACTGTTATAAGGATATTCCTTTCTATTGTCGATATACTCACAAAGTTTCTCATGTATTCAACAGCAGCTAGAAGAGGAGTCCAGGAGACTTAAATTGAGGCTCAGCATTTCCATGGCTCAAAATACTTTTTAAAATGAATCTTTGCTAGTGGTCATCACAACTACACATTCATTCAAAATATTTCTCAGGAAACTTAAATGCATATTGCTAAGCGAAAGAAGTCAGTCTGAAAAGGCTACAGTATTGTATGATTCCAACTCTATGCCATTCTGGAAAAGGCAAAACTATGGAGACAGTGAACGGATCAGTGGTGGTCAGAGGCTGAGGG
Source organism: Delphinapterus leucas (assembly GCF_059928025.1). Classification (NCBI taxonomy): domain Eukaryota; kingdom Metazoa; phylum Chordata; class Mammalia; order Artiodactyla; family Monodontidae; genus Delphinapterus; species Delphinapterus leucas. Next base: position 128,427,495 of record NC_143150.1, on the reverse strand, counting down.
GAGGGAGGGATGAACAGGCAGAGCACAGAGGAGTTTTAGGGCACTGAACCCACTCTGTACGATACTGTAATGGTGGATACATTATACATTTGTCCAAACCCATAAAATGTACAAGAGCGAACCCTGATGTAAACTACAGACTTGGGGTGATGATGACATGTGGATGAAGGGTCGTCAATGTAGCAAATGTTCCACTAGGGGGGGAGGGTGATAACAGGAGACGCTGTGCATGTATAGGGTCAGAGGGTATATAGGAACTCTTTGTATTTTCTGCTCAATTTTGCTGTGAACCTAAAACAGCTCTAAAACAAAGTCTACTTAAAAGGTAAAAAAAGCTATGTGTTTACATCTGTTGTTTAGAGTAGGAGTTCTTTCACATGTTATGGACCATCCTCAGTAAATAAACAGCCTTTTCATTAACCAGTCCCCCTAAAAAATTTCCCTCTGAATTCTACAGATCTCTCAGAGTGAACTGAATTCTACAGGAAAACAGTATTTGACCGTACAAATATACCTCTCCAGACACCCAGCCCTCCCCTCTGGCCCCCACCACCAGAATGCAGGGCCCGGCCACGCTCTTTGCTTCACTTCTTCACACCTGGCAAGCTTGTCCAGGAACGAGAACCTCTGTAAGTGCTGTCCTCCCACCCAGAACTTGTCCCCTCCCCAAGTCGACTCCCATGCACCCTTCAGGTCACTGCAAGTGCCACTTCTTTCAGGAAGCCTTCCCTGACCCCCACTCCCTGACTACAACAGCTCCCCTGTTGCACATGCTCTGCGCCTCCCTGTACTTCTCTTCCGAGGCGCTCTACACGGTTGCCAAGTATAAACATATTCGTGTTGTTTTCCCTTAGTGATCATCACGACCACTCCCCACCCCAGCCCCACCTACGACCTCCTTAAAGACAGAAGGTGTCTATATCTCCCCCTCATCACTGGCTCCCCCTCATGATCTTAATGAATATTGACTGAATAAATAAATGAATGGAATAGGGAGTCATACAAATAAATTTAAACTTAATCATTAGATCATGAGGAACTGAAAAGAAGGAAATAAATAGATGGAGCTGAACAAATTTTTCATCTTCTCTGGGTGGAGCTTTTAGGAGATGGCTTCATTATTTTCTTTCCTGTAGAGTAAATGTCCAAGAGATTCGGCCTGAGAATATGAAAATCTCAACAAAAACTTGTATTCAGAATCAAGTACAAATTACTTAAGAAACAGTCATGCTAATTATCTTTTTATAGATGTAAATAAAGTCATCTAAAGAAAAATTTATAGAAGAGCAAGGGCTCGACGATGCCATATGGGAAAACATTACTTTCATTAACACTTTACTATGAATTTTAATAAGGAATATGCTTACAAATTCTGTCTGTGGGAGAGCACTAAATGAGGATGCAACTTTTACTACTTACTGTCTCCGACAGAATGCTGGGACCCACCATAGAATCGGAGATACTAGCTTCTGTTAGCACACCTCAGGCAGTAGTCTCCCCACTGCAAAATCTCCTCCAAGAGGATGTGCTAGTTCTGAATTCATTCTTGCCACAGCTATGATTTTGGGTATGTATTCACTGAACCATGTTTGGTCATAAAATTTATATTTTCAGGAGAAAATTCTGGTAAATTGTGCATTCTCCACAAAATCACATAAAGCCCTGGAAGATTTCAAGACTGAATAAATGACTTGTGCCGAAAGAAATCCAACCTTAGGTAGGTTTAGAGGGAGCATGAAATGTAATAACTAAAATTTAGTAAATGACTCGTATTACAAAGTAAGGGAAGCATGAGCAATAGAGTACCTATATAAATTAAACAACTCCAGCATTGTTCCTGGGAAACCGAGAAAATAAAGAAACGTCGGTACAAACTTCATTCTCTTCCCAGCTCCTCCTTCACGGCAGGGACAAGAAACGGTGTCGATGAACATGAATGCAGATTATAAAGGCAGGCGTATGCTCAGACATCACTCTCAAGTGTTTACTTTGCTGGTAAATTGTGTGGATTCTCCCAATTCCAGGAACCTCTCCCCAGTCGCCATACCTGCTTGTCTGGAAAGTAAACGCCTAGGGAATAAAGTGCCCAGGCTGGCAGGGCAGAGGTACAAAGGTTCAGCATGTAGGAATGACCATCTGCTTCGAAGTGCTGGAAGGGTTATCTCCAAGATGGGTGGCTTGCGTCGGCCACACCCACTTCTGTTTCCAACCCTTACTTTGAAGGGTCCCTGACTTTAGTGTTGATCATTTGTTTGGGTCTCAGTGATGGTGAGAAAGACAAGACTGGGAAGAAGAGAAGGAGCCATAGGGAAGGAAGTGGATGAAATAGGCAAGAAAGATAGAAAAGGTCCCCAAAGTCTGGGGTAAGTGGCATATTAAGTCCTTGGGCATAAACATGAGATGCTAAAACCTCTCTAAAATTTAATATAAAAGCACATTTTGCTTTTGTCATCAAGAGGCGAAGGCAAATCTGCATTCTTTAAGATTATTATAACCCAGCCACACTAAAGCCACTGGCATGAGGGCTGCCTCTCAGCGGTCCCTTTGGTGGGTGCCTGAATGAAGAGGTGGCACTTTCTGACACTAGGAGGCTATGCTCAGTTATGTGGCTTCAGCTTGGTCTCCATGGCAACCACTGGGCCGGCCCGTCCAACTTTGGAAATGTGGTCCCCACTAAAATCTGAGTATCCCAGCTACACCTGCAGTCCACAGGAATTAGAGACAAAGCACAGAAAGAAAGTTTGGTGGACACGAGGAGGCAATGAGCTCTGGAAACATGATTAATAACCAGGATCCACTTGTTTGGACCTAGAACGTACCCTTTCAACAACCTTAGGAAAAGTCCTGAGATAACACACCATGAAGACATAAAATCTGATTGTTTCTGAAGTCGGGGTGCTTCTTACCCCAACTGCGATGAATGTGCACCATCATTGCTGGCCAGGTGGCAGTCATGACATAGAGGTCAACACTTTACACATGTGAACTTGGTGGTCACAGTTGTGCACGCTATCACCATTTACACTGAGTTGTGTACCTTGTTGGTTCTATACATGTTGGGTTTAATTACTACTTAAAGTGTGATTTGAAAGATCAGAAAGACAAATTAAAGAAACAATCCCATTTACCATCATATCAAAAAGAATAAAATACCTAGGAATAAACCTACCTAAGGAGGCAAAAGACCTGTACTCAGAAAACTATAAGATACTGATGAAACAAAGCTGACACAAACAGATGAAGAGATATACCATGTTCTTGGATTGGAAGAATCAATACTGTCAAAAGGACTATACTACGCAAAGCAATCTACAGATTCAATGCAATACCTATTGAATTACCAAAGGCATTTTTCACAGAATTAGAACAAAAAATTGTACAATTTGTATGGAAACACAGAAGGCCCTGAATAGCCACAAAAATCTTGAGAAAGAAAAACAGAGCTGGAGGAATCAGGCTCTCTCACTTCAGACTATACTACAAAGCTACAGTGATCAAGACAGTATGGTACTGGCACAAAAACAGAAATATAGATCAATGGAACAGGATAGAAAGCCCAGAGATAAACCCATGCACATATGGTCACTTTATTTTTGATAAAGGAGGCAAGAATATACAGTGGAGAAAAGACAGCCTCTTCAATAAGTGGTGCTGGGAAAACTGGACAGCTACATGAAAAAGAATGAAATTAGAACATTCTCTAACACCATACACAAAAATAAACTCAAAATGGATTAAAGACCTAAATGTAAGACCAGATACTATAAAACTCTTAGAAGAAAACATAGGTACAACACTCTCTGACATAAATTGCATCAAGATCTGTTTTGATCCTCCTTCTAGAGTAATGAAAATAAAAACAAAAATAAACAAATGGGACCTCATTAAACTTAAAAGCTTTTGCACAGCAAAGGAAACCATAAGCAAAATGAAAAGACAACGTCCAGAATGGGAGAAAATATTTGCAAATGAAGCAACTGACAAGGGACTAATCTCCAAAATACACAAACAGCTCATGCAGCTCAATATCAGTAAAACAAACAACCCAATCCAAAAATGGACAGAAGACCTGAAGAGACATCTCTCCAAAGAAGACATGCAGATGGCTAAAAAGCACGTGAAAATACGCTCATCGTCACAAATTATTAGAGAAATGCAAATCAAAACTACAGTGAGGTATCACCTCATACCAGTCATCAAAAAATCTACAAATAGTAAATGCTGGAGAGGGTGTGGAGAAAGGGGAACCCTTCTACACTGTTGGCGGGAATGTAAATTCATGCAGCCACTAAGGAGAAGAGTATGAAGGTTCCTTAAAAACCTAAAAATAGAGCTACCATAAGATCCAGCAATCCCATTCCTGGGCATATATCCGGAGAAAACCATAATTTGAAAAGATGCATGCACCCCAATGTTCACTGCAGCACTATTTACAATAGCCAAGACATGGAAGCAACCTAGATATCCATCGACAGATGAATGGATGAAGAAGATGTGGTACATGTGTACAATGGAATATTACTCAGCCATAACAAAGAATTAAATAATGCCATTTGCAGTGACCTGGATGGACCGAGAGATTGTCATACTGAGTGAAGTCAGACAGAGAAAGACAAATTACCATATGATATTGCTTACACGTGGAATCTAAAATAATGGTACAAATGAACTTATTTACAAAACAGAAACAGAGTCACAGATGTAGAAAACAAACTTACGGTTACCAAGGTGGAAAGAAGGGGAGAGGTATAAATTGGGAGATTAGGATTGACATATACACACAGCTATATGTAAAATAGATAACAACTAAGAACCTACCGTATAGCACAGGGAACTCTACTCAATACTCTGTAATGATCTATATGGGAAAAGAATCTAAAAAAGAGTGGATATATGCATATGTGTAACTGATTCACTTCGCTGTACAGCAGAAACTAACACAACATTGTAAATCAACTATGCTCCAATAAAAATTAATTTTAAAAAATATGATTAAAATAATTAGACTAGGATTTGGCATTGAAAGGAAAAATTATTCTGTGCTCAGAAATGCAAAGACTAAAGAGGTGCGGCAAATATTCATTGGTGGAAAGACGGAACTTGCGAATTTTCATATTTTCTTGTAACTAATAACTGATACTTTACAGGATTTAAGGAAGGAGTATGTCACAGGTAGATGAATCTGTGCTACACATCCTTACTAATATATGAACAAAAGGATTCACAATCTCATGCAAAAATGCAAATGAAGGCGGAAGAAATCACCAAATCTCCTGGACCAGATGAAAGCTGTTAACAAAGCAACAAGATATTAGTGAGACCCAATGATGCTTCATAAATGACCATCATTAAACCATCTGTCATTATTTACAATCACTTTTTAAAAATCTTAGGGTTATGTAAAAATGGATGTTCTGCCCATGGCTTCTTATATCCCGTGAAATCTTGTATACAGATGTATGTCAGCTCTCCACAAATCCCTTTCTCCTCCATACTGACATACCTTCATAGTTACTCTTTTGGGGACTATTCCCCCTTTCCCTAATCTGCAGCCAGGAAGTAAGTAGTGAGTGATTTATTAAACTGGTAACTATTTTCTAGAAAGTGGGCCTGTGATGATAAGGAGCAGGGTATGGTCAGCGGATGTAGGAAGGTCTGCCCATACCACAAACAGCAAAGGTAAACCCAGCGTCAGCTCCTATGATGTCTACATGCAATGTGAGTACAGAATTTGTCCTGACGGGAAGTTGGGAGGAAGGAGCTTCCCGTGCCCTTCGTTCTTCCCAATGAGACCAGAACTGAGGAAACTTTCCACAAGAAGTGAGTGTAACGGGGGAGGGAGTTTAAGGAGAGACGTGAAAAGCGCACCAGTTGCTGAAGGAAAATGAGAGTTGCAGCTGACCCGAGGTACACTCGGAGGATGGATGGACAGTCCAGACGTTTACCTGCGACTGAGACTATGGATTTACAGTCACACCACTCCATACAGGTGTGTGATCTTCTCTGGCAGCACCCAGCACTGAACTGACATCCAAGTAGGCAGCTATTAGAGCCTGACAGACTTAGAGTTAGAATTTTATAGCTACAGAGTAGCCAAAGGGCAAGAAAATGTAACTGTTGGGGGAAAAAAAAAAAAAAAGATTAAAATGATGCATCACGGGTCCTAGACAGGACTCAGCAGGAAGTTACAAGAAGGGTCAATGTAACAGTACTTTCAAACTTGCCTGGTTCAAGAATCACCTGGGAAATGTGTTAAACACAAAGGTTCTCAGGGACTGACTCAGTAGACCTAGACGCGACCCTGGAACCTGTAGCTTAACAGATGCCCCGAACGTTCCTTACAATATGGCACATGTGGTAAACACTAGGCCAATAGGCTATCTCAACTTTGAGGGATTCCGGAATGAAGGTCTTGTGGTGAACGAGACAGAGCACTTGTGCAAAGGAAAGAAAAGCACTAAAATGGTAGGTGCTTGGGCTCAGCATGGAAAAGTAGAGCTTAAAAAGCATAAGACAGAAGAGTTCTGGTGGGTGAGAGCGCCAAGGTGTGCCAATGGTTGGAACTGCAGGAGAATTCTGTTCTACAAAATAAGAGTCATTGTCTGTGGGAAAAACTGCCATGGACCACCCAGATGGTCCCACATCCCAAACACGTGACTGAAATGAACACGTTCCTGGCTCCTGAGAGTGTTGAGAGCTGGCAGCTCACAGCTAAACTCCCTCTCTCCCCGCCCAGAAGTGGTACTTGGTTGAAGAGAGCCGACCCAAGGCCATGTTTCTTCAGGGAGAAGCTCATATCCAATGCCTGGTTGATGCTGGGGAACAAAGGACCAACCTTGTCCCATTCAGGGTAACTTTCAAGGGACCCTAAGCTCCAGGGCGTGCGATGGGACCCGCGGTGGCTGCAGTTGCTCCGGCCCCGCAGCCCGACTCCGCCCCCCGCTCCAGGCTCCGTCCACTTCCCCTCCAGGGCTGATCCTAAGAACACCACCCAAGAATGTTCTGAGCTCAGATCTCAAAATCTCAGAATATGCTGCACGAATAACACAACCCGAGAAAAGTATGCATCTTGCCATAGACATCAAGTATGAGGGAATGCGCTTTCTCCAATGGAAGGGCTTCTGGAAGAAGCTAAGTCTCAACAAAGGCAAGCAGATATGAGGTGTATTTCTCGAAAAAGATGAGGGTGTTGAAGAAATGAACCCCATGGTGGGAAGGTGTTAAGAGCAGCACGGAAGTGTAGCCCCTCCAGTGCAGTAGAGGAAAGTGGGTTTATAAGGAAAGGCTGGTGAGGGGGTCAGCATTTTAGCCCAAGGACACATCTCTTCAAGTCCCAACAAGATGCTCCTCAATCAACCAAGCTAGTTTAGGAGCCATCACAATTTCACTGCAGGTTAATACATTTTTCCTGACACTAAGGGAACTGTGGTCTCTTGAGTACATTCACCAAAGAACATATTGTTTTTCCAATACGTTTCCACTTGTTACAGGCAGCTATGTTAATCTGCCCTTTTGAAAGCAACTTTCGTGCGAGGCTGTGTACCAAACAATTGAAAGGACCAGTGGAAATATTGTTTAAAAGACACATCAAAGTTCCTGTGAAGAGTTCAAACCATTATCGAAGGAGAAAAAAATGCAAGAGCAATGTGGAACAGCAATTTAAAAACGTAACTTTACGCGCAACTCTTAATTACATCTTTTACTATCATTCTCTGGAAAGACAGTGATGAGGTACATACTTACAACTCACTAAAGTATACTTAGGCAACGTTAAATGACTAGTAACGTTTAGGAGTCTTCTTAGGTCTTTTCTTTCCTTAATTGTTGTTGCTCTTGTTGCTGTTGTGTTTTTATTGTGGGATGTTTTAGACGTGAACAAAACAGAAAATTAGGAGAAATACTAGCAGAATCCAAAGGGATGTAGTCAGCTACTAAAACAATGACTTCACAAGATCTCTGAGCTACAGAGGGATTCAATCTTGTCCTACCTGGGAAGGGTAGTATACAAAAGCTGCCCTTATTCATAAGCAACTGAAAACCAATTTATTATATCAAAACTTATTGAGGGCTCTCCACCGTTCATCACATGAGCCATGTGGGATCCCAGAGCTCTCTGAGACCTCCTTCAACATTACTAACAGTCACCTTCCGTGCAAAGCATTTGCATCAGTGGCCATTTCTGTCAATCCCTCTCTGTGAAAGTATAAGATCTATTCGACTAGGACCCAGCCTGCTGTCTACGTACAACCAGGACGAGGAAAGGGACCCAAAACATGATTGCAAATACGCACTCAAAATGTTTGTAAACTGTAGAATTCTGACTCAGAGGCTACCATATAATTACAAATCAGAGAAGATCTTTGAGGGTCATTTAATCCATCTTCTTGCTGAAAACAAGACACATGTAAGTCGTTAATGACATGCCACTGTCTTACAATACAAGGAACTTTCCAAAGGAAAGAGGTTACAGTGTCCCAGTAACATGTTACCCTGTTTCATCGACTCTTCCGTCCCTGAATTCCTACCTAAACCTCTCAAAACCATTAAAGAGCAAAGGGGTAAGAAGTATTAACTTTCAGACCTTCTGCCTGCTAATATTTTATCCTCTAATTAACTAACACCTCTAATAACTCTCCAAAACATTTACAACACCTACAAAGAAAGGCCAAAACCACATGAGAAAGACACAACACAGGGTCCATTCAGTCTGAGTCCTAAGAGGGAAGGCCACAGAGATGTTCCTCAACCCCACGAAACTCAACGGCGGGACCAAGATAATGATGCAGACAACCCGCATCTTGGAAGTGAACATGAAATGGGGAACTTTTTGAGAAATGCCCACCAGTGTCTGAGGAGGAGGGAAAGTACAGAATGGGTGGGGAGGGAGGATATAAGTGTCCAGTGATGGCACTAAACCTCGGAATGACCATGCCTAGGACTGTCTCGCCACTTGGGTCACTCATTATCACAGATTTGAGTAACACATGAAAGCCATCAGCAATACTGACAACACCAGGTTCTGAGGAAAATTCTAGATCATAAGAATTGGGAGAGCTAAGGGAGATTCAAGACCAATGCCCTCTCTTTAGAGATGCAGGCCGTGGAGCCCAGGAAGTCTAAAAGTATGTAACACATTGTTGATTCAAATCAAAATATTTTAATACAAAGCACACCTCATGTAGAATCAGAAGACCCTACTTAGCATCCCAGGCCACTTCTCCATCGTAAACTGTGAGCTCTCGGAAAAATTAATTTCTTCTTTTCTAAAATGCGAAGAAGAGTGTTTTTAGAAAGATCGTCACAGAGATGTTTATGAAGACCCCTGGGATCATTTAAAGTCAAGACTACCGTCTAGCTGGCAAGATGCAAATCCATCGACAGGAGCGCTTTTCACACAAGGAGCGACTCTTAATAACTTAGAAGAAGTTCACAGAGAGTTCTGGAGTCCTGCCTGGCTCATGTGATTGATTAACTGTGGAGAAGTCAGAATTCTAAGAGCGCTCAATAAGTTTTGATTTAATGATAAAGAAAACGACTTTCAACTGTTTAGGAATAAGGTCAGTCATGAACTTCTATATCATTTGGTTGCTTGGAATCTTCGCAAACGCACGAGGTCCATGCAAAGCATAGATCAGACCAGTACTTCAATGCAGAGCTGCACTAAATTAAATTCATAACTCATAACCCCATTTGGGGGAACATTAAAAATCTAATAACAACAAATACTATTTCTTTGGGGGTCCTGGACCCAATTCCAACATGTGTGTTGCGAGGGGGCGGGTGGTTTCTCCCACTAAGCAATTCTTGCACATCAACAGGGTGATTCAATTAGGACACTGTCTACCCTGACACAGCGCCAGATGCCACGGGATAACGGCTCAGTCCCACTAGACTGCCCCCCGCGTTCAGATGCCAACAGCAAGCCCAGGCTATCACCTGAGCTTCTGACCAACAAACTACAGATTGGCGGTTCCAACAATCCCTCCTTGGCTTTAAACACCAGTTGCAAGTCCAAGTTGTTACCTATACTTGTGACCAACTGGCTATAAATAGTGGTTCCCATGACCCCTTCTTGGGTTTGATTAATTTGCTAGAGCGGCCCACGGAATCCACAGAAACATTTTACTGCCTAGATTACTGGTTTATTATAAAAGGATATAACTCAGGAACAGCCACATGGAAATGATGCACAGGGCACGGCATGGGGAAGGGGCACGGAGCTTCCGTGCTCTCTCCAAGCTCAACCCTCTCCCAGCACCTCCACGTGGGCACCGACCCCAAACCTCTCTGAACCCCATCCTTTTGAGTTCTTACAGAGGGCTTATTATTATTACATAGTTATGATTAAATCCTGGGCCACTGGTGATTGATCCAACCTCCAGCCCACCTCCCCTCCCAGGATGTCTGAAGGGGGCGGCAACCAACCCCCTTCTTTAGATTACCCAGGAGCTTTTCAAAAGTCACCCCGTACTCATTAACCTAACAAAAGATACCTTCATCACTCTTATTACAGGAAATTGCAAGGATTTTAAGAGTTGTGAGTCAGGAACCAGTGGGTGAAGACCAAATACATAATATGAGAAATACTCTGGTCACCTGAACAAGCAAATATATATTCTTATAAATCACAGTATCACATTATTCCTCATAGTACTTAAAACTCAAAATGAAACACAGTGACAAGAAGCTTCCTAGTGCTGCTGTGATAAAGTACCACAAACTAGACGGTTTAAACAACAGAAACATATTATCTCACAGCTCTGGAGGCTAGAGGTCTGAGATCAAAGTGTCAGCAGAGCCAAACCCTCTCTGAAGGCCCCAGGGGAGAATCTGGTCCATGCCCTTCTCTTAACTTTTAGCCGTTCCTTGCTTTATGGTCAAACTGAGTCCCCCTAAAACCGAGTTCCCCTGCCAGGTATAAAATTAACCTCTCTATCCAAAACTTTATTCCCTTTCTTGTCCTGTCCCTGTTCCCATCAGGGCCGAGGAGTAGCAAAGAAAAGGGGGGACTGAAACTGAGCAGGACCCTGCAGGGTCCTCCCTGGTACAAAAGCCCCTCCATGTACCCTGTTTCTTGTTTACAGAAAAAGGCTTTAGTCTTCTACACCTTCCCTGAGTTCTAAAGAGCAGACTTAAGTAGTTACTAATTAGGGAAGTGAAGGAATGCAGAAACATAGGAAAAGCAGTTAAGCAAAAATAGTAATGACAGCTTAAACAACAGTTCAGCATAAAACAGAGTCCGAGTTGCTCCTCAAGGAACATACGTAACCATCTGACACACATCTTTGAGCTGTTCTTCAGACACTAAGGCTCCCACCTGGGTGGAAGATGGTGACTACACACAGAGCACAAGATCCAGTCTGGTTGGAACCAGAGGTTGGTGATTCAGATTCCTGTTACCTCACCACCAACCAATCAGAAGAAGGTCATGTAACCCTGCAACCCTCACCCCAAATGATGCCTTTAAACCGCTCCCCCTCCGAAAGCCACCAGGAAGTGCGGGTCCTTTAAGCGTTAGCTGCCCGTTCTCCTTGCAAATCCAATCGTCACACAGTTTTCTACCTGTGTCCTCACATCTATGCATGTCTGTGTCCAAATATGCCCTTTTTACAAGGACACCAGTCATATCGAATTAGGGGCTAATCCTACACAAGTATGACCTCATCTTAACCAATTCTATCTCCAACAACTCTATTTCCACGTAAGCTCAGTTTCTGAGGTACTGGGGGTGAGGACATCAGCATATGGATTTGGGGGGTGGGGGACACAGTTCATCCCATAACAGTGACTGAAACTAAATCAAAGCCATGGAAGAAATGCTATGTTGTTTCAACCAAACCCCAACCTCCACCCCAACTGAGAATCTGCCTTAATACTTTCATGTGGTTTTTTCACTTGCTTCAAAAAATCACTGTCGGGGTTTATTGCCTCACTTTGACCTCCCTGCCACCTCCCGGCATCTGTCAGAGCGCAGTGTCTCTGTACGTCCCATCTTCTCTCCATCTCGCCGCCAACGATGACCGGTCCCTCGTGTTTTACATAAAGTACTTAAGGCATATGCTTGCATCATAAGGAGACAACTGTTAACCATAAAGTAGACTCTTTAGGATCAAGCAGTCCAGCCTGGGGTGAAAACAGCCCTCTTAAATAAGCAACCACACAGTCATAAGGAGATGATGTGGGCATGCCCAGTATCTGCCCTCCCCCAAGGGGAACCGGTCCATTCTATGGTGCCCTTTCTACCGTGTCCAGACCCCCAATGTCATGTTCTTGAATTCATTTCATAACAAACCTTGACTGCGAATGACTTTTGCTCTCTGAGGTCTTTGTTAAGGCGTCTTCCCCCACACCTAGACCTCCTGGACACGTGTGGTCAGAGGAAGCAGTGATGGGCTTCTACCCCCATCAACAGACTGGAGCCGTGACCCATGTTTCAAAAGAGATGACGGCCAGCGGAGACTCCAGCCCTCTCCCTAGACAAGTGACTGTTTTGAAACTGTGCCCTCAGTGACATTCCTGCTGAGGAAGCCACCCCCGACTCCTACTTAATAAGCTAAGTCTTGATAAATGTTACGTAACTTTGAACGAAGGAGGAAGGTTGGTCAGAAGAGGAATGTTGCGGTTAGGGGGCACAGAACGTAAAGTTTCCACGCTAGAACGTGGCACAACTTACCAAGCAGAGAAGGACCCTAGAGAGAAGCCCCAGAGCATAAATAACCCTACATCAGTGGTTCTCAAAGTGGGGTCCCGGGACCAGCAAGGTCCGCCTCAGCTGGAAGCTTGTCAGACATGCACATCTCGAGTCTGACCCGAGACCCACAGAATCAAAAGCTCTGAGGGTGGGGTGCAGTGAGCTGTGTTTTAACAAGGCTACCCAACGATTCTGAGGCTTGCTGAAGCTAGAGAACCTGGCTGCAGAGGGAGGAGGACTGTTGGTCGTACTTTGCTACACAGGACTTCATGGAATCCCACTCCGAGTGTTGCTTCCTTCTCTCTCTCCATGTTACCACGTAGAGTCCTGAGTACTTCATCCAGCTCTTCAGGTATCTCATAGCATTCTGGGTACTGAGACATACAATCCTCTTTATCAAGTAATAAATTGATCTTTGGATGTGTGTGTGTGTGTGTGTGTGTGTGTGTGTGTGTGTGTGCGCGCACCTAATTTTCCACCAACTCCAAGTCCGTTTCTGCTTCTGAGCCTGAGGGCCGACACTACCTCGGGGAGCACGAATCACCCAGGGCAATGATCCCCAGCAGGTCCAGGCCACACTGGCCTCCACTGTGTCTCGGCCTCACCTCAGTCTCTGGGTATCTTCATAAAAGAAACAACTCGAGGAAGATGCTATGTATTGATTGGGACAACGGTGAGGAGGAAAATCGCAGCAGTCTTTAAAGACACTCTCAAGTCCCCTATTATTTTTCAAAATAGATGCTTGGCAGCTGTGAAGCTTGACAGGGGTGATCCGTGCTTCATAATAAGCGGTTCCCGAGAGACTCATTACGGCCTGGTTTCTGGTGTGTTGACCAGCAGAGGCTAAGGATTAATTTTAAATTATCGAGCTAATTACTCAGAAGCATTAACAGTAACCAGAGACAATGTGTTACCAGATAACATGAACTGGATACACGAACTGGATTCTATTGCTATCATCACTACAACCATTTAAAAAATGTTACTCGAAAAAACACACAATGCCCCGTAAATGAAAACTATTTCCATTCCTACACAAGAGTTTAGCAACGCGTTTTGGAACACACTCAATAAATCCTAGGACTTATTTTAATACTAAAGCAAAGTCTACCACCTTGATACACACATATAGGCTGGAAGGCTCAGGATGTAGTTTAGTTGATTTTCATGTGTAGTGGAGAAAACCTAAGCAGGAAAAAAGAATTACTAGAGATACATGGTTTTCCCATTCTAATCGCCTTTACTAAGACAGATTTTTGTCACATGGTTTTCTTGTGATATATGTTTCTTCACTGTGCTAATTTATGCTATTCACTAGAGAGTACAGAATAATTAATCAAACTAATACAGAACACTTCATAGTACATTATCCCCTGACTTATATGATATTCTAGCCCATTCATCATGATTCTGGGTTATTTTAATATGAACTTCAAAAAAAAATAGCATGTTTTAATGAGAGATCACTTGAGAAAACATGATGAATTAAATGGGATACAAGAGAAAGCTCGATAACCCCAAGAAAAGACCTCGCTTTGCAAAAATAAAAACAGTCAATTTCAAGAAAAATATGTTATCTGCAGAATTATAAGCACCCAGCACCTGGAAAGCCAGCTATGTTTTCCTAATAGAATAGATGACCTAGAATTCAACGGCCTTTTCTACTTACACAATACCTATCCTGGATTTCAAATTTCAATTTAAAAATCTACTTAAGCTATTCCCATGCATCATACGGGAAGAGAAAATCTTTAAGTGACAAGAGCATATAAGAGATCTGAATTTCATTCACTACCTAGAACTAGGAACTTTCAAAGAAACTTCAAAGGGTTTTTTAAATTAAAAACTTAAATTTTAAAACATTTATTTTTAAAAAAGTTTTTATTTTTTAGAGCAGTTTAGGTTCATAGCAAAAATAAAAGGCACAGAGATTCCCATACACCCCCTGTTCCCCCATACACATAGCCTCCCCCATTATCAACATCCCAATCAGTGGCACATTTGTTACAATTGATGAAGCTACACTGAAACATCATTATCACCCAGAATCTATAGTTTACATTAGAGTTCACCCTTGGTTGTATATTCTATGGGTTTGGACAAATGTATGACGACATGTCCATAACTATAGTATCATACCTTGTGCCATCCCTCATTCTGGCCTCTGTACGAAGCAGCCTCAGGCAGAGGCCTCAGGGCCAGTCTAGCAGGACATTAGAGTGGAGAGCAGCCACCCAGGGATGCAGGGTTCCCAGCGATGTGCTGTGAAGATATCTTTCTTTCTGACCCTCCACTGCCCACCCTGCACCTGTCTCAGGCCCCTCAGCAGGTGATGGGCTCTCTGAAGCTGCTGCTCCCACCCCCAGTCATGTCCCCCTGGGTCCTCCCCACTCCATCCTCCGGCTGCCTGGCTCAGTGGGCCTGAGCTGATCACCCTCACTGGCCTCCTGCAGATGAGCCAGGGGAAACCAAGACCCGGGTTCCCGGGGGGCTCCCATGCCCCCTGCTGGCCCCCCAGACCCTGCCTCTGACCACCCAGGTGCCAGTGGTGGCCAGAGATGTTCTCACTGGGTGGACCCATCTCTCCCACGGGCCCCAGACCACCAAGGTCCATAGCCCCCCTGGGGGCAGAGTGGGCCCCCTACTGCCCCAGGCAGGTTCTGTTGACAAGAAAACAATGTTGGTTCCCCAACAACAACAAAAAATCCTGAAAAAATCCTCTGTGCCCCACCTATTCATTCCTACCCAGCCCCCATCCCCAGCCCCTGGCAACCACTGATCTTTTCACTGTCTCCATAGTTTTGCTTTTCAGAATGACATACAGTTGGAATCATACACAGATGGGCCTCTTTCACACAGTGATATGCATTTCAGGTTCCTCCGTGTCTTTTCACGGTGTGATGGCTCATTTCTGTTTAGTGCTGAGTAATATTCCATAATCCGGATGTACCTCCGTTTATTCATCCATTCACTTACTGAACGACATCTTGGTTGCTTCCAAGTTTTGGCCATTATGGATAAAGCTGCTCTACACATCTAAGTGCGAGTTTCATCGTGTACGTAAGTTTTCGTCTCATTTGAAGAAACACCATGGGGTAAGGGTACGTTTCGTTTTGTAAGAAACTCCTTACCTCCCAAAGTGAGTGTCCCATTTTGCGCTCCCAGCAGCAAGGAAGGAGAGTTCCTGTGGCTGCACATCCTCGGCATCATCTGGTACTGTCAGTGTTGTGGATTACGGCCATTCTAATGGGTACGCGGTGCTATCTTATTTTAATTTGCATTTCCCTGATGACATGTGATGTGGAGCATCTTTTCGTGTGCTTATTTGCCATCTATATATTTTCTTTGGTGTGGTGTCAGCTGAGGGCTTTGGCCCACTTTAAAATCAGGTTGTTTAAATTCCCTTTTACTGCTCTTAGACCAGCCTGTGAAGGATCGAGGGGTGCACGCTACTCAATTTTCTGTCCCAAGATCTTCAGCACCACTACTCACTCTGTACCTCGCTCACCTGAACCACAGCAGCCAGTACTTCTGTAGACCTAAGTGCACGTGAGGTTCTGCTCCGAGCGAACTGTGTGGCGTATCACAGCGCGATCCAGCGAAGCTGTGCTACCATCGCCACCACTTTCTAGGCGAGGCACTTGAGGTAAAGAGCACGTAAGCGGTCTGCAAGAACGCTCAGAGACGCAAGTTTCTTAAAGGGAAAAGACAGTTTACTTGCAAAGAAGTTCCGAGGGAATCAGACTTTCGGACCAGCTCACCAAATTTTAAAAAACATAACAGGTATTTAAAGGAAAAGATGCAATGTGACCAACTTTACACATTAGACTGGTCATGGCTGAAAAACCCCGATTTTCTTATAGGCTATCACATCCCCAAATGCCATGACATATCTTCAGGATCATCGCTGCTAAAGACAGAGATACTGTTGTTTTCATTCAGGAGAATGTTTGCTATAGAATGGAAGACAAGCATTTTTTTCGAAATAAGTGCCTTATTCTTTCCTAGATTCTCAAATGGAGACATAAACGAGCACCTTTCCAAACTCCCATGTTATAAGTGAAAAAGACCATTGTTACTGCAATCAATTTATTGACTCATGTATCTGAGAATATTCTTTCAAAGAGGGTAACTGAATATGTAATAAAAGAGTCATACATACACGTATACATTTAGATATGGATATACATATCTGAATACAGATATTGAACTAGAGACACAGCAACACGTATACATTTAGATATGGATATACATATCTGAATACAGATATTGAACTAGAGACACAGCAACCGAGACAGACGTAAAGTAAAAAGAGAGAGAACTGGACCAGTGGCTTTCAACAAGGGTGATTTTGTCCTACGGCACATATTGTAATGTCTGGAGATATTTTTTTTGTCATGACTGGGGGTAGGAGGGATGCTACTGGTATCTAGTGGGTAAAGACCAGGGATGCTGCTGAACATCCAACAATGCACAGCACAGACCCCATAACAAAGGATAATCTGGCCCCAAAGGTCAGTAGTGCCAAGGTTGAGAAACCATGAACTAGACACCCTTGAATCATACACATACAGACATATATATGGAAGAAAACATTTTGGCCCTAACTTCATACGGCTGTTCAAAAAAGAAGAAACTTCCTCCTTTTTTGTCAAAATTGTGGAGTAATAAATGGGACTAGAGTATGCCAATCTTGCCCAATAAAAAACAGGTTTAAAGTATTATACAAGTCCATGGCCCCTGTATAACAGAAACATCAAAATACAAATGGATGTCCATGGCTCCTGTATAACAGAAACATCAAAATACAAATGGATGTCCATGGCCCCTGTATGACAGAAACATCAAAATACAAAGAGATGTCTGTTCTCATGGAGTCTCACCTCTAAATAGGTTTCTCTCTGGTGATACTTAACAAGTGAATATATCCTGTCCAGAAGTGGTTTTTTTTATTTCTTTGCAGCTGTGAGGACATTATCTCATAATTCCAGATACAAAAATGTGGAAACAACAAAAGATGTTCCGTACTTTCTTTTAGATTCTGGCCCAATGGGAAAATAACTTCCCAGATGTAGGCCATTTCTGGAATGATCAGCAAATGGGTTTGGCTGTGCTGCTTTCAAAATGGTACAGCCAAGTGTCGAAATAAAGGAAGGAGAGGGAGAGAGGAGGGGGTGACAGAAAGGGAGAGAAAGTGCATTTCTAGTCAAAGATGCACCAGGGATACTTGCCAAACCTCTACCGAGGGCCTACCTATGTCTAAAAGAGGAAGAAAGGAACTGGGGTACATATTTTAGGTTTTAAAGGCAAAGTTCTAGTTCTGAACGGCTATAATAGCCCAAAACGTGAACGAGCAAATGAGAAGCCAAGAAAGTGTTCACCTTCAAACAATGACTATCTTTAATCGTGGACAGCATCTTGGGTGATTTCTCTGCACTTCCTTGCCACAGAAGAAATGTAAAGAAATCGCAGTTACCAAAACGTTTTAACAGTGACCGGTCTCCTACTTTCTGCTCATCGTTCCTGAAAGTAGTAACTTCTGCATAAGCTTGGCATCCTTATCGCTAACACACTTCCACTCCAGAAAGCAAGCTCCAAGGTATGCTATGTTGCAGCTCGTAACTTTACCTATATTTGAATCATCCATATGGCAGGACTGCTGGGCAAGAATGGGCCACCCCCGATGCCTGGGGGGTCTTCTGATCCTTGTTTCACACAAGGTTTCTCCTCCATGGTGAGCAAAACCCTCTTCTTGGGGGAATGGCCATCAAGGGAAGGACAGACATCAGTAAGCAGGGGCAAAAATAAGTAGCCTGTCATGATGGATAGGCATGGAAATGTGAGTATCTCAACAGAATTGTTTGTACAGAGATTTCTCAGGGAACAGTGTCATATTTTCAAATGCTTTGATGGTGATGATGGTGATGGTGGTGATGGTGATAATGATAATGGTGAGGGTGATGGTGGTGGTGACGATGATGGTGGTGATGGTGGTGATGGTGGTGATGGTGATGATGGTGGTGGTGATGGTGGTGATGGTGGTGGTGATGGTGGTGATGGTGATGGTGGTGATGGTGGTGATGGTGGTGATGGTGGTGATGGTGGTGATGGTGATGGTGATGGTGGTGATGGTGGTGATGGTGATGGTGGTGATGGTGGTGATGGTGGTGATGGCGGTGATGGTGGTGACGGTGGTGATGGTGGTGGTGATGGTGATGACGGTGGTGATGATGGTGGTGGTGGTGGTGATGGTGATGGTGGTGATGATGGTGATGGTGGTGATGGTGATGGTGGTGATGGTGATGACGGTGGTGGTGATGGTGGTGGTGATGGTGGTGATGGTGGTGATGGTGGTGATGGTGGTGATGGTGATGGTGGTGATGGTGATGGTGGTGATGGTGGTGGTGATGATGGTGATGGTGGTGATGGTGATGGTGGTGATGGTGATGGTGGTGATGGTGGTGGTGGTGATGGTGGTGATGGTGGTGATGGTGGTGATGGTGGTGATGGTGGTGATGGCGGTGATGGTGGTGACGGTGGTGATGGTGGTGGTGATGGTGATGACGGTGGTGATGATGGTGCTGGTGGTGGTGATGGTGATGGTGGTGATGATGGTGATGGTGATGATGGTGGTGGTGGTGATGGTGATGGTGGTGGTGATGGTGGTGGTGATGATGGTGATGGTGGTGATGGTGATGACGGTGGTGGTGATGGTGGTGGTGGTGGTGATGGTGGTGATGGTGGTGATGGTGGTGGTGGTGGTGATGACGGTGGTGATGGTGGTGGTGGTGGTGGTGGTGGTGGTGATGGTGGTGGTGGTGGTGATGGTGGTGATGGCGGTGATGGTGGTGACGGTGGTGATGGTGGTGGTGATGGTGATGACGGTGGTGATGATGGTGGTGGTGGTGGTGATGGTGATGGTGGTGATGATGGTGATGGTGGTGATGGTGATGGTGGTGATGGTGATGGCGGTGGTGGTGATGGTGGTGGTGATGGTGGTGATGGTGGTGATGGTGATGACGGTGGTGGTGATGGTGGTGGTGATGGTGGTGATGGTGGTGATGGTGGTGATGGTGGTGATGGTGGTGATGGTGGTGATGGTGGTGATGACGGTGGTGATGACGGTGGTGATGGTGGTGGTGATGGTGGTGGTGGTGGTGATGGTGGTGGTGGTGGTGGTGGTGGTGGTGGTGGTGGTGATGGTGGTGATGACGGTGATGATGGTGGTGATGATGGTGGTGGTGATGATTCCCTCATGATTGGAAATGGTCTTGGTATTTGCATTCTAAACGGGTCTGCTCATCCGTTGGAAAGCAAACTAATGATCCTGAGATGCCAGGATCCTTGCCATGTTTGGGTTGCTATAACAGCACTTGGAAACCTGTCCAGCGGCTGGGGTGACATCGCACTACAAGACGTGCATCCTCTTCAAAATCTCTCTCACTATTGCAAGCCTTTGTCAATTTTGTTTCCAGTCCACAAAGTATAACAAACAGTATAAATTTCAAAAGAGTGCTACTCATTCCAGTAGTGTAGGCATTTAAAGACAGGAATAGAGGCATTTATTTAAGTCTAGAAAGTGCTGTCTCTCTCAATTACGCATTATCAGAGAATTAAACAACAGTTGATAAACGTACATCAGATGAACCATTTATATGAACTCAAGTGAGACACAATGAGTAACAGGTAAAATCACCTTTAACCTGAAAGCTTTAGATTTGTTTTCATTTAGAATTTCTCAACTGTTTCAGTCTTTCTTTTAGAGAAGCTGTCAGTAATCTCCCAAGAATGTGATCCACCTGGTTTGTCCTCAGACAAGACCATAATTTGCATTGGAGGGAGACAGGAAGAACAAAAACACTGTGATGCGTTTCACACGTAAGAATTATTAATGCATTAGAATATTAGAGTGGGTTGAAAAAGGTGTAAACTGCAAACAGAATATGGAGAAAAGAGCTCTAAGTCGCTTAAGTGAATGAATTCCCATCATTTTTCTTGTCCCCAGCACCAGTAGGATTAACGACATTTTCATAAGGTGATGGATTACTGTGCAAAATTAATGTTTCTTGTTTCATTAAAAGGACCCTCTGTTTTGTATTTTCACTTACAGACTTATAAAATTGTCACTTCTTTGGATATAACCAGAAATTAGCTATGAAATTTAAAAAGTCATCCATGATAATCAGATACTGAATTGAGGGGAAACATCCATTTTTGTTCTCTGAAGGTTATTTGAGATCCTATGCACGCCAGTAAGAACCCGCACTTCTCTAAAATGAAGATGGCGGTCACCAGACATTACTCGACTGTTTGCAGTGGCGACGGCATATCTGCCTTATCTTTCAAAGTAGGAAGGTAATATGAAATACAAAATTATATATTTTGAGGTCACTCTAACATAATGTTATTTTCTCAAGTTGGCAGGATATTAATCACTTGGACCGAAAAGCTTATTAAATGACGAACGTTATAATTAAAACAAAAGGATAAATAGCATGTGAATTAAGAGCTTTTCTTCCCTCTTGAAGAGCCATTGTTTCTTAGATTCCCCTGAGGATAGATTTTTGCACTCTGGGGGATTAAAGAACCCCAATTCATCACCATTTTCTTTTCATGTGCAGCCTTGAGAATTTTCTAAATTCTTTTCTCAGAATTCCTTATTGTCCAACTTTTATATCTTACAGAGATGATGGAAAGAATGATAAAATGTAAACACACACACACACACTCTCCCAAAACCAAAACAAAAGCAAGAAAACTTATGACACACTGAGTTCTTAGAACTAGCTGTCACACACCTACAAGCCATGAACACCACTTGCAAATATTCCAAATGTGTCCCTCCACTGTACAAAACAGCAATGGCAGCCAAGAATGAAGGTCAAGGGTGAAGCCCTGAGACCTCTGTCATTCCCAGACAACAAACTCACCCTCCATGGCATCAAGGAGTTCAGCTGTTCGTGAAACATTCCTGCAAGGATCACAATACTACTCTATTTTGCTAGACGAGTGGGATTTTGGGTGGACCTAAACAAAATCTACTTATAAGGGGGAAAAAATCTTCATCTAAGAAATTATGATAATGTGTTAAACAATTCTCTCTAAAGATTTAAAAGATGGTTCATGATTATAACTCTCTCTTCATTTTAACACCTCTTTGCAACTATTTGTGTAAATGTCTGCCCCTCCCTCTCTCCCTCTCTCTCGTAGAAAATAATTCTTTTGTGGGCAGGAAGCACGTATCACTTATGCTGGGTCCCCAGAATCTAAGCTACCTGAAAATCAACTGTGTGTGACAGATCCATATTGGTCGGAGGAAGGACTGGGATAGACAGATGCACAGTGGATGTCATTGATGGACTGATATTTTTAATGGTTTTTTTCTATCACACCAGCAACCTTTCAATCGTCCACAGCTGTGCCACTTCGTGATGCAGTGGTACTTCCAAGAGGCAAGGAGAGACTGAGACATGGAGGTCCATTTCCCCCCAAAACTCCATGATTGTCGATGATATTACAGCTGACATTTTCACCCTGTCTTCTCTCACTGTCAACATGCTGAGAAGCAGATCATTTACTATAAATATTTGGGAACATGACAATTAGGGCTTGAGTCTCTGCTACGAAGACTTGGTTATCTCACTTCCCAATAGCTCACAACCTTCAGTTGTCGTATCTGTAAACATAAAATAACACTCCTGACCTCAAAGAGTTGCTGTGAAGGTCAAATAGATATTTTATGTGAAACTACTTTCTCAGCACCAAGATAGAAAAAAATGCGATGAACGCTCAATACCTTCTAACCTGTGGCTCAGTGATTCAGGAGAGTTTCTTACTTAGGATCCAGCCCCACCAGTCGGAACTGGGGTCCTTCCATAAGCCAAAGCATGACGGCAGGGAGATGGGAGAAGCAGCCCCCTTCTCTCCTTTTTATGCTCATCGGGGGCTTTTCCTTAGGGGTGCTGGCGAGGATCTCCACAGAGATCAACTCAGTAACGTGAGGGCAGCTGGTAGTGTGCCCTCATGTCCAACCACATCAGCAAGAAGCAGGAAGACACCTCCAAGTGGGATGGCCTGCTCTCAACCCGTCCTGCAGAACACAGCACTTGAGATTTGTCACAGCTCTTACCAACAAGTTCCCAAGGCCTGGCTGCTGGCTGGGCGGGCTGACACTGCATCCCGTCCATTAGGAGCCACCGAGAGCCCCCAACAGACAGACCAAACTCCTGCAAGACTCTGCATTTACTCACGTTGGCTGTTCTACGGTTGGAAGAGCCCAGCTTTTGAGGCTCAGCTCAAGTGTCATCTCCCCTAGCACACGTCCCCTACAGCAACAAGCCTGAGATCTCACACAGATAACTCTCCCTGAGCCCTCCCTTGTGGACTGCAGTGGTCTGTTTACAAGTCTCAGCCCCTACCAGACTATAAATCCCTCAGGATTAGGGATTTTACCACCTCATCTTTGAAATTGCAGCAATCCATCGATATTAGCTGAAATAAGTAGAAGTGATTTAAGTGACGTTTTTTGCGGGGTTTTTTTGTTTTTTAAGGGAGAAACAGACCCAGCATCTACGGTCTGAGATTTACACTAAAATGAGCCATAAACACTGCTTCCATAAATCTTTCCTTACTCATCGGCTATCAGGGGTAACCACTTTTATCCAACCTTCTCCATCACCATCAGGGAAAATGCCTCCGCTCGCTATTTTGAAACCATGTGCATAATCTTTTAAAGATATGGAGGGGACTCTAGGTCCCGGGGGATGTGGCAGCCTGGTCACTTGTTGAGTAAACACAAAGCTGGTTAATATCTGAACTAACTGGTCCTCTCTGCCTTGCTCTTAGACCTGCCAGGGGTACTGAGGTTAATGACGTCCCCTCACCCCACCTACTGTCCACCTACCAGACAACTATTGCAAGCTGGCTTTAACAGCACCGTCCTCCCTTGAGATCTGTGGAGGATTGGTTCCAGGACCCCTGTGGATACCAAATCCGTGGATGCTCAAGTCCGTTATGTAATACGGACAGCCGGTCCGTATTATAATGAGAGTATAGCCGGTCCTCTGTATCCACGGGTTCCTCACTGGCGGATTCAACCAACTGCGGATAGGCAGAACCAGAGCACACGGAGCCCCGACAATATATATTTTTTCACAGAGGCAATGAAGGCGCATGAGGTGCTTACGTCTTAGGATCAAGATTTGAGACTCTTTACTGAAATCATCAGGAGAGAAGCTAAATTCAAATAACAGAAAACGTACCGACTCAACGTGCTTCCTCGTCTAGAAGGATTCTTTTTTTAATTTGTATAAACTCTCACGTTCTTTTTTTTTTTAAAGGGAATGGTGGATTACAAAACAGAAACAGACTCACAGACTTAGAAAACAAACTTATGGTTACCAAAGGGGAAAGGAGGCGGAGGGATACATTAGGAGTTGGGGATTAACATGTACACACTACCATTCAGTATGTGAAATACAGCATCACCAAGGACCTGCTGTATAGCACAGGGAACTCTACTCAATGTTCTGTAATAACCTATACGGGAAAAGAATCGGAAAAAGAATGGATATATGTATATGTATAACTGATTCACTTTGCTGTACGCCTGAAACTACACAACACTGTATATCAACTATACTCCAGTGTAAAATAAAAATTAAGTTAAAACAATAAACAATAAGAAAACCAGCAAAGGGGGTAGTGGGGAAAGTCTGAGCTGAGAGTTGCGAACGCTGGGTTATACCTTTACTTCTACTATCTGTTATGTGCATGTGCTTGAATGAATCATTCCTATAAGCATCAAGCTATCTGATCTGCAAAACAAAAGGGTTGAATTCGATGAGGTATCTGAAGGTAGGTGTCTGAGGTTGGGTTTCCTGGAAGCTGAGGCTGAAAGGGGTCTTTCTGTGAATGTGATGTATCGGGGGGAAGCTCTCAGTGGAAGGGGAGGGAAGGATGCAGGAGGACCTGAGTAGGGATGTGGTCTCGGCTAGAGACCTGATAAGCCTGGCCCTGTGCAATGCTTTGGAGCATAAATTGTACCAGAGTTGATCCCAGCAGAGGGCTGGCCTCCTGTATCCCCCAGCGGTGAGCCAATGGCCATGACCTGCCCTCATCAGGGAAGGAGGGTACACTGCCCTGCTGGCAAGATGGTGCCAAGGGGCTAAAGGTTAGTCTCTCAAGGGGAGCAGCTGTAAGCTATTAGCTGCCGATCCAGGAGCCAGGGGGCTGGCGGGGTGAGCGACAGAAAGTCACCAACAGCGTCTCCCGAGAAGGAATAGGTGTCTATGACCCATTTCCAATATTCAGAGACTCCAAAACAAATTACACGTTCTCCTAAGATAGGTGGTACAAAAATAACTAAAATGTCAAGAATGTCAGTTTTATCAGTCTACTGTGGTAACGTGGGCGACCTCACGCTGATCTGAAGTTTGAAGGAGTTATGGATATCTTTGATTAATGTGAAGAGGAAAATCTAGGTCATACTTAATAAAGGCCATATGTTGATAGACAACATACTTTCAAAATATGGAGCGCAGGGTGAGTGGAAATGTTGAAAGGTGGCTGGCTTCAGCACTCGAAAGGACTTGGAGCTCAGACACTGCACCAACAGTATGAGTTATGGGGTAATTGACAAAGCATTCCAACAGGGCGTTTGCTATTTTCACCAGTACTATTGTGCATATAAAAAATGTCTCTCAGTAATACAGATACGCTTCATTGATTACTGTCCCAAGCCCAACCCTCAAAACCGTGTAAGAATCAGGTTTCTGGAAGGCAACAGCAAATCACACATAGCAGCTTCTCCATTTCTGAGCGAATACAAACAATGCCCACCGACACTTTGATAAGTTTCTTTACCGAGCCTGAAAGTTTTATGCCCATTTGCCGAAGCATACCCAGGTAGGTTATACAGTGAAATCTGATGAATCTATTTCATAAAAACATTAAAAAATTATAAGTTAGGAGGTTATTAAGGTGGGAATGCTTAAACCAACAACATTAACTTTAACTTTTAAATGTAGGTCTCCAAACATACATACATGTATGTATTTTATTAATATAATATATTGAAATATATATAAACATATACTATACTCAATATGTAAACATATATAGATTATAAATATATTTCTCCTCTGATAGTACAGCGCACAAAGAAATAAATAAGTATTTTCTAATGTGTTTTCCTAATGTTCTGTAATAGTCACAATAAGATACACTTGTCAATCACGGTTCCAGGACAAATGCAGTATTAAAAACATGAAAGTTTGCCATGAATAACCTAATGTTTAGTTTGGGTCAAATTCAGAAATCCTTAGAAACACAGCCAGAGATCCAGTGACCCAGACCAGGAAATACAAAGGTCAAACTTGAGGATGGCCTCTCTTCCCAGAGACTTTCTAGCGTATAACTTCAATCTCACGGCAAGGCCAAACGGACACGCCACAGCTGAGTATGTTCACCACAGAATCGCTCCTCCAAAAATCTGCAAGCCTGGGGCAGATTTGTGGCTGCTGAAGGTTTTTGATGCGCTAATTGTTTACTTTTTCTGAGAGGAGAGGCTAGTCCTCTGAGCAGAGCGAGTTAATCACCAGCTTAGTTCTCTCTTTTGCCAAAACAAACAGCTTCCAATTACTGCTAGAGAAAAGCCTCTGATCTCTTATCAGCTACCTAAACGAGTCTATCAGCAGTAGTTTGGAGAGTGAATAATGTCCCATTAAGCTGCAATCTCTTAACGCTAATAAAATTCTAGAGCTCTAGGACCAAGGCTGCCAGCAACCTGCTACTTAGCTTCCAACAAGATTCCACCCACTTTTCCCCTCCGGTCCCAAAATCTGGCAAAGAAATAGATGCACTCTTCCTATTTTATTACACGTGGGCTACTCTTTTTCCCCAAGCCCAATTCTACTGAGCCTCCTCTGAGAAAACTCGGGCAGAGAAAGAGCAGGTTGCAGGTCTGCTAATATTTAGTGGAAGGACTCTGAGACTCAGATCCATCACTGCCATGATGAGCAGAACCTAGCGAGACAGGCAGGGTCTCCGCCCTGAATGTCCCAACAAGCACAGAAGAGGAGGCCACTCTCAAGTTAAATGAGAGTCACCCAAAAAGAGACAGAGCTAATTTCGGGCACATTTTCACTGTTTCCCCTCTTTTTTAATCTTCTAGGGAGGTTGAAAAAACAAGTGCACGGCAGGTTATTCCCAAGTGAGCACGTCAGCATTGTACCCTTGAACACGACGGACAGACTATGAAGAACCACCAGGACAAGTGGGCTTCACCTACCTCTTCCAAGGGTTAAAAAACCCAAACCGGGGCCAGCTTCAGAGACAAATGACCAGTGCACGTGGCCCTCGCTCAGAAGGGGGCCTGCACCTGAGGGTTAATGTGTCGAGATCGCCATGTTGAAATCCTCAAAGATCTTATATTCGAGTTTGCGTTTCGTATGTGCAGTCTGAGGGGATATGGGAGCATGTTCTAGAGCCTCCGGCATGCATGATGTCGCCTCTCCCCACCCCTCTCCTCCCCAGGGAAGATTCTCGGCTGCCCACTCCCTGGCCCACTGGCACCCCAACCCTCCCAGCCTCCCCACC
Organism: Delphinapterus leucas; assembly: GCF_059928025.1. NCBI lineage: Eukaryota > Metazoa > Chordata > Mammalia > Artiodactyla > Monodontidae > Delphinapterus > Delphinapterus leucas. The sequence continues at coordinate 128,400,206 of NC_143150.1, read as the reverse complement.
TCACCCCCAAATCACTGTCACCCTCTCTCCTCTGCAGGGGCCTGAGAGTGGGCACGAGGAGGGTCAGGGTGGCGCGTGCATGCGTTGATGTGTCCCAGAATTTAGCGGTGGCTATCCCCGGCCCAGGCTGGGACCATCATACTGTGTTTGGTGGATGGCCAGCCACAGCCCAAGACTCCACGGGAACAAGCCTATTGCCCGTCCCTAATGCAGGTAGTTAATTGCATCTGGCAAGCAGATCTAAGCACACCTGGGGGCTGACCATCTGCTATGGGTTGAGCGTAGGAGGGGGAGAGCCCTGGTTCAGCTTCCTGAGGATCCGGCTAGAACAAAGTGCACCGCGCTGGTCCAGCAGCTGGTAGAACAGGGCACTGGGCAAGGGCCGTGCCTGAGCAAGCGTATGCGCTCGCCAGACCCCGGGTGCCCATGACGGTCTACACATGTCCTGCAAGATCCCCTTGTGGGGCACCCATTGGGCACACCCTACACAGGGCACTTTGGGGGTCCTCGTGTCCTCCTTCCCACCTTCCTGAGTCTGGTCCCCACTTTTCCCTCCAGGGATGAACCAGGACATCAAAACTGTACTGCTGGTGATTTTCCACATACAAGTGAAATGCTCTGATGTTTGCGTGTAACACTGGCAGTGCACAAGAGAAAGATGAACAGTGAGATCCACGTGAATGACTTCATGTTTAAATTATGCTTTACCGAGAACAGCATTGGATAGCAAATTCCAAAAGAGAAGGGTCACAGAAGAAAGAACAAGTTTTATATTTTAGTTCCTTCGACAACACTTCTTGCTCTCTGAGTAATGGACGACATGTTTCCATTTGGCGCTGCAGCCTGAGAAATAGGCAGCCAGTTCTGAAGTAAGTTAAACCACTAACCAATAAAATCCTAAAAATAAGAACAAATCCCAAACCTGTAGCTGTCCCTGCTGGGAACCCAGGTCCCCCGTCTATTAGCGTCTCAGCATCTCGGGTCCTTATCAGCTCTTAGGAGGACACCAACGGTACCTTCTTTGTATGACGGTTGTGGGGATGAAATGAGACAGACTTGTAAGACCCCCAGAACGGTGACCCCTTTATTACCATCGCTTTCATTATCCCCAACAGGTTTTATGATCTCCACCTTGCTGGGCAGGTGTCCTACCGGACACACGAGAGGCTGGAAGTTCAGGAAGGTGATCTTCCCCAAGCTACGTATCTGCCAAGTGGCTAAGCCTGACGCAGAGCGCCATCTGCCCGGCTCCAGAGCCCACCTCCCTGCTCCTTACCCCACAGCTCCGACCTCAGCTGCATTCACTGAGGAAAGGACGCCCTTCCCAACTGCCTCCGTTGCCAGGCTTTTAGCCACGTGCACACATGATACGTGTGAACTTGAAATGGCAACGTGCCAAATGCCCTGCGCACGGCATCGTGGAGCCGGGTACTGACAACCTGTGAGGTGCTAGCCGTTACTGCTTTTCACAAATGAGAGGCAGCCCTCAGTGGTGAAATCAATGATTCAGTTCAGAATCCATCTCCCTTGCAGTACGAAATCCTAAGCTCCTTCAGGTCGGGGACCGTGGGCAGATCATTCAGGATACAGATACTCCAGTATCCCCATCACCACACCCACTTTCAAGCATCAGTATTGAGTCCCCCCGTGCCATCAGGCAAGGTTGACAGCCACATGATTGACAAGTGAAGCCGATCTAGCCCCACCCACGTGGAGGCACGCGTGCGCTCCATCCACCTCCAGCCTCGAGCTGCAAGGCTGGGAGGCACTGGCGAGTGTGCAGAATTGGGGCGGAGACGTTTGGACCCCAGCCTTTTCTGCAGGCCTGCTACCCCAGGTCACTGGCCCTGGCAGCTCCTTTAAAGGAGGCCAGGAACTGTGCAGGAGAAGTTGGGAACCCGCACCTGCTCCAGAAACAGCCTTCTGCTCCGGTTTATTTGCACAGGTGGGTGGGGTGACCCTGATAGAAGGGGCTCTTCCGAACCCTTCCACCAGCCCAGCCTCTCCCGCCCATTAATAAATCCCACGTGCAGCGTAATGAGTTGCCCCAGGCTGATCCCTCCGCATCCTTCCAATTATTTAAAAAGGGGGAGGGGCAGGGAAGCTTGAAGCTTTATAAGGAGTGTGTGCTTCTGTCTTCTCAAATCTTAAGAACGCTTAATCCCTGCAATTTAGATAAATCAGATAGGCATTACCAGGTTAGGGTTAAACCTCCAAGAATGGCTTTGCAATTGATTGCAAAAACAGCAGTTATTAAGTCCTGAGTAATTTGCGGCTTATTTCACCCAGCTAATTAAAATGTAATCAGGATTGTCTGGCAATGTGTATTCTGTCAGCAGTTTTTCTTCCGAAGAGAAATCATGCCAAGAGACCACAAGAAAAGCCTTTCACGGGAATTGGCTCTATCTAAACTTTTTCTTTAGCCGCTGAAACTGTAAAACAAATAAATTACAGCAACTGACAATTCAATTTAAAAAAAGAAAGAAGAAAGAAAGGAAGGAAAGAAGAAAAAGAAAAGATACTCTTTCTCCCTGGGAACAGGCTGCCGTTTCGTTTTGTTTTCTGTTGTCGTTTACACAAGAGTGTGGCGTCTCCTCGGGAGGGTGGCTGCGAGCGCAGGGTCGGCGGTTTGGAAACCAGGGGGCTGGGGAGGGGCCCTCTCCAGGATGTCCGCGTAATTTCAGCGCACGAGACCACACTCCCTTTTCCCTTTCCCTGAAGACCCACGAGGACAGCAGAGCGCGCCGAGTTCTCTGACACCCACCGGATGTCGCTTCTTTGAGAACACAGAGAAGCACGCACTCAGGCGCATGCAAACTTCGCCAGCTGGTTCACTCTCCGAAGATCCCAACTTTTAGTTCTCCTTGTGCCACTCGGCGCGAGGTTTCATGAGTTCTCACGCCAGAATGAACATCGCTTCAGACTTGGGAGATTCGTCCCCAACTCCACGGTCATTACGATGGCCTCCTGTCGCAGCTTAGTCCCCAGGGCCTCTGGGAAGGCCCATGTATCCCGCCCGAGTGGAAGAGACGCCCAGTTTATTTCTCAAGGGCAGAGGGCTCGGCTTAGAACCCCACCCAGGAGCCCCGGTCTCCTTCTGGCCTCCGCAGTTTTCCCTGCGGCGAGAAGCTGGGACTTTGGAGCAGGTGAGCAACTAAGGATAGAGACGAAAACGCGAGGGCGAGAACCAGGGCAGACAAGAGGAATTCGGTTATCTGCGTGAATGGTTTCAGAGTGCGCGCACTCGGGTCAGCTGGGGAAGGCAGCTGTGGGACGCGCCTCGGTCGGGGCCGGGAGCGGTTCCCGTGCGCCCACCCTCGGCCAGTGTCCCTGAGCAAGTCCCGCGGGGGTCCTCCCCTCTGTGGCGCCCTCCATCACCCCCCCCCCGCTCCCCGCCCCCCGACCCAGGATCCCGGCCATCCACAGCACCAAGCGTGCCGTTCTCTGAACCTTCTACACACCCAACACTCACACTCCCACAAGCTCTCCTACCCTCAAGCCGACAGAACCTACGAGGGCTGGGGGAGATACTGACCCCCGGGAGCCAGCTCAGAGCATCCAAACACGGCGCCTCCAAGTCCCGTATCCCCTGCATCCCTTCCCTTACTCTCCACGCCATTCGTTGGCGAGACCTGGAAGTTCTGGGGCTCCGAACTGGGGCGCGCACAGCTACCATCACCACCGCCTCCCCGGGTCCCAACACAAACGCGCTGGAACGCACGACTTGGCCCAAGTGCCCCGCCCGGGGCTCGAAGGGTGGGCCGCGAGCTCTCGGCCCGCTGAGGGCGAAAGCAAAGCTCGAAAGAGACAAAAGTGTCCTCCCGCGGGCACCTGCGGGGCCGGGGCTCGTCGCGCGGGTCCCCGGGCGCAGCGGTGCGCGCCTCCCGGCCTCGCTCGCTGTGCCCGCCGCGCCCGCCGCGCCGAGGGCCCGGAGCGCCCCGGAGTTTGCGGGACTCGCCACCAGCCCGCAGTCCCGCGCGGAAGTCCCGGGCAACTAACAAACCCACACTCTCACCCCTGGAAGCCACACAACTGCTCTCCCTTCCCAGAGAAATCGCCTTTCGTTTCCCCCTCGGAAGAAGGGAGTTAGGTAAAGATGCCGCAGGCTTCTTTTTCCTTTCGGGAGCAGGGAGGGGGCTGGAAAAGAGGGTTCGCGCACCAGACTGTAAAATCCACGCGGAGGGAAAGCCGGATCTGCCGGCTGAGCTGGGCGAGAAGTTTGGGCGGCGAGGCTGGGAGGCGCGCGCCCCGTGCGCACCCGCCGCGGCCCGCAGCGCCGGGAAGGACCGGGCGGGCGGCGGTTCATACCTGGAAGTGCTGGAAGAAGGCGGAGATGCGCGTGATCTGCAGGCTGAGGCACCTGGAGGCGCAGCGGGCGCGCTGGACGCTCCCGGCCGACAGCGACTCGTCCAGCCGCCGGGCGGCCGTCGCGCCAGAGCCGGCCGCCAGGCATCCCCCGGAGGCCGCCAGCCAGAGGCAGAGGGTCAGGGGCGCCCCGGGCACCATGGCTGCAGGTCGGGGGCGCGGGCGCCGGGCGCTGGCCGAGGCTCCCAGCTCCGCGCCGGGGCCGCACTGCCGGGAACCTCGCGGCCGCCGCAACTCCGCTGGAAAGTTCAATCATTCAACTCCGGCCCCGCGCCCTCCCTGCCAAGGCCCTCCCCGCTCTGCCTCCAGGGGTGGGGTGAGGGTGACAGGCGGCCGCGCCATTGGCTGGAAGGGAAGTGAGTGACGGGGGGCGGGCGGAGGGCCGTGGGCAGGTCTGAGGGCCAGCGAGCCGGGAGCTCTAGCGCAGGGGGATGCCGGCCGAGCGCCGCCGTGCGCCCCTCTCCAGGTGGTCCGCTCCCACGTAGGTTCCCCCACGGTCCGCTTGCGCTCCTTCCTGACCCCCGTCCCCCCCGCCATCCAGTGAACGTCAGGTGCGAGCAAGCCCGGGCCTGGATGTGAGGCGCTGTCTCGGGCATCACGGCCTCGGCGCCCACAAGGGCATGGGAACAGGCTAAGGAAGGACGGAGCGCCCCTAAGCTGTGGGCTTTCTCCCCGGTTCCTACCCCGGGCTCAGCTCCGCTCACGCTTTCGCTTATCTGAATTTCCCTTTTCCCGAGGAGTGGGAAAGAGCTAAGTGAGAGGACTGTGGTGGGTGTAATAAGGCGAGACAGAGGCCAGGCAGGGACTTTTGACTGACACGTCCCTCATCCTCCCTCCCTCGTTCCTTCTTTCTTTCCTTCATTCCCTTCCTCTCTTCCTCCCTTCCTTCCTACTTCCCTCTCTTTTTCCTCCCTCCATTCAGACCTTCCTCCAATCCTTTCCTTCCCTCCTTCCTGTTGTCCCGTGGAAACCGATCTGAGCGGGCAGCTCATAGACCCTCCTGGTTTCCTCAGGTGTGTGTTGTTCCATAGACCCACCCCCACCCCACCCCACCCCCGCCCCCTGGTTTCCTCAGGTGTGTGTTGTTCTAGTAAGCACTACCCGCCCAGCCTGAGTGACTTATTCAAGACAAACCTTTCCTCCGCTCTTCTCCTTGTCTTTGGCCCAAGTCTTTTGATTTGGCCTTTTCAGCAGCAAAATTGCTGCACCGTCCCCTCTTGTACTCTCTTCCAATGCTCTTTCACCACACGCGTTCTCCATCCCCAGCTAGGGCCCCACCAGAGGAAGAGACGCAGCAGCGTCTATGCTACACCACCCCTAACAAAGCTCTGTACTGCCCTGAGCTCCACTGGGAAGTGACTGTGCTCCAGCCCCCTGCCGGTAGGAGAGCCTACAGAGGGCTGGGATGTGAGGACGGCTGTGCTCCAAACTTGGGGATACTTATGTAACGCAACAGAGTCCAAAAGACTCACGCACACTCATTCGGATGCGGGGCAACTGACTGATACTCCCATGAACTGGCACTGCCACGTTCTCGTGCAGAATTGCCCTCGCACATTCCAAAACGCAGTATCTCCCTAAATACACCACTAAGTGTAGCCGGAGCGTCTAGATGCACGCCACCTGCTCAAAGATACCGCGCGAAGCTGGGGTCTTCTTCCCACAGAGCCCGTGGCTTCTCCCAACCTCCAATCCTGTCCCCCTAAAACTCTGCAGATTTTCCACTCTGAGATTTTGAGATCTTCCTGTTCAATGGTACCAACAACCATCTACAGTTATCCTATTACACCCATGTTTCTTTTACATCATCTTACATGTGTATTTCTTCATATAGTTTACATCAGCGAGGCCAATAAAATTAATTGCTTAGCGTGTTTCCCAATGAGTTGTAAAAGCCAGCGTGGTTTTGTTCAAAAGGTTCTGTAGGCAGAGCTGGCCTGATGGGTGTGTGACCTTAGAAGGATCCATACCTTGTTTGATGCTCTTGTGTCACAACGCTGATGTTAATTTTCAACACCGTCCCCCGAATTTTCATCTCGCCCTAGGTCCCACGAATTACATAGCCGGCGGCACCTGTAGCTTTTAGCGTGACAATGCTACACGTGAGCCGGAAACATAAAAAATGTAGACATGGGCTCACATGAACTCATAAGTTTGTTTAAAAGATGCTCAGAACTGTGGATGGAAATCTTTTTAAAGAATGTTAAACATACTCAGTATTGACTAAGAGCAAAGAAGCTAACCGTGGTGACCCCAAGCAGGAAGGTGCACTGAGCCTTAGGTCAACCAACGGAGGAGAGACATCTAAATACAGGGATTGTCTTCTGAATGTTATCACTTTCATTCAGGAATGACTAAAAACACTTCCAAAAGCTGCAGTGCCTCCTTCCCACAGGGTTTGAGTTTTGAAGTTCAGCAAATACCTGGTCTTGATGAAGGTAAGGGTATTATGATGCCTATATTTTCTTATGGTATCTTTGATTTATAACTCTGCGCGTTATATCATGAAATTTATATTCTAGAAAGCGAAATCACAGGGACAAGCATGCTGGGCTTTTAAAACAGCTTCTAAATGTTCAAAGGGATCACTGCATTTTTTAAAAAAGCGACGTGTGTTCTGCTTATATGGGTTACATAACATATTCATTTCCATGAATAAATGCATTTTATGATAAACCACAAAAGAACATCTACTGAGTTGCACAAAAAGCTTAGGATTAAACACACAGGGCTACTTTATTATGCATATGTTAAAATAATACTTGTGGTTACATTGCTTTCTTCTTTTAGAATTATCACAGACATCTTCTGTGATTGTGCTGGCTTTTTTTCATGTTATTTATTTTAATTGCAGTCTAAAGTAACTTTGAAAAGGGAAGCATTTTGGTAAAGTCAGAATAACAGTCAAAATCTACTTTTATTCTGCTCACATACGCGTGACTATTACACAGCTCACCCTTTGAACTGGCACAGAGACTCCCTAACTTTTGACATGACTGGGTAAGCCATACGCTACGTTCCTGAAGACCAACCACATGAGAGGGGAACCAGAAGTACGTATGGAAGGAATGACAGGTAAATGGATGGGTGGGACTCGTCCAGGTGCCTTAGTAAGAAAGTTAGTATGTCTTTCCTCAAAGCCACATTGGACCTCACGGTCTGAATTTGGAGAGGAAATGAACCTCATATTGACTTCAGTGGGACTTAAATAGACAAAACACCCATCTATTAAAGAGAGTAGAAAAGGGCCTTAATTGACTCTTGTCTCTATGTATATGAACACAGTTGGACCAGGATGTGTGGTCCATCTCAGTCAGGTTACAGAAGAAACACAAAACCAGGCCCCATTCCCAGTTTCCAAAAAGTTAGCTATGCTCTTCCTTGCAATTGATTTAGGTTATCAGTTTCTTCTCCTTTTTATACTTTTTTCTTTTTTTTTTCTTAAGCAGAGAATAAGAGGCCCCTGAGAGGTTTGTTAAAGGTGCACTCCAAGACTCCACGTGCAGAGATTCTAAGTAAGCATATCTGAGGTGAGGCAGCCCTGGAATCTCAGCTTCGAAACAACACCTCCTGATCCTAGAGCAAGTGAGTCACGGACAGGTTTGAGAGAGAACTGATTTAGAAAACTTGCCCCATTTAAAATGGAGTGGAAGCTTTGATTTCAGTAGCATCTATGACTTCATTTTGTTTAAAGTACCTTTTTTAGGTATGTGTGTTGATATAGATTGGACACACCTATCTACTTCTTAATAATCATATTGATATATTTTTTCCAAAACGTTTAGCCAAGACACTCTTAGACTCATTTTTGGGGGCCAGCGGCTTGTCTCTTTAAAGGCTTTTCAGCTGCATTCGATAAGGATAAACTGTGAAGGAAGCAAACACAATCTTTCTCTGACATTCCCCTCTTGGAAAAGCAAATTGAGAGCTTACTCTAAAACTGGAGAAGGCCAATACTTTAGTTCGATGGCATTTATGAGTTTTAAACCTAGTGTGGTCCATGGTCATTGGTTATGGGTTATAGGGGACAGTGACGTGAGGGCAGGGAACTCACATATGGTGCCCAGTTTCCTTTTAATTGCTTTCACTGGATGATGCAATAACATGCATCTTCTCTCAGAAACTGCAGTTAACATCCAGAGAAATTAAAATTAATTTTAAAAAATTAAAAATTAACATTTTGAGAAAATCCAAGAAGCGAGCCATGCTAGAGCCTTGACCTGTACTCACCTCTACATCTGCCTGCGGGGTTGTCAGAATTTGGTAGCCAGACTCTTCCAGATCTCTTCTTCAACCGGGCTTTCCCCCTCCTCCAGACTTAACTCTCGTCTGCTCAGCTTTGAACTGTATGATCCAGGGAACATAGAGAGAGCTCTTAAAAAAAAAAAAAAAAAAGAAAGAAAAAGAAAAAGTGAAATGGGGAGCTCGGATGCAGTTAAGAACTGCATGTCTAAACATCAGATTTGCACCCTTTGTAATATGATTTCAGGTAAGGATGGGGTGAACCTCTATGGCGCTGTACCAGTCTGTTCCCTGATGGCAAATTTAATCACTTACAAATGAAAATTATAGCTTTTTGCATTGGGTCATTGAATATACACTCAGCTTTTTGGAGGAGGACGCGCATATCCATGTGCAGTTATCTGCTTGCTTTTTTCGTCTCGCAATGTAAATACCCTCTTTGGAGATAATTTTCGTTTACAAGACGTTCCTCTTCAGCAACATTATAAAAATTCAGTCACAGCATACACAGGTTTAAAGGTATTATTTTTAATTACCTCGATGTTTACTAAGATATTACTAAGAAGTATCAGAAATGTGTTTGGATTACTTTTGTGTGCTGAAGAATATTTTAATGAAAAATTTAAGCTTTTTTCTGCAAAATATACAAAGAATTGTCAAATATCACAATTTCAAGCTACTACTACACTTCAAGAATTTGTCTCCTTTGCCCTTTTTCCCTTCCCTCCCCCAAAGTCTCCATCAATCCATCAATTAGTGTTAAATTTGTTTGGTACCTGTTCTGCAGTCATGCTAAGAGCCTGTTCTAGATTAAGTCATCACTAAAGTTTTATTCTGTCCCTGCAATAATTACTAAGATTTAAATACTTACTAAAAAAATGTATAGGAGTGTGTGCATGTTTATCTTTCAGGGATCAATTGTATGGTGATGGTGATGTTCAGCTGTAAATGCTTTTACCCTCCCAGCCCCAGGAAATTTTAACTGTAGCTTATTTGAGGGCTTTTGTTGATTTTAGTGTCTTATTGAGCATAACAGCTGCTGCCCATGCAAGGAACACTGGGTTTTTAAAACCCAGTGGTTTCAAAGAATGCTCAATGTCAGTAGAATTGAACACTTGTCCCAAAGACCAGGCAATTAACTGATTTTACACAAATGTTAATGTTAGCAACACTACAGTGAGCAACCAGAAAGAGTCAGGGTTCTCACATTTGATTTTATACATAAGCTGTAGATACTGAAAAACATATAAATAGTTGGAGAAGAAATACTACGTAACGGCCAAATGGTGGACACTAAAATATAAAAAGTAACTTGTGTATTTCAGGTTCTTGACATGACCAAAATATTACCACTTTGCCCCCAAACATACATTTTGAGAAGCATAAGCAAGTTACAAGAAATGTAAATTATATAATATTATCCCAAATCTTAAATGAGATAACTTTAACTAAAAACCTCATTTCTCATTTCTGAAGGACCCGCTTTTCATGGGAAATAAATAATAAATAGTGCAGTAAAATTCATATTTAAAATTTTGTAAAATGAGACTTTTTTGGCTTTTTAAAATGAAGCTCAAATAATCATACTTTTATTCTGAGTTTCATTCCTAAACATGAAAAGAAGCCTACACAGGTGCTCCTCAGAAAACTGAAGCTCTATTCTGTTGAAAGACTGAAGCGGGGTTGTTCTTCTTTGATGTCGTTCAGCCCATGGAAATTTCCACTGAGCCATGTAAATACCATAGATTCGGAGAACTTTCTGAAAAGGAAAAAGGCAACTTTTAGCAGGAAACAGCGCCACACGCTGGCCATCTACATAAAACATGACGGCAGTCGACAGAATCCTCTGTTTGATAACCTAATTTGAGGACGTCAACTTTAAGGCATCAATCTGACCGGGATAATCATGCAACATTCTCAATAAATAGCAACTAGACTAATTCCACTGTGGACTTCAACACAGGAAAGCTTTCCTACTTAACTACAGTCACACTGAACTAAACTAGGGAAATGAGCACAGCTGTCTTCAAATGAATTTTTTTCCCAGCTTTGCAGCACTTCTCAAACTATTCACTACAGAACTCAATGACAAAGGCAGGCTGTGCGTGAATTCTATTTGAAGTAACTCCTTTTCCAAACACCTCTGCAGCTCACGCACTGCTTGCTTGTTAAGATTTCCTAGAATATGAGACTTAGGTGAATAAAACTCAACACCAGGGGAAACTAAAGCAAATAAAGTGGACAGCCTTTATCTTCAGTGTTAGCAAACAGAAAGAAGACCCAGAAACTGCCTTTCATCGCTCACTGGCCACCTTACACAAGATGGACCAAGAGTCAAGAGATGAAGATAAACACATTGAAGAATTTGAGGGAAGCACTGTGATACCCTGGGACCGAGGGAAATAGATTGATGAATGTAACTAAGGTCGGAATTAATATTCTTCTCTTCTGGATCTGCAGGGGCTAAAAAAAAAAAAGTGTCCCCTAGCACCAAAACAAAACAAAAACGTTTCGGTTTACTTCCAGGATGTTCTACAGTGGCTAACAGGAACCAGCTGGACGATATTCTGCCCTTGATTGCCTTTGGGTGCTTTCAGGAATCAGAAATCAAAGGTCGTTCCCTTCCCTCCTCTCTCCCTACAGTTGCTTCTCCTGCCCACCCCTCTTCACAGGCTCACACTCCCTCTCACACAAAAGGTTGACTTCGAGTTCCAGACAAGGAATGCCAAGCCTACTTTGCTCTGTGTGCTCCATTTTCTTAGCAATCTGTGCTTCTCTGGGACACAGAGGGACAAGAATTGGATAGCAAAGATGGTAAACGGGGTTCCCCTAGTGTTTAAGCGGGATTCCTAGTGGGAACATTTTTCTTACAGTCCTGGATGTTGCATCATGTAGAGAAGGTCCTTGGTGACCATGCAACAACTTCTCAGCTCAAAAAGAACTTTCAGGGCTTCCCTGGTGGCGCAGTGGTTGAGAGTCCGCCTGCCGATGCAGGGGACACGGGTTCGTGCCCCGGTCCGGGAAGATCCCACATGCCGCGGAGCGGCTGGGCCCGTGAGCCATGGCCGCTGAGCCTGCGTGTCCGGAGCCTGTGTTTGCAACGGGAGAGGCCACAACAGTGAGAGGCCCGCGTACCGCAAAAAAGGGGGAAAAAAAAAAAAAAAAAAGAACTTTCAATCCGTTTCTTTTTCTTCTCCTGCAAATAATTAGTAGCTACCCTTTCGGATGATCACAGACCACAGTCATCCTGGAGAAATTTATGTTCGACATATTGATATTCATACTGTTTTTCATATGTGAGGACCGTGCTAGGGAAAGTGTTCAGTTGAGAGAAACCATAGCGGCAGACGTGTACCTGGGTCACTGATACATAGTAAGAGGAATTGAGAGGAGTCTGGGATCACTGAGATCTGGCTGACTCTGTCACATTAGCAGGATCTCACTAAGGGAGTTACTGCCTCCTGGCATTACGAACAATGAAAGAAATGAAAGTGATCTAAGCCCCTTCCTGTTTTCAGAGAATTAGGTGCACATGTTCAATGTTAATCAATGTTAATTTAATACCAAAGACTTTTGACCCTAGATATTTTTCCCTCCCTGCCAAATAATTAACTGAAATTATAGCTGTAACTGTAAAAATTATAAAGTTATGACTTCATACTTGCCTTTTCAGATGCTAAGGGATTGTGAGAAATGATGTAGTTTGAAGACTAGAAGGGGTGAAAAATACCAGTTCGGAATCAACCTGGTGTTAAAATCTCAACAGGGGCAACGAGGGATGTGCCACCTAGGCAAATTCCTTCCCTTCCCTGCGTTCCCGTATCTTCCCATTGCAAAACAGATATCGTAACAGAAACCACCTCCCAGGATTATTCTGAAGTAATACTTCGAAAAGATTAGGTACAGACCTTCAGTTAATAATAAGTGCCCAAACTAGGCAAGGTACATATAGCATTCACAGTATTAACCAATGGATTTATAACGTACGTTTTGTTTTTGTTTTTAACTACTCCTTTAGTATAAATTTTATACCAGGGTTTCCAACCCCAGCGCTATTGACATTTGGGGATAATTTGCCGTGGGGAGCTTCCTCTACCATGGGAAGCTGATCTGGCTTCCACCCACTAGATGTCAGTAGCATCCACGCCCCATCCCCACACAATCGTATCTAACAAAATTGTCTCCCGACAGCACCGTGTGTCCCCTCAATGACTCCCAGCTGAGAACCACTGTGTTCGAGCAATACATCTTTAGTTTGGAGGAGTCAGTTCCCACTAATGGAAAGGTAAAGATGATTTTCAAATGACTTCTGAAATGAACATGAGCTTCTGAACATGAAAACGAAGTCCACTTTCTAAAAGGATTTCTCAAAACAGCTTATTTGACAATATATAAATGATGACAGACTAAAGAGAAAAGCAAATACCCAGGTACAACGACCATCTGCCTCTCCAGAGTACCCAAGACAAGCGGTCAAACCTCCGATGTTATCCAAAAAGAACTCGCACAGCAGATGTGAGCACCAGAGCCGTCTCTCTACACCTGGTCAAACACTCTACCTGATCTTAAACACACCTCTTTAGGTGCCTGCTGCATAAAATTTGATCGTTGGGGAGTTAAATTATACATTTTTCCCTCAGTTAACTCTTTACTTTTTCGTCAGCTTTATGGAGGTAAATCTACTAAAAACAGAATTAACTTACATAAAATACAATTTGTAAATTTTAAATGAGCAATTTGATTAAGACGTAATTTGCCTTAACAAAGTATGCGGTTGTATGACCACCAATATGACTGTGATACAGAATATTCCCAGCACCACGAATAGTTCTCTTATGCCCTGTTGTATGCATTTCCTGCCCTCGCTCCCAGTCTCTGGCAACCAGTGATCTGATTTCTGTCCTTCCATTTTTCTCTTTTCCAGAACGTCATATAAACGACAGTATGAAGTGTTGTTTCTTTCTTTTTTTCACAGAGCATGTTGTTTCTGAATTCAACATGTTTGATGCAGGAATAGTTTATTCCTGTAACTATGTGAGGTTCTGAAAGTATGAGGTGGAGATTCAGGAACCACATAAGAATTATCTGAAATTATTGAGACCTGCAACAAATGGAAATTCATCAGGCCACACCCTTCTCTCTGCTTCCCAGCATGCAGTTTGGCTGATTTAATGCAGCAACCCTGGTTACAGCTGCCTGCAGGGGGCGGCAAAGGGCTGGGATGCAGCACCAACATTTGCCCCCAGAGTCAGAGATGTGGAACGGGGCCGGAAGCCCAGTCCCAGGTGAGAGAGCTTCCAGCTCAAAGCTTCAGCTTTACCCTCCAGCAAAACCTGAATTAGGCCCGGGGAAGTGAGGAAGTCCTCAAACCATCATCCGACATGAGAGAACAAATCAGAGGTTAGATCAAAGGCAAATCCAGAACTACAGAGCAGCATTTCATAAATAAAACACACAATGCATTCACTTTTTAAAAAAATGATGTATTCAGTTATATTAAAAATTAAGACATAGTGTTCATCAAAAACATCTTAAAGAAAGAAAAGAGACTCATTACAAAGTGGAAGAAAAATATTTTCACCACTGACAAAATATTAGAATGAAGACCAGGGAGTGAATTCCTACAAATCAATAAAAATAGCATAAACAGACCAAAAGAAAACTAAGCAACAGTTATGAACAAGCACAGGCAGATGAGGAAACACATATGTCTAAAAGACAGATGAAGGGATGTTTGGCATCACTGATGACCAGGAAAAAAATAATCTAAAATAAGACCAGAGCACATGTGATTTTACACCCTTTCTCTCAGCTACAACTGAAAGTCTGTCCATGCTACCTCTCAGAGAGTAAGGTAGCTCCACAGAAGCTTTTATTCATTGCTGGTGAGGCTGTAAATTGATGCAATGACTCGGGAAAAGGGCCAGACATCACCTGTAAACAACCAACCACTCACACAGCTGATGATCCCTCAATTACACTCCTGGGCAACCCAAGAGAAGCTATTGCATGTGTATTGCAAAAACCACAAGCAAGCAAGTTTTATAATAGCACAGCTCAAATTAGCAAGACCTTGAAACCAACAAAGTGTCTATCAGTGGAAGACCAGATGCATACACATAATGAAGTCGTATACTGCTATCAAGTTAATTACTGAGATGTACATGTTACAGATCAACCTTAAAAACTGAAAACAACTTGGCAGTGAAAGGAACTGCCAAGGGATTAGTATGGCAAGATATCCTTTCATAAAGTTAAAGGTAAGTAGAATAAAATTAATTAGTAAGCATACATAAGCAATAAATCTACATTAAAGAGAAAGAAAAAGGGATAGTTGACCTAGATTGCAGGGTTATAGTGAAGAAAGCAAGAGGGTTGGTTGATTGTAAAAGACCTGGCTTGTGTTGTTGGTAATGGGATTTTCTCTTGTCCATTACACTCTTCACAATAACTAATTAAATAGCTAGTTGAATACGTAAAAGGTGCCATATCTGGAAAATGGTGAAAATGTCTGGACCACGAATTATAATTCATCCAACTCCATGTTCCTGAAATTTAATTTAAAAATATAATGGGGGAACTTCCCTGGTGGTGCAGTGGTTGAGAGTCCGCCTGCCGATGCAGGGGACACGGGTTCGTGCCCCGGTCCGGGAAGATCCCACATGCCGCAGAGCAACTAAGCCCATGTGCCACAACTACTGAGCCTGTGCTCTAGAGCCCGCAAGCCACAACTACTGAGCCCACGTGCCACAACTACTGAAGCCTGCGTGCCTAGAGCCTGTGCTCCACAACAAGAGAAGCCACCACAGAGAGAAGCCCGTGCACCGCAACAAAGAGTAGCCCCCACTTGTGCGCACAGCAGTGAAAATCCAATGCAGCCATAAATAAATTAATTAACTAATTAATTTAAAAATATATATATATATAATGAAGTAAAATTAACAGTACCAGATACTACATGTTCATTTAAGCAGCAATTCAGGGCCCAGGTCTTCTAAAGCAATATTAAATGTATTCTTGTTGAAAGAATGAGTTAAAAAGCAATTCTTTTTTTTTCTGAGTACAAAGCCAGAGAAGAATAAGTCTTAGTAGTCGAAAGTCATTCTTGGGAATAATAAGGAACAAAAAGGTAGCGTTCAAATGACTGAAGAATGTTGACCTTGAGAAGGCAATAGCTCCAGACTTTGTAGAACTGTTTCGTGTCCCTAGGAAGACAATATGTGACTGTGAGAAAAATGAGAAGGTAAAAAGTGCAAGACAGGGAACTGACTCACTGGGAGACTATGAGAACTGCAGGGTTTAAACAACCACCGCCCATGGCATGGTCTCCTGTGGACCTCCTGCCTGCCCACTGATAGGGGACGCCTTGTTTCTCACCTCTTCACTCTCCTAACAGAAAACTTTAAGGCTTGTCATCATACAGACGATATTCAAAACCACGGGCTGAATGAGGTCACATAGGGACCAAGTATGGATATATGTAAAAGGGAAGAGCTACAAGGATTAAAGACCATCACAAGCCAGGAAAATACTTCCTACTGTAATAAAGCCTCCCCTAGACTCATGGATTGGTGATGTCTGGAAAACCCAGACCTGTCATCTGGGGAAGGTCTCAAAGTAATGTAATATTAGGAAAAGATATGTTCCGAACTGTATCTATATCAGATATAACCTAACCTAACCTAAATCCTTCTATCAGCCATTTGAGGGTTTTCTGTTACTATGATATTACTGAATTGTTTTCTCCGTGTTTGTTAGACTTATCTATCTTTTGGATTACTTGAGTGAGTTTTAGGAAAGACTCTCTTCAAACATGATCTTTTTCATGTTAGTGGGAAACCATTTACTAAGATGATAAAGGAACTGTGATGGTTAATTTCACGTGTCGATTTGACTAGGCTAAGCGGTGCCCAGATGGCTGGCAAAATGTTATTTCTGGGTGTGTCTGAGAGGGTGTCTTCGGAAGATATTAGCGTATGAATCAGTAGACTGAATAAAGGTGGCCCTCACCAATGCAGGTGGCCACCATCCAATCCACTGAGGGCCTGATCAGAACAAAAGGGCAGGGGAAGGGCATTTTCTCTCTCTCTGCTTCTTCTTCTGCTTCTGCTCACAAACAGTCACATTCCTGGTCCTTGGGCTTTCAGATTCAAACCAGGACCTACGCCATCTGCCCCAGAATTCTCAGGTCTTGGTACTGAGACCTAATTGCACCACTGAGCTTCCTGGTTTTCCAGATAGCAGATGACAGATGGTGGGACTTCTTGGACTCCATAACCACATGAGCCAATTCCTATAATAAATCTCTATCTCTTCTATCTATCTATCTATCTACCTACCTACCTATCTATCTGCCTAGCTAGCTATCTCTATCTATCTAGCATATTTGTCTATCTATCTATCTACAGTATCATCTAGTTATCTGTTATCCATGTATCTAATCTATTTATCTATCGTCTGTTTGTCTATCTATTTATCTACCTACCTACCTATCTTCTATCGGTTCTGTTTCTCTGGAGAATCCTAATACATGAAAGTCTGCTTCTATTTCTAACCTCATAAGTAACTCTGGAAAAGTCTTGGACATTGAAGAGAAAGGAAAACAAAAACACAACACTTGCACACTAGCATAAACTTAGTTAAAAGGAAAGTAAATAAATGAATAATCCAACCCAAAACTAAAATGTTTAAATCCAAACCACAATTATTCTAAAAGTTATTTTAAACTTATCAATCCATAGGTATTTTATGTTCCAGTTTTTATTTATAGAGAAATTATAATGGTCTTATATTTGGACTTGCAGACTAGCACACTAATAGCATAAAATACTTTATAACTTTTATTATTATTACCATTATTTTACATCTCCAATAACTCACTGAAATGTTCACTAAAAAAAAAAAAAGGACTTAGAAGTTAAGCATTGCTACCAACATGTCAAGACAAAGAAGTAAATATTTTTATCCTATTCCAGATCTATCTTTACAAGACAGGAAACATTTTTAATGCACATTTTTCCATATCTAAGTGAAAGAAAATCCTTTTACAAAATATAAGCAAGCACATAGGAAGCCATGGAGTAATGGTAGCTATTATATTCTCATTTAAGCTGGAGAGTTGTATCATTTTATTTGTAGATCTTTTAAACACAGATAAGGTAAATCAACTCTGGTGGTTTTAATTTCCTGCGTTGCATCATTTAAATCCGTGTTGCTCAATGCTTGTGACCACGAGTGATTTAAAAATGCAGATGCCCAACTCAAGGCCCCAACTCAAGACATCTTCATTTAATGGTCTGGGGTGGCTTAGGTATCAGTAATTTTTAAAGCATTTAGGTGATTTTGATGCCACCAGAGTTGAGAATCAACGAGAATTTCTGTCCCTGAATTCAAATGATAGATTTGAGAAAAATTATGAGAATTGGATGAAAATGGTAGGAAACTCATGATTTCTCAACATCAGCACCATTAACATTTTGAACAGGATCCTTCTTTGTTGCGAGGTCTGTCCTGTGCACTGTAGGACGGTGAGTGGCATCTCTGGCCTCCACCCACTGGATGCCGGTAGCACCCTCTCCCCAGTGTGACAACCGAAGGTGTCTCCAGACACTGCCACGTGCCCCTGGCGGACAATCTTTGCTACCTTTCCTAGGTTGAGAACCACCAATGTGACTAATTCCTACATCGAGAATATCCAAGCAGTACTTCTAAGAAAAACGAAACAAATAAACAAATGTGTGCTTCAATTAAAACAACAATATATAACCATGCAAAAAAAACCCCAAAAGGAGACACAATATTTCAAAATGAAGTTCTGCATGTTTTGAATTGGAAGCGAACCATATAAAAGCTTTCCATTTCTTGTATTGTTTCATTTCTGGATTCCCTCCCCTACCCCGCCTTCACTCCACTCCCTCTTCAAGTTGCCTCAGTGGAACTTCTTGTGAAGATAAAAGCCTCTCCCTCTCCGTAACTACTGGAAGGTTGTAACTAGCTCCCCCTTCCACAGCCTCACTTCCAGCTAAAGGCTCCACAGCTCCACCCCCACAGGCTGCACCTGACTGGCCTCTTCCCCTGAATCAGCGACCAGAAGTAGCGTCCGGGAGGGAAGACCATGCATTCACCTGCTCTCCCTCTCCTTTGCTCCGCCTGGCAGGAGAGGGGTACAGTTAAATCAGTTTCTGTTTCTCATTTGCTCTCCTCCCTCCGCCTCATGATTTTCACATGATTATTTTTCTATTTTACTTGTCCAGCAACAAGTTAAAGAATATCCATTCATTCAGTGGCTCTCTCTGAGCCTCTCACTATGTCTCAAGCACTGTTCCAGACACTGTGTCGCAATCACAGACAAAAGTCTCCACCCTCTGGAGGTTACTTATTCATAGGTGGAGATGTTTACATCACTCTAGACAATGATATTCAGTCCTACAGTTTGCATTTCCTTATTGCATGAGCTTCTCTTTTCAACAAATATTCAACCAATGAACTTTGCTAGTTCCAAAGAATGCTAAGAATGAGGTGCTTTTTTTTAAATGTTGAACTTGCCTACCCAGCTACTTGACACTGTGTTGAGTTAAGTTCAAAAGCAATGAACGCTTTGACAGAAAGCAGGGGAGGGCACCTTGAGGAGCCCGGATGGGGGGCTGCAGGGCCAAGGTCACCCATCACCAGGTAGCATTGGGGACCACCTGGGTGGTGCAGCTTTACTGCGATCAGTTTCTCAGCAGAGAAGGGGCCCTGCTTGGGGTCACCTGCGGTGGTGAGCCACGGGGTTGAATCACAGCTGTCAAGTCTGGAGTGGTCTAACTGGCAACCCCCTGAGGATCAGTAAAATAAAACAGGGCTCATCAAGTCGACTGTTGCTCAGAGCTGTGAGAATGGCCTTGCGTGCTGTCCACCTTTGGACCTGCCTCGCTGGTGCTGAGGGTGGACAGCCGCTGCAGCCCGGTGGACACTGCTGGGTTTCATCTCAGCCAAGCCGTTGGTGAACCAGACCCCGGCACTTAGGGGAAACTCTGGGAACCGAGGGCTTTGCTTCAGGTGATAAGAGTGGGGGCGAGAGGTTCCCGCCAAGGGGTAGCAGCCCCTGTGGGAAACCGAGGTGCCTCCCTGAATGCCCCGTTCACACTGGGCAAGCGAGGCGGCTTGCTGGGCCCTTCCCACATCCTTAGTCACTGAGTCAGAGGTGATCCGCCCTGAAACGGGGCTATCAGGTGGGAGACTCACAAAACCTCTGCGCATCCCGTGTTCAGCGCTGACAGGAGCCCAGCAGCACGCTGACAGCCGCTCCTCAAAGGGGAGAGCTGGAGACTTCTCCCACTGTTGGTGTGTCATCTGCTGGGCATGGAGAACCAGCGTGCGTAGCACCAACGGTTCACAAAACCCAGCAGAAGTGAACGATGGCCATGACAATGTTCAGGTGAAGATGACTGTCTCCCACCTGCCGTCTGGCCACCGGTGACCGTGAGACGCTGTGATTGTGCTGGGAGCCCCACCTCAACTTCAGAGAGGTTAATATGTGTGAAAATAGATGTTCTTGAATCTGTGAACTAGGGGGCAGAGTCCTGCTCATAGCTTGGTTGTGAGGCTGAAATGCACTAATCTTTATTCCGTGCACACAAGCATGGGACGTCATAGGACACACTCAGCGTCATTCTCATTTAAGCCATGCACTGCTTTCTTCTCTGGGCCAGCTGAATTTGTCTGCACCCTGGTACCTTCCATGAAGACAGAAGAGAATATAAGAAAGGAACCCACATTTGTCATATGATGTTAAAATCCTTTATAGGATGAAAAATGGAATGAATATCTCTGTAAAATAAAGCTATAAAAATGAGTTAAGAGGGTAATTCTCTTCAAAAACCTTAACCCGATGCCGTGATTTCTAATATGGTACTCGAACACACCTCAACTCTACTTGTAGTCAGTATGACTACAATTGCCACCCTGGTTACGACTCGGCTGCGTTTTCTCTCTATATTCTAAACGTGTGTGGCCATTATTTATTTCCAATCTCACAAGATTTCTAGAAGGTAGTTTAAAAGCAATTATGGAACCATCATCCCAGACTTTGCAATTACACTGACTGACTGTATGGATTTTTATTTTTCATGGTAAATGACTAGTCTAGTAACTGTGAAATTTAAGTGAAAAAGAAATTGTTGGTTCAAAATAATGTAATGAAACTTGGGACATAAAGATGCTGGTAGATGATTATTAGCTGGGTTTCCAAGCCCAGCATGAACATTAAGTTGATCTACGAGGAATGAATAAAAGAAAATATGTGGCGCTTTTTATGATGCTATTATAACGTCGATGCTTATAGCTGTATTTATATCTACTTATGAAGCACTGGTAAATGGCTTAAAACATTTTGAGTTTTGTGACTGTTACCTATCTCACTACATTAAAAATCTCTGCCCTTATAGAGTTATTCACTATTTCTGTCACTGTATATTGGTAGGACATTTTAACAAAAATTTAGAAAATGTGGTTTTCCTGCTCTACATCTTGTATTCCCTAAGAATAACCAATTAGTTGAATATCTCTTCTAAATATATACTTAGAGTTTATGTGCTTTATTTGCATAATATTCATAAATAGTCAAATTAAGAGGTCACTGGAACTTTATGAAAATATTAGAAAACAGTAAAGTATTAATTGGAGGTTTCACAAATCTTAGCACTTTCTAGTGGGTTCAGCGCCTTCTATTTGATGTGTGTTAAGAAAGAAATCCTACCCAAAGTAATCTACAGATTCAATGCAATCCCTATCAAATTACCAATAGCATTTTTCACAGAATTAGAACAAAAAACTTTATAATTTGTATGGAAACACAAAAAACCCCAAATAGCCAAAGCAATCTTGAGAAAGAAAATCAGAGCTGGAGGAATCAGGCTCAGACTATACTACAAAGCTACAGTCATCAAAACAGTATGGTACTGGCACAAAAACAGAAATATAGATCAATGGAACAGGATAGAAAGTCCAGAGATAAACCCATGCACCTATGGTCACCTAATCTATGACAAAGGAGGCAAGAATATACAATGGAGAAAAGACAGTCTCTTTAACAAGTGATGCTTGGAAAACTGGACAGCTACATGTAAAAGAATGAAATTAGAACATTCTCTAACATCATACACAAAAATAAACTCAAAATGGATTAAAGACCTAAATGTAAGACTGGATACTATTAAACTCCTAGAGGAAAGCATAGGCAGGACACTCTCTGACATAAATCGTGTCAAGATGTTTTTTGATCCACCTCCTAGAGTAATGAAAATAAAAACAAAAATAAACAAATGGGACCTCATTAAACGCTTTTGTACAGCAAAGGAAAGCATAAACAAAATGAAAAGACAACCAACAGAATGGGAGAAAATACCTGCAAACAAAGCAACCAACAAGGGATTAATCTCCAAAATATACAAACAGTTCATGCAGCTCAATATCCAAAAAATGACCCAATCAAAAAATAGGCAGAAGATCTAAATAGACATTTCTACAAAGCATACAGACATCCAAAAAGCACGTGAAAAGATGCTCAATATCCCTAATTATTAGAGAAATGCAAATCAAAACTACAGTTAGGTACCACCTCACACTGGTCAGAATGGCTATCATCAAAAAATCTACAAACAATAAATGCTGGAGAGGGTGTGGAGAAAACGGAACCCTCCTGCACTGCTGGTGGGAATGTAAATTGGTACAGCCACTATGGAGAACGGTATGGAGATTCCTTAAAAAACTAAAAATAGAGCTACCATATGACCCAGCAATCCCACTCCTGGGCATATATCCGGAGAAAACCATAATTCAGAAAGATACATGTACTACAATGTTCATTGCAGCACTATTTACAATAACCAGGACATGGAAGCAACCTAAACGTCCATCGACTGACAAATGGATAAAGAAGGTGTGGTACATATATACAATGGAATGTTACTCAGCCATAAAAAAGAATGAAATAATACCATTTGCAGTGACATGGATGGACCCAGAGATTGTCACACTGAGTGAAGTAAGTCAGACAAAGACAAATATCATATGATATCGCTTATATGCGGCATCTAAAAAAATGGCACAAGTGAACCTATTTACAAAACAGAAATAGAGTCACAGATGTAGAAAACAAACTTATGGTTACCAAGCGAGAAGTGGGGGAGGGATAAACTGGGAGATTGGGACTGACATATACACACTACTATATATAAAATAGATAACTGATAAGGACCTACTGCATAGCACAGGGAACTCTACTCAGTACCCTGTAATGACCTATATGGGAAAGGAATCTAAAAAAGGGTGGATATATGTATGTGTATAACTGATTCACTTTGCTGTATAACTGATTCACTTTGCTGTGCAGAAACTAACAAAACATTGTAAATCAACTATACTCCATTAAAAATTAATTAAAACAATAAGAAAGAAATCCTAAGTTGTTTCAATGTCTGGTACTTTGGTACTTTAGGGTTATCGTTTAATATTAACTAGGCTGCAAAGGAAATATTATTTGAGTATTCAGATGAGGAAATGAAGGTTCACAGAAGTTAAGCCCAATCCCAGTGGGTAAGTGTGGAGCTGTTATCCAAACCCAGGTCCAGGTACTCCAAATTCCATGCGTTTTGCATTAGACCATCCCTCCAGACACCAAAAATGCAGAAAAGGATTTAATAGAAGGAAGAAAGTAATTGGGAGGCAGAATAAATGCACCCATGGCTTCATCTGTAATAACCTGAAGTTAAAGGCTAGCATTAAAATCTTACACAGAAGTGCAAGATTTGTAAGTAAACACCAAGAAGAATGATATTATTTCAGTGAACTGCTCAAAAGACTCATTGTAGTTCAGAGATTAAGTGAACCTACAGGTCAGAAGTTGGGGATGGTGGTGGCGGGTACTGAATGGCTCAAAATGTCCAGGAGCATGGGTCCCTGGACACACGGACGGCCAGAGTACATGGCCACAATCTCTTACACGGAGCAGAGGTCAGGGAATTTTACGGGTGGTCCAGGATTCTAAAACAAGGCCAGCTAATTAGAGCCCAGGAGCCAAATACTGCTTGCCTTCTGTTTCTATAAATAAAGTTTTATTGGAACAAAAAATGAGCCACTTCCACTCACTTGCATACCATCTATGGCTGCTTTCACACTACACGGACCGAGATGAGTAGTTGTAGCAGAAACCTTATGATGTACCAAGCTTAGAAGATGGACTACCTGACCTCTAAGGAAGAAGTCTGCCCGCCCCTAGTATAAAGCAGAGACCAAGTGTTGGGCAAATGGCATTCTCAATGTGATGGAACCACGTGGCTTGCCTTCTGCCTGTGCACTCTCACCCGAGTCTTGCCGACGATATCGTGTTACACAGCCCTGACACACCTATTTCACATGTGACCTCTGTTAGCACCTCCTCTGACACTGCTCTTTTCTGTTCACTACTTCGATAGCTGTTGAGGGGGTCTTCGCCTTCACACCTGCCCTTCCCGCTACTGACCAATGTCAGCAGGCTGAGCCCTCAAAGCACAAAGTAGGTGATGTAGCTCTCCTCCTACACACACACCCATGGCTCCCCGTCACTTGTAGATGAAACCCAATCTCTTTTCCTGTCCTCCAGCCCTTCCTAGTTTGCCCGGGCTCCCTCTTGGTTCCTCTCCTTGTTCTGTCCACTCCAGCCCCAGTGTATATCTTGCTGTACTTCAAGCTTGTTCCTTTCTCAGAAGATGATCAAATGTTTCCCAGAGCCAAAGCCATTTTTACACCCAATCAGCCCTTCATCCTCCAGCACCCGTGCAAGTGTCACGACCGCATTCTTTGCCGCAAGGAAAATAATTCCACACATTCCAGCAGAAATACCCCTAGTCTGTATGAGAACTGCATTTTGAATGTCATTAAACAAGAAATGACAAATTTCCTCAAAATTCTCAATACATAAAAGATGGTACATAAGTTGATTTCTATTTCCCTATCATCACGTTAACCAAAAAAATTTGTAAAATGGCTTGTAATAAGCCAAGAAAAATATGTTTTTGTCAAGTTCTGATTTCTCCATCTCTAGTCACGTATATACTCTCAACCCCCAATCACTCACTGGACCCTGCTTCATTTTTCTTCCTAACACTTATCTCTGCCTGAAATTGTATTCTGTATTTGTACATTTATTTATTTTATTGTTTCCTCTTTATCTCTAATTAGAATTGAATCTCCATGAAAGAACTTTTTTTTTTCTATCAAATTTGCCACTCTTGACACACAACAAGAACTCAATATTTATAGAATATTGGGTGAGTTGTCCGTGTTTACAGATAAAACATTACTTGGTAATACACAGATCCTGTTGTTATGTTGACATAATTTACATCCTTTGGACCAAACTGAAGGGATGATTCTACTTTACAGTTGCTCATACCACTCCCCATGCTGTGTGATCAGGTGCCCCCTTCCCTTTCTGACCCCTTCTGAAACTGCCCTTTCCTCCCTCCCTCCCTCTCCGCCCCCTTCCTTCCCTCCTTCCTTCCTTCCTTCCTTCCTTCCTTCCTTCCTTCCTTCATTCCTTCCCTCCTTCCTTCCTTCCTTCCTTCCTTCCTTCCTTCATTCCTTCCTCTTCCTTCCTTCCTTCCCTCCTTCCTTCCTTCCTTCCTTCTTCCTCCCTCCCTCCCTCCCTCCCTCCCTCTCTTTCGTTCTTTCTTTGTGATTCTGGAACATTTCTGGCCTGCTTTCTTTTGAGATCTCTGTCCTTGCAGTGGCCTCTGCTTGAAATACACCAGGGGAAAGAATTTCACATAAGCGACACTTGCCTCTGTCCAGTTTTTGCTCAGAGGCAAGCTTGTCAGGTCAGCACACCCTGCCCTTCACGTCTAAGGCTGGGAACTGCCTCCACCCCAGTCCTCTTGACCCCCTTCCTCTGCTGAACGTGTTTTCCCCTGTGACACTCACCACCCTTTTAAAGTCTAAACAATGCAGCATAAAATTATCATTATGTAAACTATAATAATGTGCAATGTAATTACGAATGATATAAAATGCTTATTGTTTATCATGTCTCCCTAAAAGGTAAGCTTCAGTAAGGCTCAAGTCTTTGTCAATTTGCTCCCATTTCTTGTACCTGTCTGTGTGGGCTGCTACATAAACATACCCTAGCCTGGGAGGCGTAAACAACAAGCATTTGTTTCTCACAGTCTGGAGACTAGAAGTCCAAGATCAAGTGCAGGCAGATTCAGTGTCTGGTGAGGGCCCACGTCTTGGTTCATGGACAGCTGCGTTCTCAGTATAACTTCACATGGTGGAGCGGTGCAGGAGCTCTCTGGGGTCTCTTTTACGAGGGAGCTAATCCATTCATGAGGGCTCCACCCTATGACCTCATCACTCCCAAAGGCTCCACCTCCTAATACCATCACATTGGGCAATAGCATTGCAACAGAGGAACTTGGCAGCAAGAGGGGGCACAAACATTCTGTGTATTGCACTGTCGTCCCCTCCTGGTACTGGGGCTGGTCACCCCAGGCTTGTCCCCAGGCTCTCCAAGGAGCAGGCTTCCAGCTGGGATTGCCCAATGGGCGGTGCGTCTGGGCTGCTGTGTCTTTTAACAGATCGCAGCGCCTCCAGTGTCCAGCAGGCGGTGCTGGCCCTGGGTTTGGAAATCATTGCTTCCGTCCTGCATTCCATCCCGAGGGGGCTTACTGTTTTTGGAGGTTGTGCTCTGCTTTGCCTTCCCATCCCAGGTTGGCTGTTTAGTTCTTCCATCCCCTGCCATCACCTTCCTGAATTAAGTGCCCTCTGTTTTAAATACTCAGGGTAGTGTCCGATTTCCTGGTAGACCTTGAAATACACATTTATCTTTCTTGTGTTTAACGCCTTCTTGGAAGTCAGGTAGGAGAAAGTGAAGCAAGGCAGTGGCCAGTGATACACTCATGACTCACCACGGACTAAGACCAAGTGACTTAGCCTCTCAGTAGGTTTAGCAGATAAGCTCTGGTTTAATGTTTCCTCCACTACCACAAGAGAGATGCGCCATTGTAGACAAGAGCTATAATCCGATGTACAGTAGAATCACAGTCATATATGGCAAAGTCATTCATCATGAGTCCTTAATTACATGAAGAGACGCATTAAATTGATCTCTGGGTCCTCATCACCCCCTGCGCTTTCCACATTACAGTATAAGATAGCACAAGAATTCTGACAACCCATGAGCGTCTGAATGAAGAAATATCCCTCGAGTCTGCAGCATGAAATTGATGAGGGCAAACGTTTGTACTGATGCATGGGGATCACGAGAGGAAGGCCTTTCTGGTGGATCTCGGGGCACCTGGCAGGCCAAACCCCAGTAACCACAGCTGTGGTCATTCATTGCCTTCTCCTCAGTCTCTGGACATCTTGGAACAGGCCACAGTGATTGACTGATATTCAGGACGGAGAGAGAAATACTGAGAACTCAGACCTGTATGGGGGAGGTCATCCCCATGGGCTTCCACACACGTTTCAGGGCACTGACGTGTCATGGACAAATACTGAAACAGATGCAGGACGCAGAACAGGAGATTTGGTGGGGGGGGGAGGACAGAAGACAGAGGAATTATTTTACCCTGTCATCCAGGGTGTTATCGCCAGGCCAAAAAGATAAGGAAGATTCACTGCGTTCCGGTCCCACTTTCGCCAGCACATAGTCCCACACAATCTTAAACACCCCCGTAGCCAAGCCTGGCTCCAGACATTCCTTGGAGAGTTACTACTGCAAAGCTTCTGATAGATTCGAGGGGACCGGGCTGTGGATCGTGGAGGCACAGATGCCCCCCTGCCGACACCGAGCAATTCTCTGTAGGAAACACCTCCGCGGTGGTGTCCTGGCACCTCGTGTGTGCTCCACAGGCCGCCCGTGCAAAGGCTGACCACACCCCGACCCACGTCTTGGTGGAAGACCCTGCAGTTCCTTTGGGAGCTGATGGAGTGAAGCCTGGGGAGGAGCTGCTATGAGGCACGTTCCCAGCCCTTCCCCCCACCGAGGGTCACTGCTGTATGTCCCTAGTTCCAGCCACCCACAGCTCAAGGCCTCTGCCATCTGCGTGCTTGAGTTATTTGCTGTCGTGCGAGACCAGAGTCCTGGGGAGCCAATGCCATGCTGACCTTGCTCCCTGCCTGCATCCATCTGGGCTCCTTGTGTCCCCAATGGCCACGTCCATGGAGGAGTGGCCAGCCCGACCAGCAGACAGCAGACCCTGCAGGCCGTGCTTAGCGATGGCAGGACCACATGGTGGTTTCATCTGGGCTTGCACCCTCTGTTAATGGACTCCGGTGCCCCATGCTGGGGTCCCGATGCTCCGTAGCACAGGCTGTCGTGGCTTGCCACAATTATGTAGGATGTCCTCTCAGTGACATAGCCACAAGTACCTCGTGCTGTTTTTCGATGGTTTGCAAACTTTTCCCACGGGTCTGCAGGTCAGGATTCTCCTTGTGCAGCCCCAGAACTTGTATGCACCATTCACTAGGCAATTACGTGGTAAAACAGTGGATGCCGCGAGATCCTCGTATGGCTCCAAGCGTATGAGGTGACTCTACTAACTGTCCTCAGTTATATCAAATCCAAAGATAGTTCCTTAAGAACAAAGAGTGAGTTCATGAAATCTAGAGGCCAAGAATACGTTGTATTTCCTCATAGAGTGCCTAACGTACACATGTATGTACTGAATAGAAACTTCTCCTCGACTCCAAGTATGTACAAAGTCCTCTGAGCAGCCCCAGAAGCAGGAACAGCGTCAGGGAAAGTATTTGGATCGAGCTGCAGAGTATCTTACTTTTGCCACGTAAGCCCTTTTCTTACGATAGCTTTACAGTAAATAAATACAAGTGTTAGCTTTTTCAGCGGTCACTGTCATGTGTTTTCAATCATGGCTCTTGTTAGTTTTGAATTCTATAAGAACTCAAATTCATTTTTAATTATAACATGGCTGTCCTCTGGCTAAGTACAACCCAGATGTGATATATTTGGAATAAAAAGCAGATTTCTCCACCATAGCCTAAATATGCTCCTATCATAAAACATATCTGATCCCGAATGTCTCGGGCGCTTCAGTGACTGACTGTAGCCGGGCTTTGCATGCTCTGCCAAAGCGAAGACAAGAAGCACAAGTATGGGTGCCACCCGGTGTCCTCACAGAACAAGGGGGACCTGCCTCCATCTTCATCATGACTGTGACCAGGGACATCTTCTCCAGTCACGCCATGTCAAGGAGGTTTAGTGCAAGCGCGGTCTGAATTTCCTGGTTCCTCTTTTCAGAATCACAAGTTCCGAAAGGAAGATAGAGAGTGAAGGAAAGAAAGAAAGGAAGGAAGGGAGAGAGGAAGGGAACGCATACTTTTATCCGATCCGTTAACGGCATAATAATCAGAAAAGAATAGAAACTAAGATTTCCTGTAGAACCAAATGAGGCTATGAGTAAAATGGACTTTTCACCTTTTGACTTTAGGATTTTCCTTTAAGTCACAGACTCACCAGTGCATGTTTATGTGCAGTAAACATTTAGGGGTTATTCAGATGGAGAGTGAGGGCCATGAGATCAATGTGAGATTTAAAGACGGTGCCTCATAGGGAGGGTGGGAGGGAGACGCAAGAGGGAGGGGATATGGGGATATATGTATACGTATAGCTGATTCACTTTGTTATACAGCAGAACCTAACACACCGTTGCAAAGCAATTACACTCCAATAAAGATGTTAAAAAATAAATAAATAAGGACAGTGTCTCGTCAGTTCTTTGTACTCAGAACATGAGCGTAACAGTACATCCAGTTGCTGAGCCTTCCTTGCCCTCAAGAAAGGCCTGCTTGTGTCTGTGAGCTGGGACACAGAAACGGAATCCCCAAGTTCAAGGGAGCCTTAAACAGCAACCAGTCCCCAATCCACAGAGACAGAAGAAGACTAGTGGCTGCCAATCGCTGGGATGAGGCGTGAAGGAGGATGAGCTGCTAGTGTCTGTGGGATTTCTTTCCGGGGTGTTGAAAATACTCTGGAATTAGACAGTGGTGATGGTCGTACCCCTTTGCCGATACACGAAAAACCGGCAAACTGTCCGCTTCGCCATGGTGATGTTACGGTATGTAAACTATGTCTCAACTAAAACAAACAAACAACACTTAGCGGTATGCGATGGTCTTTATGCACGCGCGCACACACAGGCACACACATACACGTGTGCACAGATACACGCGCACCCACACACACACACTGCATGGGGCATACTTATACTAAAAAGGTCTTATTATCCGAAATTCACATTTAATTGGGTTCCCTGCATTTTGGAGGCAGACTTTTCCTTTTAGAATTGTTGTTGGTTAACAACTGAGGGGAAAGTAGAGAGTTTCCATACGCATAGATCCCTCCTCGACACATAGCACAGCTCCCTATCAAAATCCCACACCAGATGGTGCACTTGCTACCATCAGTGGACCAACACCGACACATCACCATCCCCCCAAGTCCATAGTTTACGGGAGGGTCCACTCTGGGTGTTGTGTTCTGTGTGTTTGGACAAGTGTACAGTGACATGTACCCACCATTACAGCACCATATAAAGCAGTCTCACTGCCCTAAAATTCCACTGTGTTGTGCTCGTTCACTCCTCCCCACACCTAACCCCCGGCAACCACTGATCTGTTTACTGTCTCCAGGGTTTTGTCTTTTTGAGAATGTTACAGAGTTGGAATCACGTAGTACATAACTTTCTCAGATTGCCTTCTTTCACTTAGCCATATACATTTTAGGTTCTTCCATGTCTTTTCACGGCACCATGGCTCATTTCTGGTCTTTGCTGAATAATGTTCCATTGTCTGGATGGACCACAGTTTGCTTATCCATTGACCCACTGAAGGACATCTTGCTTGCTTCCAAGCTCTGGCTATTATGAATAAAGCTGCTTAAACATTTGCATGAAGGTTTTCAAGTGGACAGAACTTGGCAATTCATTTAGGTAAATCCCAAGGCGTACAATTGCTGGATCGTATGGGACGACTTTGTTTAGTTTTGCTAAATCTGGCAACCCTCTGCTCAGGGAACTTGCACTTCTTTGGAAGAGGCCACAGAACAAGGACGGATTTCAATGAGAAAAGGCAATAAGGGACATTTTATCTTTATTCACTCCCTCATTACCTCACTCGTGCGTTTCTATTTATTGAACAAAACTAGGTACTGGACCCTGGGAATGCAAACAACACATGTAATGGAAGGAGCAAATACTGTAAAACACAGCAACGCAGTGTAACAAGGGCATTAGTAAAGGTTTCCAACATGCAAATTGTAGAACAAAGAAAAAAAGATGGAGAAGTTTCCCCCAGGTAGGCTGCAAGGGAGGCTCAGAAAATGTCCCCCAGAAAAAGAAAGTCTTCCCCTTGAAGGATGCAGATAATCCATGCTGAGGTATTGATGAGAGACAGGTGCAGGAAAGGATGACCTTGACAGAGGTGCAAAGGTAGGAACTAGCAGTGACATACATTTATTCAATGATATTTAATACTCTTCTAGTATGCTGGGCCTGAGGACACAGCTCTCACAAAACGCGCAGCCTCGACAAGTAACCACTACAGGAGAACAAATAACACAGGATAGCGCAGCTCAGAAATGGGAGCCTTTCCCATGGTTGGGAAAAGAGGTGCCTTGAAAAAGTGCTCCCTTTTCCTGGGCATTTCTCCCCTTCCATTATTGGGGAATTCCCCCTCCTACTCTAAAAAGGAAATACCACTATCCATTTCCCCAACAGTTTCCCAAATACGAAGAGTAACGTAAATGTGTATAAATAGTGGTTACCATCTCTTAGAATTTCATGACTTGGTTTGGGGATTTTTCCTCCCTAACTACCGAAATCTCCTAAGTCCAGTGAACCTTCCGAAATTTACTTACTATTGTCCTCTGTGAGATTTTTGTATCTCGTGTCCAAGGTGCTTGTTAGACATTTCTTTATAGGCATTTCAAGATTTACAGGTGCACTTGATCAAATAGCTGGAAAGATGGAGATGTTTTTCATTGTATAATTTATTCCATATGCACCCAACAGCCAAGCATTTGGCAAGAGACCAACAGATATGATTTAGAAAGCCTGAATAGCTCAGGCAGGAAGTAAGTAGCTGACAGATAAAGGAAAATGGCAACTTTATGCTTTAATGGCAACATAAACTAGAAGGGATATTTGTCAGTTCAACAGGGATCGATTTTCTTCACTCTCAACCCCTAGAACAAATCTTCTCTTTCGAAAAGGTAGGAGCGTCCGGTCTGGTAATGTATTTGTTTATGTATAACTAGCCCATTTCGAGAATCTCTGTAAGACATCTTTCTCTGCCACATATTTTATCTTGTTCCTGGGTGGAAGATAATAATAACCAAGTGACCTGTTGAATAAGGCACACTTGGAGGCCAGGTAAGGAGATGTGATTTACTGTGCATTAACAGACATCCGGGCAAGTGTTGGCTGAGTACTGAGACAGGGGAGCAGACGGCTGGGAGACCTTTGCTCCTTAAAGAGACGTGGACTATCTGAACTGTCGGATTTTGTCCCACTTGATATTTTCAAATGATGTAATTCAAAAGAGATTTAACTCGTTAACTAGTGAAAATCTAAAGACAGAGGGTTTCTGGTTAATTCATAGAAAATGGGAAGTTTGAATAAATTTCAAGACAACGTTTTAACGAGGTGAAGTTAATTCTAATATGTATGTAAACACAGAGAATGGAGAATTAATGTTTGTTCAACATCATCCAATTTACTCCTTCAGTGATCAATCATTCGTTCAGCAAATGTTTATCGAGCACCTCCATACGCCCGGGAGTATGCCAGGTTCCAGGAATAAAACTATGAATGCAATAAAACTTGTGGTACCAGTGAAGTAACTAATAGCCACGATATGTGGTTTGAGAGCTATGGAACCACTGCAGAGAGCAGAGTAAGGAAAATCACAATTTTGTTTGAGAGCCAACAGATGGTGCATTCTAGAAAAGGGGAAGTGTAAAGTGACTTTTGACCCAAGTCTTGAATGAATCAGGAGATGAAAGAAAGTGTGGTGTAGACAGAGACTAGGCCAGTTATGACGATTAAACATCAATTACATCCATCTTTACCAAATACTCACAATTCATTCCCAGGCAATAAATCGGCACTTGCCTCTCTATCCTGTTTTCACATCTGTAAAATAGAGATACTGATAATACCTAATTTACAGGCTATTAAAAGGATCCATTTGAGATAATAAGCCTTAACTGCTTAGCGCATGGCCATGAAAGACTGATCCTGTGGAACATTCCAGTTAGTTAGGTTACCGCCCCTTCCTCCACCACCAATGGTGGGTGAATGGTTTTCTGTTCTCTCTTCCTCTCCCCTAAGAAGGATGCAAGTAACTTCGTAAACAACACAGAACAGGAAAAGAAATTTCTGTTCTTGTTATTTACATGAAGCAATCCAAAGCTATGTGCAATGGCTCCCTAGACTGTATTGTATGTCATACCTCGATTTTTCTCTTCTAGAATTTCTTGTCATTTCAGTATCGTTTTTTACATTGTCTTTTATTGGCAAAAGGTTTCACGGGAGGCAGAACTGTGGTCCAATCCCCTCCCTAAAATGTTGATTGATGCTGTGATTCAGATTTCTCTTGAAGTATTTCCAATTCCCAAGTAGTTCACATTTTCTGGTATTTTGTCATTGATTTATCATTTTATGGGATTACAAGTAACAAAGGTGGACTATATACAATTGCTAGGTTTGGGCAATTTTTTTTTTTTGTGACGGTACGCGGGCCTCTCACTGTGGTGGCCTCTCCCCTTGTGGAGCACAGGCTCTGGACGCGCAGGCTCAGCGGCCATCATGGCTCACGGGCCCAGCCGCTCCGCGGCATGTGGGATCTTCCCGGACCGGGGCACGAACCCGCGTCCCCTGCATCGGCAGGCGGACTCCCAACCACTGCGCCACCAGGGAAGCCCGGTTTTGGCAATTTTTACTCCTGGCACCTGTGCATGACTTCACTTCTGGGTTCATTCTAGGTTCAAGGGAAGCTGCTGGACCTTTGAGCTGTAGAAAGAAAGTAAGGGCAAGTCCCTGTTCATCCGCTTCAGGGATGTGGGACACACCCACTGCCCACTGGAGGCCCCTCTGGTGCACTGGCAGATTGAAGAGCTGCTTTGCGTGCTTACTCATTCTCCTAGTCCCTGAGTCTCACAGATGGTGCCTACTTTGTAATAGTGCTTAAGTAAGTGAATAAATATTTATTCTTACTTTCCTGTAAAGGAGCATGACTAATTTTATAACATCTTAATCAAAACAGAAACCAAAAACAAAGGATCTTTTAAAAACTGTCATCACTTTTGGACATTTAATCTATTCCACTAGTCCTCTGATCACAGAGTGAAGGTATTCCAACTGCCCCCTGTTATCAGTGAAGTAGTTTGTTGCAGTTTTAGCTTATCACCATAGCACAGCACAAAGGTAAAATTATCTTAGTCATAAGTTGCAAGTAAAAAAAAAGCACCAACACTGAAAAAATGTGAAAGTATGATTACATTCCTCCAAGTAGCCAAAAACACTGAGAAACTACCTCATGGTCCAACAAAATCATCAGACTTGAAAAGCCGGAAACTGGAAATGCAATATAAACTGTGGCATTGCTTAAACTTATTCCTCTTCTCGACCAATTGTTCTTAGCGCAGACACAAGCTACCAAAGCTAGCAAGGGTGAAACACCTAAGAGCGCTTCAGTGGAGTTGTAAGGAGTGGGAAAGACATGAGCTTTATGTATACATCATCAGACACATTTTTTACCTTTACTGGTGATGGAGTGGTAGGAGAAACTGAGGTTTTCCCAACGCCCTCCATATGTCTTTCCCCACACTATTCATGCATCTGTGAAAAAATCTGCAATACCTCAAAACATTGGAAGCAGAGCGAAAACTGACATGAAGAAAGCGATTTACTTTAACAGGATCAGTAGCTGTACATCATTATGCATTATTAGGTGTGATTGGGGACTCGGACAAAGTAAACACCGATTCCTGAATTAAATGATTCTTCAAAAAGTTGTCGTTGAATTAAGTAGTACTGACCTTGCTTCTCAGTTCTCATTTCTCTTTAAACTTCCGTTAGATCCTCTGTTGTAAAATTCTTTCAGAGAAACTTAAAATATTATTTTCTTTACCTTCAAATGGAAATTCATGATTTTTTTCATTTTTTTAAATTGAGATGTAACTTACATACCATAAAATCCACCATTCTAAAGTGCACAATTCAGGGATTTTACTATATTCACAGGTTGTGTAGCCATCACTTCCCTTGAATTCCAGAATATCGTCATGACTCCAAAAAGGAAGCCCATACCAGTTAGCAGTTACTCCCTATTTCCCCCTCTTCTCGACCCCTGGCAACCACAAATCTACTTTCTGTCTCTATGGATTTGCCGATTCTGGATATATAATATAAACTGAGTGATACAATAGGTGGCCTTTCATGGCCGCTTCTTTCACTTAGCATCTTGTTTTCTAGGGTCATTCGTGTCGCAGCGTGAATCGGTGTTCCCTTCCTCTTTATGGCTGAATACTATTCCACTGTAGTGGCCCACACCCTGCTTTTCTACTCATCAGTTGATGGGCATTTGGGTCGTTTCCACATTTTCTCTTGCATGAATATGCTGCTACAGACATTCATATTCAAGTCTCTTGGGGAACCTATGCTTTCAGTTCTCTTGGGTATCTATCTAGGAGTGAAATTTCTGAGTCACGTGGAAATTCTATGTTTAACTTTCTGAGAAACTGCCAGTGTTTTGCAAAGTGGTGGCTCCATTTCACATTCCTACCAGCAGTATTTGAGGCGTCTAAACTCCTCACATCATCACCAACACCTGTTACTCTGTTACACTTTGAAATTCAGCACTGAGGAGAAATGAAGAATATTCCATAGACAGGAGTTAGTTACTGTGAGAAAAATAACCTAATGTTTGATTTTCACATTATAAGTGGGAAGAAACTAAAGAGTGTGGCAATTCAGGAAGTGCAAATCTCCTTAATTAATCAGAAGAAAAATATAACATTAATATTTGTTAGCAATAATTGGTTATTATATAACTACATTTCAATTCATCCTTTTAAAAGCATGATCAGAGGAAAATGAAAAAATTTTAAGACAAGCTTCAGAATGAAATCTTAATGGCATCATCTATAAAATGAAGTAATAGTAAAATCTGTATAAAAACATACCCGTTTCAAAATATAATACAAAACATTCATGTTCAAAAACATCAATGGACCAAACATTAATGTTCAAAAACATAGGCCTTTTGTTCCATCAGCCCATGTTTGTGTGTCTAGAGTGACTGCACTGTATTTTAGCTTAGCTTACCAAGGTGTACGTCATCACCACTACATCACAGGCAGAAGAAGGAGTAAGAGGCAGGGAAGGGGGGGACTGCGGGGAATGCAGGCAGTTCCCGCAGATGGAGTACAAGAGTCAATGAGACGCAGGAT
Organism: Delphinapterus leucas; assembly: GCF_059928025.1. Taxonomy (NCBI): domain Eukaryota; kingdom Metazoa; phylum Chordata; class Mammalia; order Artiodactyla; family Monodontidae; genus Delphinapterus; species Delphinapterus leucas. The sequence goes on along the minus strand of NC_143150.1, from coordinate 128,364,109 downwards.
GGGGGATGGACCTGGAGGTCTGCGTAAGCCGGGCCAGACATGAGGGACGTGATGGTGGTGCAGAAGAGTCTCACACAGCAGACCTGAGAGGGCCCTCCAAGGAAATCCCACTTGCAAGGTCAGCCCTTGGCTGGCAGCTGGGAACGTGGAGCTCGGAAATGTTGTTGCCATTCCTGATAAGAATGTCTCACTGCTCTAAATTGTTTGTACAAACGATGTGGTTTATGATAAACACCTGCTCCCCTGACAATCTGGAATTTTGGTACGAGCTAGGCAGAGGGTGCCTACGTGACCAGCCCCAATGAAAACCCTGGGTGATGATTCTTTAATGAGCTTCCCTGGTAGAAGACATTTCACACATGTTGTCACAAATAAATAATGCACTCTCTCTCCCTCTCTCACACACACACACACACACACATACACACACACACACACCAAATAAGCAAACGAAAACTCAACCCCTTTCATTTATGAAGGACTGAGGCAGCTGCATCTTTAGAAGTGACGGAGAACCACTACTGCATTCTGAATTAATCAGAATCTTCAAATACGGTTTAAATAGGTGCGAAACAAGACATCTAGTCTACCTGACGACAAGAAAGAAGTTTTAAAACTACAGTATGGTCCAAAACCCTCAAACAATCAAACTACTTGTCCCTTACAGCACAGCTTTTTTTTTAATCTGAATTTCATTTCACATATGAGGAGTACTTCCAAAAACCCCGATCATAAAGAAAGTGGCAGCTTCAGCAGCCAGCATGTTAAAATTAAGCAATGTTTCTAACCTAGTCTATTGACTTTAGCGTAAGCTGATGACCTTGATACTAGGAAGCCAAAGCTCAGTGCGTTGAGAGAATGACTTGTGAGAACAAAAATCACCACCTTATTATTCACTGACATTAAAAAATAATGTTCTCTTGTTTTCTCCATTACTCTTCCAAACTGGGGGATAATTTTTAGGCAATAGGGATTACTCGTTCCTTTGTTTGATTTAATTATACAGGAAACTTAATGTTATGTTGTCTTCTGGCCGAAGGGAAAAGATGACCTTCACCAAAACTGTAAATGTCAACTTCTTGCAAGACCAAAGCGTCCCTGGAAGCCTCTTAATTACTTCTGACATTAGCCTTCAGACCAGCAGTGGCAATCTCTCTTATTTTAGGAAAAAAATTTTAAGAACAAAAATAAATCCATTTCCCACCCCACCCATTTTACCATATTACTAACATATTGAATTTTTGCATTTAAAATCAGTTTTAAATATTTTCCCTCCTCTGTACATAGGTAGTGGCCCCACAAACGCTTTCTAAATGAAGAGAGAATATATTTTAAATTTTATTTTTTAAAAGATACATGATACCCATATTAACAAATTGAAGGAGAAAAACCATATGATCTTCTCAATAGACGCAGTAAAAGCTTTGGACAAAATTCAACACCCATTTATGATAAAAAACCTCCAGAAAGTAGGCATAGAGGAAACTTACCTCAACATAATAAAGGCCATATATGACAAACCCACAGCCAACATCATTCTCAGTGGTGAAAAAGTGAAACCATTTCCACTAAGATCCGGAACAAGACAAGGTTGCCCTCTCTCAACCCTATTATTCAACATAGTTTCGGAAGTTTTAGCCATGGCAGTCAGAGGAGAAAAAGAAAAAGAAATAAAAGGAATCCAAGAAAAGGAGAAGTAAAACTGTGACTGTTTGCAGATGGCATGGTACTATACATAGAGAATCCTAAAGATGCATAGAGAATCCTAAAGATGCTACCAGAAAACTACTAGAGCTAATCAATGAATTTGGTAAAGTAGCAGGATACAAAATTAATGCACAGAAACTTCCTGCATTCCTATACACTAATGATAAAAAATATGAAAGAGAAATTAAGGAAACACTCCCATTTACCATTGCAACAAAAAGAATAAAATACCTAGGAATAAACCTACCCAAAGAGACAAAAGATCTGTATGCAGAAAACTGTAAGACGCTGATGAAAGAAATTAAAGATGATACAGATGGAGAGATATACCATGTTTTTGGATTGGAAGAATCAACATTGTGAAAATGACTGTACTACCCAAAGCAATCTACAGATTCAATGCAATCCCTATCAAACTACCAATGGCATTTTTCATGGAACTAGAAAAAAAAATTCCACAATTTGTATGGAAACACAAAAGACCCCGAACAGCCAAAGCAATCTTCAGAAAGAAAAACCGACCTGGAGGAATCAGGCTCCCTGACTTCAGACTATACTACAAAGCTACAGTAATCAAGACAGTACGGTACTGGAACAAAAACAGAAATATAGATCAATGGAACAGGATAGAAAGCCCAGAGATAAACCCACACACATATGGTCACCTTATCTTTGACAAAGGAGGCAAGAATATACCATGGAGAAAAGACAGCCTCTTCAATAGGTGGTGCTGGGAAAACTGGACAGCTACATGTAAAAGAATGAAATTAGAACACTCCCTAACACCATACACAAAAATAAACTCAAAATGGATTAAAGACCTAAATGAAAGGCCAGACACTATAAAACTCTTAGAGGAAAACATAGGCAGAACATTCTATGACATAAATCACAGCAAGATCCTTTTTGACCCACCTCCTAGAAAAATGGAAATAAAACCAAAATAAACAAATGGGACCTAATGAAACTTAAAAGCTTTTGCACAGTAAAGGAAACCATAAACAAGATGAAAAGACAACCCTCAGAATGGGAGAAAATATTTGCAAATGAAGCAACTGACAAAGGATTAATCTCCAAAATTTACAAGCAGCTCATGCAGCTCAATTACAAAAAAACCAACAACCCAATCCAAAAATGGGCAGAAGACCTAAATAGACATTTCTCCAAAGAAGATATACAGATTGCCAACAAACACATGAAAGGATGCTCAACATCATTAAATATTAGAGAAACGCAACTCAAAATCGCAATGAGGTGTCACCTCACACCGGTCAGAATGGCCATCATCAAAAAATCTACAAACAATAAATGCTGGAGACGGTGTGGAGAAAAGGGAATCCTCTTGCACTGTTGGTGGGAATGTAAACTGATACAGCCACTATGGAGAACAGTATGGAGGTCCCTTAAAAAACTACAAATAGAACCACCATATGACCCAGCAATCCCACTACTGGGCATATACCCTGAGAAAACCATAATTCAAAAAGAGTCATGTATTACAATGTTCATTGCAGCTCTATCTACAACAGCCAGGACACGGAAGCAACCTAAGTGTCCATCGACAGATGAATGGATAAAGAAGATGTGGCACATACATACAATGGAATATTACTCAGCCATAAAAAGAAACGAAATTGAGATATTTGTAGTGAGGTGGATGGACCCAGAGTCTGTCATACAGAGTGAAGTAAGTCAGAAAGAGAAAAACAAATACCGTATGCTAACACATATGTGTGGGATCTAGATTAAAAATGGTTCTGAAGAACCTAGGGGCAAGAGATGGGAATAAAGACACAGACCTACTAGAGAATGGACTTGAGGGCACGGGGAGGGGGGAAGGGTAATCTGGGACAAAGTGAGAGAGTGGCATGGACATATATACACTAGCAAATGTAAAATAGATAGCCAGTGGGAAGCAGCCACAGAGCACAGGGAGATCAGCTCGATGCTTTGTGACCACCTAGAGGGGTGGGATAGGGAGGGTGGGAGGGAGACGCAAGAGGGAAGAGATGTGGGGATATATGTATATGTATAGCTGATTCACTTTGTTATAAAGCATAAACTAACACAACATTGTAAAGCAACTATACTCCAATAAAGATGTTAAAAAAAATTTTAAAGGTACATGATAAAATAGGACCTATGTCTTTAGGGTTAGCCTTTCTCCTGAAGCTTCACGAGACCTCACCATTCTTGCTAAAGCCTGAAAGTCTACAGACGGCCAATTCAACACATGCTTAGGCACTAAACCTTCAAAAACCAGTCACATACGTAGAAAATATAAACTCAGGAGACAACGGCAGCATGGAAAAAAAAACACTTTGGCCTAACACATGAAATCAAAATGCATACGAAAAATCTAAAACGCAAATGAACCCAAGATAGTGTTTTCTAATGTCCAACGGGACAAGCACAGGGGTTAGAAGTCAGTCTCGGTACCTGGCATCAGAGCTGCAATAGTTTTCAATTTCCCACCACTGGATGTGATGTCCTGAGTGGCTCCCACAGTGATGTTGGTATCTTTTATTCCTGGCTGGCAAAAAGAAACGTGGATTGCAGCAAAAGTCCCCAAAAAGCCAGTGATCCATTTCCAGTGTTTCAGAGGTATGAAGAAGGCAAAAGACAAGACAACCCACTGGATGACATCAGAGACTGTCGCCAGAGGTCCTAGAGAGAGCCGGTTCGGGGCACAGAGCACAGAAAAAGCAAGCTTAGGTTAGAGCGGGATGAGAAGATCACGGAAAGTGAACTCGTGGATGCTGGTAGCTTTTATCATCTTTGCAAGAACTATGGCTGTGAATGTATACAAAACACCCAGAATCAGAAAATCCATAGAGACAGAGAGCGGACTGGTGGTTGCTAGGGGTTGGCGGGGGGAGAGAGTGACTGCTAATGATTACAGGGCTCCCTTCCTTCCTTGGGGAGTGTGGAAAATGTTCTGGAACTTGACAGCGGCGATGGCTGCTAAACACTGTGCATGTACTAAATGCCATAGAATCGTACACTTTAAAACGGTTGAAGATTGGGATTGACATATACACACTACTATATATAAAATAGATAACTAATAAGGACCTGCTGTAGAGCACAGGGAGCTCTACTCAATACTCTGTAATGGCCTATATGGGAACAGAATCTGAAAAAGAGTGGATAATACGTATATGTATAACTGATGCACTTTGCTGTACACCTGAAATTAATACAACATTGTAAATCAATTATACTCCAATAAAAATTATTTTTTAAAAGAGCTTAGATTTTAATACTGAAATGTCTAAAATAACCCGATAAAGATAAAATTTAAACGAATAAAAAAAAGCAGAAATAAATCAGGCCAAAAAGAATAATTAAAAGGAGAACCTTCCACTTTAAAAAAAAAAAAAAAAAGGTTGAATGCCATTTTCAAATGGTTGAAATGGCTATTTTATGTTGTGTGTGTTTGACCACACACTAAAAATATGGCTATGAAAGGAAAGGATAATGAGAGAGGTAGAGACAGGTGTGAGGTGATGGGAACACTTTTTCCCTAGGAAAGAGATAATTGTACATTTTTACAGGTTTCCACGAGTTGAAGCAAAGGGGCAAATAGAAACGCTGAAGCTGGAGAACCCGGGAGAGACAGAACTCAGAGGGGACGCTGAGGAGAGGGCTCTGCGTTCGAGCAGATGACCCTGACAGGCAAGAAAGAGAAGAGGCTAAGTAAGCAGGTACTTTCAGGTAGCTCTGCCTTGATTTTTTATTTTTTTCCCTCTAGAATAAAAGGGAAACTAGTTACCTGAGAATCCAGGGAAGCAAGAATAGGAAAGGATGCTTACATGAGCAGTAGAAATGTGGCATGACCATCTTGGATAAGATGTTGGAGGAAGCTGTGAGGGGAAAGTGGAAGCATCTCTAAGTGGTACCAAGGGCCTAGGTGGAACTGGAATCCAGAGCAGTGCCCCATCGGCACCCACTGGGGTCCTCTGGTTGGCTACTTCTTTTTTTCCCAGCAGGGCATGGTTGTCTGATGCTGGATCAGAAAGAGCAGATGGTTGTCTCAGTCTAGGGTTGGGCTTGGCAAAATGGGCAGAACAGGAAGACAATGTGAGATCTCGACTTTTTGGCGGGAGAACTATTGGGGAAATGCTTTGCGGGAGCTTGTACGTCCTTTGGCTGGATTTTAGAGACCTGAAATGTTACTTTTGACAAAATCTCTTCCAGTTTTATCAAGGCTTTAGGGGGAGAGGGTTTGCTGAGCTCCTCACCCAAACATTCTGGAAGTTTCTTCCCTCAGCCTAGGAGGTCTTGGCCACTTAATGCCACTGCATCCAGCTATTAGTAAACATCATTCAAAATAGGTTTCAGACCTATATCCCTTTAAGAAATGCTGAATGACCAATAATTAAGAATAGAACTACCAAATGACCCAGCTATCCCACTTCCGGGTATTTATGCAAAGAATATGAAAGCACTAACCCAAAAGACATATGCATCCCTATGTTCATATGACACTATCTACCAACAGTTGAGATATGGAAACAACCTAAATGCCCATCCATGGATGAGTGGATAAGGAAGATGTGGTATGTACACACACAATGGAATACTCCTCAGCCATAAAGAAAGATGAAATCTTGCCATTTGCAGCAACAGGGATGGACCTAGGTGGTACTCTGTTAAATGAAATAAGTCAGACAGAGCAAGACAAATACCATATAATTGTACTCACATGGGGAATATAAGATACTAATAAACAAACAAACAGAATAAATGAGCAAACCACATCAAACAGAAACAAGTATGTAGATACAAAGAACACAGTGGTGTTTATCAGAAGGGAGACGTGGGGGGAGAGTTAAATGGGTAAACGGGGTCAAGTGTATGGTGATGGATGGAAACTAAATTTGGGTGGTAAGCATGTCATAGGGTACACAGAAGTAGAAATATAATGCTGTACACATGAAACATATAATGTTATATATCCATGTTTCCTCAGCAAAAAAAAGTTTTAAAGGCAGAAATGCCTAGTGAAAAAAATTAGCAGAATTTTTTCCTGTTCGATTTCAGATTAATATGATAATGTGAAGCATAAACCCGTGAGAGGAGATCACGGCATCCAGCAGCAGCCACCTTTGCTTGACCTAAGAACTCAAGGATATGGTGGGCCGTGGAGGAGGACCTCGTGTGCCTCAGACCACACCGAAATGTACAGGGCTGGGCGGCAAGCAGGTGGGTGCTTCATGGGATCCTGGATTGGCAGTCATGGGTCAGGAACACCCTGAGGACAGAGTTTCGTGTGTACTGGATATTTTCTGTGGCAAAAGTCCATAGCTTCCACCGGATTCTCCGAGGACACCATGATTCCCAAACACTGTTGATTGCCACTGCAGAGGGAAACGACTGACTGGGAAACGGGCAGAGAGAATGAGCTGAGGTTAGATAGCAAGTGACCTAGCTATCGTTTATAGGGCAAAATTCCCTCAGGTGCCAAAAGGAGGTTTTCCAAAAATCTATTACACAACCCATTGGGATGTGAGGGCTGAAGGTGCAAAGGAATATAATCCCAGTTAACACAATTTTCACAACTTGGAGGAAGAGGCAAGACGTACACAAGTGAAATTTACTAGACCTAAAATAATGACAGAGATGGGTAAGGTCATACCTCCAGCTCACTACAGGTTCAATGTGACACCCCTCTCTCATCATGTTGGCTCCTGGAAGGCCCGGAGGTGAGAGAGAAATGGACAAACACAGGAGGCTACTTATCCTTGATGCGTTGTCTTCAGCAAAACGTCCTCCCGGTCCTAAGCTAAATACCGTAGTTTAAGCAGTATGTCATCTTTATGAATCCAAGCCCAGAAGGGTGAACATCTTACTAATAAAATATACGGTGATTCCATCTTGGTAGTTGCTAAAGTAGTTCTCCTACTTTCTTCTCCCCTTAAGACTGGGCTGTGTTGCCTTTCCCAGCAGGTTTTGATTTTCAAGGAGACATTCTTCACTAGATCTACTCTCCTGAACTTTGTATAAGGTTAGAATCGCTGATCCTGGAGCCCTGTGAGTGATCACCCCTCTTAACCTGTCTGGCCTGTGCCAGCGGATTACACCTGCTGAGACTTCTGTCCAGAACCAGATGGTCTGTCTAGTTAACCAGGAGAGGCTGATCTCATTAGCTTTTAGGACATCAAAAGACTGCTCAAATGGAGTATTTGTCACCTTTTTATGGTTTAAAAGACATCAAGTATCATATTCCTGGTTTCATGGACTTCCCTAAACAAGAACAATACTTTCATCTCTGTAGGTCTTCCGTGGCTGCCACAGCCCTCAGCAAATGTGAAATTTAAAAAAAGGAATAAATAATTACATCTATTTGATCTACCTGAAGGCTTTGGTTAAAATCAATCCAGATAATAAAGATGAAACTTATAAGGATTTCTATAATGTTTGACAAGACAATTACAAAGAGAAGCAATGTAACAGTAGTTCTTAAATCTTGCTTATGTATATTCCCTGGCTCAAATATCTGAGGGCTTAAATATGTGCATTTTATGCCATCAGTATAATTACCCCAACTGTTTAGCCTCCATATGAAAATAAAAGGAAAATCTTTGCTTACTTTATGGTTTTTGGCTCAAAGTATGTACATAACATTGTGGCTGGATTTAATTTTACCTTTGTGCATAGAAATCTACAGACAATTGCAATGCAGGGATCATTTATTATCAAAACCCAACCATTGACATCTTGTCTAGGTGAATCATGAATTTTGCCCACACTCGGTCCGGTCAATTTTCTCAGAGCTGAGGGACATTCAAGCAAAGACACACATGGGGCTCAACTAGACAGGGTCAGGGGGACATTTGCACGGGGACTGGTCATGTAGGAAATGCACAGGAGACTGAGATCTACTTTTATGATCTTCAGTGTCAGTAACAAAGAACAAAATGCTTCCAACAGCCTCACCACCCACTGCCTCAGAAAATCTCTAAAAGCAATGCTCTGATATTTACATGGGTTGCATCAGGAGTTGCAATCTTAGGGGCAAAATGAGAACTCCTTTCTCTGCATATGCTCCAGAGTTTCTGTAACTTCTCTCCTAACGGAAACATCCAAAACCACCCGCGCTGCTTACTGTTCCCATCATACCTAGGACTACTCAGTGTAGGGGTCGATTGGCTAAAGAAAATGTAACTGGAAAAAGAATCAAAGAAAACGACCCTCAAAAGGGAACTTGGGACACCTTCAGGGATCCAGCTATAACATTTTTAGGTAGATCAATACAAATCTTTGGAAACCTTCATATTAAAATGTAAATATTCTGCTATTACAGTAAAATCAATCAGGTGTAGAACAAATAGACCAGTTTTGAGTCTGCTTCGAACTAGCTGTGCAACTTTGGGCGAGATAATAAAGCATCTGGAGTTTCTGTGAAATGGAGGGGCCTGGACTGACTAATTTAACCTTGAAGTCCCATGAAGTAATGAGGTCATGGACTGCAGTCTTCTGGTCTTTATTAGGGAACCATATATTATTTTGCAGGATTCCTGCACTAGGTTAACGGATTTCTCTTTCCTCCACCACATACAGTTTTTCAAACCGTTCTCCTGACTTATCTCTACTTCTATTTTGTATTTGAACAAGACTCAATTCACCCAGATTTTTCAGGGAGCATTGCTAAACTCAGTAGATTAGGCTGGTATGCATCGTTTATAAAATATTTACAGCATCTAGTAGAGAGCTCTACATAATAAATGGCTTCTATTTAAATGATGATAGACTGTTTAATATTTTCAACTTGGCTTTTTCAGTAGATGTATTCTCAGCCTCATTGGATTTCCGATTTTACTTTAAAATAGCTCTAATCAGGGCTTCCCTGGTGGCACAGTGGTTAAGAATCCGCCTGCCTATGCAGGGGACACGGGTTCAAGCCCTGGTCTGGGAAGATTCCACATGCCGCGGAGCAACTAAGCCTGCGGACCACAACTACTGAGCCTGTGCCTCTAGAGCCCGTGAGCCACAACTACTGAGCCTGTGCACCACAACTACTGAAGCCTGCACACGTAGAGCCCGTGCTCCACAACAAGAGAAGCCACTGCAATGAGAAGCCCGCACACCGCGACGAAGAGTAGCCCCCGCTTGCCGCAACTAGAGAGAGCCCGCGCACAGCAACGAAGACCCAACGCAGCCAAAAATAAATAAATAAATTTATTTTAAAAAAGCTCTAATCAAATATGCAATTTAACAATCTTACTCATAGATAATTTTTATCTATATTTTTCGTTTTGCTTTTTGTTTCATAACAATAATAGGGAAGGATCTCCAACAAAAACAATTTTCTAGATTAAAGTTGGAAGCCTCTGGTTTTATTTTTGAAAAGCCACAGTTAGTCTGAAATGCATTATTAAGTTGTCTGTAATGATATTTAAAAGCTGGAGGAGTTTAATTCCATAATAGCTGTTTCATTTTTAAATCTGACACATCTTCAGTTTATGTAACTTGTCTGAGATTGCACAGCTGTTTTTATTTATAGTCTAATGGGGGAATTTCACTTGTCAAAGATGCTATGACACATAAATGTCCTTGTGTGCGTTGCATTCTGGAACACAGTCCACTTACAAGCCAAGAAAATGTCGAGGAATATGATTAAAATCCTTTTAGCTGCAAAGAGACTGAAATATTCTTCTCAAGTTCCTACTCTTCAAGGGCTATTACAAGAGAAGTCCACATGCAAAAGAAGCCACGAATTTACATAACATGCTTACTATTTTTAATTAAGAAAAGACAGTCAAAATCATCTTCAGACTTTAATACTGGCAACATTCATCAGTAGTAATAGGAGGGCGATGTACTGCAATGATGCAAAGACTCCGATAAACTGGAAGGCAGTGAGGAGGGTTTTCTAGGGGTTTCACTGAGGAGTGATGGGTTTGCATAGAAGAGAGACATCCAGCCATCTGCCTGCCTCTGTCTGATTTGGGTTACTTACCGGGCTTCTATCGAAATGCTGCCCAACACAAAGACAATACAGATTCTAGGGACTGGCATTGCCACTTGTTAATTGCCTGGCTCTCTTATAAAGTACACACTAGATTTATTTTCCTACATGCAAGTACATGATCTATCTTTGTTTCCAAGCAATGATGACTGAAAGGTACCAAGTGGAAGACCTTTGCCATTTCTTCTTCAATAAACGTCAGCTAGTTCCCTTCTCATCCTTCCCATTTAAGTTGGCCATAGGAACCCCAAGGTGACCTGGGTTTTCCCTTTCGTTGCCTTACAGTCGGCTTGCTGATGGTCAAGGGACACACCCAACTCAAGGTTATTTCAGTATCAACTGGGTCCATATGCCATGGAGTGATGGTCTTTTCAAGTAAGGCTATTTGAAGAGGTAATAAAATATTCATGTATTCTTATGTATTTCTCCTTTGTGCTTGCTTGTTTTAAAATGCAATTCTCCTCGTAAATATTTTGTTGCCAAGATTTATTGGAATATACAAGGAGTGTTACCTGATTATACAACTTTTACATTTGTATCTGTGGGAGCTCTGCTGCAGTGTTTTCAGACATAAAGTAGAACTAGTTTTTGATAGTAGTAGAACTAGTTTTGATAGTTTTTGATAGTAAAACCCCATGCAATATCCCATCAGTATTGGGAAGACTTTTAAAAAATGGATTGCCTTTGACAACATGAATAATGGTTTCCTATTCACGTTATAAAACAAAAATTTATTACAAAGATAAGTCAGAAATGCCCGTGAGCAGAAAGTTCTATTCAGCTACTCATTTTCATAAGACCTGCAAAACATTTTTCTGTGCAACATATTCAGATATTTTGAATTCAGCAAGGGAGTCAGATGTTCTATTATTAAAAAATATGTGTTTATATGTGGAGATTACCTGAATTATTTCCTACCTTTTTCTTTAATTTTTACTTCACATTGTTATTTTTCATTTGTTTCTAAGCGTTGTGGTTTTACAATAAAGGCTCCCTTTTCTACAGATTTGGTGTTCTCTTCTTATGAAATTACTCAAAATTACTTTCCTAATTCTACAAAATGTAGACAATCAACATTGCTACTTTAAATTTAAGCTGAATTATTCATTTCTCCCCAACAGCATTACAGTTTTCCAGCAGTTGGGAAACTGAAACAAATGATGGGATTGCAAGCAACGGTGATGCACCTGTCAGACAGGTACAGGGCTGATTAACAGACATCCCCTGAAAGCCCTTTCTGTCAGTTCACTGCGAAAAAGCAGAATGCTCACCCCACCTGATCCCAGATATACGTCTGTTTCTGATTCTTCAGCAGTGAAGTTGTTGGGTCAGAGGCCAAGTCTTTCTATTAAAAATTTCTAGGCTCCAAAGTTCCTCTAATGCAAGCAATATCAACATTTTTTCTCTCTCTCTAATCTCAAATAAAAATAGCATTTTATTCAGCAGTTTTAAAATAGAAATTTTCAATCTCCAGTAGCAGATGGACTTGCCTGAATTTATTTGAAAATACCTTTTGGTCTCTTTTCAAAACTTGCTTCATTGCTTCATTTTCACTGAGTGGAAATCATCTCAGTGAGTTAAGCATTCTTTTTAGTCATTACCAGGACTACCTAATGTAGGCTCTTTTGATCAAAACACACTATGACATTTTTGAAGAGACATTTTGAGTTCTGAAAAAGGAAGCTTCACCCATAATCTTTGAGAGTTACAAAAAGGTGGCAAAGTATGGATTGGTATAAGCCTAAATAAGTATTGGTGTAAGATAAAGTAAGTATTATCATTATTACAAAGCTTCTCATAAGGACTCACTGGGGCATTGTTTAAACTTTATCGTTCAAAGAAATTGAAATGATACAGATAAATATAAAGAAAACGTGGAAGTCGAATCCGGAAACTAAGCTGTGTGAACCCAGTTTCACAAACGTGAAGCCGAAAAGAATGGAGAACACCCTCTGAACAGCTCGGAAACTCCCATGGAAGTACGTTTTGTGGGGCGCCAGCCAGAGCTCACTCTCTAGATCATCCTTGGCTTCTGCAGGATGAATCCACATTTTCCAGATCCTGGATATTCTGATACCATGGTATGTCTTGCCCACATTTCTTAGGGAGTAAATGATGTGGAGACTTCCTTCAACAATCAGCCACAACACACAATTCTCCCAATTATTCAGTGTTTTGTTCGGAATCAAAGGCCCTTTTTCTAATTCATTGGTAGCACTGGGATATAACTTTCGCACACTTGTACTTAATCCAGCACACGCCGATTCCCTTGGCGGGACGACAAGAGAAGCAGAGCTCTGCATGGCACACATGCCTCCAACCCTTTGCCCACAAGGCCTTGTTAACTGTGAGCGAGCAGCAAAGGACGGGGGAAAACAATAGGAATATTTTAAAGCTGTGGTTTTCTGGATGAAAATATACCATACAGCCTAATTATTTCCTTACTCTGTGTGTATTAGTGTATATAACCCAAACTTCCGAGCTGTCAAAGCAAACCTCAGAGATGCGGAAGGTTGACAGGGAAAAAGCCAAACAACAAAACAGCGCATTTTTCAAGGATGGGGACTTTCAGTTCAATTAGATTTCCTTGCTATCGAAATAATGGGGCTCAGTGACCCACAGAGCCAGAGTAGAAAGTATGTCAACGTAACGTAACAATGTCCAAAGCGGAGTAGAAAATATGTCAACATAACATAACAATGTCCAAAGTATTTACTCCTTTTCCTATCTGCTTTGCTTCAGCCATTCTGCTCGAATTTCTATCATTGGAATTTATGGTAAATATACTGAATGTCACGCAGTAAAAGTAACAACCTCTTTAGAGGATACCGAGTTTCACAGGCAACGAACACCAAATCACTTTTTAAAAACTCAGTGCCAACCAGTTCACTGAGGTCAGACACTCACCATCATCCATCCTCGGTTTAAAACCCTTAAATCTTTGAACGCTAGTGTCCTTGGGGTCTCTCCAGAATGACATGTGAGGGAGAAAATCAGAATCATCAGTAGGACAGGTCCAGACAATGGGGCATTGTATTGCCTCAAACAAGGACTGCATTAACTCTCCTGAGTATAAAGTAGAGAAAGAAGATATTTTTCAGAACTATTTAAATAAATGTCATTCTGTTTATCAAAACAGAGAAATCTGGCAGGCATTTCGCACCATATGGGGCTTTTGAAAATATATGAGAAACATCTGATTATGTGTTTAGTTGAATATTATTAAAACTGTATGCAAACCCTTGGGAGAGCTTTTAGCCAAAGTTCCCTAAAATCACCCTCTGGAGCATCCTATATGATATATTATTGTGTGCATAAAATTATTCTGATATAAATAAAACAGAGCATCAGTGAAACCCACACCGTCCTCCATCACTGAGCTGATTCCATGTATAACTGTAATTATAAATATCCATAATCATTTATTTTGACTCGAAGGGTCATTTAGTAAAGCCAGAACCTATAATTTGTGATGGTGATAAGATCAGTGTAATAGCGAGGGTCTCATGCTACTTAGGAAAGATAAATATACCCCACAAGCCGGAAGAGCAGGTAGCTGGGAGACTGAGTGTGGAAGGAGGGAGAATGAGCGATGGTCAGCTATTGCTCCTCTGAGGCAATGTAAACACCATCACAGCCTCTGTCACAACCTCACATCCACTACTTAAAAACCAAAGTTTGCTCTCAAGGAATGCAAGTTCAAAACCAGGTACCATCTAAGGCTGGGGAGGTCAAGGACACTCTTATTTCCTTTGTACTTGCAAGGTCAACTAGATGTTTACCAAAGGAATAGACTTAGATGTAAACGTCACGTCAAGTTGCTAAGAAGAGCCCCATGCAAAATATTTCAGAGTCGGATTTATGGAATGTAAGATTATGTTTATGAGTGGGACTTTACAGATGCTGCCATCAATGAACGAAAAATTAAATATATTCAAACCCAGCGCTCACTAACATCCATTTGAAACCTATAGTCTCAGTATATCAGGTTCCGGTCAGGACAGCAACCAGGTGCTCTTCTCAGAGCAGGATTCCCCCTTGACGTGAAGTCCCCAACACACCCTTCGCGAGCAGCAAGCAGCATGTGTCGACGCTACACGCGTTCACTCGTTCCTTCACTATCTCTATTTTCTAAAATACTTTCATGGTAAAATCTGAGGGTGTTTTCCCTTACTATTTCTTGGAGAGTGAGCGGTAAGAAAACAGTGTAGAACACAGATTTAGGAAGGAGATAAAAAAACATCGGTGAGATACGGAATGGAGCTGTGCCGGCAGAAGCGTGCATGAAATCATTGTAGCTGCGACCCAGCAAGTTGTTTTTACTTTCTGGCAATTTCGGCACACTCCCCAATCTCTCATTTTTGCTTCCACTTGTACCTACCATCCAGAGACGATTCGCCACATATTTATGAAGTGCCGGACTCCGTGTTAATTTCCTACCTGTGGAACACGGGTTTTTCCCTTGTTTTTCCTAAGAGTTTATAATATTTAATCAATCTTGGTTACAGCATAATTCCTTTCCAACAAGGAATCAACTGCTGTCTGCATCAATCTGTTTCTTCAACGGCTGGCATCAAGCACCACGATGGCATGCACCTGTAAAAGTGGACTTTTCAGTTCTTTATTTCAAGTCTATTTGCCATCGTTGGGGTAATTCCCTAGAGCTCTACCACCCTAGAAAACACATACACTATAAATTTAAATCATAAACAGAGTTACTAGCTATAACCCAAGATGCCGTATTAAGTTTGAATTACATTTTCTTGGGACATACTTCGCCTAAAAAATGATCTGATGAATTTTATATGAAATTCCGCTTTAGGCAGCTTGTATTTTTATTTGCTAAATCTGGCAAAGCTAGCCATAAATGCAAATTGTGCATGTCCGTAAAACAGCATTAGAGGAGAGTGAATTAATATTTTTTTCCATTCATGAATAATACAAGTAACATAAATAACAAAATACAAGTAGGATACAAGTCAATACTCCTATTGGTTGTAACAAGGAAGACTTGGATAGAAAATCCCTTGATCAAAGCGAACCTTTGATCAGCTGCAAAATGAAAGACTTGCTCACATGTGCCTGACATATGTTAATGTGCATGGCGAGAATAAAGCATGGTACATATATCAGAGTCAGAAAGATACTCCGAAGACGTAACTGCAGCATCTGAAATCTCCTACAAAGAATTAACACAGCTTGGCACAGTCCAAGCCAATACCAGCAAGTGGGATAACATGCCCTGTGTAGAAATCTACAGTCTCTATCCCAACTACACAACTCCATCACTGTAGCTCAGATGCAGCTACAGACAGTATAGAAAGGAAGGCGTGTAACTGGTCCCAATAAAACTTTATTTACAAAAACGTGGGGCTGCGTGGATTTGACCCACTGGCTCTAGTTTGCCATCCCCTGACCTAGGGCAAACAAAGAGTTTGTTAGGAGCTCCTTCCACCAGTGATAAGCTTTTCACTCAGAGGAAGAAACAGCAATTGCAAGAATTATTAAATGCTGTCAATGCTCTAATACAATAACAAGGGATTTGGTTTGGTGATATTATAAAAACTCAAACTCTCCATTATAGTTAAAAGGAGGAGTTAGTTATCTTGTTAATGAAATCAACTACATCGTTAAATAAGGTCTACATTTGGAGTTTTGGAAAAATTAAGAGGTCTACCTACCCATGGTGGATTAACAATACATATTCTCTCTCTCCTTTTCAAAGCTCACAATAATGGTATGTCAATCAATGTATTAATTCATAATGACAGACAGAATGCGGGAGGAGACGGTAGCAGAGGAGACTTTAACACGTTTTGGAAACTGGGAAGTGAATGTAAGATGCTCACTGAGCAGGAAAGCGAGTAGAATTACAATCCGAGCTCTGCTCACACACTCTGCTTCCGTTTGAGGAGACAGGCCAGGCCTGAGACATGCTGCAGACGCTGCACTGATGCCAGCTTTCCTTAACCAACCTCAGTCTCACCTATCCCATTATCTTAGGCTGTCTTTCAAGAGACATCCTTTGCTACTAACAAAGCAAAAAGAACATTATTTTAAAATGCTGAATAAGAAAAGGTATTTTTCCCATGTAGCTCAAGGCAAACAATCTTTTTCAGAGTCTCAACACACAGTCCAGTGCAAGTGGTGTGTCTTGAGTTAGAAAGAAAAACTTCTCTAAGCAGGTGAATCGATGCAGGCTAGTAACCTTGATTTTATTAAATGCAACTGACGAGAGTCAGCATCTACCCAATCTTCACATTACTTTGGATTTAAACCTTCAGAATAAAAAAATCTGATGCGCTTTCTTTGGGATTTGGCGTGTTACCCAATAACAATGGAAACCTACTTTACCAAAAAAAGCAATGCGGTATTTACTTAAATTACAGTCAATCCCACCTCATTTCATCATATAAAATGTTTAACATTTTATTTCTCATTAATAAGACATAAAACATACAGGCTCCTGGGATAATTAATTCTTAGTTTTTTCTTTTCTTTTTCATTAAACAAAGAGGAAAAGTAAGATCATGATGTCTCACAGAATTAATAGAGTTATGTCTGAATGTTTATAGATGATTCTTAATGATTCCCAAAAGCGTATCGACAGCACACATATTTACCAAAAGAATACCATGTCATTTATCACAACCCTTGCTTAATAAAAACTTGCAATTTTATACAACACATCACATTACATTTACTGCAAATTAAATAATGAGTAACAGGATATAGGTTTATTCTTGTTTATATAAACCTACAATAAAAATGGATAAATTCATTAGCTCTTTACTGCTTTTGATAATTAGTCGTACAAATGTCTACTGTAATTTATTCCCCGGTAGGTCTCAAGATGTTCTCTGAAACATAAATTAACTCATGCATTTCACTTGAACTATTTTGTCTGAATGGTTTTTTTGTGTGTTTTTTTTGCGGTACGCGGGCCTCTCACTGCTGTGGCCTCTCCCGTGGCGGAGCACAGGCTCCGGACGTGCAGGCTCAGCGGCCATGGCTCACGGGCCCAGCCGCTCCGCGGCACGTGGGATCTTCCCGGACCGGGGCACGAACCCGTGTCCCCTGCATCGGCAGGCGGACTCTCAACCACTGCGCCACCAGGGAAGCCCTTGTCTGAAAGTTTTGACGGAAAGGAAGTCTGATATGGTTGATTACTTTGAAAAAGAGGCTGATTTGCTTATTAGTTTCATGGTAGAAATTTCTCATTTACTGAGAAGGGCTTATACATAGATCCAAGGTTTTGACAAAAGCGCATGTAGGGCACATTTTTATCAAAAAATGTAGTGTTGGGAAAGGTTTATTGTACTGCAACAATATTTAGATTGTTCTCAACTCTGTTCATTGGGTTAAAAGAGTACCGCTAAGGGAAAAAATGTAAAATTAATCATTTTACAAGTCCTCATAACTATTTTTGGTTTAATTATGAGAATTTGAGAAAAATTAACTTGGTGATGGGTAATAAATCCTTTGGAAGATCGTTATTTCCAAGTGTTTGTTTTCACAAAACTGAAGGATGACCTGATGGAACAGCCAGCAGGTACATTTTGGAGGGGAGGGGAAGTTTGCTCCCCAGGGGAGATTTGGCAGTGTCTATAGGCATTTTTGGATGACACAACTGAGCAGATACCACTGACATCTAGTGGAAGAGGCCAGAGATGCTGCTAGAAATCCCGCAATGCATAGGACAGTTCCTTAGCCTCCAAGTAATTATCCGGTCCCAAACGTTAACAGTGTCCAAGTTGAGAAACCCTTATATACGGATTTATAAATAAATTTAAAATGGGGAGAAAACCTCTATTTATCTCATTAAAAGATTCACTTAAAGAAATTTTATTTAATAATTATGAATGTTTATGCTTTAATTAAACAATGTCTGTTTATGTTGCTTTGATTAACTATGTAATAATAATAAATGTAATGATAACACAAACTAGAAAAATATTTTAAACTCTTCAGTCTTATGGTTACAAGACATTTTTTAAAAGTAACGTTTGAAATAACTTATAGTATTGTTTCAGGTAAGTGTCTTAGTCTGTTCAGGCTTCTATAACAAAGTACCAGAAACTGGGTGTCTTATAAAGAACAGAAATTTGTTTCTCACAGTTCTGGAGGCTGCAAGTCCAAGATCGAAGCACCACAATGGTCAGGCGAGGGCCCTCTTCCTGGCTCATAGCTGAGTCCTCACATGGGAGGGGGGGGGGCAGTGAGGGTGCTCTCTGGGGTCTCATCTATAAGGGCTCACCCACATGACCTGATCACCCCCCCAAAGTTCTATCTCTAAATACCATCATATTGGAGGTTAACATTTCGACACATGAACTGTGGCAGGCTAGGGCACAAACATTCAGACCACAACAGTAAGTAAAACAAGTTATCAATAAAAGATTTTCGAGCATCATATAATATTACTTTAAGATAAAATTCTCTGCAGAAATCAGAATGGAAACTAAAATTCAAGGAAGAAAACAAATGATGTAAAATTTCATCCTGTTAGAAAAGTGCTTTTTCAGGGTTTTTAATTGCTTATAATAGGTATCAAATTGCTGTAGTGATTAGATTACACTGAGCATGTTTAAAAGAGTGATCTTACAGTTCTGTGTTAAGCTGTCTATAGTGACAGTACGCTGGAAATTTTATTTTTTCTGTCTAGTTAAGACGATGATGTATAATTCTGGATGTAACCAAAGTGTGCTAGAAGTTGCGCAGGGTGGCAAGATCCTTTTAGAGAGTATTTAAGCAAGAATGTTTGAAGATCATGGCTGTACAGATGGCCAATCCAATTCACAAAAAGCACTGGAGGCTCCAGACAGATGAGCAGGATAAACCCCTTCCCAGTCAAAGTCCTCATGCCTTTTCTACTCTTGTAGCCCAAAAGCATTTTGAACAGCAAATTTTCAAATCCAAATATACAGGTATATCTTGGAGATATTGCAGGTTTGGTTCCAGACCATCACAATAAAGCTAATATTGCAATAAAGCGAGTCAAACTAATTTTTTGGTTTCCCAGTGTATTATAAAAGTTATGTTTATGGGGCAGAGTCAAGATGGTGGTGTGGGGGTGCTTCCCTGGTGGTGCAGTGGTTGAGACTCCGCCTGCCGATGCAGGGGACACGGGTTTGTGCCCCGGTCCGGGAGGATCCCACATGCCGCGGAGCGGATAGGTCTGTGAGCCATGGCAGCTGAGCCTGTGCGTCCGGAGCCTGTGCTCCGCAACGGGAGAGGCCACATCAGTGAGAGGCCCGCGTACCGCAAAAAAAAAAAAAAAAAAAAAAAAAAAAATGGTGGTGTGGGAAGATGCCGAGTTAGCGTCTCCCCACAACTAGGGCGCCTGCTGGCCGCGGGTGGGGGAACCTGATGCCCAAGGAGACGGGAGGAACCCCCAAGTGACCGGTAGGACATGGTGGGGGATACTGAGGGGGGAGGAGAAGTGGAGGCCAGGTAGGATCAGCGCCCCTGAGGCCAGGGAGATCAGGAAAGGCAGGCGGGAGGGGCCCTCCAGGAGGGGCAGGAGAGGAGTGGAGGGTGACTGCCCTGCCCACTTGGCTGGGGAACCTGCTGAGTTTCCAGGCCAGTCCCCTGCTCTTCAGGGCCCTCCATCCCCCTTGCCACATTGGTCCTGGGGGCATAGGAAGGAGGCCAAGGGGAGAACAGGAGAGGAAGGTGGGAGGGGCCCTCCGGGGAGAGAGGAGCGGAGGGCGTTTACTCCACCCACTGGAGCCCAGGAAGCCTGCCGGGCTCCCAGGTGAGGTCCCCTGCCCTCTGAGACCAGGGGTGGGGGGCATGCCTGGGCCCCTTCTGTTCCTTGAGCCTAAGCCCCACCCCCAACAGTCCCCAGGGCCTTTTCCAGCCCTGTGGGTCCTGAGCATAGGCCCCACCCACTGCCCAAACCTCCTACTTGCTTAGGCCCCGCCCTCCACAGCCAAGGCCTTCCCCCCCCTTTTTCTTTTCTCTCTTTTCCCTCCTACTCTTTTATTTTTACTATTGTGGTACTGATGTACCTTCCAGTTGTTGATTCATCTATATTTTTATTTTTATATTCCTTCTAATGTATCTGTTAGTTTCCTAGTCTAATTTTATATTTTACTTTGTTATTGCTCTCTCTCTCTCTCTTTTTTTTTTTTTTGCCACCCCACGCAGCTTGTGGGATCTTGGTTCATGAGCTGGGGGTCGGGCCAAAGCTCCTGCAGTGGGACCTCCGTGTCAGAACCACTGGACTAACAGGGAACCTCAGACCCCAGGGAATATTCATCAGAGGGAAGTCTCACAGAGGTCCTCATCTCAGCATCAAGACCCAGCTCTACCCAACAGCCTACAAACTCCAGTGTTGGAAGCCTCAGGTCAAACAACCAATAAGACAGGAACACAATCCCACTCATAAAAAAAAAAAAAAATAAGACAGCAAAAAAATATGTCACAGATGAAGGAACAAGGTAAAAACCTACGAGACCAAATAAATGAAGAGGAAATACACAATCTACCTGAAAAAGAATTCAGAGTAATGAGAGTAAAGACGATCCAGAATCTCAGAAATAGAATGGAGGCACAGATTGAGAAAATACAAGAAAGGTTAACAAAGATCTAGAAGAACTAAAGAACAAACAAACACAGATGAACAACACAATAACTGAAATGAAAAATACACTAGAAAGAATCAATAACAGAAAGAGGCAGAAGAACGAATAAATGAGCTGGAAGACAAAATGGTGGAAATAACTGTCAAGGGGCAGAATAAAGAAAAAAGAATGAAAAGAAATGAAGACAATCTCAGAGACCTCTGGGAAAACACTAAACGCACTAACATTCAAATTATAGGGGTCCCAGAAGAAGAAGAGAAAAAGAAAGGGGCTGAGAAAATATTTGAAGAGATTATAGTTGAAAACTTCCCTAACATGGGAAATAGTCACCCAAGTCCAGGAAGCACAGAGAGTCACATACAGAATAAACCCTAGGAAAAACACACCAAGACACATATTAGTCAAACTATCAAAAATTAAATTCAAAGAAAAAATATTAAAAGCAGCAAGGGAAAAACAAAAATATAACATAAAAAGGAATTCTCGTAAGGTTATCAGCTGAGTTTTCAGCAGAAACTCTGCAGGCCAGAAGGGAGTGGCAGGATATACTTAAAGTGATGAAAGAGAAAAACCTACAACCAAGATTACTCTACCCAGCAAGGATCTCATTCAGATTCAACAGAGAAATCAAAAGCTTTTCAGACAAGCAAAAGCTAAGAGAATTCAGCACCACCAAACCAGCTTTACAACAAATGCTAAAGAAACTTCTCTAGGCAGGAAACACAAGAGGAGAAAAAGACTCACAAAAACAAACCCAAAACAATTAAGAAAATGGTCATAGGAATAAATATATCGATAATAACCTTCAATGAAACGGATTAAATGCCCTAACCAAAAGACACAGACTGGCTGAATGGATACAAAAACAAGATCCCTATATATGCTGTCTACAAGAGACCCACTTCAGACCTAGGGACACATACAGACTGAAGGTGAGGGGATGGAAAAAGATATTCCATGCAAATGGAAATCAAAAGAAAGCTGGAGTAGCAATTCTCATATTAGACAAAATGGACTTTAAAATAAAGACTATTACAAGAGACAAAGGACACTACATAATGATCAAAGGATCACACAAGGAAGAAGATATAACGATTATAAATGTTTATGCACCCAACATAGGAGCACCTCGATACATAAAGCAAATGCTAACAACCATGAAAGGAGAAATCGACAGTAACACAATAATAGTAGGGGACTTTAACACGCCACTTACACCAATGGACAGATCATCCAAACAGAAAAGAAATAAGGAAACACAAGCTTTAAATGGCACAATAGACCAGATCGCTCTAACTGATATTTATAGGACATTCCGTCCAAAAACAGCAGATTACACTTTCTTCTCAAGTGCGCACAGAACATTCTCCAGGATAGATCACAGCTTGGGTCACAAATCAAGTCTCAGAAAATTTAAGAAAACTGAAATCGTATCAAGCATCTTTTCTGACCCCAACACTATGAGATTGGAAATCAATTACAGGAAAAAAACTGTAGAAAACACGAATACATGGAGGCTAAACAGTGTACTACTAAATAACCAAGAGATCACTGAAGAAATCAAAGAAGAAATTTTAAAAAATACATAGAAACAAATGACAACAAAAACACGATGAGCCAAAATCTATGGGATGCAGCAAAAGCAGTTCTAAGAGAGAAGCTTAGAGCAATTCAAACTCACCTCAAGAAACAATAAAATCTCAAATAAACAATCTAACCCTACACTTAAAACAACTAGAGAAAGAAGAACAAAGAAAACCCAAAGTCAGAAGAAGGAAAGAAATCATAAAAATCAGAGCAGAAATAAATGAAATAGAAATGAAGAAAACAATAGCAAAGATCACTAAAACTAAAAGTGGTTCTTTGAGAAGATAAACAAAACTGAAAAACCCTTAGCCAGACTCATCAAGAAAAATAGGAAGAGGACACAAATCAATGAAATTAGAAATGAAAAAGGGGAAGTCACAACTGACATCGCAGAAATACAAAGGATTATAAGAGACTACTACAAAAAACTATATGCCAATAAAATGGACAACCACGAAGAAATGGACAAATTCTTGGAAAGGTACAATTTTCCAAGACTGAACCAGGAAGTATTAGAAAATATATACAGACCTATCACAAGTAATGAAATTGAAACCATAACTACAAATCTTCCAACAAGCAGAAGTCCAGGACCAGATGGCTTCACGGGCAAATTCTATCAAACATTTAGAGAAGAGCTAACACCGATCCTTCTCAAACTCTTCCAAAAAATTGCAGAGGGAGAAACACTCACAAATTCATTCTACAAAGCCACCATCACCCTGATACCAAAACCAGACAAAGATGCCACAAAAAAAGAAAATTATAAACCAATATCACTGATGAAAATAGATGCAAAAATCCTGAACAAAATACTAGCAAACAGAATCCAACAACACATTAAAAGGATCATACACCACGATCAAGTGGGACTTATCCCAGGGATGCAAGGATTCTTCATATATGCAACTTAATCAATGTGATACACCACATTAAGGGATAAAACCATATGATCATCTCAATAGATGCAGAAAAAGCTTTCGACAAAATTCAACACCCGTTTATGATAAAAAAAATAACTCTCCAGAGAGTGGGCACAGAGGGAACCTACCTCAACATAATAAAGGCCATATCCAACATACCCACAGCAAACATCATTCTCAATGGTGAAAAACTGAAAGCATTTTCTCTAAGATCAGGAACAAGACAAGGATGTCAACTCTTGCCACTCTTATTCAACATAATTTTGAAAGTCCTAGCCATGGCAATCAGAGAAGAAAAAGAAATACAAATTGGAAAAGAAGCAGTAAAACTGTCACTGTTTGCAGATGACATAATACTATAAATAGAAAATCCTAAAGATGCCACCAGAAAAGTACTATAGGGCTTCCCTGGTGGCGCAGTGGTTGAGAGTCCGCCTGCCGATGCAGGGGACACGGGTTCGTGCCCCGGTCCAGGAGGATTCCACATGCCGCGGAGTGGCTGGGCCCGTAAGCCATGGTCGCTGAGCCTGTGCGTCCGGAGCCTGTGCTCCACAACGGGAGAGGCCACAACAGTGAGAGGGCCGTGTACCGCAAAAAAACAAAACAAAAAACAAAAAAAAACAACAAAAAAAAGAAAAGTACTACAGCTAATCATTGAATTTGTTAAGGTTTCAGGATACAAAATTAATGCACAGAAATCTCTTGCATTCCTATATACTAACAACGAAAAATCAGAAAGAGAAGTTAAGGAAACAGTCCCATTTACCACTGCAACAAAAAGAAGTAAATACCTAGGAATAAACCTGAGGCAAAAGACTTGTACTCAGAAAACTATAGAACACTGATGAAAGAAATCAGAGATGACATAAACAGATGGAGACATATACCATGTTCTTAGATTGGAAGAGTCAATATTGTGAAAATGACTACACTACCCAAGGCAATCTACAGATTCAATGCAATCCCTATCAAATTACCAATGGCATTTTTTACAGAACTAGAACAAAAAATCTTAAAATCTGTATGGAGACACAAAAGGCCCCAAGTAGCCAAAGCAATCTTGAGAAAGAAACACGGAGTTGGAGGAATCAGGCTCCGTGACTTCAAACTATACCACAAAGCTACAGTAATCAAGACAGTAAGGTACTGGCACAAAAACAGAAATATAGATCAATGGTACAGAGATAAACGCACACACATATGGTCACCTAATTTATGATAAAGGAGGTAAGAACATACAATGGAGAAAAGAAAGCCTCTTCAATAAGTGGTTCTGGGAAAACGGGAAAGCTACATGTATGTAAAAGAATAAGATTATAACACAACCTAACACCATACACAAAAATAAACTCAGAATGGATTAAAGACCTAAATGTAAGACCAGATAATATAAAACTCTTAGAGGAAAACATAGGAAAAACACTCTTTGACGTAAACCACAGCAAGATCTTTTTTGACCCACCACCTAGAGTAATGGAAATAAAAACAAAAATACACAAATGGGGCTTAATTAAACTTAAAAGCTTTTGCACAGCAAAGGAAACCATAAACAAGACAAAAAGACAACCCTCAGGATGGGAGAAAATATTTGCAAATGAAACAACAGACAAAGGATTAATCTCCAAAATATACAAACAGCTCATGGAGCTCAATACCAAAAAACAAACTATCCAATTAGAAAATGGGCAGAAGACCTAAATAGACATTTCACCAAGGAAGACATACAGATGGCCAAGAGGCACATGAAAAGATGCTCAACATCACTAACTATTAGAGAAATGCAAATGAAAACTACAATGAGGTATCACCTCACACTGGTCAGAATGGCCATTATCAAAAAATCTAGAAACCATAAATGCTGGAAGGAGTGTGGTGAAAAGGGAACCCTCCTGCACTGTTGGTGGGAATGTAAATTGATGCAACCACTATGGAAGACAGTATGGAGGTTCCTTAAAAAACTAAAAATAAAACTACCATATGGCCCAGCAATCCCACTACTGGGCATATACCCTGAGAAAACCATAATTCAAAAAGAGTCATGTACTACAATGTTCACTGCAGCTCTATTTACAATAGCCGGGACATGGAACCAACCTCAATGTCCACTGACAGATGAATGGATAAAAAAGATGTGGCACATATATACAATGGAATATTATTCAGCCATAAAAAGGAACAAAATAGAGTTATTTGTAGTGAGATAGCTGGACCTAGAGTTTGTCATACAGAGTGAAGTAAGTCAGAAAGGAAAACAAATACCATATGCTAACACATATACATGGAATCTAAAAAAAAAACAAAAATGGTACTGATGAACCTAGTAGCAAGGCAGGAATAAAGAGGCAGACATAGAGAATGGACTTGAGGACACGGGTGGGAGGGGGAAGCTGGGGTGAAGTGAAAGTGGCATCTACATATATATGCACTACCGAATGTAAAATAGACAGCTAGTGGGAAGCAGCCGCATAGCACAGGGAGATCAGCTCTGCGCTTTGCGATGACCTAGAGGGGTGGGATGGGGAGGGTGGGAGGGAGGCTCAAGAGGGAGGGGAGGTGGGGACATATGTGTGCATGTGGCTGATGCACTTTGGTGTACGAGAGAAGCTAACACAGTATTGTGAAACAGTTATACTCTAATAAAGATCTATTTTTAAAAAGTTATGTTTACACTATATTGTAGTCTATCAAGTGTACAATAGCATTATGTTTAAAAAAACAAAGAAAAAACCCCTGAGAAACAATGTACATACCTTAAAGTGCTTTGTTGCTAAAAAGTGCTAACCATCAATTGACAACACAGGGTTGACCCAAATTTTCAATTTGTAAAATTCAAAGTAACTAGCAGTGCAATAAAGCAATGTAAAGTGCAATAAAATGAGGTATGCCTGTACTAGTCATTCACCCTAACAGCTTTTAAATAATACGGTACCTTTATCACTTAAATAAAGTTATTGAGATAGCTAAGTAATATTTTGATGTAATGAGATCAAGGTAAAAAAACAAAAAATTCTGCATTGTCAGACTTAAAGAGTGATTCTCCTGTACGAAGAGAAATGATCACGCAGCTGCTTTGTTGGACTTTAAATTTAAATATTCATTAAGTGAACTTAAATGTATATTTATAATCCTCACCCTCTGATGAAGAAGAGCTTTCCCTACTTAGTGAAACCCAGGGGCTGGAAATGTGAAGATTTATTTCCATTTTTCTCTAAGGCAGTTGAATAACATTTAACAAACGCAACACAAGATGGCAGTCATTTCATCCTTTAATTCCCATCCATACTCGAGTAGAAAAAGAAAGAGTCGGTGTTTCTCCGGTGACAAAAGTGAGGTGGGGAGACTTTAAAATCAGTATTGCCATTAAGGACAGATGTTTAAATCAGGGAATTCTCTTTATACTTTAGATATGTGACACATTTTTCCCCAGAGTTCACTTATAAAGTATTTCACAATCACCAATCTTTTTTTTTTTTAATTTATGAAGGCAACACCGTATAGGTAGGTTACCTATATTAATACTGACAGAGAGTAAAAAGGAAAAATAAAGAAAAAAGTAGAAATCGAAATTGCCAAACTAGCACATGATATCAGCGAATTATAGCTTAATTTAAAGTTTGTTCTTCTTTAAGTAACAAACCATGTAACTTTACCCAAGTCTAATATAATTACATAGATGACTAATACAGAGACGACTATTTGTAGTCATTTGTATATTACATGAAAATTAGACACACACTTAAGAAAGGGTCACAATTTTTTAATACATATTCCATAATACTGTATATACTCTTTTGATGTCAGAATTCACCTGAAAAAGTTTCTATCTGTAAAGCCAGGCAGACCTCATGGCCTGCTCCTTCCAAGTTGAATGAACTTTACAGCAAAAAGAAAAAAATCTCTTGGTGCCTCATTCAACTACTTCCTCTCTAAAAAGAGGTATAATTTCACCCACCTGGTTCTCAAGAGTGAAAGAGAGACTCAGTGGGAAATTGCTGAATGGAGCACACATCACATAGCAGGTGCTCATTAAAATCATCATAATAATCATTGATTAGTTATTGCTCGTTATTAGGATCCTCTTTAAAATGCACACGTAGTGTAAAAATTCTTCAATAAAAAGGCCAACCCAAGGGAAATCAGGGACTTCTAGCTTCTGAGCCTCTTCTTTCTACACTCTGCTGTCCCAACAAATGCAATATGAAGCCAATTACACCCTTTTTAGGACCAATTTGCACCCAGGATCTCTCCCCGTCAAGACTGGATTTTATACATTATTATTAAGTATTTAATAAACGAGACTATTTCAGCACGTTTATGTTGGTGCTTTTTGTATCTCATTTACTCTGCGAAACAAACTTGCAAATTTTATCCCATCGTGCTCATCTGACAACACAAACACAGAGCAAGTGTTGTGACTTCGGTCACAGGGCAAGTAAAGGGTGAATCCCCGAGATTTCGGCAAACCTCTGTCTTTTGGCAATTCCCACAATACTAACTAACCCTCCACGCTGCCCTTGGACATTTTTTTCTCCTCCTTCGCGGAAACACAGAGGCCAGCGGAGCAGACAAGTTTTGGAGAAGACTGCTGGGAGTTGGGGCTTATCATTTGCAAGTGAGGCTTACTCTGGAACTCAGGGGCAAAGCCCAGCGCAGCCCAGCCGTCGCGGAAGAAGCGCCCCATCCATCGCCCGCTTCCACCCGTCGCCTCTTCTGGGCTTCTCCCTCGTACTCTGGCTCCAAACCTGCATCCCTTAACTCTGCTCAGAGCATGCTCTTAGTTCTCTCGAGCGAAGCCCCTTAGACTGGGGGCTCCCTATTTACTCGCAGCTCTGGCATGGAGCCTGCAGACACTGATCCCTCCTGGTCCTACTGATGATGGTGATAGGTTAGGTGTTTCCTCCCTACAGGGTTCCTCCCAACTGCAGGCACTAGCTCTGGGGATCATGCATGTCCCACATTGCCCTGGTGATGGCGCTGTGGACATGTGAACCCCCAAGCCGGCCTTTCCGGAAGGCACAGCCTGCTTCCCGAGCCTTTGAAACAAATGATATTTTCTATTACTGCAGAGCTCCCAGGAGCCGAATCCCAGCTGCTCTCACCTGAACGCCATCACAGACAAAAGGTCATATTTCATCCCAGTCATCAGACTTTCAAGGATCTGTAGTCAGTAAAACAAAGCAAAGCTGGCTTTTTGCAATACTGGAATCCCAGTACTTCCTCCCACAGGGTGCTGACGGCAGCTTCAAACAAAAAACTAGTCACTTCTCTCCCCGGCCGCCTTGTTCTGATTTTTTTTTTTTTTTTTTTTTTTTTTTGTGGTTTCCTGCCCCAGATACGGATGTGGTGTCCTAGTTCACGTCTAGGTTTGGGGATGGACACATGCACATCTGTGACATGCACGTGACCACACACAGCCATCCTGCGAGGTAGAATGACCCGGTTCCAAGAAGCTTGGTCTGCAGAGACCAGGGGCCTGGCCAGTCGCTTCCACTCGTGCAGTTGGGCATCTCCGCGCACGAGCACACTGGCCGGGCGCAGGGCTCCGCACGAGCACGTGTGCACACGCGTGTGGGCGGCATCCCACGCGGTGCCCACGGAAGCTCGGAGGCCGGGGCGCGTGGCGGGTCTCCTCCAGGCCTGCTCCGCCCGACACTGACGTTTTCAGCCGCCTTGGCTTTTCTCACATTCCCTTTATTGACGTAAGCCGAAAGGGTTTTTAGAAATAAGCGTCAACTTGGACGCAACTAGAATAGCGAAAATATTTGGGGCTGACTGTAATGTCCTGACACCGTCTTATTTTATCTCTTTAACATTATACAGGTAACCTGGCATTTGGCTGCCTCTTTCACGTTGAATAATGGGAACACTGTC
The DNA here is from genome assembly GCF_059928025.1 of Delphinapterus leucas. Classification (NCBI taxonomy): domain Eukaryota; kingdom Metazoa; phylum Chordata; class Mammalia; order Artiodactyla; family Monodontidae; genus Delphinapterus; species Delphinapterus leucas. The sequence continues at coordinate 128,334,458 of NC_143150.1, read as the reverse complement.
AAACACTGACCTGAAAGTTGTCAAAACGTTTGTGCAAAACTTGCCGAATATTAGATTACGTGACAGGGGTCTCTGTTTCCTTCACGAGTCTTTCCTTATGCCATTAAACTGCCATTTGGACTCAAAAGATTCAATTCAATTTCGCAGAAATATCTGTTTCCTGTCGACCTCACACTCAGCACCACAGAATTAACTTTCTGTTGATAGCACTCCTTGGAGAAAGATGCTATATGAGTATATTGGCCCTGTATTTCCAACAAGACCTCACACCCAGTCTCCGATATAAATAATGCTCTTTTTAAATAAATTATTTCCTGAGTTTGCCATTGTCTAGCTGGCAAATAAATCATTGGCGTGGCATGTCCAGTGGAAATACACATGGTCCAAATAGAAGGAAATCTCCGCAGCTTTGCATCTTTGCCAAAAGTTCTCCCTATAACACACACTCTGAGTGGCCTTCACCATATCCACAAATTCCCTGAGATTCCTTCTTATTTTGACTCCTTGATTCCCCAGATGATGACAAAATGGAGAAAAGATACCCTTATTATTCAGAAACACTATTAAAAGTAGAGATCATTTTATTATTATCTTTACTATCTTATTTTTTATTATAACAGAAATTCTCAAACCTAGTCCCAAATAGACAGAATGGAGTCATAAACCTCTAGGTATCCATTGCTCAATTTCACCATCAACATTTTTCTAAAGCGCTCTCTAGTTTTCCTTTAATGGAGCCTTTTAAAGCAAACCTCAGATGGAAAGACCCACTGTCCATATTTGTCCTGGACCATCCCATAGCACTGAAAGTCCCGTATCCCAGGAATCCACCTGGTCCTAGGTAAACCAGAATGGTTGACTACCCTCTGAGTCAAAATACCATCATCTACCTATAACTTCTTCACCCGATATCTCTAATCCGGGCTTTTAAAAGCTTAACCACAATGCCACATCAAACAAAATTAACAAGTATTCCTAAGTGTCATTTAATACCAGCCATCATCATTTGTTTTTTGACTTTTTGCAGAAAGATAAAATTTCAGCAGTTAATCTGTTTGCGTCAGGCTTCTTATGATCGATACATCACCTGAACTTCTTTCAGCTCCCCAACACTCTTCTCCTATGCCACTTGTATCGTTCAGGACCTGAGTCCATATTCCTGTAAGATGTCCCACAACCTAGAATGTTACACGTTGTGTTCTTGTGGTGATTTTTTACACGCTCCTTTGTCACGTGTATTTTTATACAAAGTGCTGTTTACCTCCAGAGACCTGATTAGATTGAGGGTTGATTTTTTTGTCGGGGGTGGGGTGGGGTGGGGAGGCAAGAATACTTCCTTGATGGAGCTTATTGCATCCCAGCAGGAGGCACTGCTAATAAGGATAAGATTGACATGGGGCTCTGGAGGGGTCACCCCGATGGAACCATTTGAAAGCTCCCATCAGCCTTTCACCTAAAGATTTTAGCAGCCACCGATGATCACTACCTTGATGTATGACATCATTAGGGGTAGCAAAGAGTGATGTTCTAATTCTATTATCCCTCCTTTGTTTATTAATGTGCTTCTCTACAAAGAATGGTTTTCCATCATAGACTGTCTGAAGTAAAATTCAGATAATCTTGAAGTAAGATTACCCTGAATTAAAATCCCTGAAATAAAATCCATTCAGAAAAGACAGAATATATGTGTGATATTTTCCTCCCATTTATGAAATTTCAGAATAAACAGTTGGAGTCCTAAAGATGATCGATAAAGCTTTTGGGGGAGAGTAGAATAGGGAGAGAAGTGGCATTTTGAATTCTCTGGAGCCTGTACTTTGATTCGTTTTCATAACTTCCTTAGCTGCTGTACACATGCACATGTATCTGCTGCTCTACCATAATTTCCTGAACAGGTGTGCACCGGCAATTCTGCAAAAACCTGTAAACATACGGCACAGTACCTCCCTTCTGCTGTCTTCACCAGGAAACCTTCGCCCATTTCAGGGGCAATCATAAGATGACGACGGAAAGCACAAGGCAACATCACTAAATCAGTAAAAGGTGTCTGCATACTCCTGTCTCCCCGTTGTTCTCATTCCTCCTGATCTGTGCACATCAACTTCTCAGGTGACCAATTCTCTGTACACAGCATCTAGCCTAGCAATCACCTAGCCACACATGGCTTCACAAGTGTCCTCCCCTCTGCGTCCTGTCTCTCTGTTCCTTTAACTCCCACTTCTCACAATCACCTAAGATCTGGCCCGCAGGAGAAGACCATGAACCAGTCTGCACTGAGACCAGCGTCTCTGGCTGCTCGGTACCAACGGACTCTCTTTTCCTAACGCACTCTTCAACTCCGGAATTCAGATTTTCAAAGAAGTCAATCCTTGGGTCCAAAGATGTAATTGCACTTTTCCAAAATGTTTTGAATTATTTAGCCATAAAAAAGAAGGAAATTCTACCATTTGAGCCAACGTGGATGAATCTAGAGTTACGCTACGTGAAATAAGCCAGACAGAGAAGACAAATATGGCATCATCTCACTTATATGTGGAAGCTTAAAAAAAAAAAAAATCAAACTCCTAGAAACAGAAGGTTGGGGTTGGGGACACAGGGAAATGTTGGTCAAAGGGTCCAAACTTTCAGTTATAAGATGAATAAGATCTGAGGATCCAATGTATAAAATGGTGACTATAGTTAATAATTATATTATATCACTGAAGCTTCCTAAGAGAGTAGAACTCAATTGTTCTCACAAAAAAAGAAAGGAAGGAAGGAAGGAAAGGAGGGAGGATAGGTGATGGATGTGTTTAATTTGATGGGGGAAATTCTTTCACAATGCGTGTGTGTGTGTGTGTGTGTATAAAATCATACTGTACACCTTTATTATCTTAGAATTTTGTCAATTATACCCCAGTAAAGCTGAAAAAAATGCCTTGAGTTTTCCTCTTTGGGGATTTTGTTCACACTTTTCAGAACTCCTAGAAGGCCTCCCCCACTTGGAACAATCCAGGGACTTGCAGTCCCTCCTTCCCTGAAAATCTGTCCAATTCACCTTCTTTGCTGTAACAGCCACCTATCTTTGAAACGCCTGTGATTATTATCAGCAAATGCCTCATGAAAATGCTTCTACTGTTGTCCTGAACTCTTATTTCCTATAATGTTGTTTAACTCTTTGATGGACTTTAAGTAAGGTTTCCCTACTACATTGTACACAGGGCAAGGATGGTGTGCTGTTTTTAAAAATAATACCCAGCAGGCACAGCATGAATATTTGTATCGATAATAAAATGCTGGTAAATGTTTTATATGAGAATGGAGGCACAGGAGACAGTTCTAGAACATTCTACATATCACTAGTCTGATAAACATTTACACTGCCTATAGATCAGCATATTTCTTTTGAACGATTCTAGTATTTTCTAAACTTCCACTTTCATCTCTACTACAAGAAACTGATGCATTTCTGTGTAAACAATCTGGCTGTTGAATTTTAGGACACACACAGTATTCCAGTACGACCAAATTGCCAAAGAATTTTCATTAGACCACCAGCATGAGCTGAGGTGTGGAGAAATGGTGACTCATACATTCCACACACTGCTAAGATGAGACACAAACTGACATACCCTTGTACGGTTAGGGTGGAAATATATACCAAACCTTAAGACTGATAATACCCTTATTCCCAGCAATTCCACCTCTAGGAAGTAATTCTAAGAAAATAGAGATATATACCCACAAAGACGGATGCACATTGACCCACAACATTGGTATTTTAAAACAGTGAAAATTAGAAATGACCTATAAGTCCAAAAACTGGAAAATAAACCATGATAGACACGTAGCATAGAATAACTATTCAACCACTAAAAATACTTTGTAAAGGAATAGCTATAAAACAAAATTCACGATTGAGTAAAAATAAATGGTTTAAAAGTAGTCCGTGAAATGCACACATAAAAGGTTAGCTAGGACACCTTGACTCACTAAGAGTGGCTGTCTCTGGCTGTGAGCATTATGCATGATTTTTATTCTTTTCTTCGTGACCTTTTGAACTGTCCAAATTGTCTGCAATGAACCGTAGTATTTTAAAACCCAAACAGTATTATCCTGTAAAATATCAATGTCTAAGCTACATGGCAGTTTCGTGATGGTTATCTTTATTTTAATTTTTTTAACATCTTTATTGGAGTGTAATTGCTTTACAATGGTGTGTTAGTTTCTGATTTATAACAAAGTGAATCAGTTATACATATCCACATATCCCCATATCTCCTCCCTCGTGATTGTTATTTTTAAATACATATTGGGTTGGCCAAAAAGTTCATTCGGGTTTTTCCATAGCATCGTATGGAAAATCCCGAACGAACTTTTTGGCCAACCCAAATATATAGCTGTGACCCAGAAATTATACTCATGTGTACATACACAACAGAATGCGTGTACACATCCACCGAAAACGCACACAAGGAAGGATACTTAGAGCATTTGCAGGTGATGAAACTTGTACAGCCCTTGACAGAGGGAATGGTTGCACACTGTTTTGAATGTACAAATAAAAAATAAATAACTACTCAGAGCTGTGCCATTTGTAATAGAGAAAAAAAGGGAAATGTGTACCAACAGCAGAATGGATAAATAAACAGTGGTAAAGTTACAAGAGACTGCAAGACAGTAGTAAGAATCAAGGGACTACTGCTCCATGGAGGTACATGGAAGAATCCCACACACTTAGCACTGAGTGAAAGAAGACAGGCACAAAGAGAACATACAGTATGATGTATGATGTAGGTGAAGCTCAAAACAGACAAAAGTTATTTACAATGTCAAGTCAATTGTATGGTTAGCTGTGGAGAGGGAGATGCTTGGTGACCAGGAGTGAGCATGAGAAAGGGTCTGTGTGGCTGGGAATATTCTGCTCACTTATCTGAGTGGTGGTTGCCTACGTTCACAGTAGTGAAAATTCACCAAGCTGTAACCTTACAATATGTGCAGTATCAAAAATACCCTGTTGGGGCTTCCCCGGTGGTGCAGTGGTTGAGAATCTGCCTGTCAATGCAGGGGACACGGGTTCGAGCCCTGGTCTGGGAAGATCCCACATGCCGCGGAGCAACTGGGCCCGTAAGCCACAACTGCCGAGCCTGCGCGTCTGGAGCCTGTGCTCCGCAATCAGAGGCCACGACAGTGAGAGGCCCGCGCACCGCAATGAAGAGTGGGCCCCGCTCGCCACAACTAGAGAAAGCCCTCGCACAGAAACGAAGACCCAACACAGCCAAAAATAAATAAATAAATAAATAAATTTATATTAAAAAAAAAAGAAAAAAGCTATTAAAAAAAAATACCCTGTTGCTTTTATTTTTTTATCTGGTTCCCTGTAAATTCTCCGGCCCCTAATGACCTTCCCTGTTGCTAAATCCCTTCCTCAATTAATAAGTTAATTCTCTTCCATCAGCTATACATTTGCACTCTTTCTATAATTTCCAGTTTTAGACATTCATCCGTAATTCAACAACAGCATCACTGAATTCTAGTATATTCTGAACACAGTACTAGGTGATGGGAGGGCAGAGCCAGAAGGAAAACACATACTGAAGAAAGTCTTTAACGTCCATCTAGGTGTGGACCTTGCTCTAAAACATGCACACAAAATTTGTATATAATTGAAAGGGGTCAAAACCCCCCCGAAGACGCTTGTTCAGCCCAGACTAAGAGACTTGCTTTACAGACAATGCTTCAGAAGGGGGAGGTAAAACTTCTCTCATGTTTTTATTAGGTAATAACTTTGCTTTTCTAAATATTAAATTTGCACCTTATAAAGTGGTTTTTTAAGTCAATTTATGGGGCTATCAAGTTGTATGATTTCCCCCTCAATTTGTATGACATTTTCAAACTTTTTGAAATTCAGTGTTTCTTCTGAAAGGGTGTCCTATAAAGTATCCCAAATCTCCTTAAGCATATAAGTTAAGAAGTTCTGAAAACCACATTTCGCTGCACTTAGCACGTTAATTGTAACTGCTCAAGATAAAACTGATATTGCAATTTAATTTCTCCAAAAATATTTTGGCATATATGTTCTTCATTGGACTAAGATAACTAATAATAATGATGCTTTTCCACAGCTAAATTAGATAGGCTATTAGAATTTTAAAGTCAGTTTCTAAATTCTTAATACCATGCAGTCAAATATTCCGCTACATAGAAAACAGTCCCTGGTGCTCACACCCTGGTAACCCATGAAGGCTTTAAGAATAAAACTTATCATTAATGTGACAAAAGAACAAAACCGTGTGTTAATTTGCAGTGCTAATTAAACCATATAAGTTTATACCAATTTCCTTTTTAAAGAAATATAAGGAAACATGTCCTACATAAATAAATAAAAAGATGACATTCTATTCTTATTATTTAAAATTCCAAAAACCAAAGAAATTACAATGCTAGCATATGCATTTACTAATTACATATACAAAAATATCTATCACACACACACAGAGATGTGTGTGTACATATATCTCCCTTTTCAAGAAATCTGACGTGCTTCCTCAGCCATCCCTCACCCTGTGAGAAACACCTTTATGATCTTACCTGAAGTCTACTATTTTCTAGATTTTACTAACTTAAATGTTTTATTTTTTATTTTCTTATAGTTTTCTTGTGTCTTAGTATGGCCTTCATGTTACTGAAAACTTTGGAACTTTTTATTTGTTATATTTTCTTCTGCTGCATGGGTACCCCAAATTGCACCCTATCACACATCTTCTAGGCTCCCTAGCAAGAACCACATCTAATCTTATGTTCTTTATGACAACTGAGATCTTGTTTCTTTTTAGAATTAAATAAATTGCATGTCGTTTGATACAGCAATAATGTATCCATCTTCTAGAGGAAAAGGTGCCTTGACTGTCAGTAATTATCTAGGGCTTCTATAATTAATTCTGTAATAAAAATGTGAACTCTTTTTTGCTCTATTTCATGCAAGATCCCTTCTCCAGCCCATTAAAAAACCTCCCATTCATTCATGGGACAATATTGCATTGGGCTAAGATTTTGGCAAAACTGTAAACAGTATTTTCTCAAAACACTCAAAAAGCAGGAATACAAACATTGGCTGTTCTTCTCACCATAATTAACCTGGGTTTCTGGGGGTGGTATAGATATAGAGGTATTGGAAAGGCAAAAAGATTCTGGAGTAAGAGAGAAACTTCTGTCAGCTTGCACCCCTCCCTCTGCCCCACACCATCAACCACAGGTTACATGGTGTGGCCCTTTCTTTCTTTTTTTAAATTATTATTTATTTATTTATTTTTGGCTCTGTTGGGTCTTCGTTGCTACGCGCAGGTTTTCTCTAGTTGCAGCGAGCAGGGGCTACTCTTTGTTGTGGTGCACGGGCTTCTCATTGCGGTGGCTTCTCTTGTTGCGGAGCACAGGCTTCAGTAGTTGTGGTGTGCGGCCTCAGGAATTGTGGCTCGAGGGCTCTAGAGCTCAGACTCAGCAGCTGTGGCACATGGGCTTAGCTGCATGTGGGATCTTCCCGGACCAGGGCTCAAACCCGTGTCCCCTGCACTGGCCGGCGATTCTTAACCACTGCACCGCCAGGGAAGTCCCTGGTTGTGGTCCTTTCTATCTCCAACATGTTTATCCACACAACGTCTTTGTCCCCCAGAGAGTCCCCACACTCTACTACAGACACTAGTCCTGTCTTTTTTGAATGACATCTACAGTCTCTAATGGGCTCACTAAATCTAGGCTCTCCCGTCATGTGATATAAGGGCTTCCTACTCAATAAAAAGGATGAAGCCCTAGGAGAATTTAAATCTGATCATATCCTACAGTTTTCTTCCATATTGAGCCATGCCCCTTTGCAAATCTTAGGCTTGAGCTATGTCAGACACCTCACGGGTCCCTGGGCAAGCCACACACACTCAGGCGTCCACACCCTTGCTCTTCCTGGAAAGCCACGTCCTTCCTCTCCTCTCGTTGATAGACCTCTCTTCATCTTTCAAACGCATTCCTAACTGGGCATCACAGGCCTCCTTGATCCCCTGTCCAAAGGCAGAATTAATGTCTTCCTCCTCCCTATTTCTGTTGTTTGTCATTTATAAACCATAATCTTTTATAGTACAGATACAATACTAGTAGGAAGTTAGTTATCCCTCCACACCGGGAGTTCCTCGAGAATAGCACTCATTTGTTTGTTTTTGTGTCAGATACATAACAAGAACATGTTATTCACTCAACCAACCATCCCCTGATGAACCTATGCAATCTTGTGCCCTGATGCAGGGGGTACCAGGGGTACACTGTGAACAAGACACAATCCTTGCTTTTAAAGAGCTTCTGGTCCAGTGATTTAGTGGTCCATAAATGTTTACTGAATCATTTAACTAACATTTATATCCTTTTTGCCCAATGGCATGCAGCTAGTCTGAATGATTACAGACAGCCTAGTTCAACTCAATCTTCATCTGAAACATAAGCAGGGTTAAAATTGCTTGGGCACATTTTATACCAGGCTTTAAAACGTGGAGGAGGAGAGGTTGCTTAAGTCGGTGTGATGAGTGAAAAAGGAAAAGTGATCATCAGTGCCAATTCCCATCTTTTCTCTTTACCCACCTACGGTCAGAGGTGAGAAGATCGCCACCACCTACCCGTCTTCCCTTGGGTGCACGTGGATGACAGCTGGGCACCCTGTGATGTCCCGTCTTGAACAATGCTGGCACTGCAGACAGGTTCTGGTTTTGTGAAGTGTGACTCATCTCGATCTTCTACTGAGACCCATGCACTCGAGCTTCTGACAGCACCTGCCCACCGTGTGCAGCTGACACTAGGCTCTGCTCTCTACTGGTCTCTCAGAGGCTGGCATGCTCCAGCCAGCTCCCAGCACCTAAGTCCCATTACGCTGTAACCCCAGTACTATTCCCCAGGAAAAGCGCAGGAGAATTCCATCCAGGTTCCTTTCCGTCACTCCTATCTGTCTGATGTTGTCAAAGACAGGGGCCTTGGAAATCTCTTTTCTTCACGAAAGGGTCATAGTTTCATTGCTTCACAAGCCCTATCTGACCAGATTCTGATGACCCAAGTTTAGCCTTCCTTTATGAATGAACAAGTATCATTTTCATTATCCGTGAGCCCATTCTTCCCAAACCGGGTTGATTCCAGCTGGTACTGCTAATAAGAGACATCATTGCCTCACGTACGGTCCTCCAGACAATGTTTCATTTGGGGAGAAGAGTTCCAGGTAGCATCAAATGCCCACAGAAACAAATTCTCTCCTCTCCCCTATACACCTCCCTTTAGGGTACAGGTGCCTTTATGAAATTTTCAAGGCTTTTCTAAAAACCAGTCCATACTCTGAAAGCGTAAGGAGTACAGACTCTACAAGATGGTCATTTTGAAGGTCTGTAAGATGTGTACACGCTGTCCGTCATAACTCACTTCTGTAATGTAAAGTTGCCCCTTTGGGGATTATATTGATATATCCCTATACTCACATCTTACTCATTTCCACAAAGAGTAGCCCTGCACACACTACCAGAAGGCCAAGAAATACTTAGTAGGCTTTTTGGTCCTTAAAAGAAGAGGCTATTCTTTGGCAAAGGGTGAATAAACTCTCGTCTCTAGAGGCCTGAATTTAATTCACGTTCAATCGCTTTGATTAGCTACTAAACCCAGCAAATTCAGTTCCGCATTTGAGGCAACCCCCTGAGGCACTACTGGGAAGAAGGACAGAGGTTAGGGGAAGAAGAATGATATTTAAAGTCATAATTGAGATTTGACGCAATACCTAGTCACATTCAATCGCAATAATAAAAAGTTTTAAATCAGCCAAGGGTGCAAGAGGGTGAAAGGAGTTTTGGAATATTAGACCTTTTCCTATTCAAACTAACAGATAGGAAAATGTTGACAGCTGTCTACTCTACACATAAGAATGGTTGTGATAAGAGTCTGTTGATGAAAAGATGAAACTGACAGTGATAACAATGAGAAAAGAAATCTCAGAGTATTTCTGAGAACACAGAGAAATCAACCCCACGTTACTGCCTTGTTATATTAATCTCCTTGCTCCCCGGGGCAAGACAGCACAGCCAAATCTTCCCTTTGTAAATCTGCAATAAAAACACGTAGTCAGATACGAGAAGAACACAGAAAATCCAGAACGGCATCATTAATATACAATGCAAATTGTCTAAAGAACGAGATCTTGAAAGCAGAGAGAAAGATGTGTTTCAGTGAGGCTCCCTCCTTTGTCATGAGATTACTGCCCTTAGCTTTGAATCTGACCTCAGAACTCTGTCTCAGGTAAAAACAGTCAGATTATTCCACCTTTAAATACTGGGAATGGATTACAGACTTCTAAGAAGTGAGCATTAAAAAAAAAAAAAATCTCATCTCCGCTTCTCTGTGAGATGCCGTCACACTATTTGTGAAGACAGGAGTGGCTGAAGATAACAGGGTGATGCCTGGCTCTCCTGCTGTCCCAGATGAGGTTAAGGAGGTCTTCTGGCTGTACACTTGCTCCGCGATGGAGGACACTGCTTATTTATAGTTCAGGACACACGATTTGCTGGGTGTCTTACTGTCCATAATTATGTTAGAATTTGGCAAAGAAATGGTTCTTCTACTAATGTATTTTTATATATGGAAGAATCTGATAGATGTCTAAATCAGAGATGATTCATTCTACCATGTATACCTGTAATACACACACACACACACACACACACACACACACACACACATTAATTGAGGGAGTCATTTCACCAGTCATTCTCTACTGGTAAAATAAACACAGTCCTTTAAGATGAGAAACGATGTTATTTTCTCTCCTGGAAATATTAGTGCTTTACGACACAGTGATTCAGTTATTTGTCCAAATGTCTATGGCGACAGAGAGGGAAACAAGACCCTAATTTTAGCATATCCTCAACCAAGGGCATTAAATAAAGTCAACCTTTACTTGCAAGAAATTAGTACCTCCCATAAATCACGTCAAGAAAGATCGCTGCTCTTCACAGAGAAGGAAAGGAGATTAGAGGTGATCAGGGGCTTGGAACAGTGGCTGTGAGCAGTTACTGCTTGATGGGTCAGAGTTTCTGTGTGGGGCGGTGGAAAAGTTTTAGAAGCAGTGGTGATGGGTTGCACAACGGTGTGAATATAATGAATGTCTTTGAATTGGACACTTAAAAATGGCTAAAATGGCCTATTTTATTTTACCACAATTAAAAAAAAAAAAGAATGACTGTTGCTACAACTGGTCATAATCAAAGTGGACACCTACCCACGCGGGAAGAACAAGTGTTGAACGGTGGATGCATCTGATTCTAGAGGTTTCCTTTAATTTGACCAGTTTGTATGTAAATAGTTGACAACCAAAACTGGACAAAGGAAAATTCTCAGTCTGGAGCATGCCTGCTCTAGACACCAGGATAAAGTAAATTACTTTTCTTGCGGTGTTTCCACACGTCTGCCTTCCTACCTCACACCATGGACGTATCATTCCAGCAAACTGTTATATGGGGTATGTATGTCTTTATTTGTGGACTCTGAGTTGCAATGGATGCTCTCTCTCTCTGGTATTGGGGGTAAAGCCTCATGCGCTAGATAGTAGTGCTAGATCCTGGCACTACTGCCCTCTAGCCGTGTGATCCAGGGCAAACATTTCCTTAGAAAATGCTCATGGAGAAAATGGAACCACTCACTCCAGTGTTCAGGGACATTCTGATCCTTCGAGCTTATGGACTTGAATCACTTGGCACAGGATAGCTACATACTTACTACTTTGAAGATAACATTCCAAGGCTTTAGAAAGGGTGGTGTCTCAAGAGGGCTAAGAAAAGCAAATGGGGTGGTTCTGACATCACTGTCCTAAGTTTTCCCCAGGAGGGAGAACAGGGAGGCTTCAGAAAGAAGATGACCATGGCTGAGGTTTCTCTATAACGAGCTCAGCTGGCCAAAGAAACTAGTCTAGAGCTCCTCCTTGCCTGTGGGGAGGTGGAATCTACATGACAAATCTTCATTTTTTTCCCACTGCATTTTATATATTGAGGAATAATTTCCATGCAGTAAAACACAAACCTTAATTGTCTAGAGCTCCATCACTTTTACATTTGTAAATAACCATAAACCCCCGCCCAGGTCAAAACAAAGAACATTTTGATCCATCAGAAAGTTTCCTCCTGCTCCTCCCAGTTACTGCCCCATCCTCTCCACCCAGGGTTGGCCCTTGTTCTGACATCTATCACCCACTAGTCACTGCTGCCTCCTCTCCAACCCCCATGTACACGGGATCATACACTATGTAACTTTTGTGTCCGAATTCCTGCACTCCACAAAATGACTTTGAGATTCAGCCCTGTTGTTGAGTTTCTCTGACGTTTGTTCTTATGCCTGAGTGGCTCTCCATTGTGTGAATATACCAGGTCTTTATAAGTTCTCTTGTTGAGGGACATTTGGGTCTTTTCCATTTTGAGGCTATTAGGAGTGAACTTCTGAACATCCTTCATAAGTCTTTTTTTTTCCCACTGAAGTTATATTTATTTTTTTTTCTTATTAGTCATCAAGTTTATACACACCAGTGTATACATGTCAACCCCAATCGCCCAATTCATCACACCACCATCCCCACCCCCCCCAGCTTTCCCCCCTTGGTGTCCATACGTTTATTCTCTACGTCTGTGTCTCAATTTCTGCCCTGCAAACCGGTTCATCTGTACCATTTGTCTAGGTTCCACATATATGCGTTAATATACAATATTTGTTTTTCTCTTTCTGACTTACTTCACTCTGTATGACAGTCTCTAGATCCATTCACGTCTCAGCAAATGACCCAATTTCGTTCCTTTTTTATGGCTGAGTAATATTCCATCGTATATATGTGCCACATCTTCTTTATCCATTCATCTGTCGATGGGCATTTAGGTTGCTTCCATGACCTGGCTATTGGAAATAGTGCTGCAATGAACATTGGGGTGCATGTGTCTTTTTGAATTGTGGTTTTCTCTGGGTATATGCCCAGTAGTGGGATGGCTGGATCATATGATAATTCTATTTTTAGTTATTTAAGGAATCTCCATACTGTTCTCCATAGTGGCTGTATCAGTTTACATTCCCACCAACAGCGCAAGAGGGTTCCTTTTTCCCCACACCCTCTCCAGCATTTGTTGGTTGTAGATTTTCTGATGATGCCCATTCTGACTCTGGTGTGAGGTGATACCTCATTGTAGTTTTGATTTGCATTTCTCTAATAATTAGTGTTGAGCAGCTTTTCATGTGCTTCTTGGGCACCTGTATGTCTTCCTTGGAGAAATGTCTGTTTAGGTCTTCTGCCCATTTTTGCATCGGGTTGTTTGCTTTTTTAATATCGAGCTGCATGAGCTGTTTATATATTCTGGAGATTAATCCTTAGTCCGTTGATTCGTTTGCAAATATTTTCTCCCATTCTGAGGGTTGTCTTTTCATCTTGTTTATGGTTTCCTTTGCTGTGCAAAAGCTTTGAAGTTTCATTAGGTCCCATTTGTTTATTTTTGGTTTTATTTCCATTACTCTAGAAGGTGGATCAAACAAGATCTTGCTGTGACTTATGTCAAACAGTGTTCTTCCTGTGTTTTCCTCTAAGAGTTTATAGTGTCCGGATTTACATTTAGGTCTCTAATCCATTTTGAATTTATTTTTGTGTATGGTGTTAGGGAGTGTTCTAATTTCATTCTTTTACATGTAGCTGTCCAGTTTTCCCAGCACCACTTATTGAAGAGACTGTCTTTTCTCCATTGCATATCCTTGCCTCCTTTGTCATAGATTAGTTGACCATAGGTGCGTGGGTTTATCTCTGGGCTTTCTATCTTGTTCCATTGATCTGTGTTTCGGTTTTTGTGCCAGTACCATATTGTCTTCATTACTTTAGCTTTCTGGTATAGTCTGAAGTCAGGGAGTCTGATTCCTCCAGCTCCGTTTTTTTCCCTCAAGACTGCTTTGGCAATTCAGGGTCTTTTGTGTCTCCATACGAATGTAAAGATTTTTTGTTCTAGTTCTGTAAAAAATGCCATTGGTAATCTGATAGGGATTGCATTGAATCTGTAGATTGCTTTGGGTAATATAGTCATTTTCACAATATTGATTCTTCCAGTCCAAGAACATGGTATATCTCTCCATCTGTTGGTATCATCTTTACTTTCGAAAGTGTCTTATAGTTTTCTGCATACAGGTCTTTTGTCTCCCTAGCTAAGTTTATTCCTAGGTATTTTATTCTTTTTGTTGCAGTGGGAAATGGGAGTGTTTCCTTGATTTCTCTTTCAGATATTTCATCATTAGTGTATAGGAATGCAAGAGATTTCTGTGCATTAATTTTGTTTCCTGCAACTTTACCAAATTCATTCATTAGCTCTAGTAGTTTTCTGGTGCCACTTTTAGGATTCTCTATGTATAGTATCATGTCATCTGCAAACAGGGACAGTTTTACTTCTTCTTTTACAACTTGTATTCCTTTTATTTCTTTTTCTTCTCTGATTGCCGAGGCTAGGAATTCCAAAACTATGTTGAATAATAGTGGTAAGACTGGACATCCTTGTCTTGTTCCTGATCTTAGAGGAAATGCTTTCAGTTTTCCACCATTGAGAATGATGCTTGCTGTGGGTTTGTCGTATATGGCCTTTATTATGTTGAGGTAGGTTCCCTCTATGCCCAGTTTCTGGAGAGTTTTTATCATAAATGGGTGTTGAATTTTGTCAAAAGCTTTTTCTGCATCTATTGAGATGATCATATGGTTTTTTATTCTTCAGTTTGTTAATATGGTGTATCACATTGACTGATTTGCATACATTGAAGAATCCTCACATGCCTGGGGTAAATCCCACTTGATCGTGGTGTATGATCCTTTTAATGTGTTTTGCTAGTATTTTGTTGAGGATTTTTGCATCTATATTCATCAGTGATATTGGCCTCTAATTTTCTTTTTTTGTAGTATCTTTGTCTGGTTTTGGTATCAGGGTGATGGTGGCCTCACAGAATGAGTTTGGGAGTGTTCCTTCCTCCACAATTTTTTGGAAGAGTCTGAGAAGGATGGGTGCTAGCTCTTCTCTAAATGATTGATAGAATTCACCTGTGAAGCCATCCAGTCCTGGAATTTTGTTTGTTGGAAGATTTTTAATCACAGTTTCAATTTCATTACTTGTGATTGGTCTGTTCATATTTTCTGTTTCTTCCTTGTTCGGTCTTGGAAGATTATACCTTTCTAAGAATTTGTCCACTTCTTCCAGGTTGTCCATTTTATTGGCATAGACTTGCTTGTAGTAGTCTCTTAGGACGCTTTGTATTTCTGCAGTGTCTGTTGTAACTTCTCCTTTTTCATTTCTAATTTTATTGAGTTGAGTCCTCTCCCTGGTTTTCTTGATAAGTCTGGCTAATGGTTTATCAATTTTGTTTACCTTATCAAAGAACCAGCTTTTAGTTTTACTGATCTTTGCTATTGTTTTCTTTGTTTCTATTTCATTTATTTCCACTCTGATCTTTATGATTTCTTTCCTTCTGCTAACGTTGGGCTTTGTTTGTTCTTCTTTCTCTCGTTCCTTTAGGGGTAAGGTTAGATCAGGTATTTGAGATTTTTCTTGTTTCTTGAGGTAGGCTTGTATAGCTATAAACTTCCCTCTTAGAACTGCTTTTGCTGCATCCCATAGATTTTGGATTGTCGTATTTTTATTGTCATTTTTCTCTAAGTATTTTTTTATTTCCTCTTTGACTTCTTCAGTGATCTCTTGGTTATTTAGTAATGTAGTGTTTAGCCTCCATATGTGTGTGTTTTTTACATTTTTTCCCCTGTAATTCATTTCCAATCTCATAGCACTGTGGTCAAAAAAGATGCTTGATATGATTTCAATTTTCTTAAATTTACCGAGGCTTGATTTGTGACCCAAGATGTGATCTACCCTGGAGAATGTTCCATGTGCACTTGAGAAGAAAGTGTAATCTGCTGTTTTTGGATGGAATGTCCTATAAATATCAATTAAATCTATCTGGTCTATTGTGTCATTTAAAGCTTGTGTTTCCTTATTAATTTTCTGTTTGGATGATCTGTCCATTGGTGTAAGTGAGGTGTTAAAGTCCCCCACTGTTATTGTGTTACTGTCAATTTCCTCTTTTATAGCTGTTAGCTGTTGCCTTATGTATTGAGGTGCTCCTATGTTGGGTGCATATATATTTATAATTGTTATATCTTCTTCTTGGATTGATCCCTTGGTCATTATGTGGTGTCCTTCCTTGTCTCTTGCAATATTCTTTATTTTAAAGTCCATTTTGTCTGATACAAGAATTGCTACTCCAGCTTTCTTTTGATTTCCATTTGCATGGAATATCTTTTTCCATCCCTTCACTTTCAGTCTGTATGTGTCCCTAGGTCTGAAGTGGGTCTCTAGTAGACAGCATATATATGGGTCTTGTTTTTGTATCCATTCAACAAGCTTGTGTGTTTTGGTTGGAGTATATAATCCGCTCACGTTTAAGGTAATTATCGATATGTATGTTCCTATGACCATTTTCTTAATTGTTTTGGGTTTGTTTTTGTAGGTCCTTTTCTTCTCTTGTGTTTCCCACTTAAAGACGTTCCTTTAGCCTTTGTTGTAGAGCTGGTTTGGTGGTGCTGAATTCTCTTAGCTTTTGCTTGTCTGTACATTTTGGTTTCTCCATCAAATCTGAATGAGATCCTTGCCGGGTAGAGTAATCTTGGTTGTAGGTTCTTCTCTTTCATCACTTTAAGTATATCATGCCACTCCCTTCTGGCTTGTAGAGTTTCTGCTGAGAAATCGGCTCGTCACCTTATGGGAGTTCCCTTGTATGTTGTCATTTTTCTCTTGCTGCTTTCAATAATTTTTCTTTGTCTTTAATTTTTGCCAGTTTGATTACTATGTGTCTTGGTGTGTTTCTCCTTGGGTTTATCCTGAATGGGACTCACTGTGCTTCCTGGACTTGTGTGGCTATTTCCGTTTCCATGTTAGGGAAGTTTTCAACTATAATCTCTCCAAATATTTTCTTGGGTCCTTTCTCTCTCTCTTCTCCTTCTGGGACCCCTATAATGCAAATGTTGTTGCATTTAATGTTGTTCCAGAGGTCTCTTAGGCTGTCTTCGTTTCTTTTCATTCTTTTTTCTTTATTCTGTTCTGCAGCCATGAATTCCACCATTCTGTCTTCCAGGTCACTTATCTGTTCTTCTGCCTCAGTTATTCTGCTATTGATTCCTTCTAGTGTAGATTTCATTTCAGTTACTGTATTGTTCATCTCTGTTTGTTTGTTAATTCTTCTAGGTCTTTGTGAAACATTTCTTGCATCTTCTTGATCTTTGCCTCCATTCTTTTTCCGAGGTCCTGGATCATCTTCACTATCATTATTCTGAATTCTTTTCCTGGAAGGTTGCCTATCTCCATTTAATTTATTTGTTTTTCTGGGGTTTTATCTTGTTCCTTCATCTGGTACATAGCCCTCTACATTTTCATCTTGTCTATCTTTCTGTGAATGTGGTTTTTGTTCCACAGGCTGCAGGACTGTAGTTCTTTTTGCTTCTGCTGTTTGTCCTCTGGTGGATGAGACTACCTAATAGGCTTGTGCTGGCTTCCTGATGGTTGGGACTCAGTCTGCTAGTGTTGGAAGGTCTCCTGCAGAGGCTGGGGGAAGCTGTGGTTCACCACGGGGGGAAGGACACTCCATAATTCTTTTTGTAGACATGAACACTCATTTCTTTTTGCTATCTACCCACAAGTGGAATTTCTGTGTCACATGGTAACTTTATTAGAAACTAGAAGTTTTCCAAAGTGATTGTACCACAGTACATTCCCACCAGCAATGAATAAGGGTAGACCTAACCGACTATATATTAAAGTAAATGTACTTTTAATATTACAATAATGAAGTATGGAAAATAAAACATCATGGAACTGGCTCAAGAAATCCTTCTTTCTTTCCTTAAAAGTATCTGGAGTTCTTGTAAAGAACCACACACTGTTTTAGGTGTCAATGTTAAGTGGAGAATAAAAGAAGACAGAACAAAATCCCTGATATCAAAGGGCTTACATTCCATTGAGAGAGAAGAATAAAGAAGGAGAATAATACATTTTCAGGTATTGCTAAGTGTTAGGAAAATGTGGCAGGCTATCAGGACAAAAATAACCACTAAGGGGGCAGAATACAAGCTATCTAGTGTGTAACAAGGAGGCTGTGTCACAGGAGGAGATATTGAACTGTACTATCCTCAACCCTCGTATGCTATGCAGACTTCATCCTAGCAGCTGGGAGAAAGGGTATTAAATACTTCCACTACCATGAACCTGAAGACACTAGCAATTTTCTTGCTCTTTGGGATGGAAAGCAGAGATTTCTGATGGGTCTGGTGGGGTTATACACCCAGTCCTGACCTGTGGCCAGTGTGCCAGGCTCCAGTAACTGCCAAGTCTCAGCCATATGCCTCCTGCAGGGAAATGGTCCAGACAACATGCGTTACAGCTCTTTCCATGTGGAGTGAGGGAGGATTCCAAAAGGAAGGAGGGATCCTATTATTAGAAGAAACCGGGTGAGGCAGAGAAGTTAATACGCCAAGAGTGAATCTGGCAATCTGCAGGGGAAATAAAATCAAGAAATGGAAAAAAAAATCAGGATATACAGTCAGGTGTTAGCAACAAAAGCAGAAGCTTATTGAGGGAGATCCACTTAAAAGGAGATGGATGGGGCTGGGTCACAGTCCACAATGACCAGACTGAGAATCAAGGAAGCAGTTAGTGGTGGGCGAAATATGACAGAGAGTAGAGAGCTCTCCACTTACTCTCTGCCCCGCCCTCCCACACAGACCCTCCCCACAAGGCCATACTATAATATGAAAGAGAAACTTTGTGCATCAATATTCTACCTCCCACAAAAAGAACAGTATCAAGCATGCAGCGGGTGCTCAATAAATACTTGTTGAATCATAAATAAATGAGAAGATGCGGTTTTATAAATTTTGTTAAAACAACGTGTTAACAGCGCAAAGGTCCTGTGGTCATCTCTTAAGATTTGTAGATTAAGGAAGTTTTCTTTTCTCTTCTTGCTCTGTCTACTTAAACCTCAGAAAGAATTTCTGTTTCTAAACTAAATGGACTCTTCATCCTTTCTCACCTTCATGGTCAAGGAGAGTCCGTGACTCTTCCTTTGGGCATAACAAGCTGTGGGCAAGAGTTTGCAAATTGATAGGAATTCAATTAGTTTACCAATTCCTAGTCTCAACGGAGATTGAATCACAACAAGAAATAAAACCTCAAGATGAGGCTAATGTATGTATAAGATTTATAAGAATATGCCTTTGGACACTTCTTTTCAACCTATAAATGGCAAAAACTTCAGTTGTTGTATGTGAATTTTTGAATAATTGCTTTGGACAGTGTTTGGAGTGATTTGCCAAGTAAATGGTTCTGATTCCTTACGCATTTGCTGTATAGCCCAAGACGCAATGTATTATAGCTTTCTTAGGAAAATGAACATAGATTCACTACAATTAATGCCACTGGCAATGATTACAGCTAACTCCGTGAAAGCCATTACTGGTAACTTTACAAGTAATAATTCAATTAATTTGATCTATTATGTATAATGGTTTTACCTTACAGGTCCAGAATAGAAAACCATCTTTTGACTTAAAATATGGCTCCATTATTCATGAAATATAGTACTGGAAAGGGGTGATCAATACACTTAATTGATTTGACAACCTTGTTTTGAGTAGAAGTGCCGAATGTTCTTTGACGGGAGGATATGAGAATGAGGTGATTACTTCCAGGATAGATTCAGCCTCGAGTTTTCTGATGCTTGTTCCTGCTTTTGTCATCGTAACAGATTCCAGGTCATTCATTTTGGATAAAAAGTTGCCATGCAGGAACGGTGACTTCTAAGGAGTCTTTCTTTGTCGGGTTTTGCTTGCCTTGGAATCAGGCTCTCCTCGGCATTTCTCGCCTCATCTCCCTCCCTCGCTTTATTGAGGTGCAATGTCCCAGGTGTTTAAGGGGAGAAGAAGACATGATGGGGTTTGGGTTAGGCTTCTGAAGATGGCTGCAAGTTTTAATACCTAGACAGGGAGAGAGCCGGCAGGTTTGTGAAACGGCAGCAAGCCTCCTGGGTAGGCGCGCAGGGCATGCACACAAAGTGTAACACAGAGTCCTAACTCCTGTGGGGGGTGTGTGTGTGTGTGTGTGTGTGTGTCTGTCTGTCTGTGTGGAGCTCTGGTTACCTCTTCCTACAGGTATCACCTCGCACTTCTTTATTCTATGTCTCCTTGAGAGCAAGGATGATGTTCCACTGATGCTGCATCTTCCACTCTAGCCCGGCATGCAATGGGCACACCATGGGTATTCTTAGACTGAATGAACGAAAGTGGAAACCACCCAGGAGGGGATAATGAAGGCTTGTTGGAGGACCTGGACTTGAATCCGATGCAGAGCGCACCCACAACTCTTCCTCTTTCCTACCTGCTTCTCTCTCCCACCTTCTGCAGCGGGATCTTCATCTCCTCCAGCCTACCAGCTACAGGACCTCCCCACTCACCTTCAGTAGATGACCTAAGGCCTGGCTTAGGAAAACCCAAGAGGCCATCAGTTGCAATCACTTTATCTTCTTCTTTTTTTTTTTTTCACTTTATCTTCTTGCCTCTAAATTTACCTGCAACTGACACTTCACTTTTATTCTCTTTATAAATATGCTTATTCCCGTGAAACCCTGGCCGCCCAACAGCTGCATCGTCAGCATCCCGGCTCTGACCATCAGCTGCCCCCTCTCTCCTGAGTTCCTCGCCTCCCCTCTCCACTGGCTTCTTCTCATCAGCCTTTAAATGTGAGGATGTCTCTCCTACCTTAAAACAAACATTTCCCTGGAAACTCTTCTTCCAATTAAAAGCCACCTTCGCTTTCCCCTTCATCAAAAGGCTGTCTAGAGCCACTATTTTCTGTTTTCATTTCCCTGTGCCTCTCCACCCACCACAGGCAGGCTTCTGCACCCACCACTAAACCCAAACTTTTTGTTGCTGTGGTCAATGGAGGAAGTGTGGTCCTAATTACTCTTGATTTCTTAGGGGTGCTGTACACAGCCCCTTCCACCAGGCTCCAGGAAGGTGCCCTCTCCCCTTTTTCTTTAGGCTCATTTCACTGTCCATCCCTTAAATCCAAGCTTGGATTTCTATTGCAAGTGAAATTTGTATGGGGCCTAGAAATCTCTGCCTTTGAAATAGCTCCCAGGAGATTCTTTTATAATTTCAGAGGCTCTGTTATAAGTACTTATATTCCTCAGAGACCTGTTCCATGCCTTCCATACACAATTTATAGCAGAAGTTGGTAAACTGCAGCCAAAGGACCGACTCAGGCCCACCACTCATTTTTGTAAATAAAGTTTTATTGGAACACAGCCACACCCACTGTTTGGCATATGGCCTATGGCTGCTTTTGAGCGGCTGCAGCAGAGCTGAAGAGCTGCAACAGAGACCCTATGGTGCACAAAACTTAAAATATGTACTCTCTGGCCTTTTATAGAAAAAGCATGCTAACCCCCAGTTTACTCCAGTCTCCCCAGCTGCCCTCTCAACATGAAGAGCCTTTTCATGTGACCTGTCTGCTGCATTTCAGACTCATAAAGCCGACTACGTATTAGGAAGCTTCACGTGAATATGCCACAGACCCTTGAAGCCCAACTGCGTTTCCCATCTTCTTCCTGATTGGCTCCTCCCTCCAGGATGCTATAGCTCAGGAACAAGCGCCACCATCCACCCTATCACCCAACTCGTGAGCACCATTTCTCCCCGTCCTTCACCTCTGTAAGCGTCAACCCTGTGCTCACTCAGCTCCACCATCCCAGGTCCCCAGCTTTTCGTGCAAGCTCATTGCTGAGGTTCGCGCACATGAAGGACTCTGGCTGATGTGCCCAGGCTTGGCGCTAAACTAGGGATTTCCCTGTGGTCCACAGTCTGGGTGGGGGCAGTTCAGCCCTGAGCTCTGCGTCTGCCCGAGGATGACTGAACCCGGCTTCCTGGGCCGCCTGGCCTCACTGCCCTGCAGCCCCCAGGCAGTGGGTGGCCCAGTCTGTGGCCCCTCGCTTCCCATGGGGCATGCAGGGGGGGTGGTTTACACCTGGAGAAGCACCCAGAAGCACTAGCCTCCCCTTTGGGCCTCCTTTATATTCCTCCTTTTACTCCGAGCTGTGAGTATTTTTAACCCTGTACGTACGGCAGCTCTTCTGACACAGAGGCTATTCTATCAATTGTCAGTACCAGCCCTGTAGGATGATTCTCCATGAGTGTTTCTAGACTCAGGCTCTGATGGACCAAATAAAAATGTTTTGTTTTGTTAAAAAAAAAAAAAAAAAAAAGGGTCTTTTGGGGAGAATACTGGGGGGACACACGGCAAAGCCACAGTGTCGTAGCCCATTCAGAATAATCACACTTGACACAGGTCTCATTACTCACATCTGTAGGACAGCAGTCAACACCAATGGCGAACCAAGAAGAGTAAAGGGCAGCGGGATCCAGGGCTTGAGCCCAGTTTCCTGTAAGGAAAGGATGGTCCTGCCTGGGGAAGTGGGCAGCGAGAAAATCAGAGGAAACAACCATCCTGAGAAGTCAGGGCTTGAAAAGTGTTGAAAGGAAAGTGCATTTCTAACCGTCGGCAGTGGAAAAGAACACACAGGACTGAGACGGTTTAAATGCACAGAGATACACATCACGTATTCAGGTGCAATAAAGTGGGTGCCAGAATTGATCACCTTTCACCTGAAGAATTCAGGAGTCATATTTCCCCAAAGCTCAGTATTTTTATCATTGCACCCCTGTTGGGTATGCAATTCTGTTACTGAATCAAAAGTCACATTATCTACGGAAATATAATAGTCTCTGCTTAAAACTTCTTCACGTGGGAAAAAAGGCCTATTGCACTTTTTAAGCTGCGTAATGTAAATACTATCATTTTTGGTCCCATAAAATCCCCCCCTTTTTTTTTTTTTTTTTGCAGTACGCGGGCCTCCCACTGCTGTGGCCTCTCCCGTTGCGGAGCACAGGCTCCGGACGCTCAGGCCCAGCGGCCATGGCTCACGGGCCCAGCCACTCCGCGGCACGCTCCCGGACCGGGGCACGAACCTGTGTACCCTGCATCGGCAGGCAGACTCGCAACCACTGCGCCACCAGGGAAGCCCATAAAATCCCCTTTTACTGCCTCTCAAGATTGGGAAATTGCTGAGAGGCAGAATATTCTTACTTTCAGCCACTTATCCAATCTTACTTCAGCTGGAAATTACAGCTTGTCTTCTGAAATAGCCATTTGCAGAACTGGAGACTCAGTATTCAATATTACTGAGCTTAAACGGTGAAATAGTGGGTTTAAACACGTCTAAACATAGATAAGTTTCCCGTAAGTGTGGTAACCATTTATATGAAATCTTCTACTGAAGGAGGTGATATCTGACTCACTCATGTTATTAACCTGCCCTGTGTAAGACAACGTGTGCCGGCAATATGGGGCTATAAAAGTGCTTTCCTCTTTCTAGTGCAGAGTCATGTAGCTAGGTACGAGGAAATTTACAAGCCGCGTTTCCCTATGGGTCAATTCCTGCCCTTATGGAACAGGCGTTGTATCTTCCATTTTCTGAGGTTCTTACGGAGTCATAGCATGGCCTTTAAATTCATTATGCCTCCCCATGCAGGGCCATCTGCAGCGCCAATACTGAAGGACAAACGAGACAGCTCATTCAAGGAGCGGTATTATCTACAAATGGAAATAGTGGTACTCTTTCCAAAATAACAGCAGAGAGTATTAGATTTTAGAACAGTATGACACACCACTGACCCCAAGAGGAGCTACATTTTTAGGCCAATTCTTTCCTGAAAAGGTAATAAAGGAGTGTTCAATTGTCTGGAAATACGGTCCCCTCTTCCCGAGAACATTACTATTTTCTTGCTACTCCACGAACTGAATGTTAGGAAGTAACCTGCTCAGGGGCTTTGCTGCCAGGCACTTCCACTGTAAACAGGAGGCAGACCTGTCAGTGGCACCCCAGAAACACCAGAGGTAAGGTAACCCGAATTCCGCTCTTCTGCGTCACTGGCACACATTCCTTCAGTGTATAGAAAACTCTACAGAGACATACACGCGAGGTGTGTTCAGCGGCGTGCTTCAGAAAGGCTCAGCAGCGCTCTCTACCGTAGGACTGAAAGCCTCTCTCCAGCACCTCCTTGCGCTCACGCTGGCCCTGTCTCTGTTCTGCAGGGGCCTTCAGTCTGCCTTGGAGCTTTAAGAAGACTTCCATTCACGCAGGACACAGTATGGTTTGTCACGGGCAGAATGATGGCCTCCAAAGAATTCCACGTCCTTCTAATCCCGGGAACCTAGGAATATGTTACGTTGCGTGGCAAAAGGGATCTTATAGATGTGTAAAGGACACTGACGGGGGAGGGTACCCTGGGTCATCCAGGTGGGCTCAAACGAATCACAGGAGCCCTTCAAAGCAGAGAACCTCTCCCTGCTGGACTCAGAGAGCTGCAGCAGCAGAACTAAGTCAGAGAGATGAGGCATGAAAAGGACACAACCTGCCATTACTCGCCTGGGAGATGGAAGGGACCGTGAGGCAGGGAAAGAGAGGGGCCTCTAGGAGCTGAGAACCTGACAGCCAACAGGGAATGGGGACCTCGGACCTCAGCATGGAACTCAGTTCTGCCAACAGCTTGAAAGCAGAAAGCCCCCAGACCCTTCAGTTAAGAGTTCAGCCCTGCCACTAACAAAACATTGTTAAGTCAACTATACTCCAATAAAAATTAAAAAAAAAAAGAGTTCAGCCCAGCCATGACTTTGATTTTAGTGAGCCCATGTCAAACTTCTCACCTACAGGACTGTGAGACGATAAATGTGTGCGGTCTACTAACTTTTTGATAAACGTTTATGGCAGCCACAAACACCGCACTCTCAGCAGTGCTTACAAATTCCTTGTACTCCTTTATTTCTAAGACACCATCAGTTGTATATCATAGCAAAAGTCTAATACTGAAGATTTTCAGACAGAAGAAACCTGCTACATTAAACTGAAGGTAAGATGTGTCTTGGTTTCTGAAACAAAAAATGTAGATGGGGAAAGAAGATAAAATATTTCCTTATCTTTGAGTTGAGGAAATACAGTATTTATTTGTTGGTGTTATGTAGGAAGTATCCAACTTTAAAGAAGAACTTCAGGGACTTCCCTGGCAGTCCAGAGGCTGACTCCGCGCTTCCACTGCAGGGGGCGCGGGTTCCATCCCTGGTCGGGGGACTAAGATCCTGCATGCCGCGTGGTGCAGCCGTAAAAAAAAAAAGAAAAGAAAAGAAAAAAAAAAAGGAAAGAAAAACATCAGCTCTCCTGTTCCCCTTGAGGCATGTTTCAACACGCATTCACATGCGGGTCCCCAGAAATGTCTCCCCTTTGAAATGCAGATGTAATCAAGAAGGCGATGAACATTGGTCTCCTACCCTCTGTGTGCACGGTTGTTAAACGTTCAGGGCCCAGTTCAGTTTATGACTGCTCAGCTCACTCCACAGTAACTTCCTTACGCACAGAAATAACGTGTGTGGCCTAAAACAGAGGTAACACATTCTAAAAAAACTTCAATTCTATTGAAAGTAATGACCTTTCTGGGATAAGAAGTCGTTCTCAAAATTAAAGTGTATAATTATCTGAGACTGGTACAATAGCTTTTTTTGTTTTTGGTATAAATGCACTGGTTATGGTTCTGGCATAAAATGAAGTATATAATTTATCTACTCATTTTAGGAAGAGTTGCCAGGAACCACTTCTTTCTCAAAGCCAGATCTTCTTCAACTGGAGTTTGAAATATCAATTGTTACTATAAGCTGGTAAAGTTTTACTTTAGTTTGATTTTCTAAGAAATATAGAAACTTGGCTGAATTCTATACCCTCTACCGACATATGCCAAACATATACTAGGTCAAAATAAGCATAAGGTAAACAATAATTGCAACTTCTGAAGCCAGGAAACTCTTCTGAAGATAAATAAACAATTGCATTTTCTGAGATGATTAAGCAATACTGGTTGAGTTATTAAATTTCATCCTCCAAAGTCACATCTGATGACACAAAATCCATAAAGATTTCTGAGCTGGTCATTGCATGGATTCTGGCTTACAAGGTGTGTGTGTGCGTGTGTGTGTAATTGTTTAGTGCGTGTGCTTTACAGGAACCTGCATAAGTTGCATGGTGGAAAATGTGAGGAAAATGAAGGAAGGGCTTTACCTCCTATTGCAAGCAAAGCTTGAAGTGAGTCAGGTTTTAGATTATGCAATATGGTTTCAGGAACACATTCTAAAGGGCTCCTGTGAATAATGGGAGTTCAGATGGTGCTTCCATATATGCTTTTTTTCCCCCATAAATAAGAAAAACAAAGAGGAATAGCCTTTTTTGTCGGTTTCAGAAAGCAGCCCAATTTGAATCACCTCAGTTATATTAAATAACCTAATGTGGGTCATTTAACAGAGTGTGGAGCAGTATAAATGAGTGTTCTGGAAAATGTTTGCCCTCACCAATAATAGGTCTGGTCGTAGAGAATGGACTTGAGGACACAGGGAGGGGAAAGGGTAAGCCAGGACGAAGTGAGAGAGTGGCATGGACATATATACACTACCAAATGTGAAACAGATAGCTAGTGGGAAGCAGCCACATAGCACAGGGAGATCAGCTCGGTGCTTTGTGACCACCTACACGGGTGGGATAGGGAGGGTGGGAGGGAGACGCAAGAGGGAGGAGATATGGGGATATATGTATGTGTATAGCTGATTCACTTTGTTATACAGCAGAAACTAACACACCATTGTAAGGCAAGTATACTCCAATAAAGATGTTAAAAAAAACATATTTGATGACTGGAACAAAAATTGTAGCGCCGTCTGATTCCCAAGACAATAATATTTTTCAATGGGGAAGACAAAGAGACTTAAATAAGAGTGAGGTTTCCACATTCACTCAAACTGGTAAAACGCTATTACATTAGACTGTATAATTCGTAGACTGATAGATATATAGATAAGTAGATATAGCACTACTCAGAACAAGCACTACCAAAAACATACAAAGAGATGCACTTAAAAGCACTAAATCCAGATGGAATCCTAAAATATGTTCAGAATCACGCAGGAAGGTAAGAAAAGAGAACCAGAGAAATGAGACTGGAGGAAACAAATAGAAAACAAATAATAAATGGCAACCTTAAATGTTAACATATCCATAATTATTGTAAATGTAATCGATCTAAATGTATCAGTAAAAAGTGGATTAAAAAATGTGACCCAGCCATACAGTGCTTATAAGAAACCCACTTCAAATTCAATGACATATGTCTATTGAAAGGAAAAGAAAGAAAACAAGGAAGATTTCCCTCACCAATGGGCAGGCAACACCCAGTTCACTGAACGTCCAAATGGAACAAAAAGGTGGAGGAAGGATGAATTCTCTCTCTGTGTTCTCGAGCTGGGACATCTATATTCTCCTGCTCCTGGACATTGGAGCTCCTGCCTCCAGGGCCTTTAGATTCAGATTTTGGGACTTACACCAGTGTCCCTCCCCAGTTCTTAGGCATTTGGCCTTGGACTGGGAGCTACACCACGGCTTCCCTGGTTCTTAGGCCTTTGGATGTGGACAGAACTGTACTGCCAGCTTTCCTGGTTCTCAAGCTTGCATGTGGCATATCTCCGATTCTATAATTGTGTGAGCCAATTCCCATAATAATAAATCTCCTCTTATATATCTCTATGTATCCTATTAGTTCTGTTTCTCTGGAGAGCCTTGACTAATACCTTTTTAAGGATAAAGACAACTTTATCGCTAAATTACTGTGCCTAATACCTAGGAGATGCTCAACAGTTTTTTACGGAAGACAGCAAGAAGAAGAGAAGGGAAGAATGGTGACCGAATTTTGTATGAATGGGGACCCTGAACTTATGGGTCATTTGACGATGTTACCTTCCTGTGGTCTAGGTTAGAATCCAAGACTAGGGGTGTCGCGCCAGCTGGTTAATAGAGTAGATAGCTGGAGCTGAGAGGAAGTCCTGTGAGCTAATTTGCAATTCTGAAGCCCATGATGATCGGAGGTTCGCTTACAGATGAGAAGAGTACCTGTCTGACCCTGACAGTTCACCTAACATAAAGACGAAAATCCCCACCAGGAGAGTGAAGCCTCGGTCACTCCCTGGGGCATGGGAGTGCGTGTTAGAGTTGAGAATGTGGACCTGGAATTTATTGAAAGGCACAGTTAAAGGAGGAGAGGGTTCAGGAGCCAAAGGGCAAAATAAAGCATGTCTGGGAAGGGATTCAGAGTGCCCAGAGGAATGCTGCTCCAGTTTCTGTTCAATCTCTGCTGTGAAAATTTGATCCTATTTTTGATTCCTCTCTCTCTTTATTGTCTAGCTTGAAGAACTAGTCGCTGGAACCTTAGGTCTCATCTCCATGACGAACTCCTCTCCTTAAAAGTGTTTCTGTGTTGAATACAGTTACCTTTTTCTCTAATGGATAAAGTCTTTCTTTTTCTTCAGGTGCTCATTTTATTAACGTCACCTGCAATTTCTAATGTAGAATCCATCATTCTTTCCTGTATATATATATATTATAGTTTATATGAAATAGTATCAGAATTACCTTATATTATATATCCAGCTGAATACTTATGTTTCCCCTGGTAGTCAATAAATTCTTTAGTCTCATAAAAAAAAATAATAATAATAGGTCTGGGTACTCGGGCATTCCCCAAAGAGTACCCGGTGGTTTATTTTCCAAATGCTCCAAGCTGTCTTTTTAGAGTCCCTTTTCCTGACTCTCCATTGTCCTTGCTCTGAAGGACCAGCATCTTTACAATATGTGCTCTTACCCCTCCCCTGTACCTTTAAGATGAAGACACCTGAACACCTCTGGGTGGGAAGGAGGAGAATTCCTAGGCCTTTCGGAGCCTCTGAGGAAGAGCCACAGGTACTGGGTGCTGGTGGCAAAACTGGAAATAGGACGATGAAGGGGACCCATCCAGTACCAATGCCAGTGCTTATACCTCTTCTGGACATGCTCTCCACCCACTTCAGGACACGACCCCGGGGACTGGATAGATACCCACGGCCACAGCTGGAGCTCCAACTCTAGACTCATCCCAACTGGCCCCAAAACCCTTCCTCTGGAGTTCCACTGCCTGCATCTTCACTGGGTTCAAACCCTGGCTCTGTCCATTGTTAAACGGGTGAATTCACCTCTTCTGAGTGCAAATTATTTTTCTTGTGTAAAATGTAAATAAGGAGAGTTGCCTCACAGGATTAGAAGGATTAAATTTGATGCTTAGGGGCTTCCCTGGTGGCGCAGTGGTTGAGAGTTCGCCTGCTAATGCAGGGGACGCGGGTTCGTGCCCCAGTCCGGGAGGATCCCACATGCCGCGGAGTGGCTGGGCCCATGAGCCATGGCCGCTGAGCCTGCGTGTCCGGAGCCTGTGCTCCGCAACGGGAGAGGCCACAACAGTGAGAGGCCCGCGTACCGCAAACAAAGAAAAAAAAAATTGACACTTAAGTAAAGTCTTTGGCATACAGGAAATCCTCAATGAGAATTAAAGTCCTTAGGTCTTATTAAAGATCTTAAAGGTACGTAAGATTGCACACCTTCCTCCATGAGTTTCTTTTAGGCCCTTTATCTTCAACAAAAGTAAGATACTGATTCTAAGTTGTAGTCAGGTCTCTCTTGCCATGATAATGCCCACCCCCTCTTCTTCTACTACTAATTCTAATTCTGATTCTGCTTCTCATTCAAACTCTCCTTCTTCAACCTTCTTTAATTCTCCCTTCTCCTTCCCCTGCTTTTCCTCTTCCTTATTCCTTACAGATATATACAGATTTTTCATCGACGATAAGAGAAAGTAAGCTACCTCCCAGTCTTTCTGTGCTAAAAACTTCCTTGAATGTAGGAAGATGCGCCTTGTTCATTATGGATGCTTGTGCATCCGTAATGCATAGCCGACAGCTGGGAGGTATCAAGTCTGGAGCTGAAGAAAGGCAGACGGACTCAAATCCTTGCTTTGCCAAAGTAGCAGCTTATCTGACCCTCATGAACATTTCTGAATGTCAGCCACCCCGTCTGTAACACTTAAACGGCAATGCCAATTTCCCAGAGCTGTTGCAAAGTAAGAAGGGTATCATATGAAAACTTGGCTGGCCTACCATATGACATTGATAAATAATGAATCATGGAAGAAATTACAATTATGTCACCGATATATGTCAAACACCTATCATATGCCAGGCAACTGGGGAAGTACTGGCCATATCAAGAAGGCCATCTTCCCTGGATGAGCCTCTGTGATTCTTATTAAGGAAATGTTTTTAGCGTAGTCGCAAAATTCTCTGGAAAATTCCTTTTCTACCAGACAGTAGATGAGACAATAGTCTTTGAATCTTAACCTAGAGACACCAAAGAATATCATTCTTTTCTCTTTTCTTCTGGGGACCCTGAAATAGATTTGTGCCATTAGGTCATTCTCATTATTGTCATCAGCCTATGGGGGCTTCCCTGGTGGCGCAGTGGTTGAGAGTCTGCCTGCCGATGCAGGGGACACGGGTTCGGGCCCTGGTCTCGGAGGGTCCCACATGCCGCGGAGCAACTGGGCCCGTGGGCCACAACTACTGAGCCTGCGTGTCTGGAGGTTGTGCTCCGAAACAAGAGAGGCCGCGACAGTGAGAGGCCCGTGCACCGCGATGAAGAGTGGACCGTGCTCGCTGCAGCTGGAGAAAGGCCTCACACAGAAACGAAGACCCAACACAGCAAAATAAATAAATTAATTAATTAATTAATTTTTAAAAAATCAGCCTATGTACACACTCACTTTTTTTCCTAACACCTTTAGAACACACAAAGATTTTCTTGCACTTTTAGAACACACAGATACCACCTGTGTCACTTTCTTCTTGCTTATGTTTTCTGAACAACTATTCTGGACAGCTTATTTTCTCCTGCCACATTTCTAAATATTCAGAACTGATGTCCTCACATTCCTCCTATTGCTCCTGGTGATCCGGATCTTGCCCTCCAGTGGAAAGTTCTCATGAGACGCCCTGCACTTCTCTTTAAAAATACATATCTTAAAAAAAAAAAAAAAATCTTATTTGCTGAATTATATTTATTAGAGAAAGCCCATCAGCACAAACATTTCAAAATCTGTGCTCACTCTATAGAATTAAGATAATTTCTTTTTTGCTTCATTCATCTGCTGATAACTCAAGCTCATCTATTGAAAAATATCGTTTTAATGAGTTCCCTATCAGCCTCATTTAAAGTATATTTACAATAATGATATGCAAAAGTCAATAGTCTTGGGCTTCCCTGGTGACGCAGTGGTTGCGAGTCCGCCTGCCGATGCAGGGGACGCGGGTTCGTGCCCCGGTCCAGGAGGATCCCACGTACCGCGGAGCGGCTGGGCCCATGAGCCATGGCCGCTGAGCCTGCGCGTCCGGAGCCTGTGCTCCGCAACGGGAGAGGCCACGGCAGTGAGAGGCCCGCGTACCGCAAAAAAAAAAGTCAATAGTCTTTATTACTCTAGCAAACTGAATTTCTCAAGCCATTTGACAGTTTAAAATGGCCACTGGGAAGAATTTGACTTTCAAGGAGAATTCATTCGAGCTTATTGTGGTGACTGATTATCAGCATAAGAGCCGTGCATCTGTCTACTACAGCAGAGGAGATAATTTAATTAGTCTGTCTTTGTAAATGTTCTGATTTTAATACATTAACTTGTGGCCCACAGCTGACAGAAAAGAAATTAACACTGACTCTTTTTGACTGTGGAATGAATTGGACTTTCCAGGCCAAGAAAATTAATTATAAATGCTCTCTATTTAAGACTGCAAGATTTTTTTAATGATAAATGGTGTAACTGTTAGATGTCGAGTATACAAATAGTCATGCATTGACATTTCAGCTTATTAATTCCAACGTTCACCACTGTATATAACATATTCATCACATTTAATTGCTTGATGAAGGGGAGAAAAAAATCAAATCATTGTTCTCACGGTTCTCCCTGTGATTTTTAGGCAGTAAATTTCTGAAGACACTGAATGCTAATGCACTAAATTTCTGATGACAGCCTTGCGTTTCATTCTGGGCCAAGACCAAAGCAAACAAAAAGAATCTGTGCAAAGTAGGTTAGGGCTACAGAAGCAGAGACTAACTTCTAGGGAATTATGAGTTCCGTGAAATTTGTCCAAGCATCCTGTCATCTGTGTTTTTCCTTCTCTCTTCGACCTGCTTTTTGGTGTGGGTGGCTGAGTACCCAGTGTCTGGAGGCTCCCTTGCAGGATCCCAGGAGGTTCTCCTTCCTAAGAGATGGCCTCCCTCACCAACCACTGCTCCTGTTCTTTGCAGCCGAAGACAACTGTATAGCTTCAAAAGACCCTCTTCC
The DNA here is from genome assembly GCF_059928025.1 of Delphinapterus leucas. NCBI lineage: Eukaryota > Metazoa > Chordata > Mammalia > Artiodactyla > Monodontidae > Delphinapterus > Delphinapterus leucas. The sequence goes on along the minus strand of NC_143150.1, from coordinate 128,302,036 downwards.
CTGCGACAATACATGCTAGTCATGACTGACGGAGTACACTTTTTTTTTTTAATAAGTCAGTAATGCTTTCAAATACATTTGTATTTTATTCACCCCAATCTGTGATGGTCAGTTTTATGTGTCAATGGAGTAGGCTACAATTCCCAGTTATCCAGTCAAACACTAATCTACATGTTGCAATGACAGTATTTTGTAGATGTAATTAAAGTCCACAATCAGTTGACGCTAAGTGAGGGAGATTTTCCTGGGTTATCTGAGTTGACCCAATAATGGAGGCAAGAGAACCAAAATCAGAAAGAGAAAGTGGGACTTCCCTGGTGGTCTAGTGGCTAAGACTCCACATTCCCAATGCAGGGGGCCCAGGTTTGATCCCTGGTCAAGGAACTAGATCCCACATGCCGCAACTAAGAGTTCACATGCCGCAACTTAAGATCCCACATGCTGCAACTAAGACCTGGGGCAGCAAAAATAAATAAATAAACAAACAAATAAATAAACAGAGAAAGTGATGGCAGAAACAGAGTTTGAAGTGATGCACTTTGATGACAGAGGAAGATGCCAGGAGGCAAGGAATGCAGGTAGCCTCTAGAAGCTAGAAAAGGCTCTGCCCTAGAACCAAGGAACTAGCCCTGCTCACACCGTGGTTTTAGCCCAGTAAGGACCATTTTGGACTTCTGATCCCCAGCACTGGAAGGTAATACATTTATGTTGTTTTAAGCCACCAAGTTGGTGGTAATTTGTTATAGCAGCCACAGGAGACTGATATAGTACCTAATACATTTGAAAAGTTAGTATGCAAATTTAGTGTGAAAATGATTATTTATTCAATCTACACACTTTTAATGCATATATAGCTTCATGTGCTTCCTGCAATAAACTCTGTGGTACCTCTAGAGCCACAGTCCGTGGATTGATACGAGCTGTGATCAACCACAAAAGGCAAGGGCGGACCTGAAAACAATTCCCTTCAGTCCTGGCTACACTATGTCCTATAAAGCCTTGGTACAGTCTCATAATCTTTCTCCAGGCAGCCACTTCTAAGTGAGCATGGTGAAAGCTCTGGCCTACCCCATCAGAGACCTGTACCCTTTTGTCCTCTTATTTTCCATCTTTGATGGGCAGAAGTATAATATGGACGCCAAGATTCCCACCCGCCGGCGTATGCATCCTCCATGACTATGGGCAGAACCAGTGAATACGAAGGACATCCCTCCAACGATCAGGTCCCTAATCAATTAACTTTGAGTTAATCTAAAGGGAGATCATCTGTGCTGGCCTGAGAAAAGTGACAAGCAGCAGCCGCAGATACGGTCCTAATCAAAGAAGACAGCAAAAGCCATGCTGTGAAGTGCCCACAGGGACCACGTGGCAAGGAACTGCAGGCAGCTTCTTAAATCTGAAAGCGGCCCTGGCAGATGGCCAGCAGAGACCTCAAGCAACAGCCGCAAGGAAACCAATTCTGTCAACAGCCCTCCGAACTTAGAAGAGGCCCCTGCGCGTGAGGATGGAATGTAGCCCAGCCCACACTTTGATTTCTACCTGGTAAGACCAAAGCAGAGGACACACCTCAACTCTGCCTGGATTCATGACTCATGGACACTGGGAAATAGTAATTTGTGTTGCTGTAAGCCACTACGTTTGTGGTCATTGGTTACGCAGCAAGAGAACATAAATCCACCACCTTGCAAAAAGCATTCCTCAGTCAGCTATCACTAAACAGGTAAAATTAAACTATGATATTTATAGTTTATAACCTTGAGTATGCTATAGAGCAGGAGGAATGCTTTCTGAATGAAAAGAAGGTGTGGTCTGAGCAGAACAAGAGGTTGGAAGAGTTACTTTTCTGCAGAATAAATGTCACTTCCACTCTCCCCACGTAAGCGGACACCTACGTGTTCACTTGGATGCTAGACCAGCCCAGGTAGCGAGGTGATACACTAAAGATGTTCCGGGGCTTCCCTGGTGGTGCAGTGGTTGAGAGTCCGCCTGCCGATGCAGGGGACATGGGTTCGTGCCCCAGTCCGGGAAGATCCCACATGCCGCGGAGCAGCTGGGCCCGTGAGCCATGGCCGCTGAGCCTGCGCGTCCGGAGCCTGTGCTCCGCAACGGGAGAGGCCACAACAGTGAGAGGCCTGCGTATCGCAAAAAAAAAAAAAAAAGATGTTCCGGACCACTGCTGTCCACTCTGGCTTCCACATCCTGTCATTTCCCATGGCCCTGTGGTCTCTGTCCCTCACTGGACCTTGTGCACGATGACAGACTCACGGAATCACCTGTCCTTTGGGAAAGGTAGGTTCCATCGCCCCAAACAGATTTGAAAATCTCTAGAGGCCTGGTCAAAAAGGCAGGACGTGGAATCATAAGAGCTGGTTTACATCCTGGTATACCATTTAATGTCTTCACCTTGCATGGAAAGTAGTTTACTCTCTCTGCACCAGATATAATGGTAGTCATACAACATGAGGAGGTTTGTGAAGATCACGATTCAGTTTATCTAAAAGTACGTTGCACGTGGCCTTTCAACCACCAAGTGTTCAATAAAAGTTTATTCCCTTGCTCTGGAAACATGGACCAAATATGATAATTTGTGACATGATGCAATTCATCTCTACCCTGAAAATGCCATTTTTCCACCATTCAGGTTTTTTGTCAGCCAAGAAGAGCGAGTCGTGCCTCTGTGAGCTGCCCGGGGTTTAACAGATTAGACATCCCACACCCCACGTGGGGTATGAGATCCCAGCAAAGAATGGCCTCTACAATTTCCCTCTAGAGAAAAGCACAGATTTCCTCGTAGCAGAGGCACTTTTTTTCACCTCATTAGCAAACCCCACAGACTATGACTTTTTGAGAGTGCCAAAGAATGAGAGGAATTTGGAGGCAGTAAAGGAGATTGCTCATTCAAACTGCAAACACAGAGAGTGGAATTTCCACTTCAGCTGGAAAATTCTCTCACGCCACACGCCTGAGAAGAGGCAAGCCTATGAAATGCTAATGAAGCGAAGCCCATTCACATGTAAATTTCTAGATATCTCTCCCCAAAATTAAGTTCTTACAAGTGATTTAAAGAGCAGTTGCCTTCTGGAGAAACCTGCCTTAATATACATTTTCCAGTAAATAACACCAGTCGGAAGCTTGGTGCAAGGGTAATGCCGCATATTCAAGTTGCCTCTGGGAGAACTTTGAGAGCGGGAGGTCTTTCTTTCCCTTGACTGTTCCCATAACTAATGCAGTGCTTCTCTCCAGCAGACAAAACTGTAGTGGGGCCTCTACGTCACTAGGAATGGCGAGGACACAAAGGGTAGTTCTGCCTCACGCCCCGAATCAATAACCGTATCACACATTTCACAATGTTCATTTCTTTGCCTCTCACTCCAAATAATACACCAGGTGGTAAATCCTAGGAATCATTTAACAGGTTTCGCAAAAATCCTCAAACCAAAATTGTTCTGAAAGCTAGATTTGAAGGAAAACGTGGAGCCAAGGAAGTATAGACCCAGCGCTTGGGGTAGATGAAAGAGCGGTGAATGAAGCAGAGAGAGAGCTTTAGAGTTCTGTATTACTATGTCTTGAGTGTGTAGCTGAAAAGCCTTCAGAGTGGATACGCAGGAAAACATGATTCACAGGAAACCAAAGTCTACTATGAGTGAGCGTTAAGAGAATGGTCAATTGCTTAAAATCAATTATGTCCACGCCTGGACAAACGATATCGTGGCTACTGGGAAGACATGAAAACAACAGCACAGAGGTACCATCAAGTAGTTTGAGGATGAGAGAGAGTGGGTGAAATTCCAGACTTCAGGCAGACACCCCAGGTTTCATAAAGGGAATGATGGGTATATTCAACTACCTGTTTTTTAGCATCACACTAAGTCACAGTAATTCCTGATTCAATTTTAAACAAATAATGCAAATGTCCTTGATTACTACGCTACTAGACAGGAAGATCCTTGTAGAACTATCCATCTAGCCAACCATCCAAATGTCCTTGATTACTACGCTACTAGAGAGGAAGATCCTTGTAGAACTATCCATCTAGCCAACCATCCAAATGTCCTTGATTACTACGCTACTAGAGAGGAAGATCCTTGTGGAACTATCCATCTAGCCAACCATCCAAATGTCCTTGATTACTACGCTACTAGAGAGGAAGATCCTTGTAGAACTATCCATCTAGCCAACCATCCAAATGTCCTTGATTACTACGCTACTAGAGAGGAAGATCCTTGTAGAACTATCCATCTAGCCAACCATCCAAATGTCCTTGATTACTACGCTACTAGAGAGGAAGATCCTTGTGGAACTATCCATCTAGCCAACCATCCAAATGTCCTTGATTACTACGCTACTAGAGAGGAAGATCCTTGTGGAACTATCCATCTAGCCAACCATCCAAATGTCCTTGATTACTACGCTACTAGAGAGGAAGATCCTTGTGGAACTATCCATCTAGCCAACCATCCAAATGTCCTTGATTACTACGCTACTAGAGAGGAAGATCCTTGTAGAACTATCCATCTAGCCAACCATCCAAATGTCCTTGATTACTACGCTACTAGAGAGGAAGATCCTTGTAGAACTATCTATCTAGCCAACCATCCAAATGTCCTTGATTACTACGCTACTAGAGAGGAAGATCCTTGTAGACCTATCCATCTAGCCAACCATCCAAATGTCCTTGATTACTACGCTACTAGAGAGGAAGATCCTTGTAGAACTATCCATCTATCCAACCATCCATCCATTCATTCAGCAACTACTTATACGGCTACCACCCAAGCCACTTACTGTGATAGATACATGGTACATAAGAGGACTCCAATGCGATCTCTTGCTCTAAAGCAGCATTCTGGTTAGAATGTGCTACACTGACTGTGATAAGTATGGGCTGTTACAGAAAAGCACACAGGTATTTATAAGATTCCAGGTGAGAACACAGTAGAGGGCTTCTATGAATATTAGATCTTCTTTCCCTTTAGGATTCTCTAAAGGAACTGATTTCCAAACAGCAGTCAAAAACACACTGTCTTTAGTGGCCAAGCCAGTGTTCAATATTCCCTAGAGTTCATGCTTCTGTGGCCAAAGTTGGTTTGGAGAAATGGCCCAGGACTGATGCCCAAGTGTGGCATCCGCAGCCCTCTCTCCTGAGCTGAAGACAAGTCGGACCACTGGGCACAGCCAACCCGACCAGCTCCACCAAGCATAGTGGAGAGACTGAAAGACAGGGCTTGGGCAGCCCACCAACTGACTAGGGCGCTCCTCCAGGACCCCAGGAGTCCTTTCTGCTTGGGAGCAGCACCTAGAGGAAAGCCTGGCCCTTCCGACGGAACCACGAGGAAAGGGAAAGGAGACGGGAAGAGAAGATGAAGTACAGGGGCTGCCTGCTGGCACAACGTAGGCAGTGCTGAAGCAGGCTTCCCCTTCCTCTCCCTTGCCCCATCCACACCACGCTACTGTGTGCTCACTGCAGACTGCAGCTCTGGGAAGGCCACAGGGCAAGGGGAATCACGACAGCGCATGCACATCTAGCAGTGTGGGCCTCGCTGATTGAAGGGGGCGAGAAGAACAGGCCTTTGGCAGGGCCTGCGAGGAACCAGACTTTCTCATGCACTCCATCAATGCATGTATTACCTGGGGTTCTCCAGAGACACAGAACCAGTAAGATATGCATATATACAACTGTGAGGGCTGGGAAGTTGGAAATGTGTAGGGTAAGCTGGCCGACTGGAGATTCAGGTAAGCATCAATGTTGCAGTCTCTAGTCTTGGCTCTGACGGCTGGAAACTCAGGCAGAATGTCTGCAGAGTCTGCAAAATTCCTTCTTCTTTGAGAAATCTCAGTCTTTGCTATTAAGGCCTCCAACTGATTGGATGAGACCCGCACAACATTGGGGTGGGGGCAATCTGCTTTAAAGTGCAATGATTGTCAACGTCAATCACATCTAAAACATACCTCCACAGCAACATCTAGACTAGGGTTTGTCACCAAATACTAGCCAAGTGGACATGTAAAAGTAACCAGCACGGTCCAGTGAGTGAACCACAAACAGAAAGGGAGACCACACCCTAAAACATTTCAGCAGATCCCCACTTGGTGAAGGCATGTGAGATGATGGAAATTGGGTTAGAGGAGAACATGCTCCTCTCCCTCAGCACAGCAGCTCATAATAAAATAACGGGAGCTGGTCAACTAATATTTACTGAACCGGGCACCATGCTGGGTGCTATGGACACAGAAGTGAGCCAATGGTCCCTGCCCTCCTGGTGCTGACAGGCTAAACCAGGGGTTAGCAAGCTACAAGCCCATCTGCTCTGCCTCCTGCTCTTGTAAATAAAGTATTACTGGAACACACCATGCCCATATGTTGACTTATTGTCTGTGGCTGCTTTCGCACAACATGGGCCGAGTTGACTACGTGGCGCACAAAGTCTACAATATTTACTCTCTGGTTCCGTATAAAACAAATTTGCTCACCCGTGGTGCAGACCTTTGCATAACGGGGTAGCTAAACCTCAGGAACTCCATTCTTTGGTATGGTTGACAGTTAGCAAAGTTGGACGTGAATTGCTTCTCAAGAATAAGAAAAGAGAAAATTACCAGAAGACCTTCAAATATGGGAACTTCTGCAAAAGTATTTATTATCGGAACTGGAAAAAAAGGAGTTAAGATGTTGCCTCTAAAGAAGACATGGTTTCTGTGAAAAAGAGGCAGGAAGTCCACAGGAGAGAACAAGGGAAAATGAAAAGCCTAAGAGAATGACATGCAGAAACCAGCAGGGACAGAGAGTAAGCTGAGTGACACAGGTCACATGGCTTTCAAGGGAGCCAGAATGACAAAGGCAGAATTACAACCCACACTGGATAGCAGAAGATCCAAACTGACACAGAGAAAAACCCAAATCAAGGACGTACAAAACAAACAAGAGATACTCCAAGAACTCAGAGAAACAGAACAGAAATAAAAAGCAAACCGAAAAACACGGAAGATAGGAACAAAGATTCAGTGTAAAGGAAGTGATTTTTCTCAAGGAAGCCACCAGAATAACTGCAAAAGCAATGACATGTTATGTTCTCCATGCTGTGGTAAGCACTTTACATCTACCATCACTTTCATCCTTATGACAACCCTTTAAGACACAAACTAATTTATCTCTATTTTTCCAATGAGAAATGTGTCATGGGAAGTGTGTAAATTACCCATAGTTAGCTAGTATATGGATAAACCAGGAATCAAATCCTGGACTGACTAAATTTAACACCTGGTATTCTATATCCCTAATCAAAGAAAAAAACAATGGACATTTCACTGAAAGAAAAAAAATGATCCTAATTTGTGATGAAAATCATTCACCCTTATTGTGTTCCCTAAGTAATGAAGAGTAATTCACATGTCCAAATATTTTGTCACTTTTATGCAAAACAAGGAACAAATGTATACATCACCCTAAGAACCAATAACGTGTCGTGCAAAAGCAGCGGATGCAATTTCGGGCTGTACCAATGGGGATATCGTGCCTGGTGGAAAAAAAGGTAATGATATTCTGTGCCTGACAAGCCACATCTAAAATATAGTCCAGTTCTGGGAGCCACTTTTAAGGGACTGATGAAACGAGCCCTTAAATGGAAGGCAACCCACAGAGCACAACTGCATGAGGTGTTCAGAGGAAGTGTGTAGGTAGGTGCTGACTCACCTAAAGAAGGGAAAAGCAAATGGTGCTGGAGGCAGCAAGCAGGTGGATGCTCGGGTGCCTTCCGCTGTAGACATTCTGTACAATGGCCGCTCACACTGACGTCTGACCCGGGCTCTACATTTACAAAGCAAAACGTATTCCTCCTATTCTGTCACACAAACACTGTTCAAATGACTTCTTGAGCAGGAGTAAGTCCTGCTTGAAATATTAGAGGAAATGACAGGTCGTTGTTTGTTTATGAAACTACCTGGCCTATTTCAATCATTACTGTCGCTTGGGAATTATCATTTATGAATGTGGCAGAAAACAATGATCATAATCTAAAGATAAAGCCACTTTGAATTGCCCCCAGAAACCCTGGAAGGATTTTGGGATGCTTATAAGAGCCAAGTAAAAGGTCAAGCCAATAACAATGAACTCTTAAGAGGGCAGGAGTCGCCAAAAGAAACAAATAAATATGCAGGACACACAGTTTCATAATTGTTACCACGCTTGAATTAGTAATACAGAATAATCAAATGAAATACATGATAAGTTTTGTTCAGGATATGCTGGAATCATATTTTATGAATACCCATCAATGTCAATTATTATTTATTATTGATACCCCACCACCAAATTAAAAAGAAGACAAATGTGTGTGCTCTATTCCACTCTTGGTTCTCTCTTTCACCATAATATTCAGTCACTCCGCAAGTAATTAATGATTCAGCACAACTTGGAAATAGACACTGCAGCCTAAATACCAGATACTAAAGCTGATACGGGTGACATTCTGTTATGTTCTCAGGTTGTGTATAAAATTTTGATCACTGGTAAATATTTGATACTTTTTCTAAGATCTACTTTCAAGTTCCAAGTAGTCCTATGTGATCATCTGAATCCTCGTTATTCTAAGTTTGCAAAAAAAAGACTCAACCCCACATAGCCTTGAATTCCAAAGGTTTTGCTTATTTCAATATATGCACCTGAGGAGAAACCATTGCAACCAATGGCATCATCTCTAAGAATCTGGCTCAGGCAGAGAAGCATGAGTTCCTTCATAAAGTCAATTTTCGCCCTGAAACATGTGAGGCAAAAGTTCCATATATTCACATATCGCATCGTTGACAAAGAGCTTTCATATTCTCACTTAAACCTCACAAAAGTCCTATGGAGTAGCTACTTTTAATTTCCTTATTGGATCTGAGAAAATTGAGGTTTGGACATTTAGTGAATTTTCCAAAGTCTACGAGCTCTGAAATTGCAAAGCCAGGTGTTCGAAATACTGGCCAGGTCTACTCGACCTGCCCTGCCACCGCTGTGACTGAAGAAAGGGACTGAAGATCGGACTCAACACCAATGATGACTTCCCTTCTTCCCAAAGGTGAACAGGGACATAACACTGAACTTGACCATGGAATGCAAAACATCTTTAATGTGACTTTCATTGGAAGTCTAAATTATCCCGGCGGTCATGAGGAGAGTATGTGATAGACAGGCAGTCTTTGAATATGGGAAGTCTGTCTTAAATGCTTTTGTTCCTTCCTCAGAAGCTGGTAAAGTGCCTTGTGTGAAACAGACATTAGATAATACCTGTGGATGGAATTTGTAGTTGAACCTCTATGTGCAGCACGTGTTAATGACTGACTGCCCTCCTTTAGATTCTGGCTATACAAGGCTCAAGAGAAAAAAAAAATCTATTTAATCCGTTTAGCTTAACAAGTGATCAGTGGAATGAAAAAGAATCACACTGACTGACTGACTATTTTTACCAAGTTACCAAACTGACTTCTCATTTCAGTTAAGCAGCCTGTCAGTCCAACCCAACCATTTGGCTCCCAGGAATGACACAGACGTGAGTTCCTGCTCTGAACATGAGGATTTCATCCAACAGCTCAGCACAGTGTTAGTGCCTGGGGCCAGAAAGGAACAATCTGTTCTCCTTTAGACATTCTGATACAGTAATAAAAAATGTAAACAACGGATTCATCCCCAAACCTTAAAATCATCACTGGAAGTTGAGGGAAATCTAACACCACAAAATTCAAGTCTACATTCACCAAATTTAAGGCACAAAACCTCATAGAATGATGGAGAAAGTCCACCCAATCAATGGAATTCAGAGCTAAGAATTCAGCCACTAAGTGGCATAATTGCTGTAATTAGTCAAATGGTGTAATTACAGTAAACACATGATAAGTTGCCACTGAAGCATGTAATTGCAGAGCATAATGGTGTTCTTATGAGTTCTGATAATATAACATGACCTGGATATATAATAAATACCCATAGCAATATTAAGATGTTCTTCATTTGTGAATTTTCTCAGTACTTGATCTGGCTTTCTTAAAATTTCTGGGCTTAAATCTCAGTCACACAGGAAGCCAAAGTATTTTTTTCAATGAAAGGAAAACTGAATATTATCCAACATAATACCCTTGGTGAGAAGGTGGATAGGAAGAGATAAAGGATTTGAAGTTGAGTGTAAAGTCAGTCATTAGAATGACCCTAAACAGAAATTAATGGCTACAATGCAAGATAATGTTTGTACGAATGTGGTTATTTCACATATATTCCATTTTTCAGAAATTTAATTTTTTACCTCAAATATAATGCTAAAAGACCCATGAAGATGAAAAGATAATGTTGTCAGCATTATGGTTTTTGACATATGTTGTCAGTCTTTGGTTTAACATTCCTAGAAGACAATGTTTTTAAGGCATTTGCACATTGCTTATGTGTGTGTCCAAGTTTTGTACCATGTAACAGTGGATTGATAATTATGAGTTGTCTTGAATTCTTTTTAGATGTAGATTTTGAACAAGTGAAAATATCTTTATTTCATAGAATTTGAGAATGGAAGAATTCTTTGAGAGTTAAGAGATGCATAGTTAGAGCGTTCATGAACTCATTTCATGAAAGGTGCTGTGGCTATCGGCGGAGGGTATTTTTCTTGAAAGGGGTTTTCAAAAGGGTCTTCAGGGGATTTGTGAAGCACAAAGGTGCACCTGGGAGATTACATCATCCAGCTTCACTTGGGCTGGAATCTGCTCTACAAATGCCCATCAGATGTTCACTCCACTTGGCTTCACCGTTTGTAGTAAGGAGGCTCTAACTAATCTGTGAAGGAGACTGCCCCATTACCCATCAAAGAGTGCATGTGTTAGAAACTTACCCCAACATGTTGACTGTAACTCTTCCTCATCATAAATTCTACCCTGTGGTCTTCTTCTCTCTTCTAGATGAAAGATGCCTCTAAAGTATTTGAAGACAACTAGCATCTCAAAGCACTTCTCCTCTAGAATAAGTGTCTCTATCGCGAATGGAGAATAAGTGTCTCTATTAATGATGCCTCACTGCTGCTTATTCTCTAGTGGGTCGCCAATCCAACAAGATTCTGTTTAGAGTGGGACACAAGTACTTAGACCAGGGGTTGGCAAACATTTTCTGAAAAGGGACAGACAGTAAGTATTTTTGGCTTTGCAAGCCATATGGTCTCTATCACAACCACTCAACTCTACCACTCTGCAAAAGCAGATGTACATAATACATAAATGAATGAGGGTGGCTGTGTTCTAATAAAACCCTATTTTCAAAAACAGCAATCAGGCTAGATTTGATGTGCATGGTCTGCTGATCACTCATCTAGATGAGTCTGAAACAGAAAAGATCCCTGGGAAGCTATGAATGCTCTTCTCTGCATACTACACTTTTGCTAATCTAGTTTAACTTAAAACAAACAAACAAACAAAATCCAAAGCATACTACCCATGTGTATCGAGGGTACAGTTAACAAAGCTCCCTAGACTAGCACTGTCTAACAGAAGTTTCTGTGATCATGGAAAACTGTCTGTGCTGTCCAGTATGGTAGCCACTAACCACTTGTGGTTACTGAGCACTTGAAATATGCCTAATGCATATTAACGACCGAAATTTTAATTTAATTCTAATTAACTTATATTTAAATTTAAAGAGCTCTTGAATGGCTAGCACATTGGACAGAACAGCTGCAGACACTGTCTCCTGTGTGGACGGCTCTTCCACACCACTCTACTCATGAATGCACTGTACGTGATGGGTTATTAAATTTGCACACAAAGTAGCTCATTATCATCTAAGCAAATATACAGCGTGAAGCATCACAGAAGTTCAATAAATATTAATGATGATCAGTAAACTGAATCACTACAGATAATGAAATAGCATGACAAAGTGTAAGACATAATTGCAATCAGTTTTGCTTTTATTTTTATTTATTTATTTTTAAATTTATTTATTTATTTATTTGCTGTATGCGGGCCTCTCACCGTTGTGGCCTCTCCCGCTGCGGAGCACAGGCTCCGGACGCGCAGGCTCAGCGGACGCGGCCATGGCTCACGGGCTTAGCCGCTCCGCGGCATGGGGGATCTTCCCGGACCGGGGCACGAACCCGTGTCCCCTGCCTCGGCAGGCGGACTCTCAACCACTACACCACCAGGGAAGCCCCAGTTTTGCTTTTATTGACAAAAATTTTCCATGCAACTGGGAGCCATGATCACACAGTGGTAGAGGCTTTCATGATTTTAAATTATTTTAATGGATTTTACACTTTGGATATTTATCTCAAGGTAATTCAAGCTTTTTCTATTTGACATGCCCCTGCCGTGAACATATATGGGTTTTACTGTAAAGTGAATTTCCAAGTGTCTTCTTTTTCCTCTTGTACCCAGAGGATTCAGATTTCAGCACGCATTGTTTACTGGTTAATTTCAGAGAAAGGGGCAAAGATCATTTCATCCAAATGTTCACTGAGAGAAAGAAATGAACCAGAACACTAATGAACAAAAAATGAAGAACCCCATCGTGCTATAAAGTAAACAAGTTCATGTATTGAGAACTCAATTATTATTCAAAATACACTGCCTTGGGACTTGGTCGTCCAGTGGGTAAGGCTCCGTGCTCCCAATACAGGAGGCTCGGGTTGGATCCCTGGTCGGGGAACTAGATCTCGCATGCATGCCGCAACTAAGAGTCTGCATGCCGCAACTAAGAACTGGCACAGCCAAAACAAATAATAAATAAATAAATAAATTTTAAAAATACATTGTCTTTATTGTATTCTTTCACTTATTTATGCAAGAAAACACTACCCTTAATGTTGCAGACTCAAGCATGAACTGAAACAAACGTAGATACTGCATCAGGGAGCCGACATCACACGCAGATGACAGACATTATCATCAAGGAACCTCAGAAACAAAGAACCATTTACAAGTTATGCAAACGTGCCGGCACGCTGAGGGCATATGACCAAGGGGCGTGGCACTGCCCAAGAAGGGGTGATATTTGGGTGATGTCTCAAGATGACCAAGGGGCGTGGCACTGCCCAAGAAGGGGTGATATTTGGGTGATGCCTCAAGATGACCAAGGGGCGTGGCGCTGCCCAAGAAGGGGTGATATTTGGGTGATGCCTCAAGAATGACCAAGGGGCGTGGCACTGCCCAAGAAGGGGTGATATTTGGGTGATGCCTCAAGAATGACCAAGGGGCGTGGCACTGCCCAAGAAGGGGTGATATTTGGGTGATGCCTCAAGAATGACCAAGGGGCGTGGCACTGCCCAAGAAGGGGTGATATTTGGGTGATGCCTCAAGAATGACCAAGGGTAGTGGCACTGCCCAAGAAGGGGTGATATTTGGGTGATGCCTCAAGATGACCAAGGGGCGTGGCACTGCCCAAGAAGGGGTGATATTTGGGTGATGCCTCAAGATGACCAAGGGGCGTGGCACTGCCCAAGAAGGGGTGATATTTGGGTGATGCCTCAAGAATGACCAAGGGGCGTGGCACTGCCCAAGAAGGGGTGATATTTGGGTGATGCCTCAAGAATGACCAAGGGGCGTGGCACTGCCCAAGAAGCGGTGATATTTGGGTGATGTCTCAAGATGACCAAGGGCGTGGCACTGCCCAAGAAGGGGTGATATTTGGGTGATGCCTCAAGAATGACCAAGGGGCGTGGCACTGCCCAAGAAGTGGTGATATTTGGGTGATGTCTCAAGGTGACCAAGGGGCGTGGCACTGCCCAAGAAGGGGTGATATTTGGGTGATGTCTCAAGAATGAGAGCAGAGTAGCAGCAGCTTCCTATTAGTGCGAGGCGGCACCCGGGTGACAAGTGCGGAGGAGGCGGAGGGAGGCGGAGGCAGGCGGAGTGTGCAGGACTGGGCCTGAGAGCTGGGGCAGGGGTTCCGGACCCCATCCCCAGACAAGTGCGGGGCAAGGGGGGGCAGTCAAAGATAAGAGTGTTGAGGATACAGTGGGGAACGGGAGGTGTGGTAGAACTCACCCCGCCGTTTGAAATGAACTCTCTGACTGCTATGGCGACACAGGCTGGTGGGCCCCATGCAAATGGCGCATCCAGCTTTGATGCTTCTGCCAGCCTTCCAGGGGAGTGATCAGAGCCGAGAAGGAAAGAAGTGAGTGGACCTGAGAAGTATTCACAGGGTAAAATGGAGAGGGCTTGGGGAAGGGAGGCGAGCAGGTAATGAGGGAGCTGGGGGCACGGCAGGGATGCCCTGTGGTGTGCAACGGAGCCTCCACTCGCTGGGAGAAAAGCCGCGGAGCTCCCGACAGGAGCAGTATGAGGGCTGCAGAGAACGGGGTGAGCTGGCCGGCGCAGGGTCAACTAGGGCCCACCGCGGGGGGCGCTGAGTGTACTTCTGGAGCAAAGCAATCTTTCCAGAACAATGATAAAACAAGAGCTTCTTTTTGCTTTAGGGTGTGTGTGTGTGTGTGCGCTTCAAACACACATTAGGATGCACGATGAATCCCAATAATTCATATTTACCCTTTGGGAGTCTGTTCCATTTGCTGACTGCATATATCTTTGCCTGTGCCTCTCTCCAAGAAGCTACACTGTCTCTGGCTTACAACAATTACCAAGTTCAAGATAAGGGCTACGTGAATACTTGCTTCCAACTGTGCTTACCAAATACTACCAGCTGAACACCGGCAATGCGCCTGCGGGCTTCAGAATCTCTACTGCCGTGGATTAGAAAGGGGCAGACACCTGCATTCCACGGGCTGCGAGTTTTTGCTGTTTCATACAGCATATTTCCGATCATTCCCTCATCCTGGGCCAGATCCACGTGCTTTCACAATGTGTATTGGTTTCCTAGGGTTGCCATAACAAAATACCACAAACTGGGCAGCTTAGAACAAGAGAAACCGATTGCAGGACACTTCTGGAGGCTAGAAGTGGAAAATGTACCTGTCAGCAGGGCCTTGTCCCTCTGAAGTTTCTGAGGAGGACTCGTCCCTTGCCTCTTCCTAGTTTCTGGAGGTAGCTGGCAGTCCTTGGCCTTCCCTGTCTTGCAGCTGCATCACTCCGATCTCTGCCTCGTTGTTACATGGATCCTCCCTGTGTGTCTCCTTGTCCAGATTTCCGTCTTCAGTTAATGCTAGTCATTGCATTAGGGTCCACCCTGATGACCTCATCCTAACACGACTTTATCCGCAAAGAGTGTGTTTCTAAATCAGGTCACATGCATAGATCTGGAGGATTAGGACTCCAACAAATCTTTTGGGGAGATACCATTCAACCCAGGACACCATACACTGCATTTTCCTAACTGAAGTACGTGTGAATCTTTCTTTTCTACTCTCTTCTCCTGTAAGTCCTGGTATGAAAGGAAGAAAAACACCCAAACACATTCAGCCAAATCCTGGCTCTCTAGCATTTGCACATGAGTTTATTGGCATCTGATTGTAACCATTATTTGACTACGTGTCTGTTCCCATCCCTGATTTGGAAGTGAGTCTTTGAAGACATATGTTAATAATTAAGACCTCTGTGTCTTTCATTAAATAAGACATATTAGACATAGGTCATACTCTAACTTAGTGCTTAATACCTGTCACAAAAAGGGACCTCAATAAATGTTTAAGTAAGAGAGAGAGGAGAGGAGGGGAGGCGAGGGGAGAGGAGAGGGGAGAGGAGAGGAGAGGAGAGGGAGGGGAGGGGTGGGGAGATCGTGAGGGAGAGGGAGAGAAGAGGAGAAGAGAGGAGAGGAGGGGGAGGAGAGAGGAGGGGAGGGAAGGGGGAGGGGAGAGGGAGAGGAGAGGAGGGGGAGGGGGAGATCGTGAGGGAGAGGAGAGGAGGGGGAGGGGAGGGGAGGGGGGAGGGGAGGGGAGGGGGGAGGGGAGGGGGGGGGAGGGGAGGGGGGGGGAGGGGGGGGGAGGGGAGGGGAGGGGGAGGGGAGGGGGAGGGGAGGGGAGGGGAGGGGAAAGGGAGAGGGAGAGGGAGGGGAGATCATGAGGGAGAGGGAGAGGAGAGAAGAGAGGAGAGGAGGGGGATGGGAGGGGAGGGGGAGGGAAGGGGGAGGGGAGAGGGAGAGGAGAGGAGGGGGAGGGGAGGGGAGGGGGAGGGGAGGGGAGGGGGAGGGGAGGGGAGGGGAAAGGGAGAGGGAGAGGGAGGGGAGATTATGAGGGAGAGGGAGGGGAGATCATGAGGGAGAGGGAGAGGAGAGAAGAGAGGAGAGGAGGGGGAGGGGAGGGGGGAAAGGAGGTGGAGGGGAGGGGAGGGGAGGGGGAGGGGAGAGGGTGAGGAAAGGAGGGGGAGGGGGAGATCATGAGGGAGAGGAGAGGAGAGGAGAGGAGGGGGATGGGAGGGGAGGGGGGAGGGGAGGGGGAGGGAAGGGGGAGGGGGGGAGGGAGAGGAGAGGAGGGGGAGGGGAGGGGGAGGGGAGGGGAGGGGGGAGAGGAGGGGGAGGGGAGGGGAGGGGGGAGAGGAGGGGGAGGGGAGGGGAGGGGGGAGAGGAGGGGGAGGGGAGGGGAAGGGGAGGGGGGAGAGGAGGGGGAGGGGAGATCATGAGGGAGAGGGAGAGGAGAGAAGAGAGGAGAGGAGGGGGAGGGGAGGGGGGAAAGGAGGTGGAGGGGAGGGGAGGGGAGGGGAGGAGAGAAGGAAAGAGAGATGGAGTGGAGTGATTTTCTGTTTCACGTTCAGCTTCAGTTTTAACCACATTAACCTGCCTTTCCCCTTAACCCTTCCTAACGGCCTCCGTTAATTCCTCTCTAGCCTTGCAAGGACTGATCATCAGACAGTGCTGATAAGCCATGCAGGGAGTGACAAGGCAGAATGGTTTAGGTATTAACCTAAGATCAGACAGCTGAACTCCGGGGAGCTCTTCAGGACCTGTGATTCTGTGGATGGCTAATAAAGATGGCTGTGGTGGGAGCTCTCCAGGCTGTTTCCATGGTCAGGAATTCTACTTCATTTAGAACAGCATTAGGTGTCACCCCCAAAATATTGTAGTTTAATATCAATTACCCAAGTACCTTATTGGAAGAATGTCCTCGCCTACAGAAAAGGGGTTGTGTTTGAACAGCCTCTGTAACCAATCCACTCACTGTATTAGTCCCCTACTGCTGCGTAACAAGAGGGCCACGTAGTTGGCAGCTTACAACAGCAGTTGTTACCTCACCGTTTTCTCCTGAGTCTGCAAGCAGGGAGGAAACTCGGGCTGGGGACTCAACTAAGGCTGGCGTGGGGAGGGATCTGCTTCTAAGCTGTCACGGGCAGAATTCGGTTTTGAGAGAGAGGTCCCAGTGTCACGTAATGCAATCATGAAACTAACTTCCCCTCAACCTTGCCATCTTCTATTGGTTAGACGCAAGTTCCAGGTCCCACGCACACTCACGGGGAGGGAATTCCACAAGGATGTGAACACCAGGAGCAGGGGTCAGCAGTGCTGTCTTAAGCATGTACTCACTACACCGGCCAACCGAGGCGAGGTTTCTCATGAAAACGTGAGTGACACAGGTTTTTAAGGATACAGTGTTACAAGGATAACACGGCGCATGTCGTGTAAGTATCTACACGTCATCGTTGATCAACGACTAGCTTAACTCAGATTGAAGTTATGCTCTCTCCGTGTGTTCGTTCATCAAATATTCATTAAGCATATATTAGTGAAATAAAGTGAATCTGTACAACTTACAGTAAAAGAGGGACTTTCCCTTCCAGAAAGCATTTTTGGCGTAGAACAACCATACTTTCTGGATAAGCATGTTTACAATATCTTTGGAATAACTGACGCACTAACACTAAAGTGAGGCCAGACACGACAGGAGTGCGTGACCTGGGTGCTGCGGGGGCCCTGTCCCATACAGCACTGTGGGGCACTGCGGCTTCCTGCTGGCCTGACGCCCATGTCCTCAGCACCCAGGAGATGAGGCCAAGGTGGCGGGGAAACCGATCCTGAGACTCCTGCATAACCCTGAGCCCCGAAGGGCAGGAACCTCGGGGAGAAAAGGACGAGGAAAACTGCTCTGAGGAGGCTGAGAACTACATTTGTCCGACCTGGCTCCAGACGGACAGCAGAAAAGCAGAAAATAGTTTCCCAAAATTCTCAGACCCTAAGTCCTCGCTTACATGCTTCCAGATTTGAAGGCACAGTACAAGTGATGCCTAAAAGGCCCCAAGCCAAAATTGTAATAAAAATACCCTGTGTTTCTCTCTACCTGCATTACTGAAGTACATGAAAATCCTTGCCTACCGTCCTCCGATGATTCTTGTGTCGTGTGTCGTGTGTTAAACGACAGCCTTTGCTGCTGACGCAGAGACATGGGATTTCTGTATCTTGGTCTTATTTTTGGCAACCTGCTAAGTGTCCTATTCATCCTGATACTCTCTTAGATTCTTTAGTGTTCTCTGTGTAGCATCATATGATCTGCAAACACTGGCAGTTTTTCTTTCTTTCCAAATTTTAGGTTTTATTTGTCTTCCTTTTATTTTGTGCTCAGTAGGACTGCCAGTAAAATGTGGTATGGAAATGACAACAGGCTGATTGCAGAGGCTTTTCTGGAGGATAATCTGAGCTGAGGCCCGAATACTGACCTGATTCCAGGCATGTGAAATCAGAGGGACCAGAGCTCCAAATCAGCTCCAAATCTCCAAGGGAACAGCAAGTGCAAAGGCCCTGAGGTGGGAACACACCTGGTGTGACTGAGCTGTGGCAGAGAGGCTAGCGGGCTGAGTACAGAGGTCAGGCAGGAGGGCTGTAAAAATAAATTGTTGCCCATTAACTCATAAAAACTCTGGAAAACGATGTTGCATTTGCAATGCTGCGTGCAAGTAGGTACTTATTAAATGGTTTCTCTTTGTTATGTTGATCAAAATACCCTTTCTGCTGACTGGTACTAGATGATCCTGGGCGCTGCTTGCCCTAGATCACAGTGATGAGGTTGGCCGTTTGTCACGATGACAACTCTCTTCCACTTTCTGCTCCCTGCTCCCCTCTGCATCACAGGGCAGGAGCACTCCATTCTTTTCATGCTTTGCTCCTCACTTGGGTCAACCCCACCAAACAGCACCATCTGAAGACGAAGCTGCTGCTCCCCAAACAAATCTCAGTGGTGAATCACTGCTTTGTGTGGGGATCAGAGATACACCGTATGTGTGGGTTAATATGACAACCTCCCTAGGTAGTTGTTCTTTAAAACAGAACCACACGATAGAAAATATCTGAGCTACATACACTCAGCTCTCTGTATCCACAGATTCTGCATCCTCGGATTCAACCAGCTACAGACCAAAACTACTTTTTAAAAAATTCCAGAAATTTCCAAAAATCAAACCTTGAGTTTGCCACGTGCTGGTAACTATTTACATGGTATTTACATTGTATTTACAAGTATTTACCCAGTATTTACATTGTATTGGGTATTAGAAGTAATCTAGAGATGATTTAAAGTATATGAGAAGACTGTGCAGGTTGTATGCAAATACTAAGCCATTTTATATTATGGGCTTGCACCCTGGGATTTTGGTTTCACCAGGGGTCTTGGAACCAATCCTGCCCCTGGAATACTGTGGGACCACTGTAACAGGTTTAGTTTTGACAGCACCCAAAGAGACAGGTTAATTTTTTCCCTTGCTATGACTCAGACATCCGAGGTGAGCATATATCCATGAGGCTGTTCACTGGTGTTAGTTTAGAAAAGGCAGAGAACTGTAGTTCAGGAAAGGGAGCCCTGTTCTCAGTAGCATTCGTCATATTCTTTTGGACTTTGCATTAAATGGTGAGCAGCTTATGCGTGTTCTCTGTCATTTCTCTCTCCTTCCTACACTAGATGTCACTGTGCAGCTCATGATTAAATAGCCTAAGGAAACTCTACATAGAGAAATGGAAACTGTAGGGCTTCCCTGGTGGCGCAGTGGTTGAGAGTCTGCCTGCTAATGCAGGGGACACGGGTTCGAGCCCTGGTCTGTGGGGGGATCCCACATGCCACGGAGCGACTGGGCCCGTGAGCCACAACTACTGAGCCTGGGCGTCTGGAGCCCGTGCTCCGCAACGGGAGAGGCCACAACAGTGAGAGGCCCGCGTACCGCCATGAAGAGCGGCCCCCACTCGCCACAACTAGAGAAAGCCCTCGCACAGAAACGAAGACCCAACACAGCCAAAAATAAAAATAAATAAATTAAAAGAGAAATGGAAACTATAAAGGATCCTGAAGGATGCCTAACAGGGCAGCTCCTCAACCGGATGACATTGGGCAAGGAGACAGCACGCACGCTGTCCATGACTCACCATTAGGGAAATGTTAAGAAGGCTTATCAACAACTTACATTTCTTCCTGTCTTTTCCCCATTTGCATACTTGTCAACCTGATACAAAGTGAGGATTTGGGAAATGCAAATAACCTACTCATGAAATTTAATGATCGCACATATGCTCTATTTTATAACATGGCAAAATACACCGCTCCCTCGATGCTTAGAAAACTGTTCCCCCTGAAGACAGTGGAGCTGGAAAAGAGGAAGGACCCAACTCTACGTCCTTTGCTTTTATGGCTTCCTGTTTCTGTGGTATCATAGACCTAAAGTTGAAAATGTGTTGAATGTTTTCAATAGGTAGGGTGACCAACTGTCCTGGTTTGCCCGGGACCGAGGGGGTTTTAAACACCAAGACGAGTTGGCCGATCTACTAATGATGGACCCGTGAAGATTTGTTTTTTCACGTCATCACAAACCCACTGCCCCATATGAGAATTCCTCTGCACACACACACAGAACCCTGAGTTCTTATACTTAGGAACCAAGCACAAGACAAGCAATGTTACTCAGCCTACAAGGTTTTTTAAATTCCACCAGAATGACAGGTTTGAGTTGCTAGCTGGCACTCAGAAGGAAAAAAAAAAAAATTTCCAGGACGCCTTCCAGAAGCAGAACTATTTGGCCATGCCCAAAATTTTAACAAGAGTGACTCCAGAAATGGAATGATTTGAACAATCTCTAAAGAGTGCAGTGTAAGAAATTTCCAGGCTAAGGTAAATATGGTGCCATCCTGGCAGAAAGGATGTTCTAGATAAGAGGGTTAACTTTTTCTTTAAAAAAAAATGTAAAGAACTAATGAGATGCATGGATCTAAGGTGACAATTCTACAGTGTGCAATGCAGTTTGTATCAGTGACACTGACACAAAGCGATGGTTTTGATGCAGATCTAAAATAAGATTAGATCATCTTTCTGCAGGGAAGTGCAGGTCAGATTGTTCTAATATTGTGTTAGGAGACGATGGTGATGACGATGGACACGTACCTCTAATCTCATTCCTTCCTCCTCCCAAATACCTGCGAGGGATGTATCCTTATCTCCACTTTACAGACAAGGAATTCTGGGTGCAAGCCTGCTCAACTCTGCACATGCAAGGTGAGGGAGGCCCGCTTTGAAACTAACCCTCTCTGATGCAGGAAACAGGGCATTTTCACCACCTTTCTTCACCGTGTCTAGCGTACCTGCCAGGGCTTTCTCCATCAGGAGCTGGGTCCTGCTCACAGACCCTTATCCGTGGGAGCCACTTAGCTGAGCATTGATTGTAAGAGTCTGGAGGAACTCTTTAGTTCCTAAACTTTAACCTAAACTCTTTAACCTAAACTCACCAGTTTAGGTTAACACTGCTTTCATTTCTCATCTGAAAGCTCTTTCATCTGAGGAGTTTGTTTAAAAAAATTAGTTGAAATGAATAGAGTACACAGTGCTTCCTACAGATTTTTTACAGCATATGACCTAAGGATATAATAATAATGTATACAAATGTCAGCAGAAAGAAATGAAACTGAGGAGAGTTTAACAAACTGATTACTTTCAAAGATGTTGGAGAGGAATGTTGAAGCACAGGGGGTAGGACCACTGACGAGCAGCTACTACTTCCAGACTTTCAGTGACAATGGATAGACACGGTTACCAGAACCCCGTGGTAGCTGCGTCCCCAGGCTGGCCTCCTGCTTCCCATCAACCTCCTCCCAGAAGCAGCATGAGGCCAGTTGGCAGATGCCCATAGCTGTAGTCCATTGGGTCTTCCTCTTAGATTACAGACAGAATGGAGAAGGATGAAGCTGTATGTGACGGGCGGACAAAGTGTACCCACCATAAACTCTTGCTAGCCACTCCAAGCTGCTCTAAATGACTTCTGTCACTGCAATATCCCTTGAGAGACCTATTTGCTCATTCTTCCTACAAATGCTCCTAGTTCTACACCAAATACACAAATTTCATACAGTATCAACCAGCATTTGGTGTCTCCCCCAAACACCGCCATGCTAATTCAAGCAGATTGAGGAATTTTAGAAAGTCTTAGACTTCTGAATAATACATTTTCAAAGATTCTACTTTGCCTTGCGAACCCAGTTACATAACCTCTTCTGAAAGCGCTCTGTTGGCACCGTGGTGTACAGGAGCTTATATAATCCAATGACTCTAGTCTGGAAAAGATAACTTTGAGGTTAGTGTTTTCTGAAAGACGTTCCCAAGGTTCTCAGTAGCAATTTCCTCCAGAGTTATTTCCAGGCTCCCACTTTACAATTTTCACATTCTTACAGCAGATTATTTAAAGTCAACTGCCCACCGGTGTGACAAGCAACACAGGTGAACTCTTCTACTCCCACCCACTGCTGGGTTCCTCCAGAGCTGCAGAGTCGGCTGAGATATCGCACAACACCAGGCAGGTATGTGCGGGATAAGCAGATCCCTCACCAGGAGTCACACCTCCATAATGACAACAACAACAAATCCGTTACTTCATAAATCTGATCTCTCCTGTCACTTAGAAAGAAATGTTTCGACTGAGATTGATGCTTTGACTGAGAGGGATCGGCAAATAACAAACCTGACTTTGGATGTGCACCACAGTTTTTTTTAAAAATACATTTATTTTATTATTAATTTTTTTAATTTTTAATTTTTGGCTGCATTGGGTCTTCGTTGCTGAGTGCAGGCTTTCTCTAGCTGCGGTGAGCGGGAACTACTCTTCAATGCGGTGCGTGGGCTGCTCATCGCGGTAGCTTCTCTTGTTGGCAGACCACGGGCTCTAGGATTGCAGGCTTCAGTAGTTTTGGCTCACGGGCTCAGGAGTTGTGGCTCGCATGCTCTAGAGCGCAGGCTCAGTAGTTGTGGTGCACGGGCTTTGTTGCTCCACGGCATGCGTGATCTACCTGGACCAGGGCTCGAACCAGTGTCCCCTGCTTTGGCAGGTGGATTCTTAACCACTGCACCACCAGGGAAGCCCCTCTCATCACAGTTTTTGTTTTTGTATTTCTTAACATCTTTATTGGAGTATAATTGCTTTACAGTGGTCTGTTAGTTTCTGCTGTAACAAAGTGAATCAGCTATACGTATACATATATCCCCATATCTCCTCCCTATTGCGTCTCCCTCCCTCCCACCCTCCCTATCCCACCCCTCTAGGTGGACGCAAAGCACTGAGCTGATCTCCCTGTGCTACGCGGCTGCTTCCCACTAGCTATCTATTTGACATTTGGTAGTGTATATATGTCCATGCCGCTCTCTCACTTCGTCCCAGCTTCCCCTTCCCCTCCCCGTGTCCTCAAGTCCATTCTCTAGTAGGTCTGTGTCTTTATTCCCGTCTCTTGCCCCTAGGTTCTTCAGACCATTTTTTTTTAGATTCCATATATATGTGTTAGCATACGGTATTTGTTTTTCTCTTTCTGACTTACTTCACTCTGTATGACAGACTCTAGGTCCACCTACCTCACTACAAATAACTCAATTTCGTTTCTTTTTATGGCTGAGTAATATTTACAGGTGATATTTTTATTAGCTGAGTTAATATGAATTTAGTCAGAAGGGTTTGGTAGAAAGAATTCAAGGAAATTCAGTGGATGAAAACTTAAAGAGATAAAACTGATAAGCCCAACTATTTCATTTATTTAATGGGAAATGGTATTACATGAAGATACATTTTTTAAATCTTGTGTCACAACTGAATACTTCTGTATGTCAGAATGGCCAGAATGTTCAGTCATCACATTAGGAAAGTATATCTCTCCATCTGTCTATATCATCTCTAATTTCTTCCATCGGTGTCTTGTAGTTTTCTGCATGCAGGTCTTTTGTCTCCTTAAGTAGGTTTATTCCTAGGTATTTTATTCTTTTTGTTGCAATGGTAAATGGGAGTGTTTCCTTAATTTCCCCTTCAGATTTTTCATCATTAGTAAGAATAAGAATGCAAGAGATTTCTGTGCATTAATTTTATATCCTGCTACTTTACCAAATTCATTGATTAGCTCTAGTAGTTTTCTGGTAGCATCTCCGGGATTCTCTATCTCATCACAGTTTTGAATGACACTAAGCTTTGTGTGTGCTTTCTGGCTTCTCAATTAGAAAAACTAAAAAGCTAATGAGCGGAGTGCATTAACAACATGCAGACAGCATTGTGCCACAGTCGGTTCTCCCCTGTGCCAGGAATGAGGGAGTGGAAAGCCCACAGTATAGGTATTGTCCTCCATGTGTAAAGTCAGCATCGTATCCAAGGACACACCACTCGTACCTCTAACTCAGGGAGTGCACGTGACCAGGGGTGCCACCGCCACTGCTCTCTGGCCACATCTCCACCACACCTGTCATAGTGGAGTACAGCGGGGATACTACTGCACAATGCCTCCTCCCAAAGGTGTCTGCATCCTAATCCCTGAACCCCGTGACAGTGTTAGTGCACGTGGCAAAAGGAGCTTTGCAGATGTGATGGAGTTAAGGATCTTGAGACAGGAAGATTATCCTGGATTGTCTGCTGGGCCCAATGTAACCACAAGGATCGTTATGAGAGGGAGGAAGGAAAGACAGGGTGAGAGAGGGAGAAGTGAGGATGAAAGCAGAGATCAGAAGAAGAAAGAAACATTTGAAGATGCCACCCTGTTGACTTTAAAGACAGAAGAATAGAGCCCAGGGCCAAGCAATGTGGACAGCTGTATTAGTTAGAACAGGCAAGGAAATGGATCCTCCCCGAGACCCTCCCAAAGGGACACAGCATTGATTTTAGCCCCGTAAGACCCACTTCTGATCTCCAGGATTGTAGGTAATGAATCTGTGTCATTTTAAGCCACCAAATGTGGTGATTTGTTATAGCAGTGACAGGAAACTAATACAACTCATTTTCTCAATCTCACTCGTTTTGCTCCTTTCTATAAGACCCATGACCCTCCTCCTTTTTTTTTCTCATTCCTGGATCTTTCTCCCTTGCATAAAACTCAATGGTCAGGGCCCATCCAGCACAGCTTTGGAAATACTAAGGTATAAATAAGGAATTGAGTAGTTCTTACTTGGCACTATAGTCTGGCTCACAGGTTACTTTCTGGTTGGAAAATCCAATGTTTGTTTGATATCAGAAACCAAATCTTGCCTTGATGCTTCTCCTTTCATTTCTTCTATAAGAGGATGAACCTTCCCCCACACTGTCATCACTGCCAGGAAGAGGGAGGACGTCAGAGAGCCACGGGAAGGCTGTGCCCAAAAATGAGAAACAGAACGAAAAGGAAAAAAGGAGTCACTTAATAATATTGCTCCTGGTATAGAACTACCACCTGCAGTGCATTACTGCCCTGTGAGGAGAAAAATAAAGTCTTTATCTAGCCTAGGCAGCACTTTCAAAACGAGAGTCTTGCATCAGAATCACGGGCAGCGTGTGTTAAAATGCAGGTTACCAGGCCCCACCCTCAGCGTTTCGGACTCAGCAGGGTTGGGGTGGGACTGAGAATTTGCTTTTCCAAGTAGCTCTCAAGAGAAGTTAGTGCTGCTTGCCTACTGGGAGAGACAAGATGCAAGCCGAACGCCCCAAAGCACAAGGCAGAGTGAGAGGAAGCGCTGTATAAGAAGTACAACGAGCCGGGGAGAAGAGTGAAAAGCACCGAGTATGGGGGAGGGAGACACAGCATCACGGCATCTGGACACTGCAGCTGGACCTTAGCAGATGCCGAGGAAAGAGACAATTCCAGCTCCAAGGACGGACACATATGGAAGCAGACAAAGGCCGGGGACAAGGTCCGGCCAGGAAATGGTCAGCAGACCCCATCAGCAGGTTGTCAGCTGTGTAAAGGAGTTGAGTGAGCCCGGGAAGTTAGATGGGTCTAGGCGAGCTGACTTGCGCTCCGGGTGAGTTCTCTGCAATTTAGTGCACCGACTCCTCATAACGGATGATGCGCCAGGTGGTAAGAGGACAGTGAAGAAGAACTGGTCCTGCCGGGAGTCTGAGCCTACCTGCAGAAAAGAGGATTCTTTGGAGGATTTCATGCAGGGAAGAAAAGAGGATGAAGATGTTTCGAGCAGCAGTTAGAAGTGGGATCAGAGCCCAAGCTGGGGTCACACGCACAGGGATGAGAGACCAGCATAAAGCAGAGGCAAGAAAGAAAACAAAAGATTTGTGTCAGATGGTTCAGTCGAGGTCGGAAAGAGAGGGTTCAGAGTGGGTAGAGGAGCTAGAAGGGCCAGAATGGAGGATGGGCAGCGGGTCCAGGCCAGGGCCGGTCAGTCAGCTCAGCAACTGGACGGGTGCAGCCGGAGGAAGCTGGGCTGCAGTTGGCACTTTACCTTTTCCAACTGACCCTGGCTCCAGAGTTCCTTTCTGAAAGGCCTGCCTGGGTTCACCCAGGATGCATCCTGACAGTGCACTGAAATTAAATAGCACTGTGATTATAAGTTTTCCTAGGGGCAATGAAAAAATATGATACATTTATTTCTGCAGGCAGACCCCAATATTCCTGTACGCTTGAGAAGTGGAAATGGATATACAGCTCTTAGAAGTCTTCCTTTATTCTAGCAGCAGAGGCAGATCTCATTACTGGAGGAAGATCGAGCTTTCATTTGGGAATATCAATATCTCATTGGGTTGTCTTGATGTGTAAAGAGAAAGCTGCATCCTATTCTCAAAAGGCAAAGTTCAGAGTAGCAAGGAGTTAAGCAATTCTGCATGTTAACATAGGCAACTTCCGCCCCTGTGAGCAGAGATGTGGTCCCAGAGAGGTAACACATCTTCCTCAGCTTACAATGGGGTATGTCCCTCCACAGCTTAGCCCAGCCCACCTTACATGTGCTCAGAATACTTACATCAGCCTACAGTGGGGCAAGATCGTCTAACACAGAGTCTGCGTTATAATAAAGGGTTGAATACCTCACACAATTTACTGACAACAGTACTGAAGGGGAAAAACAGAATGGCTGTCTGGGTACAGAATGGTAGTGACCGTACAGGTTGTTTACCCTTGTGATCGCATGGCTGACGGAGAGCTGCAGCTCACTACCACTGCCAGCATCTTGAGAGAGTATCATACCCCGTATCGCTGGCCCAGGAAAGCTTCAAAATTCAAAGTACGAATTCTACTGAATGTGTATTGCTTTCACATCACCATAAGCTGGGACCCTCCATATTGTGATATTGACTGGGGAAAGGAAGGATTTCCTGCCCTCTCTGCAGAAGAATGGAAAGAGATCCTGAATTCCCGGTGGTGGCGGAAAACAAGGCCCTGGAATTGGCAGCAGGCCAGGAAGTGGGGAGGGAGAAAGGCGAGGTAGATGGATTTGGGGAGCCTGGATGCATGAAACATGACAAATGCACTGGTTTATGGCATTATGATTCCCGGAGACCAGCCTCACAGCTTCAGGGCAAGTTCATCCAGGACACGGATGAGGATGTGAAGATATAAACTTAGATGTGGGTACTGGGGTAGGTATAGATGCAGACGAACATGGAGACGGAGCTGTACACACGTATGTGGATGTACACAGTGTAGGGGTGGCTGAGAGTATACATACAGAGAGAGGTATGTAGACGTACATACAGATGTAGTTACAGGTGTAGATGTAACTTTAGATTTAGGCATAGGAACAGATGTAGATTAGATATAGGTGAAAAGTTATCATCATAGCCATAGACACAGATAAAGGAAAAGACAGTTTTAGAAATAGATGTGGATATAGAAGTCGTTATATGTGTAGATACACATAGTCCTAGGTGGAGACGTAAGTAAAGATACAGAATATCTGGGCTGATACTCCTGGGTTCTTTCAACTTACAGTGACAAACATATTGAAGTTGAACATCCAGATGCTTTCATGAGTTCAGTGCTGTCACTGAACAGACGCACCTCCGGGGACGTTTTAGGCACTGTCGTACTCTTCCTCTGACCCACATAAAGTAAGCAGTGAGGACGGACAAGATGAGCATCGCGGTCTACCCGGCACCTACGTGTTCATTAGCAACACAGTCTTGTCTCCATAGCTACGAAATAAATATTTACTTTAAAGCACAACCTATGCTTCAGATGAGTTGGTGGCCTTAGTTCTACCAGCTCTAATTAGTCATGATGTTGACTAGGTGTGAAAAGTGCCTCTTGTATAAACTTGCCCAAAATACTTAAACTAAGTTATTTAAGAGCATATTAAAAATCTGGTAGCCATGACAACCAGCTATCATAATTCAATACCTTTGTTTACATAGTACCTGGGAAAAGAGATTTATAATTATCTTGGCTTATTAAATGACTTCATAATGATCCGTCACACTCACTCTGCATTCACTTCAAAAGCAAATTACTAATTTCCTGAGTATATATATTTTAAACAATTAAGACCAACATTTCTTTATAAAGGATAATCCATGGCCACGTGTTTATTTTACACCTTCTATTGTCAGAGTAAACAGAGTTATAAAAATATGAAAACTGGCATCAATTTTAAATTCTAGAAAATACAGATAATTCAAATTTCTAGTATACAACATAAAATTCAGTGTGGACCCTTAAATATCATATATCCTACTTTATTGTCCTATGTTTCCCCAATTAATTCCAACAAAATTAAATGGGACACAATGTGTATTTTAAAAGCTAGGTATTCTATTAAAAAAAATTGAAATTCACGCACCATTGTCTTTAATGGTCTGCAAATAAGCCTTCCTTCGTTTGAGGACACGTGTATAACCACAGATTTGGGTCCTCCAGGGAAGGAAGTGATACTAGTGCTGGATCTGAGCCTGGGGTCAAGGTGTAGAGCTGGGAGCTGTCAATTATGCAGATGAAACAGCAGTAGTGAAGCAGAAAGCCAGAGCAGGTGAGGCTGGAGCCTCCATGTAAAACCCTGTACATGAGGTGCAGTCAGTACAAAAGGCAGACAAGAGGTGGAATCTGGGTCGATTTATCAAAGGCAAAATGGAACGAGGGCATGGATTTGGAACTGTGGATAAATTCCAGGTGAAGACGACCAAGGGCTTGATCAGCTGACAAAGCACGACAAACGGAACAGACACTTGTTTGGTGAAGAAATACGTAAGTGTTATCCAAGCGTCATGGGACTCCTCTAGAAGATCATGGCTTTGGAAAAGCAGAACTGGAATTAAAGAAGTACTAAGAGGGAGTAAATCTTTTTGAGGATTTTTATTTAAGGAGATAAGCCAAAAATATAGAAAAATCTTGTACACAGAGATTCTTCTCAGAATATTATTTATAATAGCAGAAAATCAGAAACAGTGTAAACATAGAAAATAAAGGTATTGCTAAGTAAATTATGGTTCCTCCATTTGACAGGAAAGCGTACAGAAAATAAATTGGACTTTTAGTAATAATAACAATGATAGCAGCAATAATAAAAGCTAAGAAAACAGCCATGGTTCAGGGAAGCTAGCTAAAATATCTCAAAGATTAAATAAAATGTCTATTAAGGTAATTTTTCAGAACTAGGTCCATCCTTTTGTTTGCAGAGTCCAAGTATATTTAATAAGACAGGGTACCAGCGTACCAGTCTGGACTTTTCCTAAAACCTTCTGGAAGATTTCTAAGGCTCTTAAAATCAATGACACCAGGATTTTTAACCTGGCCACCTGAGTGAGCCCTTGCAGTACTATGTCTAACTATGGACTTACTTTGAGTTTCAGTGCATTACCCTTAGATTCAATGGAAAATCTTCAGATGAAAATAGGCAAAAAAGGGGACTTCCAACTCTGCGCTCCCAACGCAGGGGGCCCAGGTTCAATCCCTGGTCAGGGAACTAGATCCCGCGTGCCACACCTAACAGCCCACATGCCACAACTAAAAGATCCAGTGTGCCACAACTAAGACCCGGCACAGCCAAATAAATAAATATTTTTTAAAACATAGGCAAAAAAGGATGGAATAATGCTACTCAGAAGCAGGGGTCTGGATGTGGTTTTTATGTGCTCTTTCATCCTCAAGCCTCCATTCTAAAGACCTTACTTTGTCCTGTTCCCGCCCCCTGCCAAGAATTCAATCTACCTTGGTTATTTTTTAAAACATAGGCAAAAAAGGATGGAATAATGCTACTCAGAAGCAGGGGTCTGGATGTGGTTTTTATGTGCTCTTTCATCCTCAAGCCTCCATTCTAAAGACCTTATTTTGTCCTGTTCCCGCCCCCTGCCAAGAATTCAATCTACCTTGGTTATTTTTTAAAACATAGGCAAAAATGGATGGAATAATGCTACTCAGAAGCGGGGTGTCTGGAAGTGGTTTTTATGTGCTCTTTCATCCTCAAGCCTCCATTCTAAAGACCTTATTTTGTCCTGTCCCCGCCCCCTGCCAAGAATGCAATCTACCTTGGTTTACCGTCTTCTGTTTCTGACTAGATTTCTCAGGACCTGTTTGGTGTTTAAGCCACAGATACAGATTTCACTAAATTCATTCGTTTCTCAAGTAAGTACCTACTGTGCATTTACATCTGCCAAGCATCACGTGGACCAGACACACACATGCACACCTGTCACGTAGTCAGGGAGACAGGTGTGCAATACACGAATAACCACACAGTCACAATTGAGATGAGGGCTAATGAAGAAACAGAGCGCTTGGAGAGGATTTCAGAGCCGGACCTGTTTAAGCAGGGTTCTCACAGCAACAGGTCCTGAGGCAAAGGCTCCAGCACAAGTGGTCTGTTTGGAGGGACTGGTGCTCCGGCTGGGAAGAGGAGAGGTGAGCTAGGGAAGGGCAGGCAGCCCGTGAAAGGGGCGCTGACAAGCAAGCTATCATGGGTGGCAACTGGAGCTTACTCCCATCAGCAAACCGTGGAGAATGGGGCAAAATGCCCGTTCTGGAATTATCTCACCCCAGGAGCGAGGAGGCTGGGGCACTGTATAACAACTTGCATCTGTCATCTGTGGAAGACGCTTCCCAGGGAGCGTTAACTCCCCGGCACTTTGGCACACAAAGGCAGATCAGCCTTCTGTGGCCCTGGAAGTTACTGGTGCAGTGAAATGGTTAACATCCCAGGGATCTGAGTCACACACGGACAGCACCTGCTCCTGGGCGTAATCTTACTGCTCAAGCACTGTACTGATCAAAGACAACTTCAGCTGAAGGAAAGTCTGAACAGAAACCGATTTGACTACATAAAACCAGGCTTACTTCTTTAGAAGAATAAAGATGTCAGTGCAGCCAGGTTACACCATGGAGCAATGAGTGCAAGTAATGTGCTTCAGGACCTCCAAGTCCACATGGAGAGTGAGGACGGCAGAGGTGGTGGTGGTGGTGGGGGTCTGGCCAGGGCACAGCTGTGGATGATAGTACCGAGTGAAGAAGGACCTCTGGGCTCCCTTCATACATACGAGACTGAAGGAGTCCCGTATACTGGCCCGTCTGGATATGTATGACATAGCATCCCGCCCCAGCTAACACTACTTCATTAATCACGGGGTTGGATAGCACACGACATGACCGCAGGGCATAGTATGGGAGAGCACACCTCTCTGGCTTGCACAGAGCCCTCATTTATTACCCTCAGATTCCCCAGGCAAGCACACCTTGGTCCACACACATCCCTGAACCCAGTGCTGTGGAACCACATCAGACAGAGGCTTCCAAGATGTCTGTCATTCAAGACCAAAGATCTTAGCTCCAGCTGTGGGCTCTATTTTGTCTCATCAGGAATCCAAGACTGTGGTGGATTTCAAGCATATTTAAAATTTTTCTCATTCAGACCCTCCAAAACTGCATTTATGAGAATAGTAAAAGGAATCCTAAAACAATACCAACTTTTCTAAAGATTACTATCAAAACAGAGACGACAGTTACTTGGAAAATGTGTGAAGCACTGATTCTCGGACATATGTGACAAATTTGTTTTCCTTATGCATATGTACGTTGGATCTGTGGCTTTCAACAAGTTACTTTACATGCTTAAGTCTCATTTTCTCCTTCTGTAGAGTTCCATCTAATAGGACTAAGAAAGATTAAATGAGTTAATTGCTCAGCAATGGACTTGGCAAAGAGAAAGTAGCCAATAAATGTTAGCTAGTGTTGCCACTGTTAATTTCTAAAAGATGGCTGTATAATTTTATCATCCAGACCTGGAGCCTTTTACTAGTAAAAGCGAAAGTTACTATTAGTTACGCCAGGACTGCAGGCATAAACCTGCACCGTGCCAGGAAAGGCGGGATGTGCGTGTCCACGTGCACAAACACCATGATGCAGGTGTGAGGAGTTCACACCATCCTCTCAGCCGAGATCAGCTGTGCTTCATCAGAAGGCTGACTTTTGATTTACACACTTGTATCAATGACGTGTATGGGTGTGGTCGTAGCTAGAAAACAACTTTGGAGAGGGGACAATTGAGAACATCATTCCATAAGTACCCTAAACCTCCAGGCCAGTAGCCTGTACCTTACTGAAGATTCAGTGGTTGAGCAAAACAGACCGCTGTGCAATTAACTTTTAAACGTCCTTTCTGCATAAATGCCTTCTCTCCGTGTAGACAAATACTGGAAGGTTATTATTTGGTCAACCGCCGACCACTGCAACATGTTTTTATGGCATGAGTTTGTACAGCAGCCTAGGGGTGGAAAGTGAAAGGCTGGAGTGCAGTAGAGAAAGCCTCAGAGCATGGAAAAAATCATGCTGCGAGTCACGAGGCCCTGTTACCTCACAGGTTCCCTTTTAAATGCTATAAGACAAAGACTTTGAGCTTTTTAAAAATGTCTAACTCCTAACCCTTTTCTACATATCCTTGACGTTGAAGAAGAAGGTCAAAATCTTTGAATGGATCTCTTGTGCTGTTTGATTTCTCACCTCACTTTTGGGTCTGACATCTGTCCTCTGTGAGCCTTGACCCAACCTCCAAGCCGACCCTCTTGTTACACGTTTCAGCAAATAACTGCAGAAGATGTTAACTCCTGTAGCGGTTGCATAAGCCAGATACCACGAGGGCAAAGATGATGGCTCTTGTCTGCTTTGAAATGCCATCACCTTCTCAGATACCCCCTCCATCGGCTGTGTCTTTCCGCGCCCGTCAACTTCTCTAGCGTGCATCCTAGGAGTGGAATTGCTGGGACGCGGAGCAGGTACTGGCGCCACTTCCCTAGATATTTGCAAACTGCTCACACGTACCGGCCTTGCTAATACAGTGTTGTCAGATTCAGAGATTCTGCCACTCTGATGGATTTGAAAATGTCTCTTATTTTTATTTCAATTTACACTTTCCCCAATACTACTGATCTTGAGCGTCTTTTCAAGTTGTTATTGCTATTCCACTTGATTGTTGTTATTGCTGATTTACATGCTTTGGTGAATTTTCCCTGCAAGGTCTTTATTTTTCCTCTGATCTTTTTTCCAATTTAATTGTTGGATTTCTATATCCTAAATAATAATCCCTTGGTCTGATACAGATACACGGTAGAGACAGATAGATAGATGGATAATGGATGGATGGATGGATGGATGGATGGATAGATGAATAGCTATGTAGGTAGCAGATACCATCATCTGTTCTCCTGTGTGCCTATAAGTTTCAAATTTATGGTGATATGTCATGAAAACATTTTAGATTTTGATAAAAACGTATTTAGCAATCTTTTGTTTATGAGTTTTGGTTTTTGAATATGGCTTTAAAATGTTGCTTCTTACCCTAAAATTATAAAGATATTAACCATTTTCATTCAAAGAGTTTCAAAGCTCTGTTTTTCATCTTTAGGTTTTAATCTGTCTCCATCTATGCTAAGAGATAGAGATCGAATTTTTAACATTTTTCCTAGATAGAAGGCCAATTGTCTCTGCGCTGTTTACTGAATTCAAATCTATGAAAGGGCATATACTTATGGGTCAGTTTCTGGACCCAAACATCCATGATTTGATTACAGCACTTTGCAAACATCCTGATTTCAAATGATGAAAGAACCCCT
This sequence comes from Delphinapterus leucas, assembly GCF_059928025.1. Lineage (NCBI taxonomy): Eukaryota > Metazoa > Chordata > Mammalia > Artiodactyla > Monodontidae > Delphinapterus > Delphinapterus leucas. Next base: position 128,267,932 of record NC_143150.1, on the reverse strand, counting down.
CATTATGTTCTTATTTTTCAGAATTTTCAGTATTATTCTGGGAAGATTGCTATTATTCATAAACTTAACCATGTTTGCCGAATGCCAACCCAACAAAACAAACTCATTAGGATTTTTATTAAATGTTCTTTGTACTTATTCACCTCTTTCTGGAGAGTCAATATCATTATTATAAAGTCTATCCATCAAACAACTTCTGTTATTCACTTATTGGGTCTATCTATATTGTTTAGCATTATTTCATAATTCTTCTCTATGCAGAGTTCACACCTCTTTTGTTTGGTATGTTCCTAGACAATTTATAGAGTTTGCTGCTACAATGAATGAGATCATTTTCCTTTTATGTTTACTAATTTGGTTAGTTCTGGTGTCGTAGGACACTCTTGCTTTCTGTCTATTTAAGCGAGTGAATAAAAGTGCATAAATAAGAACTGTCGTTTGACATTTTATCAGCCACAAGCATGTTTAGCTGTGGGTTTTAGTCAAGATGCTTCTTAAAGGCACTGAATTTTAAAAGGGCTGAGTCAACCCACAGACAGGTAAAATGACACACTGCATGATATATCCCAGAGTTTACAACAATTACATAGGTGTTGAATTCAAGCAGAGCTGAGAAGAGGAACAAACTGACATCATTAGGAAAAACCACCCGAAAGAGGTAAACACATAGAAGTTGAACTGAAACAGGTAGTCAAGTTTGGGCATCCATTCGAGAAGGTCTGAAATACATACAAATGTTTTTAAAGTTCCCCCCATATCAACGCCAGTTACAACCTAACAATATATACTTTCTAGACCTTTTCTAATGATACTCAGTCTTCTGATTCTTACATATCATAGTCAAACTCACTTCAAGTGACTTGTATGCGTGGCTCTGTCTTTGCATAAACCTATAAAAGACACCATTTTGAATGCACCAATAGGGCTTGAAGCCTGTAGCCCAGGACATGAATTCTGTGTGTGCTTTGGACACGTGCACGCAAGAAGGTGCGTGAGTGGCTGTGTGCAGAGGAACCTAAGAGAACGTTGCAGTGCCTAGTGCCTTCAGTCACAGCTGTGATCTGGTCAGTGGAGCCTCAGCTAAGGAAACTCCCTGTCTTGGCAAGGGGGATTCATAGGAAGGGGGCTTTTAGAGTCAGTCCCCACAGAGACAGGTGGGGGGCACACATGTGTTTGCTGAGAAGCCTGGAGGCTCCCAGCACTTGTCAAAGAGAGGTCAGGAGACCAAGAGGTGGAGGAGAGAGAGGGATGGAGGACAGGCTACAGGGAGTGCAAGCAAGGGGATGCTGCCCACTCCGGTCCAGTGCACACTCGCTTGAGGGTCTGGTTCACTTAATGACGGGAGGAAAGGACTGTGGAACTTGGCAGCTGTTCTGTGGTTGAATGGGGATTCTACGGGCAGTGCTCACACTATGGACCACATCCCAGCATTTAAGCCAGGCTCTGCGCTCACTGTGGGTTTTTGGTTGTTTTTATTTTTGTTTTAACATTAGAGAATGTTCCTCAATTTTCTCCTTGTGTACCTACAGCACCTTCCCCCTAAATTAACAGGCGCATTATAACCAACTCTTTGCAATTCCTTCCGTTTTGTTTTTTACTGTTCTCTTTCTATATCAACCTTTTAAGTGTTGGCTAATCCGGAATTCAATTATCAAGCCTCTTCTTTTCTCTTTCTAAATTCTCTTGCTACGAGTTTACCTCAGATGGCTTAAATATCACTGGTAAAATGATACTCAAACTTCTGCATGCAAAGCTGGAATGCTGTCCTGATGTCTACATTGTCCTGATGTCTACAACTCCCTATTTAACATATTCACTTAAAAGTCCAAAAATACATACTTACTCTACTTTTTCCCTATTTCTATAAAATCACTATTATCCATTCTCCCCATGGCTCAAGCAGCTCACAAGCCTTCCTCGGTTTAGCCGTTTTCTTCACATTCAATCCATCTGGGAGTCCTATGTGCTCTACCTCTCATGAATGATTTTACACCTTCCGCTAGAGAATGTTGGCCCTAGGTGTCTCTCTTACACACAAGCATACATACATAAACACACAGTATTTAATGTGTGTGGTATTTATGATGTGACAGGTAGATATTGTGCGTGTGTGTGCGTGTGCGTGTGTGCGTGTGCTCTGTGTGTGTTAATCATCTACGGCTACAGAACAAATACCACAAAACTTAGGGCTGAAGGTGACGAACATTTATTATCTCACAGATTCTATGTGAGGTGCTAACCACAGTGTTTGCAAGGGGTGTGGCCACCTGAAGGCTCAACTGCGGGTAGACATGCTCCCAACCTCACTCAGCCGCTTGTCTGCAGTGTTTAGCTCCTCACTGGCTGTGGAACCAAGGATGCCCTTATTTCCTTACTACATGGGCTTCTCCACAGGGCAGCTCACAATGTGGCAGTGAGGTTCCTCAGCGCAAGCTAGCAAGAAGAGCCACGATCAAGGGAAAGACCGTGCACGCAAGACGGGAGTCACAGTCTTTTACATCCTAATCTTGAAGTGACATTCATCACTTTGGGTCTATTCTACTTGTTAGCAGCAAGTTACTAGATGTGGACAACACTCAAGAGGAAGGGATTACACAAGGATACAAATACTGACCCAAAAGACCGAAACGTTCCCTTCAGCTTGTCGAAACTTCAGAGAGATTGCTTCCTGACTCAAGGCCCCTTACCTCCCTTTTCTCAGAGCACTCACTTAAGAAAACTGGAATTGGAAACTCATTCTCTGGCCCTTTGAGGTGTGCAACTTCTTCCAGCCTCTTGCCAGTTTTACCACCCAGGAAAGTCTTTCTCAAGCACCTGGGAGCCCCCCTTTTGAAATGTAATCATCAAGGAAGACAGGGCCCTTATCTCCCAGTCTCTGTAGGAGGGCAGGAGCCTAACTCCACTCCTACCAATCAGCGAACACAGGTGGCCTCACCACGTTGGCCAACCTCTCCCAACGTCTTCCAATGCTGTTTAACTGGTTTTCCCCAGGACTTAAAATCTCTCTCAATTTTTGTGTCAGAAGAGTTGAGTTCAATTTCTCTCCCCTATTGCAATAGTCTTGAAGAAAATCTTTCTTGCCACTTTAAGAAAAAAGTCCAGTGAAATTTTTTTTTTTACAATAGCAAGAGACGGGGATCCCAGAGGCCATTTGAGAAGCTGCCTACCACTGCGTGCGTGTGTGTGTGTGTGTGTGTGCATGCCTACCACTGCATGTGTGTGTGTCTACCATTGCATATGTGTGTGTGTGTGTGTGTGTGTGTGTGTGTGTGTGTCTAGTAACTGCATAGTTACTAGCCTGCAAGAAGATGACCCAAAATGTTGTTTCAACTCCTTTTAACTGATACATTTTGGGTATATCTACATATTAAAGAAATGCGTTTAGTGTGGTGAAGTTGGGGTGGCCGATCCTAATGGATACAAACACAGTCCTCATACCCTTTACAGGATCAAGACTATTTAGATGACCCCGGTACTGACAACCTACAGAATCATCAAGAAAAACCCTGTTTGGTGAAACCAGGAAGCACATCTCCGCAGTACCCCTTCCAAAGGGGAAAGAGATTAATTTCCCACTGGTAGCCAGTAATTTGGGCTCCATTAGACCTAGGATTGTTCCTGGGTCCCATCATTAATACTTACAAAATGAAAACAAACACAGTTTAGGGGAAATAAATAAACCTCCACTGCGTTCATTGAGAGCTCACTTCACTGCACCCAGACTTGACATGAACATCTTAATAGCTCTGACAGAATCACTTAGGAGCCCAGCTTCATGGAAATAGAAGAAATGTTAATGAAGAGAAAATGTGGGTGATTAATAAATGTGATTGAAATGCAATGACCTTTACTTACTCACTGAGTAATTAAAGTAATCAAAGGAGACCCAGCTGTGATGAGAGCTGTCCGAGAATAGACCAACATATAGTTCAAAAAGCCACAACATTCGATGTGGTTTGCAGAGGACAGTACTTTTAAAAATGGCTTTTTAAGTAAACTAGAGGGTTTTTTCTGACGGTCTGGAGAATGTTCTTACTTCAGGGCATGATGAGCAGTATATAAAAACACAAGACTGAAAAACACAGTCCCTACGGAGTAAAACAGGAACATGCGAAGATCTGTCTAATGAGTCCTTAGATATCCTCTGAATTCCAATCAGGCGTTCCCCCTGGTGTGCGATATCAATCAGAAGACGGTGGCTTAAAGGCACCAGATCACTTCAAGTGCGTCTCTTGTTACTCTTGGGGAAACAGGATGAGGAATGTATGCGTTGTCCCTAAAAAGCCTCTGTCCTTTCTTTTGGCAGCAAAGTAAGCAACCCTGTCCAAAAAACTTGGCAGGAAATGAATCCACATTCAAGGGTCAGCGATAAAGCTGTCCTATATTGGACTGGCCAGGGACCTCTGGGCAATACCGCCCTAATTCCAGCATTAATACAAGTAACACAAAGCACCGTCATTGCCAAACTTTCTCTCCCACTCCTTTCATCAAAACGTACCACCTGCCAAACCTCTAAGCTTTCTCCTCTAAGCTGTATGTTACCTGAGGGCAAAAACTGAGGTTTCATTTCACAACCCCACACACATTACACACCCGGGCACTCAACTGATGCTCAACACACGCAACAAAATGCATCACTGAAGTAGAGATGTCAGATAAAAGTGGTTTTGACTCAGTGAGCTCATCACTTTTATCAAATACACGTTCACGCAGGTGATAGCGCTGGAGTCCCCCATCAGTATTTCTCCCCTGCCGCTATTTCGCTCCTTATTTTGAAATAATTGTAAAAGGATTAACTTTGGGGCTACTATGGGATCGCACCCTTTGTTTCAGTCTTTTGTTGCCCTGAAGGCCTCCTTATCATGTTGAAATATAGGCAGGAGAGTCAGGGGAGCAGAAATATTATAGAGGGGATTATCAGGCTAGAGAGAGAGAAAAGGAGGGCTGCTTTTCCAGACCCTCTGGACTGTCTTGTGAAAAGAAATTACCATTCTATTTTTACTCATTTCATTTTAGCTTGTCTTTCTCTTCCTTTTTTGTTTTTTAATTTTTCTTTGGCACTTTTCCACTTTTATCTGCCTGCCTACGTTTGGTTTCTCCCTTCTATTGAGATGTTGGATGTTTTCTCTTTCCCAGTCTTCTTCAGTTTGGTGGCTGCTTTGTCTGGTGCTTTTATGCTTCTCTGCACAGTCCTCCCTCCTCCTGCTTCATTCTTTCGAGCCCTCTTTTCCTTTCTGTATCTGAGGTGCTGGCTTGAATTTATCAGTTATTTACATACTTGTGTGACGTCCACAGACCACGCAGAAGCAGCCAGCAGTGGAAGTGGGATTCCATGAGCAGAGGCCTACATCACAAACGCAAAGAAAGGCTCTGCTTTTGTGTGTGTGTGTGTGTGTGTGTGTGTGTGTGTGTGTGTGTGATACGCGGGCTTCTCACTGCTGCGGCCTCTCCCGTTGCGGAGCACAGGCTCCGGACGCACAGGCTCAGCGGCCACGGCTCACGGGCCCAGCCGCCCCGCGGCATGTGGGATCTTCCCGGACCGGGGCACGAACCCGCGTCCCCTGCGTCGGCAGGCGGACTCCCAGCCACTGCGCCACCAGGGAAGCCCGGCTCTGCTTATTTTTATGAAGAGAGATCGAGCAGCTGCATGAAAAGAGACAGGGCAAACTGGGCACTGGCTGGAAATGAAATAAATAGAAAAAGTATCACCCTGCCAATGCCTGCAACGTTCTAATTTTATGTATTCAGCATTCAAGCAATAAACTGTAAGACAGTCAAATTGAATTGGAGCCTCTAATTTTAAGTCCGAAGACTTTTCCTTCCACGGTGTGAATTTTCCTACCGTCACTGGTCAGTGCTGAACGTGATGTCAGTATTTCCCAAGTAAATTCTTGTACAACTCACAAGCTGATCCACCTCCATCCCTAGAGAGGCCAGGCATGCACATTTATGCATGGGTCACAGCTGGAAGACTGAACTGGACTGAGCTCAAAAACCTCAGTTTAAAACGCTGATAGCCATCGAGGGCCCAGATATTTGGTCCAACGTTATTCTGGGTGGGTCTGTGAGGCTGTTTTTGGATGAGGTTAACATATTGGTAGACTGAGGAAAGCAGACTGTCCTCCATAATGTGTATGGGCCTCGTCCAATCAGCTGAAGACCTGACTGGGACAAAAAGGCTGACTACCCACAGGTAAGAATGCTGGGAGCCTGACAGCCTTCAAATTGGGATATCAACTTTTCTCCCGCCTTTGGACTTGAACGGAAACACTGGCTCTTCCTGGGTCTCAGGCTTTGGGACACACACGAGAACTAAAGTCTCCGCCTTCCTGAGCCTCCAGCTTGCTGACACACCCTGCAAATCCCAGGACCGGCGAGCTTCCACAATCACATGAGCCAACTCCTTATAACTGATCTCTTTCTGAAAGTATACATATCCTATTGATTCTGTCTCTCTGGAGGACCCTGATTAATACAAAAATCTTGCCGCTGTAAGAAAACTTCAAGTCATTTATCAGAGCATCGTATTCTGACATGTAAGGCAGATAAGGCCCAGAAAGACTAAGGAATGTGACGAAAGTTGAACAACAAATTAGAAGTCATCGGTCAGTCTGTTTCTTCTCAGGCCTTGGAGGGGTTCTGGGGGCAGTCACAGCTTTGTTTATGATGTTGGGCAGATCAGAATCCGAGTCTTTAGTCTCCGGATGTCAGAGAAGCTACAGCAAGTGAAACATGCCGAAGAAGAGACAAAGATTTTTCCAATGTTAGGAAGTTCGTGCTGCTCCAGCAAAGACTATGTAGAAAGTTTCTCAGATTTTCCTCGTTATTAATTTAACGTCCTCAAAAAATGTCTGTAGCACTCCCCTAAACCCCCAAGACGTATACCTATCTCTGGTTTGCCTTGTCAGTTTAATGATGCTAGAATTGTAGTGCTTGCAAGGGACACAAGAGGGTAGTGAGACCAAACCATCAGAAGCACTTTGGGGGTGTGATAAGCAGAGTGCCCCCCCCAAACAGGTCTGCTTCCTAATCCCCGGAATCTGTGAATATATTACCTTACATGGCAAAATGGACATTGACGATGTGACTTAGTTAAGGATCTGCAATTGGGAGATGATCCCGGATTATCCAAGTGCGCCCTATATAATCACAAGGGTCCTTATAAGAGGGGACCCATATAAGAGTGGGAGAAGGAGGTATGAAGACGGAAGCAGAGGTTGGAGAAAGAGAGAGAGAAATTTGACGACGTTATACTACTGGCTTTGCAGATGGAGGAATGGACCACAGACCACGGAATGTGGGTGGCCTCTAAAACCTGGAAAAGGCAAGAAAACATATTCTCCCCTAGAACCTCCAGAACGAATAAAGCCTCTCAGAAACTTGATTTAACCCAGTGTGACCTATTCTCGACTCTGAGCTCTACAACGATAATGTATTTCGGTCATTTGAAGTCACACAGTTTCTATTAGACTGTCACAGTAGCAACAGGAAACTAATATGGTGGGGCTTGTGAAAATAAATGTGTGGGTCCAGTTCTCAGGGACTCTAATTCACATCTTCTTGTACTGATCAAACCTCATATTTCAGAAATTCTGTCTACTACTGGAGGTACAGTAAAGCTGAGTCACATTATCCCTCCAAGGAGCTTACAGTCCGAAGGGGAAAGTAGTTTTTTCAACATGAAACATGTCTCTTTCCTGATTAAGAAGCTTAACGACCACCCACTAAGCACGTATTGATAGATTCCTGGTGATCCATAAACCTTTACTAAAGTAAACTGCAATTCCATGTAGTTAGCTTACTTATGTCAGCTTTCCTAAGGACTTATGTTGGCCCTGAATCCTTACATTTTTCTTTCAGTCCTCCACATTTCTTCCATACACCCGCTCCCCGAGAACCCCGGTTGTTATTTTATCTTCAGAGACTGCCCAAATCAAAAAGTTGTGGGGTTCGTGTTGATGAGTTTATTTGCAATGCCAGTTGGTTGGCCATATTCTGGGATATCATCATGTCACTGAAAGTTCACTAGGAGGAACACTCAAGAAGCCAGTGGAGATGTCTGCGATACAGCTAAGTCTCTAGGTTTGACCGCATTTCTAGACCTATAGAGCGGTCCACGGCGTGAAATCATGTTGGAATGCCTTTCTACGTGACCGCCTTTCCCCAAAGAGCAAGACAGCCAGCTTCTTATGCTTCTTCTAAAGCTCTGTCCCTCCTCCCTATCATTCCATGATGTGCTAACCAAGGAATACAATTCAATGACCATTGTGTTGCTTAACTTCTGTTCCTGACTTTTCATCGCTCTCAGCAGCCCCATCCTTTGTCGTGTGACTTTGTAGTGTCTCCCATCGTTGGTGAGTGTACTTCCCTGCTGCACAGATCCTGGGCTTGAAAGACAGAAGTTGGAGACTTGAGATCGGAATGTCACTCATTCTTCACATTCAGGGACAACCCCCGTTTCAAATATTCTGGTCAGCATTTCAGGTCATTGGACAGCCAGTGTGACCTGATTTGGGTATAAGAGCATGGTGCTTTGATGGCTTTTTACAGATTTTTAACCATTTATTCTCCATCCCAAGAAGCAAAAAAGTGAGCTGATTTTTAAAAATCTCTATAAAATATTTAATGTGTTTTCCATGCAGAGACAATTACGTGAAGAAAGGGGCTAACTCTAAAATACGCACATTCCTCTGAAAGTCGGATATGATTTTTACTTGCAAAAGGACACTTAAAACGTAAATGCAAAGTATTCAACATAAAGATCTCAGCTTTTTCAGAACTGCAATTTTAATTGCTAAGATGAATGCTGAAGCTGATTTAGCACCAGAATCATAATTGACCATAAATTTTCTCTTGTTTTTACAACCATTTCTGCAATAATGAATACAGTTTCAAAGCTGAAGTGAAGTTTCCCCATATGAGTTTGTTATGGGTTGAATTATATCTCCCTAAAAGATGCTGAAGTCCTAACCCTCATGTGAATGTGCCCTCATTTGGAAACAGGGGCTTTCACCTGACTGAGTTAAGATGAAGTCGTTAGGGTGAGCCTTAATCCAATGTGACTGGTATCTTTACAAAAGGGGAAATTTGAACACACAGACAGACAGGCAGAGAAGACAGACGAAGTAAAGACATAGGGAGAATGCCACCAACAAGCCAAGGTATAGCTGAGGCTACCAGAGACTAGGAGTGAGGCACAAAACAGACTGTCCCCAACAGCTCTCAGAAGAAACCAACACTGCTGATGCCTTGATCTTGAACTTCCGGCCCCCAAAACCATGAGACAACAAACTTCTGCTGTTTTATCCCCACAGCTTGTGATATATTGTTACAGTCTTAGGAGAATACACATATTAAATTTGCCTTGGTTCCTTTGACACATTACAGATTAGCAGCTTTCAATTACAATATTCAGATGAAAATGGTTCTAAGAATTACGCACAAAAATATTCATGACCCTATTCTTCCACACGTGTGCTACTGAACAAATACCCATTTCCTGTGACCCAGGTTGAGGTTCTTGACCCATTCAAACCTACTGAAGAAAACAGTCTCCTTGTTTTTTAAATTAAAATTCCTCATGGAATATGAAATAGGCTCCAAATATTTCAAGAATCAAAGTACATAAAAATTATCAGTATTGTAGGGGCTTCCCTGGTGGCACAGTGGTTGAGAGTCCGCCTGCCAATGCAGGGGATGTGGGTTCGTGCCCCGGTCCGGGAGGATCCCACGGGCCACAGAGCGGCTGGGCCCGTGAGCCATGGCCGCTGAGCCTGCGCATCCGGAGCCTGTGCTCCGCAAGGGGAGAGGCCACAACAGTGAGAGGCCCGCGTACGGCAAAAAAAAAAAAAAAATTATCAGTATTGCAAGTTATTTCTATTTCTTCTGGTTCTTAAAAAGATTTAATTGGTCAAATATTTAAGACAGAATCTAAACCAAACAAGTGGATCCTTTCAACGTTACTGGAATATCGGTCAGACAGCTATAATATACTCAGATTTTCACTGATGGTATAAATAATTTCAAGTCATTGGACTCACTCTCTTAGGGAGCCCACACTTTTACTACTGCTTCCTGCATTTATTTTGCAACTTCAGGAAGCCCCTCACACTCTTTCTCAGTTTTACTTTCCCTTCCTTCCTTGTCAAAGCCTGCCCTCAGGATTGCCTCTGTAATTCTTCACGCCATAGTGTGAATCAGTTGAAGGCAATATGTAAAGTCACTCAGGACCAGCCTGCACCTGTTATTATAAATAAAGTTTTATTGTAACACAGCCAGAGTACATTTACATATGGCTGCTTTGATCTACCTCAGCAATGCTGAGCAGAGTATATGTGTATACAAGAGTATGTGTGACCCACAAGGCTGAAAATATTTACTATCTGGTCCTTTACAGAAAAAATTTGCCAACTCTTATTTTAAGGCTTCTCTCTCAATAAAAGCGAGAACAAACAACAGAATCCCCACGTAATATTTATATCATATTTTAAATTTTCAGGACATAAGAGAGCAAATAGCGTCCCTGTGTGGGATGTCAACAGCCACAAGTTTCACATCAAAGAAACCACAAATCCACTTTATCTTTGAGTCCAACACAAGCAATGTGAAATGAGATCAGAGGCCACATTTCAGGAACTACATATGTATATGGGGTGCTTTAAATAACTGTACGTTTACATGTAAGTCTAAGTCTCTGTATGTCTATCTTGGGTCTTGCTCATTTCTGCTCTCATAATCTGACCTGTTGGTTTCAGGACATGCAAAATATTGACTTATTCCCAAGCCTTAAAGTTGAAAAGATATGTTTCAGTAAACGTGAACTAACATTTCATTTTCAAAATTAGTATGTGACTGATTTGGTTGTATACCATGTGTCAGTTTCCTAAGTCATACCCCCAAATTGCTATTGTTTGCAAAGGAACAATCTGGACGCTGGCACCACTGAATCCAAACCTTCAAAGGGAGGTATTACAAACAGAGATGGGTCCTTCCTTCCATGGTCTCAGTCTTCCTCTATCCCAACTCCAACAGCTGTTCCTGCCTTTTGGAGGATGAAAATGCGATGCCTATTGCATAACCAAAACAAACGCTGTTATTGCTTTTCGCACTTATATTATTGCCCTTGACAATTCACCAGCTGATTATCCTACTGAATTATGCACCTGCCACTCCTGCTATTTACCTTTTTGTTGTTTATTAGCACCGTGACTACAAAGGGAAACAAAGAATGAAGGAAGTCAACCAAAAGCGTCTCTATTCTGTTGCTGGAGATGTCCTGAAGTCTCTGAGTAATCAAGATATAATTTCCAACCACTTTCTCACAAACGTGGGATTTGGGGCGTAGAACATTCCTCATGGAAAGTGTAAAAAAAATTTTAAGTGAATGGGAAACATCTTGGATTATATCCTGGGACTCGTAAGTTTGCCTACTCTCAGTAGCTTGACTTTTCAAAACACATGTACCAAACAAATCCAAGTAACCTAGATTAATACACACATTTTCTCAGGTGGGACCGCAGCCAATTGCAATTTGTTCATTCACGCAACAAATATTTATTGTGTATGTATTACGTGCCCAGCGCTGTTCAAATTCTCAGAGTACAGCTGCCAACAGCAAAGCAAAATACCCCTAACCAAGATGAACTTGCATTCTAATGAGCCTGTCTCTCTAATGTGGGTAAACATGATAAAGGGAAAGTCTTAATGATGAAATTAGAAACATCAAATTACAGTTAGTCAAAGCTCTTTATGCAGCTCTCACAAAACTGTTGGCCTGTTAACTGTGTTACCAGTGCATCTTTCTCTTGTCAGTATTTTCCTCTCCTTTCTTCAAAAAACATTTTACCAGTGTCTCTCCATTTTCCAAGTGTTTGTTCAAATGCTTCAAAGTCATCTTATTGTCCTAATTCCAAAGTTTTAACAATGTCAATTTCCCTCGTCACTCACCCAAGAGATGTCTATTGAGCAGTGTTTCAGTATTTTATTGCTGCGTAACAACCATCCCCAAACATCAGGTGGCTTAAAACAGCAACACTCATTTATTTGGGCAGGATTAGGTGGCAATGACTCATCTCCCTTCCCAGTAGTACCAGCTGGGGGAGCTCAACAAGGGGATGGAAGATACTCTCCTGGGCAGGCAAGCTGGTGCTGGATATTTACTGGGAACTTTTTAGGTGGGGCTGTTGCCTTGGGGCCTCAATTTGTCTCCACCTGGGCCTTTCACTGAGGCTGCTTGGGCTTCTTCAGAACATGGTAGCTGGGTTCCAAAAGGAAGTATTTCAGATGATGGGAAGTATCACTATAGGCTGCCAGTCTCTTAAGACTTGGGCATGGAGAGTGGAACAGGGCCACTTCTGTGATGTTTTATTGGTCAAAGCAGTCACACATCTACCCAGAATCACTGGAAGAAGACAAAAACCCCACTTCTCAAAGAGAGATGTGTCAAAGGATTTAAGTCTGCTGTGTGCCAGGCAGTATGGAAGGCACAAATGAGTAAGATATAGCCAGAGCTCCCACAAGAAGCTCAGAGTCCAGCAGGAGAACTGAGCCAATAAAGAGTTGGTTACAATACACAGGTTAATTTAGGGGAAAAGTGCTGTAGATACACAGAGAAAAAACTGAGGAAATTTTCTAACTAGGAGTTCAGGCAGTTAAAACAAAACAAATAAAAACAAATAAACAAGCAAACCAAAACAGTGAGTGACAGAGCCTGGCTTAAATGCTGGGATGTGGTCCATAGTGTGAGCACTGCCCGTAGAATCCCCATTCAACCACAGAACAGCTGCCAAGTTCCACAGTCCTTTGCTCCCGTCATTAAGTGAACCAGACCCTCAAGCGAGTGTGCGCTGGACCGGAGTGGGCAGCATCCCCTTGCTTGCACTCCCTGTAGCCTGTCCTCCATCCCTCTCTCTCCTCCACCTCTTGGTCTCCTGACCTCTCTTTGACAAGTGCTGGGAGCCTCCAGGCTTCTCAGCAAATGCATGTGTGCCCCCCACCTGTCTCTGTGGGGACTGACTCTAAGAGCCCCCTTCATATGAATCCCCCTTAGCTGAGGCTCCACTGACCAGATCACAGGTAGCTGCGACTGAAGGCACTAGGCACTGCAACGTTCTCTTAGGTTCCTCTGCACACAGCCACTCATGCACCTTCTTGTGTGCACGTATCCAAAGCACACACAGAATTCATGTCCTGGGCTACAGGCTTCAAGCCCTATTGGTGCATTCAAAATGGTGTCTTTTATAGGTTTATGCAAAGACAGAGCCACTCATACAAGTCACTTGAAGTGATTGTGTCTATGACATATAAGAATCAGAAGATTGAGGATTATTTCCCAGGTTAGAAACTATATAGTTAGGTTGTAACTGGTCTTAAAATAGAGGGAGCTTTAAAAGCATTTGTATTTATTTCAGACCTTCTCGAATGGATGCCCAAACTTCACTGCCTGTTACAGCAGGGACCCCAGCCCCTGGGCCACGGACTGGTACCAGTCAGAGGCCTGTCAGGAACCAGGCCGCGCAGCAGGAGGTGAGCAGTGGGCCAGCGGAGCTTCATCTGTATTTACAGCCACTCCCCATCGCTCGCATTACCACCTGAGCTCCACCTCCTGTCAGCATTACGGTGAGTTGTATAACTATTTCATTATATATTACAATGTAATAATAATAGAAAGAAAGGGCACAATAAATTTAATGCGCTTGAATCATCCTGAAACGATCTCCCTCCCCGCCCATCCATGGAAAAATTGTCTTCCACCAAATCCTTGGTGCCAGAAAGGTTTGGGACCGCTGTGTTACAGCTCAACTTCTATGTGATTTACCTATTTCAGGCAGTTTTTCCTAACTGAGGTCAATCAATCTGTACCTCTCTTCAACAATTCTGCTTGAATTCAGCAACTATGTAATTGTTTTAAACGCTGGGATATGTTGTATAATGCATCTAATGGTAGACGCAGCCCTTTTAAAATTCAGTGCCTGTGAAAGGGGTTGGAAGAAAACTGGCAGCTAAGCATGTTTGAGGTTGACAAAATGCCACTTGACGGTTCTTTACTTATACTTCTATTCACGCATCTCACATTTATTCAACTACTACATACCAGACACTGTATTTAAAATATGTGAGGTACGCTCCCAGGCACACACACACACTCACACACTTATGCTTATGTATATGTGTGTCTCTAAGAGTTTATCAGGTAAAGATATAAAATGTATACTCAGATCATAGACAAAAGTGTGCCTTCACATAGACTGACCAAGGAAGGCACTCAGGCCAACATGGAATTTGAGTTGTTTTTTAAATGGCTTTTCGTATGTGATTAAGAGGACATTAGAAATGATAAAAAGTCTCTAGGTACAACCCACTAACTTGGATTTGTATTATTATTTGATACCCAAACTTAACTCTAGTTACCTACAAAATAAGAACTATGAAATTATTTAAAAGCAACCTACTTAATTTTTTATTTTTATTTTTTGGCCGAGCTGCGCAGCTTGCGGGATCATACCTGCCTCACCAGGGATTGAACCTGGGCCCCCTGCAGTGGAAGCACAGAGTCCAACTAACTGGACCACCAGGGAATTCCCAATATTTTTACTTTATTATAAGAAACATTACTGACACAACAAACTCCAGTCACATGTGCTTATCCTCTCATCATATTTCTGTGTCATGATGGATATAAACCCTACACGAGTACTGATTTAACTGTGAACATACAGAAGTGAAAATACCAGACTGAATTTACCTTGGAAAGTTATTCAGTGCCCAACACTAAATCCAAGATCTACCAAAATGCAAAATAATCATTTCTCCATTCATAAATTGGTCACCCTGAACCTTTTTAATAGAGCTCTGTCCACAAATACAGAAACGTATTTAAGCTGACATCAAACTTTTCTGCAGTTTCTGCTCTCCAAGCCAGTGGAGTGCAATGGTGATAGCCACTGTATTTTCCCACAACTTCCGAACAAACTGAGAGGCAGGTATGCATGCTCAACGCAATAACACATATAACCCATCACGGGAAGCCACGGGGACCCACTGAATACACAATGTAGACTTTCTATGCTAAGAGCATAAAATAACAGTAAACATGATTCTAACATTAAGGGCTTTATAAAATATAGTCAGAGATTAAGGCAAAGTAGAGGTATATGTTTTCCATATTTGAAGTTGATCTTCAGCTCCATGGAATTGAAAACTGTAATCTTTTGACAATGTATCTATAGGATGAAGCCCTGCTAAGCCCCCTGTGAATAAAGACTATTCCTTATAGAATCTAAAACCATATAGATGCTTAGTAACTATTGCTTGCAGTGGAGAGAGAAAAAACACCTCAAGTTAAAGGACAACTTTTCCACCTGCAGAATATCATACCCCATCACTTAGACTCAGGTCTAGCATCAATTTAATACTATGATGACACCTCATACTTCTGTAATAACCCTTCGGTAATAAGGGTTATTAGGGTTGAGTAAAGAGGTTGATGAATTTTTTTTAAAAATGCATTTTACACTATCGTAATAGACCAATTACGTTTCAATTCTATAGCACTACATTCCTGTCTTGTCCAGAAAAAAAACGGATCACTCCATTATTGAGATAATCAATGTTTTAAAATACAATTTATCAGACGCATTTTACTTCCATTTACTCTCTTCATTCACTGTGAAAAACTGTCTAGTGGGCAAAAATGATAATTTGGAACTGAATATCTCATTCTGTCCCTCCGAACAAGAAAAACTAATAGAAGCAGTTCAGGGTTGTGTTTTGAAAGAAAAGCAAGAGACTTCTAGCTAAAGAGATCCAGTGAGACCATTTTCCATCTCTTCCCTGACTCAGAATCCCACCGAAAACAACAAAATATAAACAATCAATAACTTGAAATATTTCATCAATGAAACTACCACAAATAGAACAAACTTGACAAGGATTGTGAAGTCTGGACCGAGGCAGAGAATATGACACTGGACTTTTAAGAGGATACGTGTTTCCCCACGTTAATTGCCAGTATCCTGAAAGGTCCGCCCCAAACGTCTTTGATTAGACACCCGAGACCCAAATTTGGCAGGGGCTGGGGCGAGAAGAAAATGGGGGCAATTCCCCACCCAGCGGACTCCTGGCAGTAAGTGGAGACGTTCTTGGGTTGTCCCAGCTGGGGACGTGCTACTGGCACCTACTTAGC
Source organism: Delphinapterus leucas (assembly GCF_059928025.1). Classification (NCBI taxonomy): domain Eukaryota; kingdom Metazoa; phylum Chordata; class Mammalia; order Artiodactyla; family Monodontidae; genus Delphinapterus; species Delphinapterus leucas. The sequence goes on along the minus strand of NC_143150.1, from coordinate 128,251,749 downwards.
GGGGTGAGGCCAGGGGTGCTGCTAAACCTCCTACAGCGCCCAGGACACCTCCCCACCACAACAGAGAACGATCAGCCCCAAATACCTACAGTGCCGAGGTCGCAAAACCCTGTTCTGGAGACCCAGCCTAGCAGCCAGATAAGGATGAAGTGAAGCTTCCATCGTGACAGGCACTTCGTACGGTCTGCAACGCAGCTGTCCAGCGAGGAAGCCCGTCAGATATGACGCTCAGGGGAAACGGAGGGGAGGCCACGAGGAACTGGTGACCGTACCAGTAACAACGCTCCTGAGGGCTTTGCTGGGAACCCACCAAACCGCCTGAATTTTGAAAAGGGAGACATAGTCCCAGGGCACAGAAGTAACCGCTTTGGCAAGAGCATGTTCAGGACCACAGATTCCAAGCGGAGGCTGCGCACAGCCTCCGTTTCTCCTCACCCTCGGGGCCTCCTCCCAGTGTCTGGAGCAACTAGCAGGTCCCATTCAACAAGGTACAGCAGTGTGAAAGGAGGGCCCTGTCTCTTCTGCACACAGAGGAAGGGAGTGAGTAAGAGATCACAGACAACACAAGTACATGTATGACCAAACTTATCTCCCCAAAAGAGAAAACCACAGATATCAGACAAATATTTCTCCAGAGTCTCAAATAAATTATACAGAAGAGATATGAGATTATTATCAAATTATAACACAACAAAAGGAAAATTTAAGAAACCTAGCCAGTGGAGCCTAGGAAAAAAATGGGAAAGAAGAAAAAAATACAATATAAGTGAAAAGAACAACTGGATCAAGTGCCTGTAACAGAGAGCAAATTCAGAAGCACAAGCTCTAGAGGTGAGTCCATGAAATATAGCAAACAGAAGGGAACAGTGCTATAAAAGAAGTATGAAGATGGCTTGATGAGCACCACACGACAGGCGTCCAGCACAGCATACCTGACATTCCTGCAGAAGGTGAGACAGCAAATGCACGCAAATCAATTCAGTTATAATAAATGACATTTCATTCTGCAATAAACACTTGAACGCGTTGATAAAGACGACACCATACCCCAAGGAATGTGCTGAGGAATTATCAGCAGGAAGACATCATGAAATTCACCACTTCCAAAAACAAAGAATCATGTGGGAATGCAGGTGGGAAAAGGTAGAGGTACGTAAAAGGGGAAAGCCTCAATTTGATCTTAGATTTCCCAATTGCAACACTGGATGCCAGAAGATCACCAGGCAATGACTACAGAACGCTGAAGGTAAGGAAGTGCCCTCCCCAAAGTTCACGCCTGGCCCCGCTGCCTTTCAACTATAAACGCCACAGATGGACATTCTGCAGCATGGAAATGCTGAAAGAATGCAGCACACACAGACTTTTCTTCAAAACGTTCCTGGGTGACAAATTCCAGGCAAGAAAAGACCAACTAGAATAACTCAGGAATGGAGAAACAGTGATCGGCAGACTGAGGTGAAGAATCAAATAATTTTAGATTCAGGAATAAAATTATGGTTACATACAAAGAAAATAATTATAACAATACAAAAAGAAATCAAAGGTCATTGGGAAAGATACGAAGAGGAAATTGTATTTTAAAAAAAGCCTCATTTTCATAACAAGGCAAGAATAGACAATGGCTAAAGTTGAAACGTGTAGTTAAAAAACAGCATCTTTTTGGGCTTCCCTGGTGGCACAGTGGTTAAGAATCTGCCTGCCAACGCAGGGGACACGGGTTCGAGCCCTGGTCCAGGAAGATCCCACATGCCACGGAGCAACTAAGCCCGTGCACCACAACTACTGAGCTACTGAGCCTACACTCTAGAGCCCACAAGCCACAACAACTGAGCCCCCGTGCCACAACTACTGAACCCCACGTGCCTAGAGCCCATGATCCGCAACAAGAGAAGCCACTAGATAGCCTCATCCAACAGACGGCAGACAGCAGAAGCAAGAAGAACTACAATCCTGCAGCCTGTGGAACAAAAACCACATTCACAGAAAGACAGACAAGATGAAAAGGCAGAGGGCTATGTACCAGATGAAGGAACAAGCTAAAATGCCAGAAAAACAACTAAATGAAGTGGGGATAGGAAACCTTCCAGAAAAAGAATTCAGAATAATGATAGTAAAGATGATCCAGGACCTCGGAAAAACAATGGAGGCAAAGATTGAGAAGATGCAAGAAATGTTTCACAAAGACCTAGAAGAATTAAAGAACTAACAAACAGATGAACAATGCAGTAACTGAAATGAAAACTACACTAGAAGGAATCAAGAGCAGAATAACTGAGGCCGAAGAACGGATCAGTGACCTGGAAGACAGAATCATGGAATTCACTGCCGTGGAACAGAATAAAGAAAGAAGAATGAAAAGAAACGCAGACAGCCTAAGAGACGTCTGGATAACGTTAAACACAACAATATTCGCATTGTAGGGGTCCCAGAAGGAGAAGAGAGAGAAAGGACCCGAGAAAATACTTGAAGAGATTATAGTCAAAAACTTCCTTAACGTGGAAAAGGAAATAGCCACCCAAGTCCAGGAAGCGCAGACAGTCCCACATAGGATAAACCCAAGGAGAAACATGCCGAGACACATAGTAATCAAACTGGCAAAAGACAAAGAAAAATTATTGAAAGCAACAAGGGTAAAACGACAAATAACATACAAGGGAACTCCCATAAGGTGAACAGCCGATTTCTCAGCAGAAACTCTGCAAGCCAGAAGGGAGCGGCATGATATACTTAAAGGGATGAAAGGGAAGAACCTACAACCAAGATTACTCTACCCGGCAAGGATCTCATTCAGATTCGATGGAGAAATCAAAAGCTTTTCAGACAAGCAAAAGCTAAGAGAATTCAGCACCACCAAGCCAGCTCTACAACACATGCTAAAGGAACTTCTCTAAGTGGGAAACACAAGAGAAGAAAAGGACCTACAAAAACAAACCCAAAACAATTAAGAAAATGGTCACAGGAACATACATATGAATGGATACAAAAACGAGACCCATCTATATGCTGTCTACAAGAGACCCACTTCAGACCTAGGGACACATACAGACTGAAAGTGAGAGGATGGAAAAAGATATTCCATGGAAATCAAAAGAAAACTGTAGTAGCAATACTCATATCAGATAAAACAGACTTTAAAATAAAGCATATTGCAAGAGTCAAGGAAGGACACCACATAATGATCAAGGGATCAATCCAAGAAGAAGACGTAACAATTATAAATATATACGCACCCAACATAGGAGCACCTCAATACATAACACACCTGCTAACAGCTATAAAAGAGGAAATGGACAGTAACACAATAATAGTGGGGGAATTTAACACCTCACTTACACCAATGGACAGATCATCCAAACAGAAAATTAATAAGGAAACACAAGCTTTAAATGACACAACAGACCAGATAGATTTTATTGATATTTATAGGATATTCCATCCAAAAACAGCAGATTACACTTTCTTCTCAAGTGCGCACGGAATATTCTCTAGGATAGATCACATCCTGGGTCAAAAATCAAGCCTCAGTAAATTTAAGAAAATTGAAATCATATCAAGCATCTTTTCTGACCACAACGTTATGAGATTAGAAATGAATTACAGGGGAAAAAACATAAAAAACACAAACACATGGAGGCTAAACAATACATTACTAAATAACCAAGAGATCAATGAAGAAATCAAAGAGGAAATCAAAAAATACCTAGACAAATATGACAATGAAAACACGACGATCCAAAACCTACGGGAAGCAGCAAAAGCAGTTCTAAGAGGGAAGTTTATAGCTATACACGCCTACCTCAAGAAATAAGAAAAATCTCAAACTATCTAGCCTTACACCTAAAGGAACTAGAGAAAGAAGGACAAACAAAACCCAAAGCTAGCACAAGGAAAGAAATCATAAAGATCAGAGCAGAAATAAATGAAACAGAAACAAAGAAAACAATAGCAAAGATCAATAAACTAAAAGCTGGTTCTTTGAGAAGATAAACAAAATTGATAAACCATTAGCCAGACTCATCAAGAAAAAGAGGGAGACGACTCAAATTAATAAAACTAGAAATGAAAAAGGAGAAGTTACAACAGACACTGCAGAAATACAAAGCATCCTAAGAGACTACTACAAGCAACTCTATGGCAATAAAATGGACAACCTGGAAGAAATGGACAAATTCTTAGAAAGGTATAACCTTCCAAGACTGAACCAGGAAGAAACAGAAAATATGAACAGACCAATCACAAGTAATGAAACTGAAACTGTGATTTAAAATCTTCCAACCAACAAAAGTCCAGAACCAGATGGCTTCACAGGTGAATTTTCTCAAACATTTAGAGAATAGCTAACACCCATCCTTCTCAAACTCTTCCAAAAATTTGCAGAGGAAGGAACAATCCGAAACTCATTCTTTGAGACCACCATCACCCTGATACCAAAACCAGACAAAGATACTACAAAAAAGTAAAATTACAGACCAATATTACTGATGAATATAGATGCAAAAATCCTCAACAAACTACTAGCAAACAGAATCCAACAACACATTAAAAGAATCGCAAACCATGATCAAGAGGGATTTATCCCAGAGATGCAAGGGTTCTTCAATATACGCATATCAATCAATGTGATGCACCATATGAACAAATTGAAGAATAAAAACCATATGATCATCTCCATAGATGCAGAAAAAGCTTTTCACACCCATTCAACACCCATTTATGATAAAAACTTTCCAGATAGTGGCATAGAGGGAACCTATCTCAACATAATAAAGGCCATATACGACAAACCCACAGCAAACATCATTCTCAATGGTGGAAAACTGAAAGCATTTCCTCTAAGATCAGGAACAAGACAAGGATGTCCACTCTCACCACTATTATTGAGCACAGTTTTGGAAGTCCTAGCCACGGCAATCAGAGAAGAAAGAGATAAAAGGAATACAAATTGGAAAAGAAGAAGTAAAACTGTCACTGTTTGCAGATGACATGATACTATACATAGAGAATCCTAAAGATACCACCAGAAAACTACTAGAGCTAATGAATGAATTTGGTAAAGTTGCAGGATACAAAATTAATGCACAGAAATCTCCTGCATTCCTATACACTAATGATGAAGAAGCTGAGAGAGAAATTAAGGAAACACTCCCATTTACCACTGCAACAAAGAGAATAAAATACCTAGGAATAAAGCTACCTAGGTAGACAAAAGACCTGTATGCAGAAAACTATAAGACACTGATGAAAGAAATTAAAGATGATACCAACAGATGGAGAGATATACCATGTTCTTGGATTGAAGAATCAATATTGTGAAAATGACTATACCACCCAAAGCAATCTACAGATTCAATGCAATCCCTAGCAAATTACCAATGGCATTTTTTTACAGAACTAGAACAAAATATCTTAAAATTTGTATGGAGACACAAAAGACCCTGAATTGCCAAAGCAGTCTTGAGGGAAAAAAACGGAGCTGGAGGAATCAGACTCCCTGACTTCAGACTTACTACGAAGCTACAGTAATCAAGACAGTATGGTAGTGACACAAAAACAGAAACACAGATCAATGGAACAAGGTAGAAAGTCCAGAGATAAACCCACGCACCTATGGTCAACTAATCTATGACAAAGGAGGCAAGAATATACACTGGAGAAAAGACAGTCTCTTCAATAAGTGGTGCTGGGAAAACTGGACAGCTACATGTAAAAGAATGAAATCAGAACACTCCCTAACACCATACCCAAAAATAAACTCAAAATGGACTCGAGACCTAAATGTAAGACCGGACACTATAGAACTCTTAGAGGAAAACATAGGAAGAACACTCTTTGACATCAATCACAGCAAGATCTTTTTTTGACCCACCTCCTAGAGTAATGGAAATAAAAACAAAAATAAACAAATGGGACCTAATGAAACTTCAAAGCTTTTGCACAGCAAAGGAAACCATAAACAAGATGAAAAGACAACCCTCAGAATGGGAGAAAATATTTGCAAGTGAATCATCGGACAAAAGATTAATCTCCAAAATATATAAACAGCTCATGCAGCTCGATATTAAAATAACAAGCAACCCAATCCAAAAATGGGCAGAAGACCTAAATAGACATTTCTCCAAAGACGACATAGAGATGGCCAAGAAGCACATGAAAAGCTGCTCAACATCACTAATTATTAGAGAAATGCAAATCAGAACTACAATGAGGTATCACCTCACAGCAGTCATAATGGGCATCATCAGAAAAGCTACAAATAACAAATGCTGGAGAGGGTGGGGAGAAAAGGGATCCCTCTTTCACTGTTGGTGGGAATCTAAATTGATACAGCCACTCTGCAGAACAGTATGGAGGTACCTTAAACAACTAAAAATAGAATTACCATATGACCCAGCAATCCCACTTCTGGGCATATACCCAGAGAAAACCATAATTCAAAAAGACTCATGCACCCCAATGTGCATTGCAGCACTGTTTACGGTAGCCAGGTCATGGAAGCAACCTAAATGCCCATCGACAGATGAACGGATAAAGAAGATGTGGTACATATATACAATGGAATATTACTCAGCCATAAAAAGGAATGAAATTGGGTCATTTGTAGAGACGTGGATGCAACTAGAGAGTGTCATACAGAGTCAAGTAAGTCCAAAAGAGAAAAACAAGTATCATATACTAAGAGATATATGTGGAACCTAGAAAATTGTAGAGATAAACCAGTCTGCAGGGCAGAAACTGAGACACAGATGTAGAGCACAAACGTATGGACACTAAGGGGGGAAAGTGGGGGGCGGGGGGGATGGTAGTGTGCTGAATTGGGCAATTGGGATTGACATGGATAAACTGATGTGTATAAAGTGGATGACTAATAAGAACCTGCTGTATAAAAAAATAAATTAAATTAAATTAAAAAAAGAAGATGTGGCACATATATACAGTGGAATATTACTCAGCCATAAAAAGAAACGAAATTGAGTTATTTGTAGTGAGGTAGATGGAGCTAGAGACTGTCATATAGAGTGAAGTAAGTCAGAAAGAGAAAAACAAATACCGTATGCTAACACATATATGTGGGATCTAAAAAAAAAAAAAAGAGAAGCCACTTCAATGAGAAGCCCACGCACCGCAACAAAGACCCAACACAGGCTAAAATAAAATAAAATAAATTTTTAAAATAAATTTTTTTTAAAAAAGCATCTTTTTTACAAAACCAGCTTTTTACATTTTATGCTCCTTCATCATGGTTTATGAGTTGGGTATAACTCTTCTAGGAAATGAAGTACCTTTTGAAAAAGAAATATTCATTTAACATTTAACAATTCCTTCAATTTTATTTCCACTTACTGTTTTTGGTTAAGTTTAAGTAAAACTTAATAAAATATTTGTTATTACAAATAACATGTATAGGTTTGATGCCATTTTTAATGTACTTTCCCCCTAGCTATCTATCATTTAGGAACAATTTATGGCTCTTTCAATCTGAATGTTTCTTAAGAGAGATGCCTGTTAACAGTGATCAAGTGTTGACCACAGTGATTTCTGGACGGTGGGCACTGGAGTGATTTTTTTTAATGTATACTTTTTTGCATTGCTTTATTATTTTCATAATAAAAATATACCTTTTTAGTGCAAAAAAAGTCACTATTATCTTAATAGAAATGGCAGGACTGAGCAGATGTGACAGAGACCACATAACCCACAAAGCCTAGGTTATTTAGTATGTAGCCCTTGAGAGAAATAGTTTGCCATTCGCTGCTCTCTCTGCCTGCTGCAAGGAGATGCCAGCCCGTCCATACTCCCACTAAACAGACAGAGAGCATGAACCGTCTATCGTCACATGACACACGTTTTTTTCCAACATGCCTAAGCAGCCTGTAGCAACACTCTCCCACAGACTCGGTGTTTTTATAATTAGGGGCAAGTTTACACCAGACCATCAGCCTCCCTCAGAGGTGACCAAGCATATTCACTGATGGTTACGGCGCTGTCACAAGCAAGCTGCACTTCTCCTAAACCACCAGATGGGAAGGTTACGAGGGCAAAGACGCAGCATCGCAATCTGACAGTAATAAGAATGCAAGACGGGCTCACTGAGATATAAAATGCTGGAGATGCTGAGTAATAACAGAAAAAAGGTTCAGATGTCTTCTTCTCTAGGATGCCTGATCACAGTGATGTACCGTCCTATTTCTTTTCTGAAACACAAGCCCAGGCAAGAGGTGTGTGGGTAGAGATGATACTGTTTGGGGAACATTTTTTTTTTTTCATCTGTTTGTGAAATAACTGTGACTTACTCTGAAGTACAGATAAGAAAGAAAATGACACAGCGGCGTGTGTAAAGACTTGAGATTTTAAAAGAAAAGGAAACACACTCATTTTAGGGAGCCAGAAAATGCAGAATTATGGGGCACTTCCAAAGATAATCCAGTAACAGTTTGGTCCAAACGAAACAGCAGAGAATAAGGAAGTTTTCTAAAGATCGCTCTGGCAGATCAAAGCTAACGTTCTTCAAGGAATTACTTGTTCAGCCAGTTCCTCTCCCCACAACTTCTGTCCTCACGTAAGGAAAGCTCTGGCCCCTGAAGCTTTCCTGTGCAGGTCAATGGAAAGGTCTAGAAGTCTCTGAGGTCCCCTGGAAGCCAGAGCAACTTCCTGCACTCCTCGTGGGGAAGTGTCTGCCTCCCAAGTCCCTCCCCCCATGGAAGAAGTAAACACAGCTGTCATGACAAGCTGCACCTCCTTTCTCTGCTTTTGCTTAAAGGGTTAAACATCGTTTATTGCAGAGAGCCCCTAAAAGCAACTTATGCTTCAGTTCCTCACTCTCTAAGGCGAGAAATCTCTCCCATTACTGATGGCTAGGGTTCTACTGATTCTGCCATACGTTCACTTGAGCCTTATAAAGCCGGTCTTTAAAAGAAAGTACGATTTTGGACGACTTTTAGCAATGGCATAGAAATCCAAAACGTGGCAGCGGGTGGGGATGGGACGCTCAATGACCCCAGAGGCAGCACCACTGAGTGGAAGATCTGCAGTCTAGCCATAAACAGACTTTAAATATCATTAGTCATGTCTGTATATAAAAATCTTCTATAATACATCAAAGTCAAGGACTCCAAGTGTAAGTGCCTATCGTGGCAGTCTTTCAGAAATTGTTCTTCAGGACATAAGAGATTTTGTCCTCAGAGTGAAAATGAATGCACAGCAAATAATTTGATACGGCATCTAAATTTAAATGGACTAGATTGCCATTTTCACTTTTAATAACGGTGGCGGTTCTTGCTTTCGTCACTGCAAGGATAACCGTGAGCGTGTGCAGATACTGACCAAACAGGTAACAAGAGACGCAATAATCCATCAGACCACGAGCTGACAACTGGAGCTATTTTTTTTCCTTACTTAGAAAAGAACTCTCTTTCCTTCCAAGAAGGAGCGCCATTAAAATTGTTTTTTTACAGGCAACAGTATTTATTTTATATGAAATGTATCTTCAGCAGAGTTTGCTTGTCTTGTTAACAGTTTTCTTCGGTTTTACGAGAGGCTGACTGGGGAAGATCTGCACTGAGAAACTGACACTAATTGGTGAAGAAGGTAGCAGATAAAATATGTGCTGTCAGGAAACAACTGTCGTGGGGAATCTGAAAAGCGATACACATAGATGTGGATTGCTTCTGATGGTGTTGCTACTGTAGCTTAGCTAGTATTATTTCCATAATGTAAACTCTGACATATGGGAAGTGAAGGACACGCTACTTCCCTTCAGTTTTCATTACTTGGTCATAAAAGCATGAGATCCTTTAAAGTAAAAACACTCTCATTGGCTGAAGGGATGGCAACGGAAGGATGAGCTATCACTAGGGGCTGGATATTACTCTGTAAGTACCTAAGTGCCCCTACAAGGACCTAACTGTCCCTGAAACTTACCCAATACACCATTCCTGAAAAGGATCAAAAGACAATGGATGCTTCAACAAATCTGCTCCAGAAATGTCCAGAAGCCTGAAAGCACAGTGGCTGAGGACACAGGTCGATGAGTCAGACACACCTGGCTTCCCATCCAGCTGGTCTTGCCACCCAGGGATAACTTCTCAGCTTCCTCCTCTGTGATTTGGAAACAATAATCACAAGGGTTGCAATATCACTGCAGGAAGTTGCTCAATCACCACAATACCACAAAGCCTTGTTGTGCAAAAATAAAAATAAAAACAAAACAACTTAGCAAGGTCTAGAACATCCTAAGTATCCTTGATCTGGGGGGTATAATTATCATTGCGGTTGCTGGGCTGAATCTTGTTAGGCCATAAGCTAAGTAAGTGTGTCACCATCTCTATCAACCAAAAGACTTATCAGTTAGCCAGAGACATGAACATGGGAAAAATAAAATGAAAATGTCAGGGTTTTATAATATATGCCGAGTGGGCACTGCAAGCCCCAAGTGGGTTAAAATGAAATACGACAATGACTACAGAATTGGGTGGTCAGCAAAATGTTGTGTGGGAGGGTGACCCTAAATTTGCCTACCAGCGTCAAAAGTAGAGAAAACAGGGACTTCCCAGTGGTAAAGGTCCAGTGGTAAACAATCTGCCCTCCAACGCAGGGGATGCGGGTTCGCTCCCTGGTTGGGGAACTAAGATCCCACATGCTGGGGGCAACTAAACCTACACGCCATAACCACTGAACTCGCACGCCTCAACGAGAGAGCCCGCGTGCCGCAAACTACATGGCCTACGCGCCCTGGAGCCCACGCACCACAACTGGAGAGAGAAAAAACCTGCACGCCACAACTAGAGAGAAGCCCGAGCACCACAACTAGAGGGAAGCCCACGCCGCAATGAAAGATCCCGAACGCCTCAACGAAGACCCTGCGTGCCACAGCTAAGACCCAATGCAGCCAAAAAAAAAAAAAAAGTTGAGAAAACAGGAGAACAAAGTTGGTAAGTAAGGAGAGAATGTGGCCTGTCACGTGGCAACTAGGAAGGCTGCAAACCTTTCAGAGTCAGTCACTGTGGCCGCACGCTTCACTGGCTAACAGCATGGCACCACCTGGGAGGCCGGCACACACGCAGACTCCCCAGCCCTATCTTAGCCGGCCCTCCCAGACCCGCTAAACGGATCTGGATTTCAGGAAGGTCCTCAGGTGTTCTATACATACACTTAGGTGTGAGCAATGCTGACCTGAGCTACGCAAGCTCAAGCACAAGGTCTGTTTGTTTCAGTCGCTGTGGGAAAGAGGCTCCAAAGACAGCCCCCAAATATCTCCTCTTCCTGGATGTACATCTGCTCTGTACATCAACAGATGGACCTTGTTTCCCTCGCCTTGACTGTGGGCTGCTCTTTGAACTATAGCTTTGGCAAAAAAATGCGTGATGCTCTTCGTCAGAATCCACGGAATGACCACACCAAGAGCGAACCCTAATGGAAACTATGGACTTTGGGCAATAATGACGTGACCAGGTAGGTTCCTGGATTGTAACAAATGCACCACTTTGGTGGGACACGTAGCTGGTGGAGGAGGCTGTGTGTGTACGGGGTGCAGGGGCCTTTGTACTCTGTACTTTCCAGCCAATTTTGCTGCGAACCTAAAACTGTTCTAAACATTACGTTTATTAATTAATGATAATGAACAAGTGAGGCTCTGGGAATTCCAAGCCCAGGCCTAAGTTCTTCCTGTTCCTTGTGTTCCAGCCACCATGCTACGAGAAGCCCAAGACGCAGGCAAAGGCCTTGTGGAGGAGACCCGGGGCCCTCCGACGACCGCCCAAGCGGAGGTCCCGGCCAACAGCAGCAACTGGAGGCCACACGCGAGAGCCACCGTGGACAGTGCAGCACAGTCGGGTCGCGAGACATGTGCAGCCTCAGCCAGCATCACGTGAAGCGGGACCAGCTCTCCCAAACCAGCCAGTGTGCGGGATCATGAGAACAGCAACAAAATGTTGTTGTGTGAAGCCGCTACGTTTGGGGGATGGTTTATTACGCAACAAAATGTATGGGGACTGTGTGAGGGTACAGGCTAGCGCAGTTTCATACCCATTCACTTGGGGCGCCAAATAAAAGAAAATTAGGGTCTCTATGTGAAGATAAGCCTTCACGGGAAAATATCGAGGAGTGCAGATTCACTGTTGACGAGGTTCTTGTCCAAAACAAGTCCTGACGGTACGGTGCAAAGAAGTAAACGGGATTAGTAGAGCTACAAGGAAGCAAATGAAGGCTCAGGACGTTCCTTTTTTATGCATGCGCCTCTTTTCTTCAGAACAACAGGATATATCTACCTAAAATGTGGGCAAAATAATTAGACAAAAAGTTTAAGAATGTTTTTGAGAAGGTGTTACCATTCTGCTAATGAATCAACCCAAGAAAATAATTGTTTTCTCAGGCTTTCAATGACGTTCTTTTATTAATTTAAAGTTCCTATTTGCCTCTGAAATAAATGTCCAAAAGAGGGAATAAATGTCATTTATGTTCCTAGAACATGTGCTGTATGTGAAACGTGAGTTTCTCATAAGAAAAAAGGCGTAACGGCATTCTCTTCTCAACCGTGCAACTGTTGCCTAATGTTTAGAGAAATGACAACAAAGATCATATTGAATTAATCCAAGTGCTGTAACTTAGAAGAATTAAGCTTCTTGGGACATATATTAACTGGATGACATGTGAATTAACAATCAGAAATAATAATGTGTCCTACAATGTTTTTATCCTACTATTTTATAATCTGTCCTGTATTCCTACCAAAATAAATCCCAGGATAAGAAAGCACTTTCACCAGAGCACAGCATGGCTACAAACTCCAGGAATGGAAGGGATACCCTTGGGTCCCAGAAGGTGGACAGGCTCGAAGTCTCATCCGATCATGTGAAATGAGGATAGTACAGTTCATTCCCAAAAGGCTGCGATTAGGATTAAATAAAGGAACCTGCACCATGCCCCCCACTTAGAGCCCATCACGTCATAAGGGCTCCACAAAGGTGGAGAAATGTAGGTGAGTGAGAAACTTTAGATCCCTCACCTAAAACACTGCAGACCCTCCCAGGCATCGGAAATGAAGTTGGTTATTTCTCTGCCTTCAAACCACGTCTTCCTCCTGGAAATGCCACTCAAAAGCAAGTGGAAACAAGTATTCATTCTGCTTCACCACACGCTCCGTGGAAGGCATGCGAATGGGTGGTGGGCAGGAAGGAGTGGGGAAGACAGACCCCCCTCCCCTCAAGGGGGGCACACACTTCCCTAAGCTCTTTCACTGAGCCCAGCTGGGGATAATGGTGTTTGTTCAACTGTTCACCGCAATCTTACGGGGGGGTGTGTTCGGGGAATAGCAAGGAGGCCAGCGGCTGGAGCAGAGAGAGACAGAGAAGCAGAGGTAGACAGAGAGAAGCAGGAAGTAGCACTCAAGGATGACGTCAGACGGCACGTTCTTCTGGATTTCTGTTTTTACGCTGAGTAGAGGAGCCATTTGATCTTTTAGGAGCAGGATACGGGTAGCTGTGGATGGGCGGCAGAAGCAAGCAGGTCAGGTGTGAGGCTTCTGCAAGCATCCAGGCAGCGGGAACAGGCGGGTGCGGCAGAGATGGTGAGAAGCACTTACATTCAGGCATCATATATTTTAATGGCAGAGCCTACAGAACTGTATCACAGCTCAATGTGGAGTGTGACAGACACAGACAGAGACGTCAAGACTGACATGAGAGCGCCTGGTCTGAGCAGATGGGGACCAACCCTGCCACTGACGGAGAGGCTGGGCAACCACCACGATGCAGCTCATCCCTGAACTCACCAGAGCTGTGCTCCGTAACGCTGAATTAGCAAATACTAACCATGCTCCTAAGGGGGAAACCTTCATTGATCCTGAACTCAGGGTCAACAGCACTGTAGCTCACGCCTGAAGGAAGCTTGTCTCACACTTGTATTTTCTCCCTAAGGCACACAGTGGTATTCTTGCACCTACGTGGGAACATGAGACAGTACTTCAGCACTGGGCTTGGGGGCCATATGAAATGGCAACATTACCAAAACAAAAACAAAACAAAACATCTGTGGCACTAAAGAGACAACAAAAAGGACCCTAGTTTCCAGTGTGAGAGCTGAAACAAGAAGGCAGAGCGTCGCCCTGTTCCACCTCGGCTGGGAACACGTGCATCAGGCAGCTCGAGCTGACCTCCGTTCTGCTCACATTACTGAACAACCTGCAGTGAAAGTGCTGCAAGTGTGGATTTCGGGTTAAAAACACAGTTTAGCAAGTCGGCGAATTCACAAATATAGAATCGTGAAAAACGGGCATCGTCGGGAGGTCTTAAGTGCTCTGATACCTATTCTTAAGGACAAATGGGAACATGCAAGGAAGGAAAAGGCAATGGTATCAGAGAGGAGGGGGTGGAGGACGGGCCTCAGTTTGCCCCTTGTGCCCACAGATGAGGGCTGGCTTACCTGCCCCACCCCTGCCCGAACGCCTACAGCACATGTCCCACTCCTGTACGTCAAGGGACCCGGCCACATGTGTGGGAGAAAGAAACAGCGTCAACCCAACGATAGAAGTCCCTGATGCTCAGCCGTGGTGTCACCGAGATGAGAGGCAGGGCAGAGAAATCAGGTGGCCGGTCTGGACTGAAACATACTCAGCTGTAGCAAACTGTGGCTAGCACGCTTAAAATGCTACTGTTTTAGCTGGAAAAAAAAAAGAAGTCAACTAATTCAATTTAAAAATTTTACTGCTGGACAATTTTTTTTTTTTAAATGCAGCCCCCTTGGGCTCAGAGTTCCTCACCAGTGGTAGAAATGGGCCTAATTTCCACTTGTGTTTTTACTTTGATCTCCTACCACATTCACGTTTTACAGAGGCGAAAAGTCCCAGAGCTAAGTTTCAACAGTAACTAAACAAAAATGTACATGATCTCAAATCCGCGAAACAGAGGATCTATTTGCACTCTGCCTTGTATCTGTGTGCCATAACCACAACTCTGATTCTGCCTTTTTTTTTTTTTTTTTTTGCATGAGCATGTTCATGGGCTGTGATAGAGAAAGAACCAGCTGCATTTTTAAGCAGTCTACCGGGGTTTACATGAGCAGGTGCCTGTTTTCCGTCGCTGTGCTCCCTCGAGGGCCTCCACTGTCACTCCACTTGCGCCCGTCATCCTCATTCTTAGAAGTGGCTTCAGACCCAGCTGACCTGTGGCGCCATGAGGCCAGCATTCCTCCGTCACAGCCGAGCTACTTAAGTCCAGGGATGAGCTTCCCCGGGGAAGTGCGCTTTACCAAAGGGTGGGAGAAGCCACGGAATAAGCAGGGGTCTGCCTGAAGCACCACACTCACCCAAAGTTTTGGGAAGGAAAGTCTGAATCTGTGTTCTCAGAAAGACTCTTCAGCAAGACCAAGTGCAGTGTCTGGCACGCATGAGTGAGAGAACGCGGTAGCTTCCCTTACTGGGGAGTTAACTCTGAGTTTAGATCCCTGAGACCAAAGAGCAGCCCCACAGTAGAATCAAATTATTTCAGTGACTTTCTAGATGCAACATGTGATTTTGTGGCAAGTGTCAACAGAATCCTACCTCATTCTTGCATAAAACGGTTTCTTACCCTGTGGCTCAGTACTTTTGTGAGAGGCCTATTAGTGTTCTATTGCTGTGTTGCAAGTTCCCACAGTCTTAGCAACTTCAAACACTCCCTTTCGCTAGTCCATAGACTGCCATCAGGCGCCAAGGGGACGGGTGGCGATTTTCTCTGCACTCGGTTTCACAGGCTGAAATTAAGGTGTCAGCAGCAGTATCTTTACCCAGAAGCTGGCGCCCCTCTTTCAAGCTTACTCGCTGTTGGAAGAATCCATCTCCTTGTGTCTGTGTGACCGAGGTCCTGATTTTCTTCCTGGCTGTCAGCTGGAGGTCGCTCTCAGCTCCTCAAAGCTGCTCACAGGTCTTAGCTAGGAGGCCCCTCCAGGATCCTTTTCACGCTCCCAATACCTCTGACTTCAGGAGAAGCTCAGTTCCTTCTAAGGGCTCACCTGATTAGGTCAGGCCCATGGGGTATAATCACCCTTCCACTGACTCAAGGTCAGCGACCGGTAACCTCATCACAGGCGGGGTCTCCCATCACATTCATGAGCTCTCCTCACCGTCAAGGTGTGGAACGTACAAGGTGTGTACACACACCAAAGGGCAGAAATCTTGGGACCACCCTAGAATTCTGCCTACTAGCAGATGTGACTGGTACACATCTGTGCACCACATGAAGAATTACTTGTTGCCATAAACTATTTCAGAGTCCGGCCACAACTGTGATAATGAAAATAGGTGAGTAAAAAGGAACAAAACCTTATGGAGAAACCTATATGAAACAAGGATCAAAACTTCCGGGTTTTATGATTAGTGCCCTTGTCCATACACTATTTGGAAGCATACAAAGTTAAGTTTTTATCTTCTACCAGGATTAAAATAGAAAGCTTGAATCTCAAAATTGAAATAAAACATAAGATAATAAGGGAAATTCATAACAGTCTGTCCTGTAGAGAGGTTCTGAGAGTCATGGGCTTATGTCTGGGGTTCCCAGCAATAAGTCTCCTGTCTTAAAGAAAAGTAGGTCACAGGGGGTCCTAGGCAGTAGCTGTCAACCCAGATGCTTGGCTGCACTTAAATGCTGTTAAATGTGCGTTTGGTTGGGGAGGTGGAAATGAGGGTACTGTTTCACTAAGAAAACCCTGAGTAGCAGCTGCATGAAACCGTCACCGGCCGACACAATTTCAAATGGATCCTATAGAACCTCCCTACACTGCTGGAAGGAGTAGAAAAAGCACAAACACTTTGGAAAACTGTTTCACAACGTCTGTCATAGCTGGCTATGTACATGTCCCACGACCCGGCCACTGCACGCCTAGGAAAACTGTTTCACAACGTCTGTCATAGCTGGCTATGAACATGTCCCACGACCCGGCCACTGCATGCCTAGGATCGCATGCAACAGGATGTGACTCTGAACACCAGGAGGCATCGTATCCAAGAATGGTCACAGCACCAATCCTTGTGACAGCCTCAAACTGGAGACAACTCGTCCAGACGTGGTCATCCCAGCTACTGCATGTCAACAGCAGAATGGAGAAAAAGTAACTTAGGTTATAGTCACACAAGGTAATGCTATAAAGCAATGAAAATATATAAAGTGCACCTACACAGAACAGCACATATTCCACACACCTAACTGTGAGCAAAAGAAGTCAGAGACCAAAAGGCTCCTATTACATCATTCCATTTATAGAAAATGCAAAAAAAAAGGTGAACGATAGCATTTGAAGCCAGCAGAATGGTTACCTTTGGGGAGAAGGGTTTAGTCATTGGAAGGGTTCCCAGGGGGCTTCTAGAGTGCCGATAATTTTCTACTTTTTATATGAGTAGTGGTTACAGACAGGTGTTAATTCCAGGAAAATTTCAGTCAGCTGTATAATCATATGTGTACTTGTCTGTGTGTTTTAATTCAATAAAAAGTGTACTTAAAAACCATTCATTCAGTAATAGGCTTAGTTGCGGCGATCGGAGGCTACTCTTCGCTGTGGTGTGCGGGCTTCTCATGCCGGTGGCTTCTCTTGTTGCGGAGCACAGGCTCTAGGCACGTGGGCTTCAGTGGTTGTGGAACATGGGCTCAGTAGTTGTGGCTCGCGGGCTCTAGAGCGCAGGCTCAGTAGTTGTGGCGCACGGGCTTAGTTGCTCCGTGCCTTGTGGAATCATCCCGGACCAGGGCTCGAACCCATGTCCCCTGCACTGGCAGTCAGATTCTTAACCACTGGGCCACCAGGGAAGCCCCTGGAGATTTACTTTCATTTGCTGTTGAGCACATTGTTGGAGAGATAAAGAAGCAATGCTTTGTGTTAAGTCATTTCACCTTGGCCTCAAAATTGCTTCACCCTCCTCTCCTTTTTCTTCCCTGCTCCATTTCTCGAAAAAGAGTAACTTTACAGGTGAGGCTTAAACTAAGAGACCCTAGGAACAAGCCAGGTGAAAGGTGGGGCCAGAGCTATGAGTTCAGATGACAGGAAAAGGAGAGAGAGCCTGCGTAGAGGGGCTCCAGAATATTCCAACCAGCTGTCTGCTGGCTATAAATATCTTGGGTTGTCAGAATAAGTGTAATTGATTGAGAGCTACAATTACACGTTCCTGCAAGTCATTTTGACACGGGTCAGCTCTCTATATAAGCAAGGATGCATTTCAGAACCACCTACTTTAAACAGTAAAATGTTATTAACTATACAGCCGCATCTTCATACGGCTTTATTGCTTCCAAAGCGTATCACAGATCAAGGGAATGCACAACTACCCAGAGACTATTTACACATTTGTGGATTTTCCAGACCACTGACATTTCCCCATCTCTCTGCGACTACCTTGTGTCTCACTGCATCTCACTGCTTTTTCTAGCACTGTGGGGAAACAGGAGATGCCAGTAAGTCAAGCTTACTGTGTATTAGTAACCCCCAGCATTGTGACACATGGGGAAGCTTTAACTAATGACTTCAGTGGTGACTCTGAGTTTGGGCACCACTTTTCCCATTCATGCATCCCTCTTACGCTTTAACTATAAGGGGAGAAATCATTTCTAATATGTCTTTCCTGTTATACCACAGTCATGCCAAACACAAGCACTTCCCACAATCAAGAGTGCTTCTAACTTGCGAAGTCTGTATAGTTCTAGGGACTGTAACTGAGGCACTGAGACTGTAGCTGGGGACCCTCAGCTCTTTGCTTTTCTTCCTTGTTTCTTGCTTTTTAGGACTTGCTTGTGAGAGATTTATGACTTGATGTTCTGGCGGCAAGAAAGACTTGATGGCTGCTTGGAACTGCATGACCAACACAATCATCTCTGAAAATAGATGACTGCTCTCTCCCCAGCACGAAGCCCCTTCCTCTTTTCCCTATAAATCTCCGAGCAAAACCTGGGGAGTTGGCTCTTTAGGACAGGAGTCCATCTTCTCCCCGGGACTGCTGGCTTCCCCAATAAAGCTATCTTGCCTCTTGCCCAACACTCATCTCTCAGTATTGGATTCTTGAGCAATGAGCAGCTGAACCTGAGTTTGGTAACAGGAAAGGCACATTTCTTAAAGGTTCTGCTGCTTCTACCTGCAAATATGTCCTCAATTTTCTCCATTTTCACCCTCAACAATATGTCTCCCACCCAAGGCCCTGCTACAGAGAGGTTTTAGAATTTTCAGTCACATGCTGGCAGCCACACTTACCCTAGGGAGGAACAGCCAACCTTGAAACCAGGTCAACGTGGGACCTGAAGTGAAAGGTCAATGAAAGAAGTGATTTTTTATGCTGTCCCCTATACCTACCAGGGCGAGTTGTGTCCCTACCAAGGAAAGAGTCCTTTTTTTTTCCTTTTGTGTGAGTACCAAGGAATAGTTAGCTGAATCAAACCATGTGGCAAAGCTTGAGGGAAGAGAATGAGACTGTTTAAACACCTCAATTCAGGTGGCTGCTTCAAAGGTGTATTTACCTCTCATTGTTTTGACCTCTCTATTTCACCTTTTAGTAATTTGAATACGCTTTTTAGATCGTTTATAAAGAGATGCCGTACACCACAGAGTCGCAAGGGACACAGAGATGAGTGAGAACATATGCAAGCATGTGTAGGAAGCAGGCTGCTGTGAGGCAGGGTGGAGGAGAAAGAGTGGCAGGCAGCTCGACAGCCCCTGATGGGCTGAAGACAAACAGACAGTACATTGCCTGTGACTTGGGGGCTGCAAACGAGAAGCCAGGCTTCAGGGCGAGTGTTGGAGAGGAATGCTCTGAGGAATCAACTCGAAAGCCCAGCTGCCCCGCCCTGGCTCTCCCTTCCCCTTTCTTCGTAACATTTCCCCAGAGAACCAGCATAAAATAAGGAAATTCCCTCCTTTTTTGAATAAGACAGTCATCCACATGGAACCCACACAAATCTATGGCAAGAAAATAAAAAATGAATTAACTGAATGGAGTCAATTAAATGCAATTAAATTGGATTCTCTGAGGAAAGGAGCATGGGAGAGGAGCAAGGGCTATAAGAAAGGCCAGAACAGAAACGGAGATGAAGAATGGGCACTCGGAGGCTTGGAAAGAAATGAATGAGAAATATAAAATCACTGCAGAAATAAAAATCACACATGAGATTATAGATAGGTTGCACTAGAAACACAGTCAGGGGATGACAGCAAAGACTGGGAAAGTTTACCATCTTCTCTTCTTTTATCATAGACTCTGCTCTTTTCATTTTGCCTTTGTAACTCCGTGATCAGTAAGTGAGCTGGTTGGCCTGGGGTCCAGCACCACAGCGGGGCTCTGCTTCTGGTTACGGGACACGGGGGCAAGGCGCACCTGAGCCATGCATTTGCTGTGGTCCAACAGATTGTCATTGCTTTATCAAAAGCCTCTATGGTGCCAGGACCCAGCCCTCTCCCAAGACAAAGGAAGAGAAAGAAAGCTCTGTGAGGTTCTTCAGACCCTTGCCCCAAGGGCAGACTTCTTCGAGGAAACATGCAGTGGCTGAACCTGCTCGAAGAGATTGAGAGATTCGTGTAGACTCATTATTAGTCCAACCTGAATGCAAGCTTTGCTGGGCAAAGGGAGAAGCTCTAAACAGTGAAGACAGACCTGGCCCACACTTAGATGAGGCCAAATATCTAAGAATTGTCTTCGCGGCAGACATTCCTAAAGACACATTGCAGGGTTTCCCTGGTGGTGCAGTGGTTAAGAATCCGCCTGCCAATGCAGGGGACACGGGTTCGAGCCCTGGGCCGGGAAGATCCCACATGCCGTGGAGCAGCTAAGCCCATGCGCCACAACTACTGAGCCTGCACTCTAGAGCCTGTGAGCCAAAACTAGTGAAGCTCGCACACCACAACTACTGAAGCCCGCGAACCTAGAGGCCATGCTCTGCAACAAGAGAAGCCACCGCAATGAGAAGCCTGCATGCCACAACGAAGAGTAGCCCCCGCTCGCCACAACTAGAGAAAGCCCACGCATAGCAACAAACACCCAACGCAGCCATAAATTAATTAATTAATTAATTAAAAAATAAATAAAAAGACACATTCCAGAGGATGACAAAGAAAAGACACAAATCCTTGGTACTGTGAAGTTCCATTTCAGAGAAGGCTGTCAACGTAGGGGCAATTGTGAAACAAAGTGGGAAAAATCAAGCAGCATGACACCTCAGAAATGCATCTTCCCTAGGAAAAGTACTCCAGGGGTCTAACAAATCTGGAAGTAGCTTCCACTGGAACGTGTTATAATTTTTGTTGATATTTAAGTACTATTTTATTATTATTAAACTATTATTACTATTACTATTACAACAATAAACACCTATGTACAGCTTGTTATGTGCCAGCTACCGTTCCAACCATTGTTATGTATGTTAGAGCTCATGTAATCCCCCAAACAATGCTGAGTTGCGACTACTATTATATGCAATGCAAATGAGGGAAACTGAGGCATAGAAAAATTAGGAATCTTCCCCCAGATCACACACCTCTGAGGGACAGGAGCTCCTGCTTTTTCCAGGTCCAAATAAAGGGAAAACGTCTTGTCAATATACTGCATGTGGAAAAGGCTCCATTCGTTAATCACACCATCTAAGATACGAATAATCCACACTGGGAAAGATAAAAAAGGTATCCTGAATATGAACAACCATTGTGCACCACCCAGACCTGACTGAACGTCAAAAATTTCATACTGGGGAAAATAAAATCAAAAACAAAAAAAAAACATGTTGAGATGAATGCCTTCCGGACAGGACATTATTTTTTTCCACCATAGAAGAAGACTTTTACTGGAGAGAAGTCCTAGAATGCAATGAAAAGTGGCCCCTAAGGGGTATTAGATAAATAATAATGGAAAGAAATGCAACAAATATGATTAGAGGAAAATAGCATTACAGTGTGACTCAGTCAACAAACCTCCTTGGCTTTGAGGTTATTTGTCACTCAAGACCAGCTACATATGCTGGAGGCCTTGTCATTTCTCCAACACAAGCCCTGCCCGAGGGCGCGGCCCAACTATCCCCTCTTTCCGACATCCTGCAGGTACCCTCAGCAGGTTCCTTGGAGTCTGCTTAAACGTCAACAAGGCCAGTCAAGATTGACTCACTCCGTGGTTTTTCTCTGAACAACTGGGAGAAAGAAATGTTCATTAACTGCGGTGTTGGTAATAAAAAAAAAAATCAGCGTGCATTTGGAGAAGTGTTAAAATAGCTATGTGTTTACAATACAAAGGAAAACAAGAAAGAGAAAAACTGGGCGGGGGGGGGGGGGCAGTAGGGCCTTTCAAAGCAGGAGTCACGAAGGAGTGATGTTTGCACTCCACTTTGCGTTTCTCCTCTCAGCTGCATGAGGCGCATCCACCTTTACCACGCAGAATCAGGCATCATGGGTTCCAATGCTTACTGGCTGTGCAAAAAGAAACACCTGGGCAGAAATCCAAAGATCATCGCAGTGGGTGTTTACTTAGCGCCAGCAAGGTGATACTCGGTGCGTATGCAAGACCAGTATTACCGGCTTTTCCAGTTCTTCAAGAACAGCCGAAAAATCTGGAGTTTTTAAAATGTGAAACATTCTCATTTTTTGAAGTTGGTAAGCCACTCAAAAATTTTTAAATACTGAAATCCAAAGAAAAGATTATGTCATAAGGTTACGTTCTTATATTTCTCTTTTATTTATTTTATTATTTTTTTTTTTTGCAGTATGCGGGCCTCTCACTGTTGTGGCCTCTCCCGTTGCGGAGCACAGGCTCTGGGCCCAGCCGCTCCTCGGCATGTGGGATCTTCCGTGACCGGGGCACGAACCCGTGTCCCCTGCATCGGCAGGCGGACTCTCAACCACTGCGCCACCAGGGAAGCCCCAACATTCTTATATTTGAGTGAAGAACCAGTTTAAGGTTTAGCTATATCATCCCTATCATGATTTGCTAAAATTTAAGATTTAATGACATCTTAAACATATCATAAAGTTGAAACAATTCTTACTGTCTGAAAATGTGTGGTCTTGTCAGCAAGGATTGTTTTTGTTTTTAAGTGCTCCTCAAGCCAGGTTGATGGGAGTATCTCTTTGTTGCTAAGAGAAGTTTATTTGATTTGTGAGGGTCAGTCTTTATAGTTATGTATTTGGTTTATTTTTAAGGTCTCATCCTAACTCTGAAATCTTTCTCCACTTGGGTAATCTATCTTTTTTTGGTGGGGATGAAAGAGAAGAAAAAAAAAAATCCTATGATTATCTGAGGACTCAATCCAACCAAGTGTCTTCTCCAGAGAAAAGAAAATCAAGCAAAAACCTGTAAGGCAAAGAATATGAACCTGATAATAGAGGGAGAAGAAACAGAAGTGCACAATTAAACTGGGAAAATTTACAATCAAAATTAAATGATTAATAATAATACCATTGAGAAGTATACTAAATGTTATTAAAGTATTCTTAAAATAGAGGAGGCATAATATAAAATTCCAAATAATGACGGTGAAGCATATGAAGTGACTTTTGGTGAGGGGAACAATTAAAAATAGAAAAGATGTTTTCTTGTTTCTGTAGTGGGAAGGCAGAATGATTATGTAACCCTTGACATTAATGGAAAAATACAGGGTAGAAAGGTTGTAACAGTGTAACAGAGGAGAGGAGAACAGAATATAAAGAAGCCCCAGGATTGCTGAAATTGAAATACCCAGGGATTTGAGTACAGTAGTAGTTTTAATATTAACATTAATACTATTTAATTAATTACTTAAAACTAAGTATTGACTTACTAATTAATAATTGCTATTACTAATGGTATTATCCACACACTAATAATTAATATAAATACTGTACTGCTACTAGTACTACCCAAGAATAAAGAGAAAAGCTTTTGGTCTTGCCAGACATTTCATCCAGGGGAAGGGAAAGAACAAACCTAGTAAGCTGAGGAATACATTTAAAGGTAAGTTGTGAGTTTATTCTATGAAACTCTACTGTTTAAATATGACTATTAAACTAATTAAATTGAGACACAGTATAGCAAGATAAAAATTTTCTTAACTTTGTAACATCTGAATCGATATATTTTTTAAAATATTTATTTATTTATTTTATTTTTGGCTGTGTCAGGTCTTAGTTGCGGCGCGCAGGCTCTTTGTTGTGGATCGAGGGCTCCTCTCTAGTCGTGGCGCACGGGCTCAGTAGTTGCGGCATACGGGCTTAGCTGCCCCGCGGCAGGTGGGATCTTAGTTCCCTGACCAGGGATCGAACCCATGTTCCCAGCAATGGAAGGTGGATTCTTAACCACTGGACCACCAGGGAAGTCCCCTGAATTAATACTGATACAAACTTCTAACCAATTTGGCACATGTGCAAAATAAAGAAAAAAGCAATCATACTTACTAACGCAAGCAAAAACCACAAGCAAAATATTAGCAGAAATCAGAAGCAATTTCATTGACTAAAGCATCATCCCCAAGAAAGTAGTCGCTTAAGGAGAGCTACTCAATCATTAACCATTTTTTACAAAAGGCCATTTTTTTATAGGAATTTGAAAAGGCATTGGAGGAAATTCAACATCCATTCACCATGAAGACTCTCTTTAAGGAAGAAATAGATGTGCCCATCTCTAAGATGTCAAAAGTGACTGTGTGTATCTCAAAGTCAGTATCCTGCTCAATGAGGAAAGAAACGAAATATATGTAACACACACAAAAGAAAAGAGACTAATTCCCTTAATATATAAAGATTTCAAATCAATTTTCAAAACACAACAACTCAATTAAAAGAAACGAGCAAAGGATACAAACAGCCATATCACGTAAAAGAAACAACAATGACTTATAATCATAAAATGATGGTCTAATACCGATTCAAGAAACGTCCCTTAAAAAGAGAACTTTATTTTCACAAGTCCAGACTGGCAAATATTAATATGCATGGTTGAAGACACAGTTGGCTAGTTTTGTGAGATGGACGGGAGGAAAGGGGAGTGAGCCTCATCACCCTCCCTCTCAGGTTATTACTCAGGGGACACGCATCATCCTGCCTCATTACACAACCAGAACATTCACAAACGGAGGCTGTTCACAGCAGGGTGTGTATAACATGCCCCATTTGCATGAGCGGCATGCAGATACATTCGTTTCTGCCTGGTCATACATTTATAATTTCAGAAAGCGCTCATAAGGCTGCTAGCAATTTCTGGGAATGGTGGCTCTAGATTACTTTGGAATTTTGTTTTATTTATTTAAGTATGTACATGTGTGTGTGTTCAATAAAACATGATTAATAAAAATGAAGTTGGAACACCAGAAAATAAAAATGTTTAAATCAGAGGGATGAAGGGAGCTAGGAGATATCGTTAGAATCATTTTGTTTTGTTTCTGGTGTCGATTCGCCCAGCTTTGCTGGTCCCTTTAGTGTCACTCATCCAAGTCAGAAGGCATGAAAGCTCTCAAGAGGGTTATTTATGTCACAGCCCTCTCCTCAAGGCCGAGCAAGGAGGCATCTTCTAGGAAAGCCACCTGCTGGGTAGTAACTGTGCCGAGCAGCACGGTCACAGAAATGCTCTGGGCAGTAGGTTTACTTGGAAACAGAATGACAAGTGGCTATAGGACACTGCTGGGGAAAGACGGGTGGATATAAAAACACGCCAATGCCGTCCTCCAACTCTTAGTCTGGGCAGATTTTCAATAGATTAACAAGCTCTTCTAAAGATATCAGAGTCTTCAATTCTATGTCCATGCCACCTTCCTTTCCCCAGAAGTGTTTAGTGCCACCGGAAGGGTTCCTGAACAACGCCCACCTCTGAGAAACACCTTCCGCCAGCTGGTGGACCCCACTCACACCACCTTAAATTGCCAAGGTCGGCAAACTCAGGCACACACATCCCACCCCCACCCAAGGGAAATACCCTGCTCGACAAGGCCTTCTTCTGCCTTCTGACGGCCCCGGTAGAGGAGCCATCAACACTCCATGAGGTGCGTCTCTAGTTAAATGAGACACCCACAGACCTCAGGACCTGCTCTCACTGAGGAAAGCCCCCACTGCTTACAACTAATTGGATTCAACTCCACGTGACAAATACTCTTGGTCAAAACAGTCCGAATCCTCAACAGAAGACGCAGGCAAATCTTCAAGTAAATCATGAACTCTGCAAGAATGCCTGTCTTCCTGCTCTGCTCACTGCTAAAGAGACTCTCGAGTCCCACAGCCTTGAAAACGGAAGCGGTTGAAGGGTCTCTGCTCGCAGCCCACCCGTATGGCTCTCATCGCCGTTCCAGCCAGTCTGTCCACACAGGGCCATGCACACGCGGGTTGCTTGAAGGCAGTGTTTTAAATCCCTCCCTCCCTCCCAAACAGTGTAAACATCCCTAGGCGCAGAGGTAACTCTAGAATGGAAGCCCCATACAACAGCGTAGCGCAGGATAGAAAACCACACCACTGCTCTTCCTTCCCTTCTACAGACATTAGTTTGGTCCTGCGCCCCAGAGGGACCGCTCCCATGGGTAACCGCTGCTCTAGGAATCTAAATGACTTCAGCACGAGTTACAATGATAATTTACAAGTCCAAAATTCTACCCTACTACTTAACGCTAATGAGACATAACTACTTAATCCTTCCTTCCAAGGTGCCCTCCACCACACACAGCACTTAGCACTCAGCGTTTTCCTCGTCCAAATTATCCCCCATTAAGTAACGGGACACATGTGTCTGTTTCTCTTTCTAAACTTATAAGATGCCTTCTTCCTGTTATCAAAGCAACTTGCCCTTGCAGGGGGAGCTCTCCCAGCTGAGCAGCGGATAATGTCAGAGCAGTTCTAACTGTGAGTCTATGGAATAATTGTTCTCATTGGAAATGGAACAAAAGGAGAGCCTGTTAGGATCTCTCCACTGTGTTTAATTCCGCTCACATGTAGATAAAACCCAGTGTAGAATGTGTGTAGCAAGACACTCAAATGGTTTTGAAGGTTCCTAATGTAAGTTTAACACAAAACATGTCTACCGAAAACTCAAACGTTGAATATCAAAAGGGGGGAATGTTCATGTGCAAATCCGACCTGTAAAAAGATCTTTGGTTATGGACATCAGTGCTTGTATATAAGGTCTTTATAAATCAAAACTCCCAATCCTCTCAGCAAAAGAGACCACTTAAATAAATCCAAAACAAAAATTGACAGCAGTGTATCTCCTGCTACAAATAAATACACCTTTGAATTAACAGATTTTTCTTTCACTGGCTAACTTTTCCCTATGTTAATTAAAATTATTTTTCAAATTACATATAAACTTAAGGGGTATCGTGTTCCCTCCCTCAACTGGAAATATGTCATTTCATCTCCAAGGACACAAACAAAATAGCCAAGAGCTAAAATAAAGATTGATGGCAAGCTTCTATACGGAAAAATCAACATGCAAATCCATGCTCCAAGGCAATGATTCGGCTTTAATTGATGTTAATGGTTATGTAAGCAAGTATATCATATTGTTGAGGATGGAATATTTCTCGCAGGCAAAGAATGAATGGACTTGAAGGATGACTGTTGATTTTGCTATGTGGTCATCGCCTCAGAGAACTGAAGTGAACTGACCTCAAATAAAATGTGAGTGGGCAGCAAGAATGTGGAGTGATCAGAAAACTCCTACAAGATCTACTTATTCGTCACCCCGCTGGGTTAAACCCTTTCTCCACAAGCGCCCAATAACAAGGAATCCTCTTATGTGTGTAGACAGCGTTAAACTTTCCAGCAGTGACTGTGAGGGTGGGGGCTTGGAGTGGGTGGTATCCACCCTGAGAGGTGGAATAGTTTATCATTGACCTTGTACAGAAGTGCTAGTGCATGGTGATAATAGACAGAAGGCAGACGTTTAGTCTGTTTCATCATTGCATTTAGTTCTCTGGAACTCCTACCCATGGCATTCCAGGCTGCTTCCTAACCTGCCCTTCTAGAGACATTGCTTTGGCCCTGCGCCCCAGAGGGACCATTCCCATTGCTGACCACCTGAGACACCACCTCAAGGGTCTTACATCTATTAGAAGCGGTGGGTGTCACTGCTGGTATTTTAAGATGAGGACATTGCGCCTCAGGGCTGCTAAATGACTTCTTCAAGGATGCTAACGAGCTCACACTGGATGGAGGGCAAGCGTTTTAACCAACATCCTCTGTTAACCACACCAGATATTCCATATTCTGAAAAAGCAATCTGATAATCTATGATTGCTAATGTTTTAACAGCAGGGTATTTTCGTTACATGAAATAATGTTCAGAACTCCAGTGTTCCTTTCAGATGAATCCAAAGCCCCTTCTGTTTTGCGGCCCTGAGGATCCCACTGAAGCCTTGAGAAGAGGGTCTTGGTTGGTCCTGGGGAACAGGGTATTCAGACACCATCCAGGGTATGCTGAGAGCCCACACACCAGGATGCCAGGCCGTCAATAAGCCCAAGGGGGGCTCAAGAGACACGGCAACAAAAGGGAGACTGAGTACAGCAGGCAGCATACCCAGCGCTGACTTTATTTATAATTTTGCCTCATTTCAGACCTGTGTTGGGGGATAATTCTATTTCCAAAGACAGTTGGTCTTTATTCTCTCAGTTGAGTACTCCCTTCAGGGCATCTCCAAAGTTTCCTTATAAAATGTGCTCACATTTCACTGCCTTTCATTTCTGTGGCCAGAGTCGACCTTTCTAAGCAACTGGGAAGGGAAAAGTAATTTTCATGGCTAAGTTTAATGCTCATGTGTTTGATCCTATAATTAATGTCCCTTGAAAATACGAGTTTAACCTTAGGACACTGGCAAGCTCTCGTGTTATTAATACACGGTTTTCCCCTAGGATTGTGAAGGAGTTTCGAGGAGCCAGAGAAAGCCTGGACTTCCTCCAAACCTTGGCCTTTTTTCATCTCTGCAGCTTTTGTTCATACAGTGTGGAGAGAATTGCTTTTTCCTGGAGTCCTCTGCTTCGGCCACCCCCTGTCTAAGCTAAGCCAGGAGGTGCTTTCTTTGAACAGTTGAGCCAGCTGTTCAAACTGCAAATGCATTTTCCAGGAAAGAAAGGTAGGCGACGCTCTTGGTCAACATGCAGGATGAGTTTACCAGCCCAAGGGGACCTGTGCAAGTCATTTTCTCTGCCAAGGAGGGGCACAGATAGTGAAAAGTAACGAAATTGGCAATCTTTTCTGTCCCCTGGAATTGCAATTCTTTGGGGAGGTAAACTCTTCCCAGCCATTTCCTCTAATGTTTCATGGGAGAGTCTTGAAACGTATCTTGCAGCTCACCCACGTGCTCTTCAGCGGCATTCATCCTGCTGCTCAGCCCAGTGCCTGTATTCTTTAACGATAGTGTTTTCCATACTACGTATTTCTACTTGGTTCATTTGTGTGACTTTTCATTATGTGCCTTATATTGCTACCCTCTTTCATTGTCTCACTGAGTAGAGTAATTATGTTTACGTTCTGGGGCCATCTCTCTCTGCAATTCTGCTTCAGTGGGTATGTTTTTCCATTTGCTTTCTCTTTACAGGTTGTACTCTTTGAGTCTCTAGTCATTTCAGTCTAGGAGTGGGTGCTATTCCAAGTCAGGACCTCTCGCCTGGAGGCGCTGTCGCCTCCCAGGAGACAGGTGGCAATGTCTGGAGCTGCTTCCGGTTGCTACAACTGGGTGAAAGGAGATGCTACTGGCATCTAGTGGGTAGAGGCCAGGGATGCTGCTCAATAATGCACAGGATGCCCCCCCTAAGCCTCACAACGAACAAAAATCTGACCCCAAATGTCACTATTGCCGAGGCTGATAAACTCTGAGCTAGGAATCCCAGCTGCTCTATGTGTTGGCGAGTGGCTGGGTCTTAAGGCAGAAAGCCCCGGCAGCTCAGAAGCACTGTGGCCACTTCTTTTCCCTCAACAGTATCAGACAACCCTCTGCCCAGGGTCTTCTCTAAGGCTCTTGTCTGCATCTTGTCTCTGGAGGTTGAGGGGCTCACCACTGCTGGGGGTTTAGAAGGGCTGTGGGCTGAAGAGAAGATGCCCAAGCAGGGTAGGTCAGACCCAAGGAGACCCCTTCCATCAATTCTTCACCACAGTGGGGATGCTGTGCTACCCTGGTATGATCACCCACCCCAGGAATATCAGTGGCCTGGCTAGTTTCCTTGCAGCAAATGGGGCAGGCAAGGACCCCCCACATACACACACACACAAAGCAAAATCAGGGAGAGAGGTAAGAGCAGAAATTAATTCTCTCTGCCAATTCTCTCACTGCCCCTTGGGCACCCTGGTTCTAGCTTAATGAAGCAACCTCCCACCTGTCACTCCCAAGAGAGATGTAATTCCACTTCCAACATCCTTCAGTCACCCCAGGTAGCTCTGTGGGTTTTTTTATGGGGTGCTATCCCCTCTCTTCCAGCCTTCCCTTCTGCTTCCATAGTTGTCTATGGCTGTTCTTGACGTTTCATAAGAAACTCGCTACTTAAAAAATTACTAACTGTAGGTGCCTTGTGAATACTATGATATTGAAATATTTCTATAAATTACATTCTTCATTAACAGATGATATAATAGATTCTTATAAATATATTTTAATGATGTGGGATATATTTATGAGTTGTTATTTTCCCCTGCTTCAGATGCAAAATTATTTTTCTCTTGACTCTGACAGTTACCATACACATAAATATCTAAATGAGAAGAAAAACTAAATGTTCTTCCCCCTTTTCAGTTTCTACTGAATACTGTTTAACGTCACACGTCCTTCTTTTATCTCAGGGAACAGAATCTCATTCCTAGCCACTAGTAACATGAATCAAAGCAGTCTTTCATGACATTTAAATAAATGAATTTTCCTTCACACACACAAGGACAATATAGATGATCTATTAAAACTAGGTATTTATCACAGTGATATATTCCTGTTATCACACTGCCATTATTTAGCCATTGATTCAGGAAAAGGAAACTGCTTAGGATATCAAGGTAACGTGATGGCAATGTAAAGGAAGAAGAAGCTTATGGAAATTCAAAGATGGGTTTCATGGCCTACTCTCTATTTTACAGTTAGAAATTACTTGCGTGGCTTATAATCAAACTTAAAACTCAGACATTAATGACACTTTTTCATGAGGAAGCAGTTTTTCACATATATGGGTAATATACAATGCAAATATGCATTTCAGAAAAAAATTAAAAGTAAGCTTAAACACTCTTTCTTGAAATTAGGTGTGTATATATTCAAATGGCTAAGGGAAAACTTACTTTATTTTTTTCCACCTAAATATCTATTTATCTATCTATCCATCTACCCACCAATCATTTATTTTGGTGGTTTGGTATATAATAATTTTCCATAAAATGCCTGGTAAGAACAACTGGCAAACTATAGCCAATTATTTATCAAGCTCTAGAAATAATAACTGTGGATACAAATATTTTCACAACTTCCACTGTATCATAAGCACTGCTGAGGAGAAAAGAAACCCAAAGTTGATGAAAGTGGCACATAGATCATCTCAGAGTAAATGCAAGAGGAACCAGGATAGCTGTTAAGATTTTATTCAAATAAATGTAATGTAGTTCTACAAAGTGTATTTTAGGACAAAAACAAGTAAAGAAAGAATGCAAAACTTGTGCATTCTCCAGATAACACAAACACTAACCAAGATAAAACAACTGTCTCCCAATTCAAGTTTTCCATTCTGGTCCTCTGTTTCAGGGGCCAGCCAACCACTACTCTCAAGCCAAATCTGGCCCACCACTGTTTTTGTAAATAAAGTTTCATTGGAACACAAGTACATCCACTTGCTGGTAAACTGTCTATGGCTGCTTTCACACTGCAGGTGTCAGCGTTCAGGCCACCTGACCCACAAACCCTAAAACGTTTACTGTCTGGACCTTTACAGAAAGTGCTTGCTTGCTGAATGCTGTCATAGGTGCAAATATACAAATGCACGTGGAAGAGGCCACCATGCTCTCCACTGCTCCGCCTCTAGTGGTGGTTGGAATGTTCTCCCTACTTCAGCAAGGCTGTCTTGGAGCCTTCCCTGCATCTCTGATATGATGAATCTTATTATCAAGTGCTCTCTTTCGCTGTGGGCTGGAAAGAACACTCTTCCCCGACACTGGAGCTGCTTACAACAGCTTCCAAATGATCTGACACTTTCGTTCTTGACTTATTCTAAAATTGTGTGCAAAAATATTCCCTTTGTGTTAAGCTTGCACAAGCAGTGATTTATACATTTGTTGGAGAAATAAGAACCTTGATTAGAATCAATAATATCAAAATAAATATAAATAAATAAAAAGAATCAATAATCTCAAATAGCTGTCATTAATTTAAAATGCTTCCAACAAAGCTTTAGAACAGAGTTTTGTAAAGGGATATGGTCTTAATTTATTAGGGAAGTGGGGTGAACGCATACTGAAAGGTATTGATGTTTTTGTTTTTTTTCCAAGATACTGGTAGCATACGATTGATTTACAATATCATTCGTGTTGTTATGGTTCTAAGCATTTTCTTTTTTTTTTTTTGCGGTACGCGGGACTCTCACTGCTGTGGCCTCTCCCGTTGTGGAGCACAGGCTCCGGACGCGCAGGCTCAGAGGCCATGGCTCACGGGCCCAGCCGCTCCACGGCATGTGGGATCCTCCCGGACCGGGGCACGAACCCCTGTCCCCGCATTGGCAGGCAGACTCTCAACCACTGTGCCACCAGGGAAGCCCCGGCTCTAAGCATTTTTTAGTTGCCATTGTTACTTCTCCTGCAACCTACGAGTTATTTAGGACTGCATTTTTAAATTCCCAAGTGCGTGGGGTTTTACTAACTATTTTTTTATTACTGATTTCCAATGTATTGCTTTGTGGTCATTCTCTATATTTGGGGTACAAGTGTTTGTATTTATATTATACCAGACTTCTTAATATCATTACTTAAACCTTCTATCTACTTTCTAATATTCTGTTATCTTGATCTATCAGTTTCTGATAAAAGCATGTTAGAATCTTAAACTGCTGGTGAATGTGTTCATTTCTCTTAGTAATTCTGTCACTTTTCTTTCTGGAGCTCAAGGTGCATACAATTTCATATTGTAATATCTTTTTGGTAGATTTGCCCTTTTGCGTTTATTATATACCATCTAATTTTACTAAAACAATCTCTATATTAAATTCTATAATGTGGGGTATTAGTATTTCTAAACTTTCTTTTTATTAGTATTCTCCTTGATTTTTTTTAGCTGTGTCATCTTTATATAGC
The DNA here is from genome assembly GCF_059928025.1 of Delphinapterus leucas. Lineage (NCBI taxonomy): Eukaryota > Metazoa > Chordata > Mammalia > Artiodactyla > Monodontidae > Delphinapterus > Delphinapterus leucas. The sequence continues at coordinate 128,218,565 of NC_143150.1, read as the reverse complement.
TGGATTTTTAGTAGGTAAATGCATTTATACTGATGATAATTACTGATATGCTGACACATATTCCCACCATTTTATATTGTATTTTCTATACTGCCATCCTTTTCCTTTCTTTTCTTTTCTCTCTCCTTCTACTTATTTTTTTATTTGAACTTCATTTCCTTTTATTTCTTCTCAATTTTGGTTATTTATCTTACTTTATATTTATAGTGGTTATTTTCATTACATATACTATATACTAATTTGTCTAATAAAATCTGAAGTTACTCAGTAATTGAATGCTTCATCAAAACACTTCATTACTATCTTGTTACTGTTGCCAGAGCTTTTATTTTCAATGCACAATGCTATTTTTACATTTAGCATTTAATTAAATTAGTTGGTATTATTCCATCCATTTCTGTACACACTGTTTCTTGAACCCCAACTCTTCTCTCTTACCTTCTCACTTATCTTCTTACTGAAGAACATCCTTGAATAGTTCTTAAAATGGTAGCTCTATAGTCTTTGCATATAAAGTTTGCCTGTGAAAAAATGCCTGTCTTTGATGCTTACTCTTTTTTTTTGGCTGCATTGGGTCTTTGTTGCTGCGTGTGGGCTTTCTCTAGTTGCGGCCAGCGGGGGCTACTCTTCGCTGTGGTGCGTGGGCCTCTCGTTGCGGTGGCTTCTCCTGTTGCGGAGCACAGGCTCTAGGCACGCGGGCTTCAGTAGTTGTGGCATGCGGGCTCAGGAGATGTGACTCACGGGCTCTAGAGCACAGGCTCAGTAGTCGTGGTGCACGGGCTTAGTCGCTCTGCGGCATGTGGGATCTTCCCGGACCAGGGCCTGAACCCATGTCCCCTGCATTGGCAGGTGGATTCTTAACCACTGTGCCACCAGGGAGGTCCCCTGATGCTTACTTTTGAATGTGAAGATGGCAAGTGCTTTCCTTCTAACCTGGATTACTGTGCAAGAGAAGTCCACTGTTACCTGAATTGTCATTTCCTTGTAGGTTTCACCGTGGTACCTTAAGAATTTCTCTTCATTCTCAATGGTTTACAACTAACTATTATATGCCATGGAACAGACTTACATTTATTCACCTTTTCAGTTCACAGAGAGCATTTTTCATGTGAAGATTTTAATTCTGAATAATTTTGAATATTACTTCATCTAACTCTATCCATTCTCCAGCCATCTGTCTCTTAAGAAACTCCTAATAAAATAATATTAAAGCATCTTAATCTGGTCCTCAAATCTCACAGCTACAGGACTTCCCTGGTGGTGCAGTGGATAAGATTCCACACTCTCAGTGCAGGGGGCCCAGGTTCAATCCCTGGTCAGGAAACTAGATCCCACATGTATGCTGCAACTAAGAGTTCACGTACTACAACTAAGAAGCCAGCGAGCTGAAACTAAGGAGCCCGCCTGCCGCAATTAAGACATGGTGCAACCAAATAAATAAATAAATAAATAAATTTTTAAAGGTGACTAAAAAAAATCTCACAGCTACTCTTTTATATTTTTATATTTCTTAAAAAAAATATTTTTCCTGCTATCCTGTTTGTTCTAACGTTGTAACAACATCTAATTACCAATTTCTCTTTGAGTATGTGTAGTAAGAGTTGATCTCCAAAACAGGATTTTGGGGTTTTTTTTAATGCTCATAATTGCTCAATTTTTCTGTGATTTCTAACTTTTTATATATATTTCTCACTATCTTTATAACTTTCCTGTCCTTTTAGAAAGGATGTTGTTTACTCACTTAAGCATCTTAAATACATAAATTTTAAACTCAGACTGTTCTAGAATACTCTTTTCAAGTTACTTAATTTTTTAAATGTTGACTTTATTGATTGTAATCAATTCTTATAATGGGTTTCTACACGGGTTTTGGAATTTTGGATTGTGGCTCATTTACAGTGTTGATTTCTGTATTTTCTCCTTTCTATTCCTTTCTCCTTCCCTGTTTCCCTTTCTCCCCTTTCCCTCCAGGCTTATGCCTTGTGTGTAATGATTTCATCGCTGGTTGAACTCTCAATCCCCCTATGATGGTTAATTTTACGTGTCAACTTGACTGGACCATGGTGCCCAGACATTTAGTCAAACACTTCTCTGTATGTTTTAGTGAGGGTGTTTTAGGATGAGATTAACGTTTTCATTGGTGGACTTTGAAAAAAGCAGACTGCCCTCCATAATGTGTGTGGGCCTCATCCAATCAGTTGAAGGCCTGCACAGAACAGAAGGACTGGCCTCCCTTGAGCAAGGAGGAATTCTGCCAGCAGACGACCTTCAGACTTAAAGCCAACATCAGCTCTTCTCTGGATCTCCACCTGCTGGACTACCTGCGGATTTGGGATTTGCCAGCCTGCATAATCATGGGAGCCAATTCCTTATAATAAATCTCTCTCTCTCCCTCTTTCTCTCTATCTCTGTCTCTTTCTCTCTGTCTCTCTCTATACACACACACAACTTTAACTGTTGGTTAAGTTTCTCTGGAGTGTAATGACTAATATACACACCCCAAACCCTATCCAGATGAGATATAATGATGGCATTTCAGGGTCTCTGCTTTGTGAAAGAGAAATTCAGCTAGAACAGATCTTGTCCCTGAATGACTGGATGACTTGGTCCAATCATTGGTCTTGAGGCTATATCTGTGTCCTTCAGCCCCTCTAAACCCACAGTTGGCTAAAAGTCATAGCGTCAGGCAGTGGTCAGTCTCTTCACTGGAGTAGGGAGGAGAATCTCACCTAAGCTCCGAACATGTCAAAGTGAACCTGGGTCCATGAATACTGTGACAGGAAATTCACAAGCCACATCTGCTAATGAATACCAAGTATGAATATGTCTGCTTTCTTTCTGTGATAATCAAGAATGGAAAAGAGTGATAACTTCTATGAAAAAAAAATATATATATAAATATATATATATATATATATTTTGTGTGTGTGTGTGTGTGTGTGTGTGTGTGTGTGGTATGCGGGCCTCTCACTGCTGTGGCCTCTCCCGTTGCAGAGCACAGGCTCCGGACGTGCAGGCTCAGCGGCCATGGCTCATGGGCCCAGCCGCTCCACGGCATGTGGGATCTTCCCAGACCGGGGCACGAACCCGTGTCCCCTGCATCGGCAGGCGGACTCTCAACCACTGCACCACCAGGGAAGCCCCTGAAAATATATTTTGAAAAATATATTTTGGAGAAAAGGAAATTCATCTATAAGATCCAGAAGAAGAACATTCTGATCTTTTTTTTTTTTTTTGGTATGAAAGAAGTTTTGTAATTGACTGACAGCATCAATGGGCATCATGAAGTCATGGTTTCTACAAAAACAACTTGCCACATAGGCTGAGGTTAAAAGACAATGTGATAGAAATAGACTTAGAGACAGAGAAAACAAACTTATGGTTACTGAAGGGGAAGCGGGGAGGGATAAATTAGGAGTTGGGGATTAACAGATACACACTACTAAATACAAAACAGATAAACAACAAGGACCTACTGTATAGCACAGGGAGCTATATTCAATATCTTGTAATAATGCATAATGGAAAAGAATATGAAAAAGAACAGATATATGTATGTATAAATGAGTCACCTTGGGCTTCCCTGGTGGTGCAGTGGTTGGGAGTCCGCCTGCCAATGCAGCGGACACGGGTTTGAGCCCTCGTCTGGGAAGATCCCACGTGCCACGGAGCAACTAAGCCCACGTGCCACAACTACTGAGCCCGCGTGCCACAACTACTGAGCCCGTGTGCCACAATTACTGAAGCCCACACGCCTAGAGCCTGTGCTCTACAACAAGAGCATCCACTGCAATGAGAAGCCCATGCACCACAACAAAGAGCAGCCCCCGCTCGCCACAACTAGAGAAAGCCTGTGCTCAGCAACAAAGACCCAATACAGCCAAAAATAAAAAATAAATAAAATAAATTTATTTTAAAAAAATGAGTCATCTTGCTATACACCTCAGACTAAAACAACACTGTAAACCAACCATACTTCAATTAAAAAGGAAAAAAAAATAAATTGAGAAAAAATAAATTACATGTAAAAAAGATTGGGCTTCCCTGGTGGCGCAGTGGTTAAGAATCCGCCTGCCAATGCAGGGGACATGGGTTCGAGCCCTGGTCCGGGAAGATCCCACATGCCGCGGAGCAACTAAGCCCGTGTGCCACAACTACTGAGTCTGTGCTCTAGAGCCTGCGAGCCACAACTACTGAGCCCACGTGCCACAACTACTGAAGCCCGCGCGCCTACAGCCTGTGCTCCGCAACAAGAGAAGCCACTGCAATGAGAAGCCCGCGCACTGCAACGAAGAGTAGCCCCTGCTCACCGCAACTAGAGAAAGCCTGCACGCAGCAATGAAGATCCAAGGCAGCCAAAAAATTTTTTTTAATAAAAAATAAAAATAAATAAAAAGATGATGTGGTAAGCTACAGGGAGACGGTGTTCTTATAGAACACCCCTCTACCTGGCTGCCTCTTGTCCCTCTTTCAGATCTCAGATTAAACATTTCTTTGCTTTTGCCTTGTTTAGACCTCACCCCTCCTCCCAATCACAACTACCAATAACTGGCTTAATTTCACTTCCACTTGATCCTAAGACACCCAGGGTTTACCCCACTGGCACATTCCAGAGGGTATTGTTATAGCTTGCTTATTATCCGTGTCACTCATAATAATATGTGAATCTTTTAAGGGCTGGAACCTCTTCTGTCTTAGGAATAATTGAGTTGGCTGTGCCTAGACTCGAGATTTGCACATAATTAGCCCCCAATTAGTATTTCTTGGAGCCGACTGGCTTCTCTTCATTCCGAATAGCCTTGCTATTCCTGAGCATTTACGGTCTAAGCACAAAGCTATTCCCATGAGACTGTGTGTTTTACAACAAACATTTGATTCGCTGAGACACTGTCATTTTTGGTGCACGGCGACGCTGTTGTCTTTCTCTGCACACCCCTCAGCATTCTCCTAGGTGGGGTTAGCTCCCCTCAGCCTTCCATGCTGTTCTACCCCAGCCTACGGAGGTTGACTGTTTATGATTTTTCCCCTATACTTTCCTACAGAGGGTGATGCAAATCCAAGAAGACTTCCAGCTTAAAAAAAAGTCTTAGCCTTTTTGAATATGACGTGGCTCTGGAACAAATTAGAAATTTTACCAGCACTTAAGGAAAAGGCCATTTCACCTCAGTGGAACTCTGAACACATGATTACAGAAAAGCGGATTTCAAACATAAGCACTCTGTGGAAACTTCTGTCACGCATCCTCCACTCAGGAAGTCAGCACAGGGCCCAGAGCAGGAGGGAGGGGTCTGATGTGATTGCAGAAAGGTTTGAACTGCTCACAGCACCCGCCTCCTCATGGGCAGGAAGGGCCCAGAGAGCCTCCGTAGGAAATGGAACCTCAAGGAGGCAAAATCATCGCTCTTACCTCAAACACATTAGGCCAGGCCATTACACAATAACTGAAATGAGTTCTAGGAGAAAGCTGCCCCACGCCCTCAGGTCTTCACCAATTAACCTTTGGAAAACTCTTCAAAATGCAAACTGTCATTTAAAAAGGCATTAGGGAGGATGATGTAATGCAGAACAGTCCTTACATAACCAGCACCTGAAAAGACTCGTGACATAAAAAAGGGAGAAAGGGAGACTCAATTCCAGGCGAAAATTTCTCTTCTCCCTCAGACTCAAGTGTGTTGAGGTTCTCTACTTTTTCAAAAGGGTGGGTGAGAGGGAAATAAAGGCATCATCACATAGACATCCGAATATCTCAAGGAAAACAATAGATTCTCAAAATAAATTGTAATAGATATTTTTCAGTACTAAATTTGCAGTGACTTATCAAATAACCCACAGGAGTACAGATTTGTGTTAACGTTCCTATAAGCATTCTGAGACCTAAGCCACAGAAGGAAGTTGCTTTCAAATATTTTACTATGAGGTTTCCATCTAAAGGGGCAAAGCCTAGTTGAAACAATGATGGTATCAGCAGGGAAGGGAGATCAGGGGTTGGCGAATAAGGTAAGAAAATAGTAAAAGCTTTAATGCAACACTGATTTGCATTTTCTCAGTGCAATTCTCATTGGCTTCCTCTAAGTGGAAATTGCAGATCTTTGTTTTACCGAGTACAACTTAATTAAGCAAACCTAAGGCAAGTAGGACCCAGGGCCCTGGGAGGAGGGTATACAGAACTTCTCTCTTCCCCCATCTGCCTTGACAAACGGCAACCTTTCCAATGATCCCTGGTATCAGAGCCGTTGGCTGGTTTGCACACACACCAAAGAGTCCACAACATCATAGAGATAACATCAAAAAGTCCTTTTCTTTGGAGCCTCTAGCCAAAGTGAGGGGGTCCTGTTGCCAAGAAGAGGGCACCTTTTGAGCATGGGAGCATCTGGGCTGGTGTCCCAGGCTCATGACAGGACCTGAATGGTGACAGGGAAAAGCCGGTTCTGGTGAAGCCACTGGCCAAACACAGGAGGCCCCCTCACCTTGGGGACAGTGACAGGACAAGTGGGGATGAAGTGAAAGGCTGTGACTTGGTTTGGACTTTCTTCCCTGATCACAGAAAGCGAACCGTGGGCACAAACGCACGCAGGGGCACGGGTATCAGAAGCAGCCCCAAAGCAGCCGGCTGCTGCAGCCTAGCTGCTGTGAGGCATCTGGAAACACGCCGGGCTTGTACGGCGTTTCCCTGAAGCCTGCGGAACATGTGACTTTCTTGGCTGAACGGTAAGCAATCAGCCTTCTCTGTGCTCATCTGAATACCATAGAGTCAGGGAATTTAGATCTCCATCTATTTACTCTTCCTTTTGTGGCTACCTAGTCACCCTCAACTAAAATAACAGCAAAAACAATGAGATACCCACTGCCAAATGGCACCTCCGCTCATGAATAGACAAAATCCCTTAGCACCTACTTAATGTTTGTCTGCAAATATTAGCTACCCCACCCTGGTTTAAGATGCTCGAGAAGGCTGAGCTCTGCTAACACCATTAATTCGCTCATTACATACATCTTCATCAGGAGGAGAGAGGTAAATCCCAGACCAGCCAGGGATGGCATTCAAAATGCCAAATGAGTGGGTTTCCCAGCAATAAGCATTGAACGTTTTTAAGTGTTTTTCTCTTCCAATACTACCAACGTTATTTAATTCAAACTCAATGTGCTATTCCCTGTGCCCACGTCAACAATACTAACCTTTTAAAATCCCTTAACATAAACATATTATAGCTTTGGTTGAGGGTTTAGCCATCTGCAGCTGAGTTTCTGGCCGTAGTTACAGGCTGTCACCTTGCAAACCCAGTGATGTGTGCATGTCCCCTCTCCACTGAATGCTGTAAAGTTGTGGTCTCCGTAGCCCTGCTTCTCCCCCCACCCCCTTAATCTCCTCTTAAATGCCTGTTGCTGTCTCTACTCCAGAATTTGCACTTTGGGTCCTTGTGCAGAGGTCTGTGCTGCTCCCTGTGTGTGGAGGACACAATTTCTACATGTTAAGAGTTTACCCGCCCCCTCACCCACCTCTAATGCCGCCTCCTCCATGTAGGCCTCTCTGATATGCCAACCCCCAGGATTCTTTACAAGTCCTCCCAACGACACTTATCACCTTCTCCTTCACATTTATCTATCTGTATTGAAACCTTAGTCCTCCAGTTCTCCTTAAAAGCAGGGAATGAGACTTCCTTGTGATTCTAAACTCATTTCTTGCCTCAGCTGAAATAGGCATTCAATCACAAAGTGTTGCATTCTGATTACTGACTCACCCTGCCAAAGCAGGAGTGCCTCTGGAGAGTATGATCTATTTACCTTCAAGGGCAGAATATGAGGTCATTCTTCAGCACTGCAAACCAGAAATTCCACGGAGAGAAATAAGTTATTTTTCATTGAGCATCGGAGTCTCCAAATCCAATTGTCATGGGAAAGATAATGTACTGTTATCTGCACATGCTGTTTATCAGATGGTTTTCCTGGGACAAAAAGAGATGCGGAAGACCAAGCAAGGACTGGCTCTTACAAGGGAAGAGAGATCAAAAAGAAATAGGTCAGAAATGCAGATGGAAGGGTCCGAAACAAAGATAAGTGACTCCTGCCACACTTTTTCCCAGGCCCAGCTCTGCAGGTGACAGGAGCATTCTCAGAAGGTTACTGCCTTGAGGTCGTTCCGTGTCTCTTCTCACCAGCCACTGCACACGTGTCCTCCTGAGAGTGAGCTACCATCGGGCGCTGACTATGATACCGCCCGTCTATAGGCTGTGGTCTCTGTACTGGGTGGGTCACCTCTGCAAAATTTCGGTATTCCTCAGCCTTTTGTTTCAATGGGAGACCTCCAGGAGTGTATTTGATTTCAGCTACTAAATTTGTTCTTCTTTCCTTCTAAATTGGATTTTCAGACCCATTGTAACTAGGCCGAGAATCCATTCCACCTTAACTGTCCATATGGTCATGAAGATAATTTGGACGTCAAATAACTGCATGTTTTAGGCATGGCGGGGGCGGGGGGAATGAATAAAACAACCCAAACTCTACCTTGGGCTAAATTTCTCAAAGAGCCCAGTGGATTTGTTTATAATACAGGTGCATCAAAGACAGACAGACACATGCTGATGCACCAGAGAGAAGGCAGGAGCAGGCACAAACTGGGTAACAGTATGTGCAAATGGCCAGCGAAATGCACAATTATCCAATGTGTTTGCACAAACAAGGAGCAGATTATCTAAGCTACTGGGGGTTTTTCCTGCTGAGCAGATGCAAATAGCATATTTTTAAATTTTCCACTGTGTTTCTCCATTCACGGGAGGCTTTGATTTAATAGCTGTAATGAGAGATGGAAGCTTCTCAAAGTTCAGTGACCCGTTTCACTTTTGGACAATTCGGGCAAAGAGAAATAATTCTATAAAATGATCTCAGCTGCACGCATGACAGAAGCGAGCCCATCTACATAAGGTTCATAACAGAGTCACCTTGAAGTAATTAAATGTTACAGAGAAACACAACCTAAGTGCAGATTTAACACCTTTTTCAAGCTCCAGTGCTGGGGAAGGAGCACGGGCATCCTGAGCAGGGCAGGCTCTCAGTGCGTAAAAGGTGAGACCTGTTTGGCAATGACCCTCCTGCCAAAGCAAGGGAGTCGGAGCCTGAGGCTTTGCAGCTTGGTTCCCCAGCAAACCTCTCTCTGCCCACCGTGCAACTACTCGCATCTTCCTTTTCTCACTTATCAAATGGAAATAGTAATACCAGTGACAGGGATGTTGTAGAGAGAAAAATTAAAAGACACAATACATGAAAAGATCTTTGAAAAACTAACACTAGAAGTAAAGCACCTCTTTTTTTTAACATCTTTACTGGAGTATAACTGCTTTGCAATGGTGTGTTAGTTTCTGCTTTATAACAAAGTGAATCAGCTATACATATACATATATCCCCACATCTCCTCCCTCTTGCGTCTCCCTCCCTCCCACCCTCCCTATCCCACCCCTCTAGGTGGTCACAAAGCACCGAGCTGATCTCCCAATGCTATGAGGCTGCTTCCCACTAGCTGTCTATTTTACGTTTGGTAGTGTATATACCAAACTATATACTCTCTCACTCATGAGAGAGTCCATGTCACTCTCTCACTTTGTCTCAGCTTACCCCTCCCCCTCCCCGTGTCCTCAAGTCCATTCTCTACGACGTCTGCGTCTTTATTCCCGTCCTGCCCCTAGGTTCATCAGAACCTTTTTTTTTTTTTTTTTAGTTTCCATATATATGTGTTAGCATACGATATTTGTTTTTGTCCTTCTGACTTACTTCACTCTGTATGACAGACTCTAGGTCCATCCACCTCACTACAAACAACTCAATTTCGTTACTTTTTATGGCTGAGTAATATTCCATTGTATACATGTGCCGCATCTTCTTTATCCATTCATCTCTCGATGGACACTTAGGTTGCTTCCATGTCCTGAAAGCACCTTATTTTAAGGCAAGTTGCTGTTTATCCAAAATTTGCTTTTGCACATCATAGCTGCTCGAGTAACACCAGATGCTTCTGTCGGTGACCCCTAACCTCCTGGTTGCTACATGCACGGGATTCTGTATAGTCCTCATCCATCTCACCTCTACAGCTTTCTCATGGACGTTATTAGCCCTTGTCTGAAAAACCTCTCTTGGTTCAACTTGTACTCTGTTGCTTTCTTCCAATTCAAATCCAAATTACAACTGCACGCAGCGTCTTGCAGGGGCTTGTCGCCCAGGAGTACTGTCCCTGGCTCATCTCCTCTGCTTGCGTTTGTCCCTGCCTCCGGATCTTGACCTCCATCACCTCTGAACCCCAAACTATATGTCAACAACCTTCTGGGTGTCTCCACCTGAAGCCCCTTTCCTTAGCGTCTCCGTAAAACCCAACGATCACGTCTCCAGCCCCTGCCCCTACAGGCGTCCCTGTTAGACTCCACAGTCCCTTGTCATTAGCTACAAAGAACCACCACTGTTCACCCTTTCTCTTCATCGCCTGCTCTCAATAAGCTGATCCCAAGTCACCTAACCTTGGACGTGTTTGTGGAATCATTCACTTCAGCCACATACAAAGAAGATTCTTTTCATACCTTCATCAAATTACTACAAATAACCACTCTGTTGATTTCCATGACCTCCAGACTTCACTCCTTCCAAACTACCTTCCCCACAGCTGCAAACTGATCTTTCTAAAGCTGAACTCTTGTCAGCAGTACTTCACGCCGCCCCTTCCCCACACCAGCCGCCTCCTGGAGAAGCCAGCGGTACTTCGTGCCCCCTGCGGACCTCCCACGGCCTTGGTGTAACTGACTGACAGAGAGCTTCAGCTCTAGAATCTATCACCACACTCGCAGCGAGGTCCCACGGGCTGCTCCTCGCCAACGATTAAGCATGATGGAAACGCTAACCCAGAGCCATTTCTGGGAGACATGAGACTCCTGTGTTGGCTGCAGGATTCCCCTGGCTCAGCTGAACCTTCCTGAGAGCTCACGGCTGTCCAGGATTCTTCTAGCCAGCCTTCTCTCTCCTTCATTTCAGGTCAGACTTTACTGTGCTCAGAGCCCTCTTCCAGCCTTCTCCAGCTCCTTTCTCACTTCCCTTCACACAGGTATTTTCCCTAATAAGACCCTTGAGAGTTTAATGCTGCCTTGACGTCTACTTCTCAGGACACTCGGACTAACACACATCACAAATATTTATATTTCTGTTTTGTGAATCCCCATTTGTACCATGGACTGACAACATGCGTTTTTACATGTTTCAGTTCCCTCTGTCGTCACCACTGTTCTCTTCTGGATCAGTTTTTGCTCACAGTTAGGGCATCCCTTTCTTTTAGCTAAATTAGGTGCCTCTCCTTGGTAATTACCTATCATACCATGTACTATTCTCTATTCCCTATTGTAATTGTGTGTTTGCCATGTATTTCCACCATTAGGACGTGAGCTTTTCAAAGGCAACAGTCAGATGCATAGTCTATACCTAAAGTCTAGTACAAGGTATCACTACACATTCAGTGGCTGGCACTGTCTCACATTCAGATTTCTTCTAGTTTGCTACTGCCGTATAAGAAACCTTCCAAAACTTAGTGGCTTGAAACAACAACTACTGTATTTTATGCATGATTCTACGTGTCAGGAATTCAAGCAGGGGTCAGAGGATACGTCCTGTCTCTGTTCTGTGATATCTGGGGCTTCAGCTGGGGTCACAGGTGCGGGCTCTTGGTTCTTCTCCATGTAGTATCTATTAGGGTCGCAATGGCTCCTTTACTTGCATGCCTAGTGTCTGGACTGAGATGGCTGAAATACCTGAGTCTGACCAGCATATATATATATATATATATATATATATATCTCCTTGCAGCTACCTGGGGCTTCTTCATAGCATGTTAGCCTCAGAACAGTCAAACTTCCTACACGAGTGCCTTACAGAGGAAGGAAAACCAGACCTCCAGGTAGAAGCTGCAGAGAGTCTTTTAACCAAGTCTCAGAAGTCCTTGAATGTCCCTTCTGCTGTATTCTACTGATCAAAGGGGCACAGGCCAGCCCACATTCAAGGGGACAGGGGTAGAGACACCATCTCTTTTTTTTTTTTTTTTTTTTTTTTGTGGTACGCGGGCCTCTCACTGTTGTGGCCTCTCCCATTGCGGAGCACAGGCTCCGGACGCGCAGGCTCAGCGGCCATGGCTCACGGGCCCAGCCGCTCCACGGCATGTGGGATCTTCCCGGACCGGGGCACGAACCTGCGTCCCCTGCATCAGCAGGCAGACCCTCAACCACTGCGCCACCAGGGAAGCCCGAGACACCTTCTCTTAACGGGGAGATGCCATGCATACACACAGACAGCAAAATTGATGGTGGTCATGTGGAAGACAAGCTCCCTCAAGATTCCATCTTAAAGGACACATTCGGAAAGACCTCCTTTCTGAGACATCCCATCTAAACTGCACAGTCCCCACTAGCGATTCTGTCACAGTGTTTATTCCCTTCAACACAGTTATCAGTCTGAGATTTCTTGTCTATATGTCTAATTGTTCACTGACTACCCTTCTGCTAGAATATAAGCCCCATAGAGACAAGCTCACCATGGTATTCCGAGCTCCAGACACAGGGCATGGAGTGGAATAGATGCTAGTTTTTAAGTGTGCAAACTAGAGAGAGACTCTCTCGTTTAACAGATCCATAGGGATTAATTTTGCCTCCCAAATTAGACAAAGTTTCTATACAACGAGACTATGCCTTCTGAACCCCTCTCAGTGCCAAAGACAATACAGGGTTCACATGTGTCAATAAACCTTTGTTGAATAATAATAACAATCTTGGTCCTCATTCAAAAGGTCACTGGAGGCCCATTTTTCAAGTATTTTTGGTGGAAACCATCTTATATCAGAAAGGCCACTGGAGAAGACCACAGGTGCTAAAACTCACACCCCTCACACTTGTTCCTTCTGCTTCGTAACGAAGGGCCACGTAGCGGAAAGTTTCCTACCGTGGGAGTTGACCTCCCTAAGGTCCAGCTGGAGGGGGGAAGAGTGAAAAGGCAAAGGGCAGTCAACCCTGCACAAGTCACTGCTCTCCTCTGAGCCAATCATCTCTTCTCTAAAATGTAGCTCTTGAACCCAAAGAGCTGTATTAACTGAGACAATCCATATGAAGATGGATGGTTTGTAACTGTGGTTACAAAGTGGCAGTGTACCTAATTCTTCAAGTCTACACTTTATGTATGAGACATGCCTTACGTCTAAGGGAATTGATAACTTTTGCCTTTTATTTTCAGACAAAGAGGAAACGAAAGGACGTGGGAAAGGACCCCAGGAAACACAGTGCTCCAATTCCATGTGAAATAGCAGAAGTGAAAAATGCTTCCACTTAGATGCTTTGAGTTGGCTTGAAAGTGATTCATAATTGGCCCTGGGAGACAGCACGGTCATACTGTTATCAGTACATTAAGGCCATCAAAACAAGGCAGGGCTGACCTCTGTTAATTTTCTAAACTACACTGACGAAGAAAGGTTATAGAGAAAGAACTGGTATTTGTAAGCAAGCTAATACATCATAAACACTGACAATATTATAACTCTGGGAACCATGAAGACAAATAAAAAACAGATACCAAGACTTAATGCAAGTTAATAACGCTGCTCTCACTGGCCTTTCAGAAGAATATTAACAAAGATGTTTCAAATACCAGTAACCTCTAGTTGCGTGTACTGAAGGGAGGTGATCTGGTTTATAAATCACACATGTCACTGGCTTATTCTATTTTTCTTCCTCCTACTACCAAGCTTTTGATCCAGTCACCAAATCATGAAAAGTTGTCCCAAATAGGAACCAGAGGACAGGAGAATTATAAAATAAAAGTAGTTCCTTTTCACACGCAAGATTCTCTTGCCAATTTGTGGATAGCTAGAAGAGAGGTGAAATATGTCTGAGATCATATTTATATTACACTGAGTTAAGCTCTCACTCACCTCTCTGTAGTGATAGTTGCAAGTTACGTTGTTGCAAATAAAACGCGTGGTATCAAGAAGGTAAAGCCCACGTGAAGGAAAATTACATACTTGAAGAAAAGGAAAGAGGGGACACTCGGATGATTTGCGGGGGCAGAGCGTACAAGGTGTGGAACTTGGTGTAAAATCATACTATTATTTTAAAGTATCCCTTTAGTTAGATAATTCAAGTGTAAAATTTTTTATTGCACTGAAACTACACAAAGGCCAATTTTTCAGTTTAGGTAATGCTATAGACAGCGGGTCAGCAAACTTCTTCTCTTAAGGGCTTAATAGTAAATATTTTCCCCTGCTATTGTAGCATAAAAGCAACCATAGATGATATGTCAGTAAATGGATGAGGCCATAGTCTAATAAGATTTTAGTTAAAAGAACAGATGGGGGCTTCCCTGGTGGCGCCGTGGTTAAGAATCCACCTGCCAATGCAGGGGACACGGGTTCGAGCCCTGGTCCGGGAAGATCCCACATGCCGCGGAGAAACTAAGCCCCTGCACCACAGCTACTGAGCCTGCGCTCTAGAGCCCTCAAGCCACAACTACTGAAGCCCGTGCACCTAGAGCCCGTGCTCTTCAACAAGAGAGGCCACCGCGATGAGAAGCCCGCACACCGCAACGAAAAGGGCCCCCACTCGCTGAAACTAAAAGAAAGCTCGAGTGCAGCAACGAAGACACGACGCGGCCATAAATAAATAAATAAGTTTATAAAAAAAACAAGAACAAAAAAACAGATGGTGGGCCAAATGTGGCCCATTTGTGGTTATTTGCTGCCCCTGTAATAGAACATCATAAATCCAAAACAGAGACAGCTCTAGAAGTGAAAAAAATAAACTAAGGTGCATGTGCACAGCCTAAGAAAAAGTCACTCAAAGTGTTAAGTTTGGCTGTATTTTTTAGTAGCTACCCAAGACAGACACCTGTGTCCTGCTGTCCCTCCATAGTCACCCCCACTCCCTAACCCCTGGCAACCACTGATCTGTTCTCCATCACTACAGCTTGTCTTTTTGAGAATGTCAAATAAATGGAATCATACAGCATGTAATTCTTTGAAACTGGCTTTCTCCCTCATGCAGGATTATGTCTTTAAAATTCATCCAGATTGTTTCACATATCGATAGTTTGTTTCATTTTATCGCTGAGTAGTAAACAATCATATCCAAATAGCTTTTTTTTTTTTTTTAATCCATTTACCTGTGAAAGGATATTTGGGCTGTCTCTAGCTTTTGACTAACACAAATAAAGCTTCTGTGAACATTCGGCCAGAGAATTTTATGGAAATGTAAGTTTTCGCTTCTCTAGGGTAGCTACCAAGGAGTGGTATTGCTGTGTTGTAATAGTAAGGGTACATTTTACTTTATACAAAACTGCCAATCCTTTATCCACTATAGAGGTTTTCTAATCATTGCACTTATTATTTTTCCATATTGGGAAGTAACATCCAGCCAGGGAAGCTCGCATATGTACTGGCTGAGCGACCTTCTTGAGCAAACCCTTCAGGCTCTAACACTGTCACCTACTTTTAAAAATGGGGACGACCATGGTTCTTTTCTCACATGGTTCACGTAAGTTAATGAGATGTTGGTGCTAAAGCATTTAGGCCAGAGCCCACACTAGGGGCTCTCAACCAGGGCCATCCCATCTTCAGGGACCTTGGCACCACCTAGAGGTATTTTCCGTTGTCACAACTGAGGGAGGTCCTATCGGCCGCTGATGGGTAGAGACCACGCACGCTGCTAAACATCCTGCAGTGCACAGGACGGCCCCTCCAACAAAGAATTATCCAGGCCCAAATGACTCCAAGGTTGAGAGACCCTGGTCTACATACAGAAAATACTCAGCAAACACCTATCACCACCATCATCATCCTTAGAGGGGATACTGATTCAAACTCAGCGTATCACGCAAGTGACTCAAAAACTCAAGGCAAGTAAACCCCTCAGAAAGAGTAATTCTGTATTAGCCTAAAACCAAGGAAGTGAATATGTAATCAAAATAAATCATCACTGATTTTTTTTCTTAAAATTTCTTAAGAAAATGTTAATGTCCAAAGATCTTCTGAAGCTCCCCTGGAAACCCTGCTATTTCTAGAGTACTAGCATGATTATCATCCATGCTAAAAATAATAAAAAAGCAAATATTTCCACATTTTTCACCACACAAAAAAATTATCTTTCGGAATCTTAAAATCCACCGTAAATGTTGCTCATCATCCATTGAAATCAGTTCAGTTCAGACACACTTTCTTTATGAGTGTGAGAGGATTACTATAGATTTAACCTAGGATGAAGCTGGGATAACAAAAGGAAAGTACTAAAATAGTCCTGTCACTGAGCGTGACCTCAACAAGTGTTGGATCCCCTCAGACCCTTTTCCCCCAGCCTTACTGTCTTGGTAGATGTGAACAAGTGGAGTGCAACACTATGGAACTCCATTTGAGCCTGACCAGCAGGTGGTTTGACTCAGCTGCGTGACTCTGGGCCTCCTAGACCTGTGATCTCATCGCCTGCAAACGGACCCAATGCACCATCAAGGCCCCTTCCAGGCCAAATGTGCTTTGGGGAGGTTCCATCGCCGGTCACTGGTATGACAGCCCTTGGGAAGGGGCTGGGGAGAGGCTTCCAGCCACGCCTCCACTTCTCCTGCAAGTCCCAAAGCAGCCTAGAGCAGCAAACCATCTCAGGGTTCTGCCAACCTGGGCCGATCAGGTGAGCGGAGGGGTGGCAGAGTGGTGAGTTTGTTTATTTAATGTTTTAAACACATGGAGAATTTATTCAGAGTGCATCGAGCAGCCTTTGCAAGAATGTCAACATGACTTCATCTGCATGCATTTGTTTTCTCTTTTCCTGTTTTGCTGTCTGTGGCAGCTTTATTAAGATGTGAGTCGCATATCCGTATATGTCACTCATTGAAAGTGTACAATTCAGTGGTTTTTAGCACATTCACAGAGTTGTGCCGCCATTGCCACAATCAACTGGAAAGCACTTCACCACCAGCAATAAACCCCGTACTCCCCCTAGTTGGCCCATACCCCCTCACACCAAGTTTAGCTCCGTGAATAACCGGTCAAAGTAAATTTCACAAACCCTTCAAAAGCTGCTCTCTGTCTATTTTTCCTTTTGAACATCATTGACCATTTTTTTCTTCTGGTTTCTGACTGGCAACATTTACTGCAAGGTGAGGACTATAGGTGAGGAAAGTAACCGGCCTCCAGTACAAAAGTCATCAAGAAAATTGATACTGTGGGGCTTCCCTGATGGCGCAGTGCTTGAGAATCTGCCTGCCGATGCAGGGGACACGGGTTCCAGCCCCAGTCCAGGAGGATCCCACATGCCGCGGAGCAACTAGGCCCGTAAGCCACAGTAACTGAGCCTGTGCGTCTGGAGCCTGTGCTCCGCAACAAGAGAGCCCACAGCAGTGAGAGGTCCTCGCACCACGATGAAGAGTGGCCCCCGCTCGCTGCAACTAGAGAAAGCCCTCGCACAGAAACCAAGACCCAACACAGCCCAAAATAAATAAATAATTTTTTTAAAAAAAAAAAAGAAAATTGATACTGTAATGCAATACTTAAAAAATTTAAATGAACACAAAAGCTCTTGAATTGTAAGCTAGAATCCCCTAATCCTTTCTGTGATAAAATGTTATTTACAAAAACACAGGTGGCCAGCCCACGGGCCATAGTTTACCAACTTGATGTCTGAAAATACCGCATTATAATGTGACATATCTTGATGATAAAGGGTTTTTGGGGGCGGGGGGGTAAATTTTGTGCTTTAGATAAGTGCCTGGCTCTCCTCACCCGTGTCCCAGCCCAGATACTGTTTTCATTTTCTCCCCTTCATTTCGCCCTTTCCTTTATAGACTAGTGTAAACACGAAAACAATTTTTGAAAGGCTGACAGAAGGAAGGAAATTAGATGATTCACAAACTGGGTCGGCAGCCTGGGAAGAATGGAGGCCTTCATGGTAAACAGTGGGAAGAACTCAACTCTAGAAATGACAAGGAAGCACACAGAGTTTCTGTAGCAACGGCGCCCTACAGGGGCACGTTACCGAAACTCATGGTGCACAATGAATTTACTAAAACGACCTTAGGGAAAAGGTAAGTCGAGGGATAGTGAAACTTGCTGATGCTAATTTATTAAGTTAGTAAAAAATTTGAAGGGACATAAAACACAGAGTCATCTAATAGGGCTCTGGAAGTGAGCCACCTGATAAAATGTAACCCAGCAGGGAATGATTTCAGGAATAAAACCCAGAGGTGCTCAGGAAAAAGAGCCAATGATCAATGGCCCTAAGAAGCCATTGGTTTGGTAAGATGCGAAGCAGAAAGGTGTTTGCCTACGTTAGTGAAAGGATATGGAAAAATTCAAAGAGACACCGGGCTGTGCATTCGGTGCCTAACGAACTCCCTCCTCACGTGGTGAGTCCACCACCGCCATAACCCCTACAGTGGCTGCTCTTGTAAACATTCTCGCACTTTTGATTAAGGAGCCAAGATGGGGAGACAGATGTCCTGAACACAGCCATGTTTTTAAAAAAGAGGTTCAGTGAGGTCAATTCAGTCCAACGACAGGGGCTCTGAAAGACACACACAGACGAAACGTCCCATTCGGGTCTTGACACTCAAGAGGGCGGAGGAACAGTGAGGATTATTTTATCACACGTAGGAGGTTTCCGCAGAGAAAAGGGCGGTGGTAAACTGGGATGTCGCACGCTCACTGGCGATGAGACGCTAGAGTCAGATGACGAAGAGCGAGCACTGGAACGGAGAGGAAAAGGAAAGGCTTCCGGCCCAAGGCGCGATCAGTGGGAGGTGCCCACGTCGGCCGGCGAGCAGGGGCTCGGGGTTGTGCCGCTGGGGACGTGAGTGGGTACAGACAGCGCAGCCGGAGAGCAGCATGGGGGCGGGGCTCCTCCCAGCTCCGAGGCAGACCGCCTCAGGATGCGCACACGGCTCCCCTGGAGAGGAGGACGGGCTGGACCCACTTCATGTGCCTATCTGTGGGTTTTGTCTGCGCCCAGCTGCACTTTCTACTCTGCTGCCCTCTCTATGCTCTGCGAGTCTGACCTCCCCGGGCTGCATCTGCGGATTCCTGCGCCTCGGGTTTCTAGTTCAGGAATGGGCAGCCCCGGGACAGGAAGAGGAAGAGCACCGCTGAGGCTGACCCGTGAGCATTTACAGCACAATGGAGAGTCCCCCAAATGACTTGGGGAGCGCCTACGACCTGGTCCACACCCTCGGTCAGTCCCTGAGGCTTCTGCCTTCCGTGCTTTGGTGCTGCAGCAGCAAGACCTTGCAGCTTTATTAGCACACGCCAAGACTGGCAACATTGGGGTTACACCTGCCATGTCTCCACGGAGACAGTGTAACTATGTCCATTTTACAGATGAGGCTCCTATGATGAAGTACAGCCCTTTCATGACAAGCCATGGACGGTCTCCTTCCCTTTCAGGGTTCCGGTGTTGTTTACTGTGGTAAGATACATGTAAAATACGCCACGTTAACCATTCTTAAGCGTACAGTTCAGTGGCGATATTCATTCACGCTATTTTTCAACCATCCCCCCCATCCATGTCTAGAACTTTTTCATCTTTCCAGACTGAAACTCTGTGCCCATTAAACACTAACTCTGCAACCCTCCTCCCCTGGTTACCACCCTTCTACTTTCTGCCTCCGTGAAGCTGACAACGCCAAGTACTTCGCAGAAGCGGAGTCACACGGTAGTTGTCCCCATGTGTCTGGCTTATTCACTGAATGTAACGTCCTCGAGGTTCACGCACATTACAGCAGGTGTCAGAACTTCTGAGACTGACTACACTCCATTATGTGTATGTATCACATCTTATCCATTCGTCCACTGATGGACATTTGGGTTAAATCCACGTTTCGGTTATTGTGAATAATGCTGCCATGAACATCATTAATATACAATATCTGAGTCCCAGTTTTCAACCCTGTGGGATAAGAACTTAGCATTGCTGGGTCATATGGTAATCCTGTATTGAGTTTTTGAGGATCTCCATTTGACTTTTGTTCTTTTACTCAACAACAAAAAATAAAGGTTAAAACCCTTGACCAACATATCCATTATTATGTAATTTTAATAAATAGATACTAAACCTGCAAGAACTTCCAGTGAAACCATTTACAGAGCTTTAAAAAAAAAAAACAGCACTTAGGGAGGGTAATAATCCAATTCCTGGCACCTGGCTGATTACATAACTGTTGTCAATGCAGTAATGTGACAACAGATACATCATCATTCTTTTGAAACTAAAGTAGTTTCAGAAACATCTTGCTAAACTTTATTTCTGGTGAAGGAGTCAGTTTTATACTACTATTTTTAGGGATATAATTGTGTGGGGAAAAAATCCTTATTTTGAAAATGAAAGCCCTGCCACACCTACACACAGAGACAAGATGGGAGAGAGACTAAACTCCATCATTCCTGCGATCTTTTAGCCCACACCTGCACTGAAATAACCTCCGCCCAATCCGGAGCTTCTCTTTAAGGCTTTTCTCCCTCATTAAATCTAATAGAATATCAGGGATAACTGTGCTTCTGCCTCACAAATAAGAAGGAAGCCATTTATCATCTGGCAAGACGGGTGCAGAATCTCCCAGGCGGCGACTCCTACTCCAAGCAGGGGTCACAACGAAATGTCATCTGCACACCCCTGTCTAGTAACCACGTTGGTGTGGAGATGCGTCTTGAAAAGAGATGATAACGCCGGGAGCGCACAGCCTGTCTGATCCTTCGTCAAGACCCACAGATCCCTTCCAGGAAACTCGGCGCTTCTCCCGCAAACATCTACTCTGAAGTCCACTCTGGTGTCCAGATCTCCGTGATGGCAGGGGCCCTGGGGAGACCGACGCACTCGTCTGCATGTGTTTAGAGGCAGGGTTTAACTAACACCAAGACTATCCAATCTGGAAGTGCCATCGGACACACTGCCCTGGACCCGGCCTGTAATCAAATGACTTCCAAGACAAAAACACATGGCAGCCCTTTTTGAAACACAGCCAAATCCACTGCACCAAACCCAATTCTGGTTCAAACATCATATGAAAAAGTTATGCTTAATTTTTAATTTTAGGGGAAACTTGCTGACCATTTTTAGAAAGTTTTTTTTTCAGAAATCTTTTCTCCTTAAGAAGTGGAGGATGACTTTTAGACACACTTACTCAGTGGTTCTGAGGTTTTAAGATGTCAAAAGTCACCTGCTATGTGCTGGTTGAAAATGCAGATTCCCAAGCTCCACCTCCGGAAGGTTCTGCGCACTAGGAATCTGCATTTGTAAGTCTGATGGAGCTCGTGTGTTGGTTTACTATCACCAATTACCACAAACGGGATGGTTTAAAACGTGAATTCATCCTTTGACAGTTCTGGAGGTCAGAAGTCTGACCAGAGCCTCACGGGGCTAAATTCCAGGTGTGGACAGGGCAGTGATCCTTCTGGAGGCCCTAGGGGAGAATGTGTTTCTTTCCTCTTCAACTAGATTTTAGAGGCTCTGGTATGCCCTAGCTGATCGTTCTCTCCCTCCGTCTCCAAAGCAGGCAACGCTGTGGCTCTCTGACCTCGCTTCCATAGATACAGGAGATATATACATATCCTACCTCAGCTAGGAAAGGCTGTCTCTCTCACCCCGCACCCCTCTTACACTCCTCTTCTGTAGTCAGATCTCTCTTCCGCCTTCCTCCTCCTATACGGATCCTTGTGATGACATCGGACCCACCCTAGATAATCCAGGATTGTCTCTTCCTCTCAAGTTCCCTAAGCTTAATCGCATCTGCAAAGTCCCTCGTGCCCTGTAAAGCAGTATACTCACAGGCTCCCGGGATTAGGGTGTGGATATCTTTTGTGCGGAGAGACTGGGCATTATTCTGCCTAGCACAAGTGATCTGCAGACCACACTTGGAAGAAAAACCCCAAGGAGCGGTGTTTCCTCCATTTCTCTAGTGACCCACAATAGTCGCAAGCCAATGCTCCTCAGGTGGGGAAGGGGCTGGTGTTTCTGCCCTGGGAGCATCTGGCAATGTCTGGAAGGAGTGGTGAATGACTATGTGGGTGGTGATGGGAAAGAAAGAGAGCCTGTGGGTAGAAAAGCAAGATGGTGGCCCACGGGTCTAAATAACTAGAGAGCAAGCGTGTTATTTTCTACAAGTTCTCTCCTCCCTGGGGCAGTTTTAATAGAAAGTACATGCAGTGCAGGGTCAGGTGAACCTGGGTTTGTGTCCCTGCTCTGCTGTTCCTCTGGGCGTGATAGGGAGATTGCGTTATTAACTCTGAACCTCAGTTCCCTCATCTGTATAGTGAGAAGAGTCACACGTTCTTCAGAGAGGTGAGCTTGGCCCTGGGATGTGATGTGGCTAACACGCCCTTCACCTGGCTCGTTCCCCAACTGTTAATTGTTTCAGGCCTGTTCAGGTGGCCTCTCCCAGAAGGCAGGCACTTTGCATTACTTAATTCTGCCTAGAAACCGCCCAGACCTACGTATGTCTGGACACTTACATCTAACCAATACTGGTCAGATCAAAAGGTGCACGAGCGAAGAAGCAGCTTTCACTGGACATACGCCCAAATGTTGCTCAAATGTGAGACCTCAACGACAGCTGGGGAAAGGATTACGAAAAGTTACTGAAGTGTACAGAAATGTGCATATTACCCGCCCCATCCTCAAACCACTGCATACAAGTGACTATCGTGGCGCACGTGAATGGCAGATGTTCAACCAAAGAAAGGAATCCCCTTGTGAAAAATAAATAAGAGACAATGAAATGATTCCGCACACTTTCTAGATGGAGAGGAGACCTGGCAGAGCATTGCAGGTGGGGTCAGACGTGGTAAGGATGGCCTTGCAGAGCAGAAGGGGCCCAGGCGCGAGCCTCCGCTACTGAGTCTTGCTGGAACAAAACCCATCCCGGCTGAGGCTCCGTGTGTATCCCGCGAGGTCCTGTCTGTGGAAAGGAGCACCAGAAGGTGAGCACCCCGAACTGGAATCCAGCCGGGCTCTGGGAGACCCTGCTGCGGGGGCCAGCTGCCCAGCTCACACCTGCACCACAGGGCACAGCAGAGCACACGAGCACCGTCCTCATCCCTGGGCGTGCGTGTGAGGAACACACCGGCAGCCGTGAAGGGAAGGGTCCCCATGGAAGTGCGTAATCGCTGACATTTCAGCTCCCACTGCCAGCAAGCGAGGCACTGACTGCCAACAGCTTATCAAGGTTAGAGGGGAGAACTGTGCCTTCTCCTAGCCACAAACAACACGGGTGTGGTTTTCCTCTCCTTCTTGCCAACACCGAGGAAAGGCTTTAAAAAGCAAACAAACAAAAACCACATTGGACCCTTTTTCATCTGCGACAGCCCCACAATACACAATACGGTTGAACGTAAAGGCCACATATCTATCAGGTTTTCAACGTGAGAAGGCATCCTTCCATAATATAGCTTTTTTTTTACTTAAAAAAATTTTTTTTAACTTTAATTAATTAATTAATTTTTGCCTGCGTTGGGTCTTCGTTGCCGTGCGCAAGCTTTCTCTAGTTGTGGCGAGTGGGGGCTACTCTTCGTTGAGGTGCTCAGGCTTCTCATTGCGGTGGTTTCTCATGTTGCAGAGCAAAAGCTCTAGGCGCACAGGCTTCAGTAGTTGCAGCACGCAGGCTCAGGAGTTGTGGCTCGTGGGCTCTAGAGTGCAGGCTCAGTATTTGTGGCGCACGGGCTTACTTGTCCTGCAGCGTGTGGGATCTTCCCGGACCAGGGCTCGAACCTGTGTCCCCTGCATTGGCAGGCGGATTCTTATCCACTGCGCCACCAGGGAAGCCCCACAGCGTAGCTTCTACGTCAGACCAACTGCTAGGTCATTGTGTAAGAATCATGCCAAGGACTGAAAGGATTGCAAAATGGAGCGCTAGACTGCTTCTTCCACATCACTGCAAATCTATCTCTATCGCATGCTTTCAGATACCAGGTGATGTGTCCCACGTTTTTAACTCTGTTATGATTGACAAATGGGTAAACGGGGCCACTCTGCATCCATTTATAGCAAAGATACCAAAAATTAAGAGTAGAAATTGTTAGCCTGGCTTTAAAATTAGCAAATTGATTTTTGTGTCTTGTGGTCTGTGAATGTGTTTCAAGGCTTCAAAGGGAAGAGTAAAGTATTAAGGGGGAAAAAATGTTCAGTTTAGATCTATATAAATATCATCATCTATATTCATTTAGTTCCTTAAACTTTTTGAAGGTCTTTTATCATCATTATCTTATTGACCATTCCATATTCCTTTTTTTTTTATAAAGAAAACATTTACATATATTTTTATGAGCTGAATTGTGTCCCTCTCAAATTCATAGGTTGAAGTCCTAATCCCCAGGACCTCAGAATTTATTTGGAGACAGGGCTTTAAAGAGGTAATTAAGTTAAAATGGGGTCAGGAGAGCAGACCGTAATCAAATAAGACTGGCGTCCTTTTAAGAAGAAGAGATTAGCACACAGACACGATGGACGGCCATGTGAGGACACAGGGAGGAGACGGCTGTCTACGTGCCACGGAGAGAGGCCTCGGGAGGAACCAACCGTGCCAATACGTTGATCTCAGATTTCCATCCTCCAGAACTGTGAGAAATAAATTTCTGTTTAAACTACCCAGTCTGTGGTGCTTTACTATGGCAGGCTAACCCGTCAACTACTGGATTTGGGGGCGCTTCAGAACCTCCCGTTACTGAGGGCCTCCTATGCGTCTGGCCCGGGACGGCGGGTTTTATCTTCATCCCTCAGTATATTCTCTGAGCAAACACAAGCAATACCCGTTAGCAGCCCCAGTTTATGAACGAGTGCACTAAGGCTCACGGTGATGAATCTGCCCAAGGTGACACTGCAGGAGGCAGCCAGACCTCCACTCCAACACACCCCCAACCAAGTCTCCTCCTTCTCCAGGACCCAGTGACTTTAATGAATGACGTGTGCCCCGGTGACGCCAGGAGCGAGCTGAGAGCCGTGTCACACCCATCTAGGAAGGGCCCACCCTCAGCTCTGTGGTGACAATGCATGGATCACCCTGAAAGGGAAGTGGGGCTGGGACTTTGCCAGCCTGCCTAGTCAACCACAGCAGAACGGGTGTGGAAGACCTCGGATGAGAGAGAACACAAACCCAGTTCTCTTCCCGTCCCCCGTTCCACCACATCTCCCTGTGCTGGATTCCATTAGCCTCACGTCTGTATTTGTTCGCTACTGCCGCACAACAAACTATATAATGTTCGGGATGTTATCTGGAGTGTCCAGAAAGGATCCATTTCCAGGAGCACTCAGGTTGCTGCCTGAATTCAAGTTGCTTTGGTTGTAGGACCGAGGTTCCCATTTCCTCGCTGGCTGTCAACCAGAGATCACTCCCTGCTCCCAGAGGCCCCCCCCCACCCCATACTCTCCCTCACACGGCCCCTCCATTCTTCAAACTGCCAACAGCGCCTTGAGTCCCTGTTACACTGCAAATCTGACTACCCCTTCTGCTACCAGCTGGAAAGACATCCCTGCTCTTAAAGGGCTTGTGTGCTTAGATTAAGCCTGCCCCGCCCCAGTAATCTCTGTTTTGCCAAGAAGGCAACATATTAAGAAAGTGATATGTGATCACATAACAGATGTCCTCACACTCAATGGGAAAGGGATTATCTGAGGCTGCGGGTCATCCTTAGGAGACTGCCTGCTGCAGTACATCACAAATACCTGCTGTTCTTTCCCATCTCTTCCTTCCGTGCCACAGTGCCCCTCGAACTGACCTCTCTGCCTTCTAACCAGGCCTCCAACCTTCCGTCTTCCACAAGGGAGAGACAGTGATTTGTTCTCAAACCCAGACGCAGGGCACAGTCCCCACCCGTGAAGAACTCTGTGAAGAAATGCAGTCAGCGAGTGAGCTGCACCCTAGGTAGAGGAACACAGCCATCTGGAGGTGATCTCCTGGGGACGAGTTTGGGGGAAAAGTACCCGGACCTCCCTCTCCTCTCTGCCACCCTCTGTCTCCTGCCAGGACTCACTGCTGGGCCACTTTAGGTGGGACCCAACCAGAAGCCCAAGGGCATGCTTCCAGTCGATAGTGGTCCACGGCGGTCAGCCCCTGGGGCGGAGAGGAGATGAGAAGAGTGCAGAGTGTCTTTGGAGGGGTAAAAAGACCGGCACAGCCCTAACCTTCAAGTCTGGAAATGTGCCCAAGTGGATGGTTGGGCTCCCCACTGTCAGGTCTCTTACACATTTAAAATGCATCATTGATAAATAATGCCATTTGCGGCAACATGGGTAGACCTCGAGATGATCATACTGAGTGAAGTGAGTCAGAAAGAGAAAGACAAATACCGTATGATGTCACTTATTTGTGGAATCTAAAATATGACACAAATGAACTTATCTACGAAACAGAAACAGACTCACAGACATAGAAAACAGACTTGTGCTTACTAAAGGGGAAAGGGAGTGGGGGAGGGATAAATTAGGAGTTTGGGATTAACATATACACACTACTATATATAAAAGACATAAACAACAAGTACCTACTGTATGGCACAGGGAACTCTACTCAATATTTTGTAATAACCTATATGGGAAAAGAATCTGAAAAACAATATATATATATAGACACATGTGTCTATATACATATATATCGGAATCACTTTGCTGTACACCAGAAACTAACACAACATTGTAAATCAGCTATACTTCAATTTAAAAATTAAATTCATCAGTGATGAAGCACTGCTGATTTGCCAGGTTCTTTACTTCACGAACCTCCAGGTTGCTAACCAACCCGATACTGAGAATCCAGTCTCCCTCTGGGCTGCCTTGGCCGAGGCTGCCCAGAAGTGGGGTGGCACCGTCCTGCTCCCTGCTGGGTGGGCAACCCCCTTCTTACGTCCTAACCGCTGGGCCTCCAGACATTCTGGGACAGGAGACCCAGTCAGCCACATGCGTCATCTTTCCTACAGAGCTTTTCTATTGTGGGCTACGTGTACTTGTGGCACAGTTATCACTCAGATATAACCCTGGTTTCTGTCTAAATACCATCTCTTTATGCCTCCTTAATAAAAAAGCTCTTGAAGTCTGCAGACCCTCATCCCAACCCTGAATGAGAATCACCTTTTCCCCAGAAGGGTAGGTGCTCCGTCCATCTCACACCCTCTTTTATCCCCTATCTGTTGCACAGTTCCTGACCCTCATTCAACATTTACTGGGAGGAAATCAGCACAGAAAGTTACATGTCCATGCTGGTGAAATAAATGCGCTGGACAAAATCAAGAGGAGAACCCTGATAACCCTGATAAGATTTGCACATGATCTGGCTGGAAGGACACGTACCCTAGGTCTTGCTGGTGAAGATAAATAAAGCATCTCTCGACTCTGGGGCCGTGCGCTTGTAACGTGCCTATATCCACACTAGTTGCAAACACGCTCCGGCGGCCGACTCCCAAAGAGCAGGTGGCAGGCGATGCTGACGTTGAGTTCTCTGCGCAGCAACACGCAATGCACTGTCAGGTTTATATTGCAGTGTCAACGTGTGAAACTGTGGTCATGTTGACTTAGTACAAGTTCAGGCAGCTAACTGCTCTTAGGTGTTGCCCGCATACTGACGGTGGCACACGGTGGTAGGCCGACTGTTGGAGAGTGCGTTGCTGGCACCTGCCTGCTCAGACAGAGCAGGCTGGAAACCTTGGCCCCATGGGCACTCAGGCCAGATCAGCTTGTGTAGTAGGAGCTGTCCGAGCATTGCGGAGGGAGCAGCCCTCCCCAAATCTGGGCTGAGGAGCTTCTGCACACCATGCTTTGTAATAAGAACCGGACCCGAGGACCCGGCCCATCAGCGCGCGATTGTGTTGCTGCTGAATGGTGACAACTCGAGCAAAGGATGCTTTCGCCTCAAGTGCTCATTGGTCGCACGCCTTATTTAAAAGTCAATCACTTGGGTTCTGTGCTTCTTAGATGAGTACTTATCTTCAACATCTCCACCAACTTCCTTTCTGCTTTCGGGTCACGTCCCTGCGCAATGAGGTGTTTTTCTGGGGCCCGCAAGAGGCTCAGAGGCACACTTCCAGCCAGATGTCAGTCGGAAGGATGGGAAGAGGATGTCTTAAGGTGCAGAGCCGGCTCTGTGATTGAGAGACCAGGCAGCTCCTTCAGCAGCCCCGGAGCTTGAATCAGTTTTGCATTTACTGAACGATGTTCAAGGCAGTGCAGACTCCCACCAGTGGCCAAGCTGCAGGGTTTCTTTTCAACCCAGCGATTAGGTCTTGCGTCTCCACAGGGCAGCAATGTTAGTGCAGCCCTTGGTTTTAGGGAAGTAAATACCTTTCTCTATCCGCACGGAAGGCACCATGAGTCTACTTTGTTCAGCCAATGCCGCTAACGACACGTAATAATTATTAATGTCCCAAATGGCATCTTATTTCGTTATTTTCCTATAAGCTTGATTACGAATGACCGTAAATGACCCATCACCCAGGTTCACTTGGCACTCATATAAAACGCCTGCTTCGCCTCCAACCCGTCTCCCGCACAAAAACAAGCTTTAAGAATGAGATGGAATTTCCAGGTTTTGTCCAAAAACACAGCCTGTGTTTCCAGGCACCACTTCCTAGTTTTGCAGCATCCGGTTGGACAAATTTCTAACTTGAAGGAATGTGGGCTCTCCCTGGCTTTGAATCTGGGGTCTTGTTCAGCAACTGTGACCTTCTGTTCTCATCTTGATGATCCTGTGGTCGTCTATAAGCTGCTTCTTGTTCTTGATCTCACTGGACCCTCATTGATGCCTTTTCCTATTCTTACGAGGAAACTAAAGGCAGAATGTGTCACCATGTGGGGAGGGACTTCCAGTGCTGGGAGGAGAGGGGCAGACTCCAGCTGTGATCTCCCCTCTCACCCTGCCCGACCCTGCCTCGAAGCCCCTAATTACAGCTAGTCTTGCGCCTCATTTTTTAAATCATTCCCAGCCATTCAATCTTTGTTGAGTGAATAAATGTACACATGAAGAAAATAAATGGTAGTAGCAGAGCCTTGCTCTCGGTCACCCCTCCTGCTATAATCTCAGCATGTATTTATTGTTACTGAGATATAATTGACACACAGCACCATGTAAGTTTACAGTGTACAATGTGTTGATCTGATACATTTACAAAGCGCAAAGTGATCACTGCCATAGTATTAGCTACCATCTCCAGCCCTTCATATAGTTAGCACTTCTTTTTTGTTCTGAGAACACTCAGGATCTATTATTCTCTTAGCAACATTCAAGTATATGGTACAGTATTATTAGCTTACAATCACCATGCTGTATGTTAATTAGGTCCCCAAACTTGTTAATCTTCTAACTGCAAGTTTGTATCCTTTGACCAACATCTCCCCATTTCTCCCACCCCCAGCCCCTGGCAGCCACCACTCTACTCTGTTTTTTCTGGGTTTGTCTTTGTAGATTCCACATATAAGTGAGATCATACAGTGCTTGTCTTTCTCTGGCTTATTTTACTTAGCGTAATGCAAGCTGTTGCAAATGGCAGGATTTCCTTCTTTCTAATGGCTGAACATTTACACACACACACACACACACACACACACACACACACCCTTTCCTTATCCTTTCACCCATGGCAGACACTTAGGTTGTTTCCATAGCTTAGTTATTGTGAATAATGCTGCAATGAACATGGAGGTACAGATGTCTCTTCAAGATACTGATTTCAATTTCTTTGGATATATACCTGGGAGTGGGATTGCTGGATCATATGGTAGCTCTATTTTTCATTTTTTTAGGAACCTCCATACTATTTTCCATAGTGGCTGCACCAGTTTACATTCCCACCAGCAGTGCACAAGGGTTCCCCTTTTTCCACACCCTCGCCAATGTTTGTTATTTCTTCTACCTCATTCTTTGAGTAGCCATTTCACTGTATTTTATCCTCTAGGGTTTTTATTTCCCACTTGAGTTTGTTTTCCCTCCATTTTTTTTTTTCTATCTAATTTTGGATGTCCAAACTAAGCTGCAAACCAAGATAGCAGGAATCATCTTTTGGTAAATCACTCTTCTCCCCCTGAGGACTGAGCCTGTAGTAGGTTTACCCTACAGTTGAGACAATGACTGTTGTTTTATTTGATGTTCCAGAGCATGCTACATTTTCAGACTGTGAGTTTCTTGAAGGCACGAAAGATGTCTTGTGTATCTTCATATCTTCAAAGCCTTGCTCAGAGCCCAGTGCAGGGTGGATTCTCAAATGTGTATTGGTTAAAGTGGGAATAATTTTATATTATTATTTTTTATATTTATATTATTATTTTTTATTAAATATATACAATTTAATAAATATAAATATAAATTATTAAATATATTTATATTATTAATTTTATATTATTATTATTAATTTTATATACTAAAATAGACACCGTTCATTCCCTTAATAACTATGGAATAAGAACCAACTATGCTTCAGGCAATGGGGACCTTGCCGTGCAGACAGTGCACTGCTCACTTGGAATTTAAATTCTAACAGGGCAGACAGACAAAACGAACGAACAACAAACACGTGAAAAGGGTGATTTCATATAGTGATAGGTACCCTGAAGAAAATAAAACCAGGGAGTGTGATAAAGAAGGGGACAGATATCAATAGACAGACAAAGGGTCATGGACAGATTCTCCAAGGAGGTGACACTTGAACTGAGAGAACTGAATTATTTAAAAAGAGTCAGTCATGTTAAGACCTAGGAAGCAAAGTCTTCCAGAGACAGTAGAAGGAGTCGCAAGTGAAAAGGCCCTGTGGTAACAATGGCCTGGCACCATGAAGATGTAGGAGGAAGACCAGCATGGCTGGGGTACAGTTTGGGGCTTAGAGGAGATAGGAAATGAAGTCCAAGAAGTAGCAGAGCCCCTGGGCCAGCAACCTTGTAAACTGACAGTGTTGAACAGGAGAAGAGAGGACCCCTTCCACGAACAGCAGCCGGAATAGGGAGTTGGGGTGTACTCTCTGAGGCTACCGACAAAAGTAAGGGAATTATATAATGGCCTTTGGATGTCACTGCCAATAACAATACCATGGTGTTCATCCAGGACCCTCACGCCCACCATACATCCATTCATCCAGGACAGCTTCCCTGTCCCTGGCAAGGGGAAGTCTCTATCATGTGGAGTTATCAGTCTGCTGGGGAAGGCTTGTCATCATCATTTATAGCACGGGCTGCCTCCCTGAATCCTGCCTTGTACGTGCAATCCGAGAAGAGAAGATTCAGTTATACCAAGAAGAGAAATACCCAACCACACCTCATTTTCTCTATTTGAGCAAATCACTTACATAAGCTATAACAGAAACTCAGAATAGAAAGATGCCTGGAACTGCCCAGATCTGGAACTTCCAAGATAAAAAAGCAAGCTTACTAAATAGGTCAATAAATAAATGAACGAGGTGTGATTTCACACATATCAGACTGGCAAAGACATGACAAGTGTGATAAAAGCAAGAATATGAGGAAATGGGAACCTGAACGCTTGCTGGGTGGAAAGGAGAATTGGTACAACCCTTTTAGAGGCAATTTTGCAAAATCTAATAAAGTTCAAGATGGGTATAGTCCACAACCCAGCAATCCTTCTTCTTCTAGTCACATGCCCTAAAGCAGTTCTCCCAGGCACCCACCAAGAGGGAGGGACATAGACGTTTACTGTCATTGCTTATTACAGCAAACAACAAATCAAGCAAAAAAATCTAAGATCTAGCAATAGGGAAACTGACACAGTATGATGCTTTCATAGAGTGAAATGGCTCATGGCAATTAAAACAAAGAAACCAGAGCTACTTGTGTAAACGCGGGTAAACTTGGAAACACTACGTTGAATGAAAAAAAACAAGTTGGAAAGTCTTTGATAAAATAGACCATTTGTATGAATTTTTAGAAATTCAGAACAATCCACATGCTGTGAAAACCTCAGAAAGATCATTTAAATGGCACTGACCGACTCTGGGAGGGAGGGAGGGGAGGAGTGATGGCTACAGAACCATATCTGTAACACTGGGTTTCTTTTAAAATGCTCTAAAGCAAAATGACAAAATGTAAAGATTGCATTAAATCTTTTTGCTGGGCACCCTTCAGATACCATTTCATAAATGAGATTCTGGACCCTGGTCCTGTTGGCAATCATAATTCAACTCAGCGGCGGAGAGATGTGGGAGAAACTGGAGCGGTCACTGCTGCTTACTACTGCAGGAACTCTGGGTGCTAGAAAATAAAGGCGACAGCAACTGCATTGCCGAAGGGACAATACAACTCTTCATAATGAACAGTGTTCACATAGTATTAAAAATTTCCTGTTTTTCCTAAAGAATTGGGACCTCAAGCTCTACCCAAGTAACCTCATGTTTGTCTTTTTAAAAAATAATGAATTGTCTAGTAACCTGAGAATGCATTTCCTACTGTTTTATCTGAAGTCTTATTAACAACAGTGGTTCTGTATTATTCATAAGAAGAAACATAGAAATCTCTTGAACAGAAATGTGGGTTGCAGTTTCTGAAAAAGAGAAAAATGCTAGGGAACAAACAAGCAAAAACAGACCTGGATTAGTTAGTAAGGAATTTGCTCACTGTTGTTTAAAGAATATTATGTAATGGCATTGCTGAACCTGAGTAAGCTCTTATTATCACAGATGGTAAGAAAATTTCTCTCTTCCGTTTCCCCAAATGACCCTGAAATTGTAAATATGGTAATACTGAGTTTCAAAATTGGTAAAATAAAATTGAAATGTGCAGTAACAAGGGGAAACAAGGAGCGTCTATAGTTATTATTTATGTTTTCCAAACATATCATTAGCAGGAGTGACACTTCTAATAACAAGGTTTCTATTTACCCCCGCTGGGATAATAAATTAAAATATTCACTGCTAGTTCTATAATTCTTTATCAGAGATTTTGCAGAGTGCCTGGACTGATCTCATTTGGGGGATGATCTGCAATCATTATATGAACCAACTCAACACAAATGATGGGGAAAGTAAGTCTTAAAGCATTTCATATGTAGCTTCTGCCTTTCTCTTGCTTCCTGTCTTCAGAATATTCTTTCAGCCCATCAACACCGTATGATACATTATTTGCTTGGTGTCCCATCGTCCTCCTCCAAATATTTGTTCATGAATAAAAAGAAAGAAGAAAAACAAACTGGTTCTGCAAGTACCTCCAGATCACCCAAATTCATCCTGAGGAGACGTGGCCGTGAACCTCGCTGACCAGAGATCCAAAGGATTGGAGGGGAAAAACCCAGGAATTTAGATGAGCATATGAAAATATATTACTTAAAAGTGCCCCTACCAGTTTTCTTTTGTTGACATAGATGCTCCGCAGTGAGAATTCCCATTGTTCTATCGGGTAATGAACACTGATAGAGACTCATCATTGCTTAATCACAGAACAAGGACACTACTCCTTGGGATACTGAGGGTTTACCTGAGTGAAACAAGTTAACCCTTTGAAGACTACAAGTGCCACTTATAAATGTGCCCCCAATTCCTTAACCTCATACAAGGTTAATTCTCTGAGGTGCTGGTGCACAGAAATACCTGATTGAAGAACTGCCTTATTTAGTGCCTTAGGAAATTCTCAATTTTTTAACTAACTGATTCACTATGATGATATTTAAAACCAGGTAAGTATCATATGTAGCTTACTATAATTCTAAACTTTGGCATGAAGACCTGAAAGTCTGGTTAAAAGGGGGCTCCCTTTTGGTTTCGTAGTTTGCAACTGGAACATTTCTCTTTTGAACACCACCAGAGCAGAAAATTCCACATTTTCCCAACAAGCATGGAAAACTAAATACAGAGATTTCTAGCTATCCACTTTCCATCACTTATTCATCCATTTGACTGTAAACGTTTGAGTGCCTCCTCTGTGGCCGGCAGAGCAGTAAAGGCTGTAAACTGCGCAGGCAGCAAAATCTGATAGGCTGCTATCAAAAAGCATGGATGTTGGTGGAGAAAACACAATGGCTCAGAGAAAGGGAGACGGAGAGTACCGAGTGGGTGAGAGGTTTTATACAGATGGAGGACGCAGTGCGGGGAACTGAAGAGAAATAGGGCAGTGGGTCCTGGAGATACAGGGGTAGTAGGAAGAGTGCCCAGACAGAGGCTCCAAGACAGAGCCTGCTGCAGGACCAGCAAGAAGCCACTGCAGCTGAGAGGTGGGACGGGAGGGTGGGGGAATCATGGGAGGGGAAATCAGAGTGGAAGCAGGGGCCGCCGTGCAAAGCCTTGCAGGTCAGCGTAGGAACGACATGGAAGCTGTTAGAACATGTTGAGGAAAGGGTGGACGCGAAGTAACTTATGCTCTGAAAGAATCACTCCATATGCAAGGAGAAAAAGGGGAACTTGACAGGGAAGGAATCCACAGACAGCCCCTTAGCCAAGCCGGTCAAGGTCGACATCACAGAATGCTGAGTGAACACCACGTATCCTTGTTACGGTGTGGAGGGCCCTTCGCCTCTCGATGTTCTGGCCCAAGCCCCCAAACCCAACCTAATTGTGAGAAAACAGCAGACAAATCCAAATGGAGGGTCTTTCCACAGAATACCTGACCAGCTCTCCTCGAAACTGTCACGAAAGACAAGGAAAGAACACAAAATGCTCACAGCTCAGGAGAGAGTAGGAGACATGATGACTAAATGCAATACGGGATCCTGGATAGGATCCTGGGGCAGAGGAAGTTCATATGTGGAAAAACCTGGGACGTCCAAGTACAGTCTCTAAAATTGCTAACGTGGTATTGTATCCATGTTAATTTCTTAGTTTTGACAAATGTACTGTCATGAAAGATGTTAACATTAGGGAAAGTTGGGCAAAGGATATATGGGAACTCTCTGTGGTATCTGCAATTTTTCTAAACTTTTTTATTCTAAAATAAAAAGGGTTTTTGTTAAAAAAAAAAAAGAGAGAGAGATACTCTGGCCATTTTACAGAGCCAAGTACGACAGCAAGAGGACTACTTAGATGTGGGCAGTGACCTAAAGGAGGTTGGGAGAAGTGGAGGTGATGGCAAGTGGGATGGTTTGGGACACATTTTGAGGGAAAAGCCCATGGAATTTGTTGATGGGCTGGAGGTCAGAAATGTGAGGGAAAGAGGAGTCAAGGCTGATTCAAAGCCCGGGGCCTGAGCCACAGGAAGCACGCAGGTGCCAGTGAGTGAGATGGGCCAGACAGCGCGTGGAGCAGGGTTCAAGGAAAAACCAAGAGTTCATTTTGGACATCTGAAGTCTGAGATGCCTGTTAACAGTCTGACCAGAGAGGCAAAGTCAGTATATTGGAATGAATGAGTTTAGGGCTCCAAAGAGATCAGAGTTTGAGGTACAAATGGGGCATCATCAACAACAGGTATATAACCCCCCATGAAAGTGACAACAAGCCCATACAGACTGAATGACTGGGTGTTCTGGAGGGAAAGAGGAAAGGAGGGAGGGAGGGAGGACAGAGGCACAGGGGAGGGAGGTGGGGAGGGAGGGGGGATGGAGGGAGAGAGGGAGGACAGGGGCACAGGGCAGGGAGGGAGGGAGGGAGACAGGGAGGGAGGACAGGGCAGGGAGGCAGGGAGGGAGGGAGACAGGGAGGGAGGACAGGGCAGGGAGGGGGGAGGGAGGGAGGTCAGCAGGCAGTCCGGTCCATCACCAGATAAAACTCCTGTAACCTATCTAAGGGCTATCACAAATCAAAAGGATTTTTTTTTTTTTTTTTTTTTTTTTGCAGTACGTGGGCCTCTCACTGTTGTGGCCTCTCCCGTAGCGGAGCACAGGCTCCGGACGCGCAGGCTCAGCGGCCGTGGCTCACGGGCCCAGCTGCTCCGCGGCACATGGGATCTTCCCGGACCAGGGCATGAACCCGCGTCCCCTGCATCGGCAGGCGGACTCTCAACCACTGCGCCCCCAGGGAAACCCCAAAAGGATTTTTGATGGAGCCTTCGCAGCCAGGATGGTGAACAGCCAGTGCAGTTGGGGTGGGAGTTTGTCATGGAATGGTATAAGTGTGCATGTGTGTGTATATACACAGTATAACACACACATACACATATGTATTTCACTCTGCACACTGTCTTTCCTTAAGAATAGGTACCTTTTGAACCCTTGTACACTGCTGCTGGGAATGTAAATTGGTGCAGTCACTGTGGAAAACAGTACGAAGGTTTCTCAAAAAACTAAAAACAGAACTACCCTATGACCCAGCAATTCCGCTCCTGGGTATATATCAAAAAAAACCCCAAAACATTAATTCAAAAAGATACATGCACCCCAATGTTCATACCAGCATTATTTACAATAGCTTCTAGATACGGAAGCACCCTAAGTGTCCATCAACAGAGGAATGGATAAAAAAGATGTGGTATATAAACACAACGGAATACTACTTGGCCATAAAAAATAACCAAGTAATGCCATTTTCAGCAACATGGATGGACTTGGAGGGTATTATGCCAAGTGAAATAATAAGTCAGACCAAAAAAGACAAATACTGTATGATATGACTCATATATGGAATCTAAAAATCACAACAAACTAATGAATATAACAAAAAAGAAGCCGAATCATAGATACAGAGAACAACCTAGTGGTTACCAGTGGGGAGACAGGAGGGGGAAGGGGCAATACAGGTGTAGGGGATTCAGAGGTACAAACTATTACGTATAAAATAAGCTACAACGATATATTATACAGCACGGGGAATATAGCCAATATTTTATAATAACTATAAATGGAGAAAAACCTTTAAAAACTGTGAATCACTCTACTGTACACCTGTAACTTATATAATGTTGTACATAAGCTGTACTTCAATTAAAAATAAATAGGTCACTTTCCAAGGTACTTGGGGATTCCTGAGATTTTTCATTATCAGCCACATCCATTCATTTACAACCCACTTGCATAGCAAAACCCAGGTAACAAAGGGGAAATTTTCTATGCCAAAGGGCTTAATCTGGACATAACTACCACTGACAAGGGGTAATGACAGGGGTTGGATATTCAGGAAAACTCTTTTGGCTTAAGAAAATAATAAGCTCAATAAGTCAAACCTACCCCCAAAGGCAAAGTTCACAGGATTTAGTATGGTCAATGAGAACTTTTTCCCCTTTCCATTCAAGCCTAACACAGCATTCATGAGTCCTGTAGAGAGAGTTCTATATCATCGTTTAGGAGGCTGGAGAGTCCCAAGCCACAGTCCCCATAAGATTGACTTACGGGGAGATTTGACTGCAATGAAATCTGAGGGTGCATGATTCATGTTACTGTTTTAAGTGGGTCTTTTTCAAACTCTTAAATCATACAGAAACAAGAGGGGTACTTTATTCCACTTATACTTTTCTATGCTTCATCTGCTTATTTTTATACAGTTCTTCTCAGCTATTTCCCTAAGCTTTCAGAACTAATTTGAATGGAAACTTTCTGCTGGTGAGAGCACGTCACATCTTCACCATGAAGATTTCCATCATCTCTCCTTCCTGTCGGGTACCATTTTCCTCTGTACAGTGAGGCATGAATTCAAGAAGCCGCAAATAGTGATTCAGGTGTTGTCGTTTTTAAAGGATACTGTCAAATAAACAAATCTGGACTTAGGAAGGAGAGACTTTCTTAGAAAGGATTATTGCAAGGGAGGGAGGAAGGGGACTGTTGCCATCAGGGAGAGTGACTACTGCAAGAAGGAAAATACTCTGACCCTAAGGACTGCAGCGCCTCAAGGTTAGGGAGCAAGGGGGTTTCTATTATAAGAAGGAAGGAGCCGGGCTGGAAAGAACCAGGTGTGGTGAAGTGGATGAAAGGGTGGCCTGACTGGACAGTAGATCAGAGAATGGTTTACCTGGAGGCCAGCCTGTCCTCAGGAGGGGCTGCCTGCAGGCTCAGGCTGAGGGTGGGACTTGGAGGAAGGAGAGAAGCTGAACCCAAGTTTGGTTCACAAGTGTCTTAGTCTGTTTTGGCAGCTGTAACAAAATGGCACCTTAATCATTTCACAGTACATACCTGTATCAAATCATCACCTTAAACTTACACAATGTTACATGTCAGTTACATCTCAGTAAAGTGGGGAAAAAATACCAGAGACTTGGGTAGCTCATAAACAGTGGAAATTTAGCTCTCACAGTTCTGGAGGCGGGAAGTCTGAGATCAAGGTGTCAGCATGGTCAGGTAGGAGCCCTCTTCCTGGTTCACAGCTGTTATCCTCACAGGGTGGAAGGGGTGAGGCAGCTCTCTGAGGTCTCTTTTATAAGAGCACTAATCCCATTCAAGAAGGCTCTACCTTCAGGGCTTCCCTGGTGGCGTAGTGGTTGAGACTCCGCCTGCCAATGCAGGGGACGCGGGTTCGTGCCCCGGTCCGGGAAGATCCCACGTGCCGCGGAGCGGCTGGGCCCGTGAGCCATGGCCGCTGAGCCCGGGTGTCCGGAGCCTGTGCTCCACAACAGGAGAGGCCACAGCAGTAAGAGGCCCGCGTAACACACACACACAAAAAAAAGAAGGCTCTACCTTCATGACCTCATCACTTCCCAAAGGCCCCCACCTCCTAATGTCACCCCTTTAGGGATTAGGATTTCTATACATGAACTTGGGGAGGGGGACACCAACATTCAGACCATACCAATGTGCATTTTGTCCCAACTGATCAGTGGGGACAAGCAGTTTGGCTAATCATTTGAGAGGCAAAGAATGGGAATTTGGAAGGACTGTGTCTGGCCTTGTCCTAGGTAAACAGGGGAAGCAGGGGTGGGGGGCCATCGGTGAGTCCTAGGTGAACAAGGGGGACACTTGTGAATCCTACGTGAGTAATACAGGGATTGCTTCCTTACCATCAGCGATTTTCCAGAACACAGAGCGTGGAGATATTTCTTTTTTTTTTTTTTTAAGTGGATTTTTTTTACAATTAATTTATTTATTTATTTATTTTTGGCTGTGTTGGGTCTTCGTTTCTGTGCATGGGCTTTCTCTAGCTGCGGCAAGCGGGGGCCACTCTTCGTTGTGGTGCGTGGGCCTCTCACTGTTGTGGCCTCTCCCGTTGCGGAGCACAGGCTCCAGACACACAGGCTCAGTAGTTGTGGCTCACGGGCCCAGTTGCTCTGCGGCATGTGGGATCCTCCCAGCCCAGGGCTCAAACCCGTGTCCCCTGCATTGGCAGGCAGACTCTCAACCACTGCGCCACCAGGGAAGCCCCGAGATATTTCTTAACCATCACTATTTTTCAGGCTCAGGGCTTGAGTAAAGTATGATATTGTCAGTACAAATGAAAGAAAATTCAAAAATATATAATCAAAGGACAAGGCAGGGCCCTTCGATGTGACACACTGAGGATCTAAGCAACCAGGAAAGCTTGCTTCCCCAGGAAAAACACACAAATAAGACAAACCCATGTTGTAATTCCCTGAAATCAAATAACTGCTGTTCTGTCAGGAGAATGAGAAATCATGTGGCTGGAAATTTCACTAACGGTCTAGATGACTGTGAAAATGTCAAGCTCCCCCCACCATTTAGAGCTTCCTGGAGACTAAAATGTAGAGGAATATCAAATATTTGAGCCACATAAGCTTTATGATGATCTCGGAGACCAGATCTGAGGAGACAACTACGGAGGTGAAATTCGCCCCTTGTCTTTCCACCATTGTAGAGTCATTTCCTTTTATTCTTCGTTTAAAAAAAATTTTTAATGTTCCCCTTTAAAAGGTCAGTGCTTGTGGGAAGGACCTCAAGGTGGGTGCTGATCAGAAATCAGCAGGATTCAGATAGGCATGAAGTTGTAGAGAGAATGGGGAGGCAGTCAAGACAAGCTTCCCTTTTGTAAATTCCCCCTGGTGCCGGCCCTGAAACCAAGGAGAAGTCCACCCTTCTGGTTTCGTTCACCTTAATGATAAGTGGACAGAGGGGTTTTTATTTTGAGTTGGCTTATGTGAAGGACCATCCCCTTTCCAAGGCTCACCTGCCTTCCCTCCACCATCTCCTTGGGGAACTGTGCCCTTCACCCCTCCACAGGCTGCTGGCTTCATCGGAACCTGTTCTCTGGGTGTTAATACAGTTTGCCATCTCAGTGGAATCCGTACTGGGTACTGTTTTTCTTTAAATGTGTTCTTTACACATTATAGTGGCTGACTTTACAAAAAGCCTACTTTTATAGAAGGACCAAGACATATATTTTCTTTCTTTTTTTTTTTTTTGTCTGCGTTGGGTCTTTGTTGCTGCGCGCGGGCTTCTCATTGCAGTGGCTTCTCTCATTGCGGAGCATGGGCTCCAGGTGCACAGGCTCAGCAGTTGTGGATCACGGGCTCTAGAGTGCAGGCTCAGTAGTTGTGGCGCACGGGCTTAGTTGCTCCACAGCATGTGGGAACTTCCCAGATCAGGGATCAAACGCATGTCCCATGCATTGGCAGGTGGATTCTTAACCACTGCGCCACCAGGGAAGCCCAAATCATATATTTTCAATGCAAGAAAACTTCATAAACAAAAAAATAACACTGACATTACAATTATTAGGACTTTAGTGAGTCACTGTAACAATAATAATTTGGATGGCTCATATCGATTAAAAAGTAATGGCAGGGACGTCCCTGGTGGCGCAGTGGATAAGACTCCATGCTCCCAATGCAGGGGCCCTGGGTTCAATCCCTGATCAGGTAACTATATCCCACATACATGCTGCAACTAAGAGTTCACATGCCACAGCTAAGGAGACCTCGAGCCACAACTAAGGAGCCCACCTGCCGCAACTAAGACCCAGTGCAACCAAATAAATAAATAAGTAAATAAAGTAGTGGCATGTGTGTAGAAAATAGTGCAATTTAGAGTTTACGTTGCTCACTGAGAATGTAGAAATAAAATCACCCACGACCAAAATATGTAAGTAGGATTGTAATTTTCAATATAACTTTGCTACTTATGCTGCCTGTTTGAATTATGTATAATTTTATTTAGTTGCACATTAAATCTATCACAGAGAAATCAAACAATCCCCTTATCTTTGTTATTAAAAGCTCTTATACAGCTGAGAGATGACCCTATTAAATAAGAGAAAAATCAAGGAGAAACTTGGCATCCAATTTCTAAAGGAAGTCGAACTACACCAGAGGTTACTGACTGTGTACTCTCTAACCACGTAGCAAAAGAAGCCATGTCCTAAGGCTTTCTGACAATCCTAATTTGGATTAACATTGCTTAATCAATGCCAGTTGGATTCTAGAGCCTGGGCCTCTGTGTCCAAGAATCTAATTCAATGAATGCTGTAAGTAAAGGTGTTTAAGCTTCATTTGGACCCACTTAAGTTATAACACTATTAGATAAGCTACATAAATTTTTCAGAGAACACACAGAATCTACTTGCAGTGAATAGCATTTTTAGTAAAGAAATTATAAGGATTCCTCAAGAAAAAGATGGTGAACAGGTGCTCACAAGCAATCGGAATAAAAAATGTTCACAAGTCATATCCAGTAAGTCAAATGCCACTTGTGCCAGTTTTACACACAGTTGCAGCAAAGATTCAAGGAAGACAGTGGGAGAGGTGGCTTGAAAAGACTGCTCCTTGAGAATTCCGTACATTATTCTCCCAGCTGAAGTCTACAAGCGGGATTCCCTGGAGCTGGAGCTAGTTAACATTTATTTATATTAGTGATATTTACTGTGGCAAAACCTACAGAGGTTGCGAGAGTCACAAGTATTGTAGAGAAAGCACCATCAGACTATTTTCATCTAAAGGTTTGTTCAAGATTTTTTTAAGTGAAAACATGAGATTCTAATGCATGTTATAAATATAGGGCATGCAGTCTCCTTAGATGAATGACACCTTATCAAGTTAACTCTCCATTAACCTCAAGAAGATTATCTATAATTCAATTCAACACAATTATTGAATATCACAAGGCACTGTGCTAACTGCTGCAGATAAAAGAATAAAGTAGCATTAGCATCCCCGCTGTCTGAGTACTCACAGCCTAATGGAAAGACAAATACATAAGCAACCAATTAAAATGAAATACGATAAATGCTACTCACAGAAGAATAAGAAAACAAGTTTTGTTTGCTTCACCAGAGGCTGAGGAAGATATCAGAAAGTTAAAGCCAAAGTGACATTTGAGTTGGGCATATAGTCTCCCGGGTTTAAAAAAAAATGGGGATGGATATTCCTGGCTGAAAGAGCAGAATAATTAAGGCACAAGGTATGGGAGTTGAGGATGTGCCCTGGGCACCACGATGAATCCAGCGCAGGTAGGCAGGTATAGCACACAACACATGGAGGAGAATACAGGGCAGGAGCTGGGAAGCCAAGGGTGGGACAAGGACGTAAAGACTCCCTCAAAGTGTATCCTCGTGGAGTGCTTTACCGGGATCTGTGTTTTACGGCCCACAGCTCAGTGTGGATGATGGTGAGAATGAGGAAATGCTGACCGCACGGAGACCACCTGGGGGACGAAACAATAAGGAGGAACGTCTAGGCAAGAGCGGTGCAGTGTACAAGGCAGGACGATCTGGAGATTTAGAGACTGAACTGAGGCGCGTGATGACCAAATGGAGGCGTGAATTCGGGAAGCAGGAGCCCAAAGACCGAAGCTCCTCGTTTAGGCAACTGGAGACTGTCACTACCCACTGAGCTACAGAATGCTGGAGGAGATGCACGTGGGGAGGACCCTGGTGGGGACAGGTCATGTCATCTTCAGGGCACACTGACCTTGAGTGGGACATGGGACATCCAGGTGGATATATATGACCAGAGGCAACTGGGAAAGGACTCAGAAGAGGACCAGAGATG
The DNA here is from genome assembly GCF_059928025.1 of Delphinapterus leucas. Taxonomy (NCBI): domain Eukaryota; kingdom Metazoa; phylum Chordata; class Mammalia; order Artiodactyla; family Monodontidae; genus Delphinapterus; species Delphinapterus leucas. Next base: position 128,175,831 of record NC_143150.1, on the reverse strand, counting down.
GAAAATAGACTTGAACACTATCGTCACGTGGACTTTGATAAAGATCCAGCAGTTCTTTTAACACATCCCCTAGAAGAAGGGCAATTCAAGAAGCCCCAGGCAAGGTATGAACCCGGTTTGGAAAGTGTCCTCCTCCTTCTCTCCTTCTTATGGTCCCCAAATCCCAGTTACTACCTCTCTCTTCCAGGAGAAATGTTTGCATGTCCCTGACTGGATTTTGGCATTTCTTTGCAATTCCACTGCAAAGTACTGGTCATTTTATTCAAAGCTGCTTCTCAGCTCATGAACTGAACCTCTCCCCACTGACAGACACTCACAGACCTCCTTAGTTCTGATCTGCATCCCCCGGTCCCGACTTTGTATTTAATGGGGTGCAATTTGTACAACAGCTTCCAAGAGGAACATACAACAGTAATAAGAGGAGAGAGCCCAAGGCGGCACACAGGGAAACATCAACATTTTAATGCAGAGAAGAAAAGCTAGGGAAGGGGGCAGAGAGAGAAGCTCTGCGGAGACACATGAGATGATAAGAATCTGTGGCCAGAGAACATTTCCAAGATATTGGCGTTGGCTGCTTGGAGCCAGGTGAACTGGGGTTCTCCTCTGCAACTCCTTTTTGCAATGGGAACCATCTCTTTATCGTTGTCTGGAGCTCTGGCATGCACTACTTATTATTTTCCGAATATCTATTTGCCTTTTTTTTTTTCTTACTGACAGAATCCCATATTTACATAGACCAGCAATACTTCGAACTAACAGTCTCATTGTCATAACCTCCCTTGTAGCTGAAGGAGGTAGGAAGAAGGTGGGATGCAACACAGTTCTGGATAATGAGATACAGGGACAAGTCCCTGAGTCAGGAATCCATGTGTGAATCAAAAGATGAAACTTCACAGAATCTTGGCTTCCTCCTCCTCTGCTTGAATGTGAACATGATATTGTAGGAACAGAGTCCGTGTTCTGACCATGAGACTGAAATCAACATGCAAAGAATGGCACAGCGAAAGGATAAAAGGATCATAGGTCCCTGATGGCATCTTTAAGCCACTGCCTCAGCTTTAAACATCCTACTTCTAGACTTATTGCTTTGTGAAGGAAATGAAAACCTTTTGTGTTTCAGCTATTGCTAGCTGCCCTTTTCTTGTTACTTGCGGCCTTAAGCAATCCCAATTTATGTCTGAAGAAAGTGTACGGCCACGGCAATGGGAATCAGAAAGGAAGTAAGAGCTGTTGGTATGAAGGAAGTCAGAGGTGTGAGGTTAGACCGTTCGAGGCGTCATCATATGAAGTTTGTATTCCACAGGAGGAAGGCAAGAGGTGAAGACACAGGACCACTGAGATCCCACAACTCCAGATAACGCTGTGAACACTGTATTATGTAAGTGGCACCCATAGTAGCATATACTTAGAAAAGGTTCTTCAAGCAATGTAATACATTTTTATTCTAGAACCTGCCTCAGTTACCCTAAGCTGAATTACAATGGAGATTTAGGCAGTCTTTACTAAAGCATTAGGTAAGCATCACCAAGCAACATGAGTGGGGCTTGTGACTCTACCTGCATAAGCAGATTCCAATGTATTGTCCAAGGTTGGAAAGCAAAGCTTTCGAATTTTGAGAGTGACCTGTTTGGAGACTCTCTCTCTCTCCCACCTTCTTTCCATAACCTCAATCCTCCCAGTCTTTCTCTTTTGAGCATGATTAAGCCTTCAGCCCTCCTAGAGAACTGCTAGCTCTCTTCCATGGAAAGGAACTCTTAGCTTTGGGTCAGTTTTGTGTCTCAAGCTTGGCTTTAGTTGGTGCCTCCAAGGTCTCTCTGCAGGCTTTGCAAGGCTCTGCTGTGGCACCAAATGTGGGCAGAGGAGAACGTAGGGCCTTCTCCTCCAACAATCTCCTGGATCAGTTCCTCCGTGATTAACACTGACAGCATGCTCACGTCCCTCCCCCATTTGTTAACTTTCTATCCAAAGCGTGGCTTGTTCTCTTATCCAAGAAGGCATATTTGTCCCAGGAATATAATTTTGACAATACTCTTGATTCCAAGTGATCTCTTCTGATAAAAGAAGAGGAAGGTCTTAGTGCCTCTCACCATGTACTCGAGTACCAGTAATATAGGGAACGTTCATTGAATGTCGGACTGTCGTCTCTTCTTACCCATGAAATCACAGCTGATTTCACCATTTATTGTTGATGATATTTCACCCAATATTGGTTCATGTGATATTAAATACAGGACAAGTTAGCACTATGGTAACATTTTATTTGATTAAAACACTAAACCTTATTTATGTAATATAGTGAATGTTAATTCACCTGATGTCAAACTGTAACTTCACCTAGAGGGGATCTACTTAAGTAAATATTCTTTATATTTTTTTCTTAAACAATGCAGGTCTTGCTTTGATTCCTACTTTTGGAAAATATGTATAATTACCACTTTGAAAATTCACAACTCTAGGGATTCAATGTGGCAATGGGGCTTAAGAAAGATAAGTTAGGAGAGAGCCACAGAGATGAGAAGGTGCACAGCCCCGTCTATTTCTGGGCAGAAAACGAGCAGAAACGTAGACTGCCTGGTGAATATTATAATCATAATGAAACATAAAACTGAGCCCCCAGCTTCTCTTCATAACATGAAGAGTGACTCTAAGTCTGACTCTTACTTTTTACTATTATTTTCTGGGTCTCAGATTCACATAACTTTAAAAATATGGTTATTAGATTTTTTTTCCCAAACTGCAAAAGTACGCTCATGGAAAAAAAGATAATAATACCAAAAAAAAAAAAAAGAAGAAGAAGCCAACATCCTCCTCTCTCCCCACCTAATTTTATAACACTCCCTGGTAACAGTTTTATGTGCCTTGTGCCAAGCTTTTCTCAATGCATATATTGTATACAAACAGAATTCTATTCCTTTCCATAAAAGCAGCTTATGAAATGTACAGCGAAATGCATTTTAATTTTTATAACACTGGAAATCTTATAAATAACTCCTGATTTTTACGTTCCAAAAAGTCAACTTTTGGTTTGCAAAATATGGATTGCATAGTTACAGGGGACAAAGGAAAGTACCATCAATATTTGAACCACCAATATTTGTGTTATACATTAAAATGCAATTGGCGGTGCATTTCTAAGAGATTCAATTCTGTCTTACACCACACAAATACCCAGGAGAGTATTTCTAATACCCTTAAATAGCTAAACACCCTAGATCCTTCCAGAAGAGCACAGGTAACCAAATATGCCCACTAATCAATGCTCAACTAACAGGTGAATGAAATTCTATGTGGTGGTTGGTTGATTGAAAAATATCTGAACTGGATAATTTGAGTATGTTTGAATGTTTCTACCTGCCTTCTTTCAAGTATCATTGAAATATTCTTAAGTTAAAACAGCTGCCTGGTTTTCATGCCCCCCCCAGGCAAAGCCTGCATAGAATAACTATTTCCCATTGTTTAAAGCATTTGAATTTTAAAAAATCCTCTTCTTCTCCTTCAGCATTTTCTTCAAAAGTGAAGGGAAGTGTCCTCAACCAGTAATCTTGAGGGGGCAGGTCATGTTGAATTTACTTTGTATTCCCTTCATTCATACCCTTAAATGTAATTGGTTGGCTCTAATGCGTAAGTTCAGTAATATTCATATACTGATAATTTTTTTACTAAATTCCCCCAACATAATAAGCCAGGAAGAAAGCCCTCTAATTTCCTGTTTTTTTCTTTTTTCGTGGAAAAGTTACAAGGGCAAGAACAGGAAAGATTTAATAACTGGTCATTCTAAAAGATCATTGAAAATGTGATTTTAGGGTATCACAAGATTTTTACAAAGGAAAAGAAATACAGAACTTGCTCTTTAATGACTCATGGCTTTCTTTTAAATGGAAAGAATGAAATTCTACTGAGATTCATTTTTTCGAGATCCCATTCCTTTCAGCATATATATCTGGCCAAAAATAACTCAGAAGCAGTGACCTTTCAATCTCTTGGAGCTCTGAGCAATGTCTTAGAATCTCTTAAGAACGTCAGGGCTGCTAGGGCCTCACAAGCAGAGCTGACCTATGGCAGGGCAGAGTCTTTTCAAAGAAGATTAGAGGAGCTGTGCCTCTGAAGTGGGTATATCCTAAGACCACTGGGTCAGTTAGCTGTGGCTGCATAACAAATGTCCCCAATCTCAGTGTGTTAAAGCAACAATGACATATTACTTGACTGTGGGGGGTGACTGGGTACTTCTGCTGGTCTTGCCCAAGCTCGTTCATGCAGCAGCAGTTATGAGCTGAATGTCCTGAGGGCCTTACTCAACCGTCTGAAGCTTTTGTGAAGATGCTAGGATGGTGGGGATGGCTGGCCTCCCTCTCCATGTGGTTTCTCATGCCTAGACTCCTCAGAAAGAGTTGTCTCAGGATTCTAAGAGTATAAGAGTGGAAGCTGAAGAATGTCTGGAGGTCTTGGCTGGAAGGTTCACAGTGTCTCATTCTGCTAGTCAAAAGAAAACTACCTGACTTGAAGGGGTGGCAAAAGAGACCCTACCTCTTGATAAAGGAGTTGCAAAGAATCCGAGGCCATTTCAATTCATTTTCAAAAAATTAAAAATCCCTCACACCTCCACCCAGCCCAGTCCCATCCAAGCCTGGACAAAAAAAAAATGATGATGAACTAAGAGCCTCCATCACCTTCCAGGACTTCTATACAACCAGCCTAAAGTAGGATTTTCTACGGCACAGTCTTCCAAGTGAAGTGGCAGAAGCAAACACAATGCAGTGCAATACGATACACCACAACTGTAAACAACGAAGGAAAAGTTTAAAAGGCATATTTATTTGGAGTAGGAACCACAGTCGGACAACATAATTCTACAGAGCTTTACATTTAGAGAAATCATTTGTGAAGTTTGGTGATTCCTCACATGATATCTACCGGTAAAAAACAAAACAAAACGAAAAAACAACTGTTTATAAGTGCAGGAGATATCTTCAATGAACCCCTTCATATCACTAATTCCCAATTGATAAATGACAAGCTACAGACAGTTGGTTTGTATATTTCTATACTTACAAGAAGAGTTCATAATGGCTCATTACAGCCTCCCCATCAATAAACGGAGTCAATATAACCCACCTCACAGGATCTGCTTGATAATTAGATATGTTACTATGTGCCAATTTCACTGAACAGTGTCTGGAACATAAGTAATCTATAACATTTAGTGTAATAATAACTATTATGAACGTCACCAAAAGAGTTTATTTTTTCAGTAGTAGTAAATTTTGTATTTAATCTCAGAAATCAGAAAAACAATTCATTTTTGCTTTTCTCTAAGATATAATAACAAAGGTTGATGTACGTAGGGTATCACACACACACACACACACACACACACACACACACACACACAGGGGCAATCTGAGCTGCCTCAACCAAAACCTTTGGAGTGAAGGAGATGCAGCCTGCCTTTGGAGTCACTTAATTTAATATATACATTGCTTGCCTTATGCCAGGGGCTGTTCTAGGGAGTTTATAGACAGTGATTCATTTGCTCCCCAGAACAAACTTATAAAGTGGGTCCTTTCATTATCTACACTTTAAAGACAAAGAAATCAAGGCACAGAAAGGTCCACGCCAGTAAATGGAAGAGCTGTGACAGCAGCACAGATGGTTCTGCCGTGAGAACCCACTCTCTGGCCTGGATTCCCACTCTACATCCTGGCTGACCAACTCCTCATTCGAAGCTCCGCATGGCTATGTAGCTAGCAAGGTATGCTCTCGGTTGAATTAAAATTCCGTGAGAACTAAGGTACTGGAGAATGCTATGTGTGACACGGGCCTAAAAACTAGCAATTGAGGGATGAAAAACAATTATAAACAACTGTGAGGGGGATTCCCTGGTGGTGCAGTGGTTAAGAATCCACCTGCCAAGGCAGGGGACACGGGTTTGAGTCCTGGTCCGGGAGGATCCCACATGCCGCGGAGCAACTAAGCCCATGTGCCACAACTACTGAGCCTGCACTCCAGAGCCTGCAAGCCACAACTACTGAGCCCATGCGCTACAACTACTGAAGCCCGCACGTCCAGAGCCTGCGCTCTGAAACAAAGAGAAGCCCGCGCACCGCAATCAAGAGTAGCCCCTGCTCGCTGCAACTAGAGAAAGCCCGCGTGCAGCAACGAAGACCCAACGCAGGCAAAAATAAAATAAATTAATTTAAAAAAAAAACTGTGAGGCTTTGTTCTAGATGTTCAATTGCTCTATTGTAAAACATGTATCAGAAAGCCCGAGGGGGAGGGGAGAGTTGGAGGGCACTGGGGTTCAGGACTATAACTTCAAATTCATCTGCCCTTAGACTCAAATTTGGCCGAGAGGGACAATGCATTCTGTACTCATATAACTGTCCAATTCTTGCTTCTGAACCCAACACGCTGGTGACAAGAGGCGGTGCTCTGAGGATCGGTGTCTTCCCATGTGAAATAAGAACAAAGAAAGAATGGATGAGTGCAATTCCTCAATTATTCTGAAAACAGGACATGCTTCATGTGTGGTTATTAACATTTCTCTGCAAAATGCTGAGAAATACACGGTGATGGAAACTCTGCTTTGGTTTAAATTAAAATTGAAGATGAATCACAGAAGCTAAGGTTTACTAGGCCCCCTCTTCTCGGCCCTTACATTTATTCTTCAGTTCCCTGCAGTTACAAAAAACTCTGCAGCAAATGGCATTCCTTCTCCCATGAAGCCAAAAAAGTGCTGCAGTTCTTGGCGGCAAGCGGCTCACTTCCAGGAGAAAGAAACTCCTCAAAAGAGAGAGTGTCTGGTGCTAAGAATTTAGCCCACAATCCTCAATTCAAACAGCATTCAGAAAAGTAAAGAGGGCCCCTTCTTCTGTCTTATTGTCATGAAATTTAGAAGTAAAGTTAATTTGAGAGTCTGGCTGAGCTGCTGGTAACCTCCACCCACATCTCAGTGGAATGATAAAAGGCACACTCTTGCTAAAATGAGTTTATGCCTTAAGGTCATTTTAATCCCAGCGGTCTATTCCAAAGAGCAGAACATTCTTTAAAAGCTTTATATTGTGATTAGATGATTGGGGTTTTAGGGTTTAAGTGGTACTTTTCCTTCTGCAGAGATCTGCAAAAATTGAATAACTTTTCAACAAATATTTGCCTGCAATGAAAAAGCTTTTCCTTTTTCTTAGTGTGACCACAACCTTGACCATATGATCATTAGACCCGGCTGTTTTCAGACAGCTTGGCTTACCCAGGCAAGCAAATGCAATGAAAATGCCTTTATCCAAAAATACACATTTTCTAAGGCAAGTTTTGAGCACAAGCTAATTTCACCAATTCACTTAGGGAGAATCGGCCGCACGAGACAAAATTATTAAGAGCATCTCCTAGTACAGGGGCATACTTTCAGGAGACTGAATCTCCTTGGCGAGACAGTCTAGGCTCCTGGCTCACAATTTTGTGTCAGGACAGCCTCAAAGGTTACGCAGTGCAGCCCACGATTTTTTCCAACAACACAGGTAAGCCTTAACTTCTGTCTCTGACAATATGGAAACTAAACTTGAGATGTTGTCACGACAGAGCATGTAAAAATGCCACATAAAATATAACCCACATTCTTTTCAATGTTTAGTTTTACTCAGGAAACAAAAACAGTAAGGACATCCCCCAGGGACTCAAAAATGACAAGGACATTGCAAACAAAGTCCTGAGTAAGCGTCTGTGAGCACCTCCAGAGCCAGGAGAGATGCTGGCATCCAGTTAGAACGCAGAGCCCCGTGGAGGGCTGGGGCCCGTGGGGAGGGGCAGTGGGTACACTCAGAGACACGCACCCTCTGGCACCCACTGTGGGCTCTGGTGTGGAAAAGGGCTGGCACGAGTATTAATAAGTGAAGGTCTCTCCTTTTACGGGCTGAGAATTCAAATCATGATGTCCTGTGTGGTCTGGTGACACCATGCTAAGATTTTTTTTTTTTTTTTTTTTGCGATACGCGGGCCTCTCACTGTTGTGGCCTCTCCCGTTGCGGAGCACAGGCTCTGGACGCACAGGCTCAGTGGCCATGGCTCACGGGCCCAGCCGCTCCGCGGCATGTGGGATCTTCCCGGACCGGGGCATGAACACGCGTCCCCTGCATCGGCAGGCGGACTCCCAAGCACTGCGCCACCAGGGAAGCCCTAAGATTTTTTTTTCAAGTGGTCCTGTGATGCCAGGATACCACACATGGAATCAAATTTTCAAGTCTTTGCTCAAAAGTCAGCTCGTCAGCGAGGCCCTCCCTGTTACAGGATGAAATGTGCGCTCCCCGGAGCTCCTTTTCCCCGTAGCCCTCGCAGCCTTCCAGCAATAAGTTATGTATGTTACTCAACTGTTGGGTTGTTTGCCCGTCTCCACCAACAAGACTGGAATTTCTAGGAGGACCGGGGCTCTGTGCCTGCCTGAAGGAGGTGCCCCGAGTGGTCTCTGTTACGACTAGCACCCGCACGTACCGGATAATCACGGGTTGGGACGCATCTGAGTGACACTGCCGCGCCTGTCTGGGCAACGGGGTTAGATACCCGCACTTTCCTGAACTCACTGAGACTTTTCCAGTGAGCGCTGGGGCTGGCGGGTAGATCTCAACTCGGCTATAGCAAAGTGAAATAAAGACACTGCACGCTTGTGTGAGCACAAAAAGGAAACGTGAGGTGGACGGGAGCAGGGGGGTCTCGAGGAGTGAGGAAAAGCGCAGCGTGGGCGGGTGCGGGAAACGCAGACAGAACACCTCACAGGCCTAGCCCGGGCCCAGGATGGAAGGCACAGCCACACAGGAGCCTGACGTGTCTGAAAGGTGGCGACGCCACAGTGGGCATGAGATGAACAAAAGGTTTTAATTATCCTTCCGAGAGAGTCAGGTATTGACAAAGAATGCCTGAGTAATGCAGAACTAGAGCAGGGCCTGGCATGGTGGGATTTTTCCCCCAACTGAAATGCAAACGTCAGCTACTCATCAACCAAGTTTGCTATCTTTCTTCCACAGGGGCCCCAGAGAGCAGCTAAGAAGATGTAGTGGCCAAGCCCAACAGTCTCCAACAGACTCCAATCCCTGTGCTCAGAACACAGAGCTCCGTCTACGAGCCCACGATTCAGCGTGCTCTGAGCTTTCCAGGAATTGCAGAAAAAAGTGAAGGACTGGCAACGCAAACACCCTCGTGATTGTGATTAATTTTTCACGGTCTGACACTGACCAGGCATTCTTCCTCATCCACATTTCCTCCTTCTTCATGTGCAAGGTCTGGCTTCCCCTTTTACTGCTTCATTAGTACGCTGGTTGCCGCTCTCCACAGGTGTCTGGTAACTAAATTCTTTCCAAGGATTGTCTTCCCTGTATTTTACACATGTGAAAGACATTCCCTGTCGAATTTTCGTCCGTCTGAAGTCTTTCTGAGAGAATCAAAGCAAAGATTTGACACTTGCCTTGCTTGCTGTTTTTGCTTTTTATTTTGAACACTCCATTTATTTCAACTAACCACAGACACAAAAAGTGCCTTTCCCCCACTGCTTGTCATCCATTTCTTATCTCATCTTCTTTGCGATGCAGTACCATTTAAAAAAAAAAATCTATTTTACTTTTTAAATCGCTTTCAAGGAGAGCTGTTACAAAGTAAATGCAAATCTGGAATTCCTCAGTATACACTGGAGGCTTTCCCTTTCCATTTTATGCCTTGATGAATTAACATATAAAGAAATCCCTTTGGAAATGCATTTATCAAATTTAGTACCACAAAATATGAGATGCAGTGTTTAGCAAAGCGCCTCAGTACCTGTAATCATGAGCCACTGTTTCGTGCTCCAAGACAAAGAATCTATTTTCCTGGACTGTATAACATAAAAGAGCTCTTTTCAATTCATACTTGATATGCACACCATTCGATGTACATTCTGCCTGAAGAGAAGCGGGCTGTGATTCAGTGTCGCCAAACTCCGTGCATACAAATGACAAGGAGCAGCTTCGTGACAATCGGGGTTAGAGACACCATCTTTCTGGGGTTACAGAGGGTGGGGTCCAAGAGCGGTGGTTCGTTGAGGAAATGAAGAAAGCTCTCAGAGAACACTACCTCATGTGGAATGCAGAGCTACAGCTGGCCAAGACAGAAGCACCTGGAGGTTTGGTTGGGTGTTTTACTCCAAGGTAGGGATCTGTATTCTGTTCAGGGCTCAGAGGAGGTTACTGTGGTAGGCTGAATAAGGGACCCCCAAAATATGCATATCATGATCTCCAGATCCTGTGGATATGTTATGTGACACAGCAAAAGGAACTCTGCAGATGTGACTGAGTTGAGAACCTAGAGATGGGGAGTGGAGCAGGGATCACCTGGGTGGGCCCAACGTCACCACAAGGGTCCTGACAGGAGGGCGGCAGAAGGGAGATTTGATTCTAGAAAAGGAGTATCAGAGAGATATAGCATGAGAAAGATCCAGCCAGCCACTGCTGGCTTTGAGGATGGAGGAAGGGGCCACAAGCCAAGAAACACAAGCGGTCTCTCGAAGCTGGAAAAGGCAAGGAAACAGATTCTCCACTAGAGAATGATCCAGAAGAAACAGCCCCAAGGACACCTCGATGTTAGCTTAGTGCAGCAGAGAGGGTGCTCAGAGAAACAGGACCAGTGGGAGATTTACAATGGGGGACTGGCTGACATGATTCTGGAGGCCGAGAAGCCCCATGATCTGCAACCTGCAAACCGGAGACCCAGGAGAGCCAGCGCTACAACTTGGTCTGAGTCCAAAGGCCTGAGAACCAGGAGAGCCGTTGGTGTAAATCCCAGTCTGAGGGCAGAGGCAAAGATGAGCTGAGACGTCCCAGCTCGCATAGTAAGGCAGGAAGAAACAGGGATGAACTCCTCCCTCCTACACTTTTTGTTCCATTCAGGCCTTCAACATATTCATGATATCCACCCACCCTGGGGAAAGCCATCTGCTTGACTTTGAGTTCACGGGTTCAAATGCTAATCTCATTAGGAAACACCCTCCCAGGCACAGCCAGAAGTAACATCTGGACACCCCATGGCCAGTGAAGTTGACACAGAAAATAAACCTTCACACCCAGTGAGACCAACTCTGGACTTGTGACTCCAGAACTGTAAGATAAGATGTTTCTGTGGTTTTAAGCCACTAAGTTTGTGGTAGTTTGTTACAGCAGCAATCAAAGCGACGTCTCGGCATCACGGCAGCCTGGCTGTTAGGAGCTGCGGACAGGAAGCAGGCTGCCTTGATGTGGACCCATTCTGCCACTTACTAGCTTTTGGCCTTAGGCAAGTTTCCCAAACTGTTATCCTGAAAGAGGATAATATGGGTATAGATCTGTCTAGTTTGGAGTTCCTCAGAAGCAGACCCTGAAACAAGGATTCACATGCAAGAGTTACTTGGGAGGTCCAGAGGATATCCATGGGGGTGGGGAAGAGATACACGGAAGGGAAAAGCAAGCACAAGTTGTATCATGAAGCCATCCACCACCTGGGCTCCTGACACTTAATCCCTCAGGGAAGCTCTGGTAAATGGTGCAACACCTCCTTCAGAATTACCCCAATTTCCCCCTCGCCCTACCACCCTCTTCCCCACCCCCCAACCTGCCCCCAGGAGTGAGAGACTGAGGTATTTAACGCAAATCCCTGAAAATCATTGGTTGATGACTGTTCCTCTAGGTGCTAATTCCCCATTGCCTCCTACCTAGAGGATGGCCAGAATGGCCTTCGGTCTATCTGGTTCAAAAAAAAAAGAGAGAAAGAGAGGCAAAGAGCACAGAGATGCAGATGGTGGCAGCTGGCTGTTAGACAAGTAGGTGGAAGGGATACAGGAGGGGGCTGAGTGTCTGCTGCAGCCTTTCATGTGGTGGTTGAAGGATTCATTCCATGGTTCCATCTTTCCCTCACTCAGAGCCTAGCTCACAGTAGGCATTTAATAAAGGTTAGTTATCATAACTGCTAGGTCCCTTTTCTCAGTGTTCCCAAGGCACCCCAACTGTGGTACTTAGCAACCTGTGCTGTAAATACCTGGTAGCTTCATGTTGCCCTGATTCAACTGTAAGCAGCTGGGAGGCAGCAGATAGAACTTCTTGATTCATTATACAAATGCTCAGTGGGACATGGTAGGAGCTTTATAAATGTCTGTTGAGTGGCTGCTGCATGAATAGTATGTGAAAACCCAAAGCACTTGGCAATAGGAAGAAAGGACATTTAAGAGTGAAGCACGGGCCACAAAGAGTTACCATGTGACCCAGCAACTCTGCTCCTAGGTGTATACCCAAAAATGCTGAAAACAGTGATTCCATGAACAAGGCACGGATGTCCACTGTCACCACGTATATTCAACATAGTTTAGGAAATCCTAGCCATAGCAATCAGAGAAGAAAAAGAAATAAAAGGAATCCAAATTGGAAAAGAAGAAGTAAAACTCTCACTGTTTACAGATGACATGATACTATATATAGAAAATCCTAAAGATACTACCAGAAAACTGCTTGAGCTCCTCAGTGAATGTGGTAAAGTTGCAGGATACAAAATTAATACACAGAAATCTCTTGCATTTCTATACACTAACAATGAAAGATCAGAAGGAGAAATCAAGAAAACAATCCCATTTACCACCACATCAAAAACAACAAAATACCGGGCTTCCCTGGTGGTGCAGTGGTTGGGAGTCCGCCTGCCGATGCGGGGGACACGGGTTCGTGCCCCAGTCCGGGAGGATCCCACATGCCGCAGAGCGGCTGGGCCCGTGGGCCATGGCCGCTGGGCCTGCGCATCCGGAGCCTGTGCTCCGCGGCGGGAGAGGCCACAGCGGTGAGAGGCCCACGTACCGCAAAAAAAAAAGAACAAAATACCTAGGAATAAACCTACCTAAGGAGACAAAAGACCTCTACTCTGAAAACTATAAGATGCTGATGAAAGAAATCAGAGATGACAAAAACAGATGGAAGGATATACAATGTTCTTGGATTAGAAGAATCAATATTATCAAAATGACTATATTACCCAAGGCAATCTACAGATTCAATGCAATCTCTAGCAAATTACCAATAGCATTTTTCACAGAACTAGAACAAAAAAATTCTCAATTTTATATGGAAACAAAAAAGACCCCAAATAGCAAAAGCAATCCTGAGAAAGAAAAACAGAGCTGGAAGAATCAGACTCCCTGACCTCAGACTATATTACAAGGCTACAGTAATCAAAACAATATGGCACTGACACAAAAACAGAAATATAGATAAATGGAAGAGGATGGAAAGCCCAGAAATGAACTCATGAACCTATGGTCAACTAATCTATAACAAAAAAGGCAAGAATATATAATGGAGAAAAGACAGTCTCTTCAATAAGTGGTGCTGGGAAAACTGGACAGCTACATGTAAAAGAATGAAATTAGAACACTCTCTAACACCATACACAAAAATAAACTCAAAATGGATCAAAGACCTAAATGTAAGGCCAGATGATATAAAACTAGAGGAAAACATAGGCAGAACACTCTTTTACATTAATCGAAGCAATATCTTTTTTGATCCACCCTCTAGACTAATGAAAAAAATAAATAAATAAACAAATGGGACCTAATTAAACTTAAAAGCTTCTGCACAGCAAAGGAAACTATAAACAAATCGAAAAGACAAACTACAGAATGGGAGAAAATATGTGCAAATGAAGCGACCAACAAGGGATTAATCTCCAAAATATACAAACTGCTCATGTAGCTCTATGTAAAAAAAACAAACAACCCAATCAAAAAATGGGCAGAAGATCTAAACAGACATTTTTCCAAAGAAGACATACAGATGGCCAAAAGCACCTGAAAAGATGCTCAACATCACTAGTTATCAGAGAAATGCAAATCAAAACTACTATGAGGTATCGCCTCACACGGGTCAGAATGGTCATAATCAAAGTGTCTACAAACAATAAATGCTGGAGAGGATGTGGAGAAAAGAGAGTCCTTCTACACTGTTGGTGGGAATGTAAATTGGTAAAATCACTATAGAGAACAGAATGGAGATTCCTTAAAAAACTAAAAATAGAACTACCAAATGATCCAGCAATCCCACTCCTGGGCATATATCCAGAGAAAACCATAATCCGAAAGGACACATGCACCACAATGTTCACTGTAGCACTGTTTACAATAGGCAGGTCATGGAAGCAACCTAAATGTCCATCAACAGAGGAAAGGATAAAGAAGATGTGGTACATATATACAATGCAATATTACTCAGCCATTAAAAAAGGAATTAAATAATACTATTTGCAGCAACATGGATGGACCTAGAAATTATACTTAGTGAAGTAAGTCAGAGAAAGACAAATATATGATATCACTTACATGTGGAATCTAAAAAAATGGTACAAATGAACTTATTTACAAAACAGAAACAGAGTCACAGATGTAGAAAACAAATTTACGGTTACTGGGGGAAAAGTGGGGGAGGGATAAATTGGGAGATTGGGATTGACATACACACACTACTATATATAAAATGAATAATTAATAAGGACCTACTGTATAGCACAGGGAACTCTACTTAATACTCTGTAATGACCTATATGGGAAAAGAATCTAAAAAAGAGTGGATCTATGTATATGTATAACTGATTCACTTTGCTGTACACCTGAAACTAACACAACACTGTAAATCAACTGTACCCCAATAAAATTTTTTTAAAAAACAGTGACCCCAGCAGATACTTGTACACAAATATTCACTGCAGAATTATTCACAATAGATGGAAACAGCCAAAAGATTTACAAAGAGATGAATAGGTAAACAAAATGTGGTCCATTCACACAAAAGAATATTAGTTGGCCATAAAAAGGAATGAAGCACTGATATACACTACGACATGACTGAACCTCGAAAGCACTGTGGTAAGTGAAAGAAGCCAGTAACAAAAAATGCACATGCTGTATGAGTCCATTTATATGAAATATCCACAACAGGTAAATCTAGTGAGATAGAAAGTAGATCAGTGCTTACCAGGGCCTGGGGGGGGAGGTGATGCGGAGTGAAGGCCTAATGGGGACAGGTTTCATTTTTAAGTGATGAAAAGGCTCTGGAATTAGAGATGAGGACTGCGTAATCCCATGAATGTACTAAATGCCACTGAGCTGTTCACTGTGTAATGATTTAAATGGTCAATTTTTAATTTATGTGTATTCTACATCGTTAAAAAAGAAAAAAAGCTCAAGTGAGAAAAACAACACTCTTGATGCCGGGCAACCAGACTACTATCTTCCCATTTCTGGGAGCAGAGCGCCGTGAAAATCTCAGAGTTTAACAAGAAGCAAATTGGGTTTGAATCCGAACTCTCCTCACTACCAGCCAGGCAGCCGTGTCTGAGTGTCATTTTCTGCCAGGTGGAGAGGGCTACATTCCAGGATTGTTCGGAAGCATAGAGGGAGAAACAGATGAACACTCCTCGCACACAGTAGGCTCTTTAATGAATGTGAGCAGCTGGCTGTCCTGACCTGGGTGACGCCCTGCTACGCGGCAGTGTGTCCAGTCCTTCTGCGACTCAAGACAAAGGCTCACATTCTGCAGAATGTATCTAACACCTGCTGCAGTTTTTGTTGCCCTTTTCCAGGTGCAGGACTCACACGTCAGACACCATCCTTCATTTACGGAGAGCAGTGATAGCCGAGTCTCACTGAAGGGCCACCAATGTAGCAGGAATACTACCCTGGCCGTATTTTCAGACCATGCAACCGGCGGTGAGCCCTTGGCCTCTACTTAACTCACCGGATTGATTTCACAATCCCTGTCTTACAAAGAACGCCAAAACAAGGCCCTAAAAAGAAAGGTGGAATGATGGATAGCACAGGCTTTGTCATCTTCCACAAATGTCAGACGTACTTGGCTGAGTTTATGGTCTTAACAAAGGTCTAGCTACAGTTAAACTTAGTGTATCCCTTTAAACCAACCGGCAAAACCAATGGATTAAGACGGCCCAACCCTCAATGCTGCTTTGCCAGCCTTCCCAGGTCTCCCAGGAAGGCCTGTAAATGTAGAATCTTTGCGGGCCAGTGAGCAGGAAAAGCCCTCCCAGATTCCAGAGTCCTGCCTTTGCTTCCTCCTTAAAATGCAAGCAAAACTCTTGTAATGGGCTCACAGAGGTCAGCCCTCAGCTGTTGTGTGCAGCTCCCATTAAACTTAGATTATTGAAGGCTTTCCCTGTCACTGTCAATTTGCCAGGCTCACTGAGAACAAGCGACATTCCTATTAAATTGAAGAAGCATTTAAGAAATATCAACATGAGGTCTACATCCCTCCCGCTACTGGATCCAGTAGCGGTTCTCAACCTGGGGCCATTCTGCACCCCCCAGGGGACCTTGGGCAATGTCTGGAAACATTTTTGGTTCTCAGGACTGGGGATGGACGTTGCTACTGGCATCCAGTGGGGAGAGGCCAGGGATGCTGGTAAACATCCTACCGTGCCCAGGACAGCCCCCAGCACCAATAATATGGGTCCCAAATGCCACGTCTTCCAAGGTTGAGAAACCTTAACTTGGAGGAGCAGTCCAATGATTGAAACATGTATCTCACTGGCCCCCAAAGGGAAACCGATAAAGCAATCGATTTTTCAAGCACGTATTCATTCCTCATTTATTTGGTCATTCATGAATTTGTTTCTATGCTGAATCTAACTGGGGTTCCCCCATTAGGTTGCTATAGAGCCTCTCTAAGTGTTTCTTCCCTTTTTTCCTCCAAGAGGTTGCTAGGAAGAGAGAAAAGTCTGTTTGTTGTCCATAGGATAACGGACGGCTTAGTCAGGCAGAGCTCCAGCCATGCACTTTGGCTATTATTTTTTCTTTAGAGAGATAAGTCAGATTTACACAGTAAAATATCTAAGCAGGGTTTTTGTTTATTTGTATCATTCTTCAATTTCAGGAGAATGTATGTCCACGTGACATCATCTGACGAAAGAGAAATGAAAGTGAAATCCTTAACTAGGCAATGAATTTGCTCCCCACAGAGGGGCTGAGTCCTTAGAGGCCACGGGTCCAGGGGGGTGTGTCCATTCCAGACTCACAGAGCAGCCAACAGAGCAGCACTTCTCAACCGTGCATGCACCGGGGTCACCTGCAGAGCCTGCTACCAGGCAGACCCCTGGGCCACTGCAAAAGGCCCAGGCAATGAACACTCAAGAAGGAGCAAGGGTCTGTACTAACCCAATACCAACTGAGCAAGGGTCTGTACTAACCCAATACCAACTGAGCAAGGGTCTGTACTAACCCAATAACAACTGAAGAGACGCGTAGGTCAGGACACATTGTCCACAGAAGCTTCTCATCATCCCAACCAGCCTCCTTTAAGGATGCACTCCAGGCTCTGAATTGCTTCTTCCTGATTCTCCTATTGTTTTTTGTTGCACATCACGTGGAGTGAAAGGGAAATCCGGGGGGGCGGGAGGGGGGAGTTGAGGTTGAGGGCAGGATGGGTGAAGAACGTAGCGCAGGGAGCACGTCTGTCTGTGGAGACAGTTCTAGAGTGTGATGGTTGTTGGTTCGCCCCTTCCATAAAACATCTCCTCAGGCATGGGTGACTTGATTAGAGGTTTGCTGATCCACATGTTCATAAAGCTGGGCACCGGGTGTTGTCTATGCATCTGTGAAGCGCAATGCTGAAGAGACTGACATTAGTCTGCATTTATACAGAAGTGACCTGTCAACCTCCAAGTAAACAGAATCGGCCCATGTGCTTATCACATTTGGAGCAGGGGGCTGTGAAGTCAACGGTGTGTCCTGGAGGAAGCCGCAGAGGCAATGATTTCTCTACAGGCAGCACACGTCCATTTTATGTGCAATGCTGACTTCTAAACCAGTGACTGAACGATGGGCATATCCACGGCAGACGAACTTAGAGCAAGTAGCACTTGGACCAGGCTTGTCTGTGGTAGCTCAGCAGAACATCCGATCTCGATCTGAGCTCCAAACTTGCAGGATTTATTATTTCTACTCCCTTCAATTGTCAAGGAGTAAATCTACCTATGAGAACAACTGCATAACTGGTAGTTTTACTGAGTAATATAGAATATTCCACACTTCTGAGTTCCACATTTACTAGTCCGTCCTCACAAAGAGAATATGAAGATCAGTTGCCTTAATATTTACGGAGCGTGGAGGAGCTAAAAATGTACCATAGACAGGTTTGGAATGGGCTGCCATTGCCTTCACTTGGTCAACCCAGTTACAAAAGTTCACAGTGACACCAGACTGGATTTAGAGAGTTAATGTTTTCGGTATCCCTCATTCAGTGAGTTTATTATTGAAATATCTACCATTTCTCCACTGTCCATCCTAAACGAGAGACGTGATGGTGCACGGTTTCTTTAAGGAAGGTAAAATAACCAATGTTTTTATGTACTGAATAGTTACTTTAGCTTCTAACCTCTAAGGGCGCCAGCAAAGGCTCTTTGCCCCTGGCTTGGGAGAGGAATGTTTTTCAAACCTGGCTCTGTTAACCCCAGATGCATCCTTTCTGATAACGTGGCAGGCCCAAGACCTGTGGGAATCAACTCAAAGAAGCACCATGGGAAGAGCCCAAACCACGGGTGTGCTCAGCGGTGTAGACTCTCAGAGGGGATGCTGGGCGGGGTGGGAAGTATGAAGACATCTCAGGGGTAGTAGGACAACCCATTCTTTCATCCACCGTCTCCCACCCACTCTCCCTCATCAAGTGAGAAATAATGTGCCCACTCCTTACATTTTTGTTCTCCTTAGATTGCTGTTTCTGTGGCTTGACTTTTGCCAGGTCAAAACAAAAATGAGCGTGGATCAGAGAAAAAACAATTCACTTACGGTGATGGGAAATGTTATCTAGCATTGGACAATAAATGGAATGAAAGCAAAATGAATGGTAATAAATGAAGATGCCTGTGAAATATGCAGACAAGCAGATTCCTCTTTGCTTAGTATAAGTGGCATATTTCTCCAAAGCCTTTATCTCCGGTGAACCCTACAACAAGAGGCAGCGAGATTAAAGATTTACGCAAGGGCATACAACCATTAGCTGGGACTAGTGGGAGGAGATGGAACCCAGACCCCTCCTAAACTCCGGGTCCTCATTCGTTTTCCACTGAGCCATGTGATATTCATCTATTTATCTATCTATCCATCAACTTATCTATTTTAGCTAGTATTATATATCACTACCTGGAATAGGCAGAAATGTAAAAAGTACACTTCTTAGAAGTGACGTATCATAAACCAAGTATGCACATGTAGGACCTAAAATGAGACAGAAGCTAGTGTTTCCTGTGTTTTCCTTATATTTGTTCTATAAAGTGAGGCAGATATCCAGCCTGGTTTTAAAAAGAAATCTGACCTTAGTCATCACGCAATATATGAGCACAAAAACTTCAAGAATTTTTAATACTTCTTGACTAGTACTTGGTACAATTGAATTTATTTCCAATTTGGCCACACCCTAACTTCACTATTTTGGCCAAGTTCCATAAGATCTCCAGCCCTCAACTCCTTATCTGCAAAACAAGGGTGTCACACTAGGTTAGCCCTAAATACCTTGTCCTGAAATACTTTGAAACTTTACAGAAGTACAATTTCTATAGCTCTGTATTAGTGTCACTGGACCTTCTCATTTGCAAATGCTTAATGACCTTCACCATCCTCCTGACACTGGTAAAAGCTAAAAGAAGTTGTAAAATAACTTGAAAGTTCCAAAAAGAAGGCAAAGTAGTCATTAGGACCATTGTTATATAACTATAACTTAAAAATAGAATCACATAGGGAGAATTTTCTGGGGAATATAATGGTACATAATTTCATAAAAGTATACAAATACATCAACTGGCACACAATAAAAACCTAACAATACTTTTCATATAATTTTCTAATTGTTCACCTTTTGCTAAAGAAAAATTATTTTTCATTTGCAATACTCATTCCAAAAAGTGTCACCAAAATTATTTTTATGATCACTTAAAAAATTATGATAAAGATAAATCACTTTGATTTGTTTGAATAAGCCCAATACCTGTGGCAGGTTCTTAAAAAATTGTATATTCACTCTTGCTCCAGAAACTATTTAAGATCCCTTGCTGAGGTCATTGTATTTAAAGGCAAAACCTACCCACTTTAGAAGCCTTAAAGGAGTTCAAAAAGACACTGTCAGATCCCTAGGTGTGAAAAAAATGCCTTGTGCTTAATTCAGGAGCCCTTAACACCGTGCAGCATTTTCTCAAGGCATACAAATCGACCCACACACAGCATTTGTCTCACGACTAACCCCAGTCCCCATCTGCTGCCCCTGTCTCCCTTTTACGTGTATAGACATGGTGCCTGACCTTCGGGCACTTATGCTCTAGTGCAGGAGATAAAATGCATACACATGAAATAATTAGAGCACAATTAAGAGATCAATGTCATATGACTGTGAGTACAAAGGTTGCAGAGGAAAGAGAGGGTACTGAATGCTTAATTAGCTGAAGAAAGGAGTGGGTCCCTGAGGGAGGTGAGACAAGGCAGCCAAAAGCCATGACTCAAGAATAAATTCAGCTTTTGCAAAAATAACATTCACGTCCGTGAAGAGGAGACTGAATGTGGAAACGGTGGGGAAAGGGACTGGATAAGTCGGTGGAGGCGGGGGGCAGTTCATACTGGACCTTAATAACTGACCTATACTTCTAGAGGCAGACACTGCATTTTTATCTCCACCTTCCAAAAAGTGTAGGATAGTATGTCCCCCATGGAGTGAAACTAGTCCAGTGGGAAATGGAAGATAAACTTCCCCTCCTGTGTCCACTCCATGGACTCCTTCAAGTTGGAGTTCCTGCTCGCAGATCTACCAGATAAATCCTGCATGCCTTATGAACACATATACAGAGAGAGACGTGCTGTGCTTTGGGGGGCCTTATCATGAAACAGGAGTTAGCATGATTAAACATCACATGCTATTGGTTCACAACTTTTCTTTCCTCACTTTTTCCCCTCATCCTCATGCCCCACACTTTTATCTTCCCCAACCATCACCCTTGAATTGGTACTTTAATATATACCATTAACACAAACTAAAAATATTTTCTTAAATTTGTAAAAATGTGTACCTGGAATGGAAATAAACAGTAACGACTACCCTGTAAAAAAAAAACAAAAACAAAAAACCACAATATCTTTCCACCTCTACTCCCCCTTAATAGGGCGGGAAGTCATCCCAGAGTTGAGAATGAATGGATATTGTCTAAAGTCTGAAGTTGATAAACCATGATACTGAGGTTTATTATGTTATTTAAACTATAAAGACCGTTATCAGACCTAATACACAGCCTTAAATTTCTATATAAAGAGCACACACAAAGTGAACAGATCATATGCCAAAACTTGGAACGTAAAGAACATATAACAGAAAGCAATCATAACGTACCATAAAGTGACAGAATTGGGATCAAGTGAATCGGTTCATCAACAAATAGAAATGGGATAAACTCACATACTAAAAGGAAAGAATTTCCATCTTGGACCGAAATTAAGTACGTGCTGTATATAAGAATGCAACTAAAGCAAGCTTATAGCCATACAAAGGCATGTCAGAAAATGCAAAGAAAAAGGAAGTATGGATCTGGATGTTTATATCTCACAAATTAAAAATAATGCAAACGAAGATGAATCAAAGTTAAAGCACATTAAACAGAGAGGGCACAATCACTGCAATAATCAGGCATAAATCACTTTGTGCTTCACGTAGCATCAACGTGCCTCAATAAAAAACCTGCAGGAAATAACAAGAAAAATATCAAATGAAAATGGATAGTGGTGTGAGACTTGAATCCCTGTCTGTCCTAGAGAGACCAAACACTGGTATGTTTCCTTTGGCGCCATCTGTACAGCAGTGGTATCGTACATTGCTCTTCTGGCATTGCACTAGAGTGAGCATTTTCTTTCACTTTGGACCAGTGAGCTCTTACCACCCTCTAGGTACTGACTCCACCACCACCATATTCTGCACCAGCTGCAGTTTCCCAAAGGACTACAACGTTGGGGAGAAGCTTACAAACATGCCCACCTGTGCATGTATCTATGTCATGCTGGCTGGCTACGTTTTCTTTACAATGGAAATCCGCACTAAATGATCTTTAAAAGAGTCTCCACAACTTGAAAGGAATTTTCACTTGCTCCTTCTCCTTCAGTATTAGTAAAGCATAGACAGCCATGTTCCATTCTGATACATTTTAAACATAATAGCATGGTACTCTCACCTAAATGGGAAGGAAATCCAAAAAAAGAGGGGATATATGGATACATATACCTGATTCACTTTGCTGTACAGCAGAAACCAACACAACATTGTAAAGCAACTATATGCCAATAAAAATTAAAAAACAAAAATAAAAATGTTCTGAAAAATAAAAATAAATAAAGCATAACAGCATTCTGTTGGAGAAAAGACCAAGAAAACTGCTGCTCAAGGAAGGTGAAGAAAAGCCACATTAGAGAAATCCCATGCCATTCTGAATCTCTGCTCTAGAAGCAGCAGAAACAGTTCAGTCTTGGTATGAGATACCGTACTGAACACCCAGCTACATTTCCTCCAGACTGAAAACCATACATCTCTCTTACTTTTCTCCATAGTCCTTAAAATTAAGCTTTTTAACAACTTCTCACTGAAAGCTTCAGGAGTGGTTCAAAATTATTTTATATATATATAATATATATATACAATATATATTAAAAATATATTTATATATATAATATATATTTTAATATATATATAAAATATGTATCAAAACCTAAAGCTGGACACAGAGTTAGAAGGAATATCACTAGCTTAGTTCAAAATTTGCAAAGATGTTCCTTATAACCTCTATGCTTTATATAATTCACTAGTAAATTCTGAAATGAATACTTTTCTACAAGCAATAGTTGTATGTTTTATCATTTATTTATTTTTTGAGTGCAAACTAGCATTTGCTTTCTTAAGCCAATCTAATTGGAAATGTATCAAGGAATTAAAGGGGATGCTAAAATATAATTTAAAAGAAATTATTATCTCCAGATACAGGAAAAATAGAGGCACAAGGATGTGGTGACCAGAACTTGAGGGGTGAAGGGGTCTCTGACAATAATGCCACAGACCAGTGGCTTAGTTCCTTTATAATACACAAATATCCCAGATTAGATAAAACAGAGACCAGCATTATCCAAATACCAACCTCCGAAGACCTCCACATTATGACCTCAAACACATTTTAAGTTTGTCACATGGTTCCCCTTTTATTGCACTTATCTCCAGGAAAACCAGACTTTTGCCCCATATGTCCCTTATGTTATTAATGTTTCATTCCCAGGCTGGCAAAATCCTATCCAAATTTCAAACTCACCCCAAATGTTTCCTCTTCAATTCACTATTCCCCTGATGCTTTTAAGTGTGTAAGACACTCTCCCTCTTTTAAACACATATAGGGCTTTTATCTGTCATGGGAAATTTGCCTTATGTTATGGTTGTTCGGGAAGTCATATTCCCCATTAACCTATATCATAAGGTTAGGGACAGTTTCACACACATCTGTGTGACATGGAGTAGTCAGTGTATACTGACTACATTGAATCAAACAAAACTGAAAGAAATGGACCTTTTTATCTTAAAATAGCTCTTCAAAATAGAAGAAAATATAATGAAAAAGCCCCAAATTACACAGTACTTGAAGCTGAGTAGTTCTGCTAAGTGGTATTTTTAGGAGTCCGAAATGCTCTGGCTGTACACACATGAAAGACAGGATTGTAAATGGTTGCCATGCCTCACAGAGAGACACCAGTAGGTGATTCTCACTTCTTAGGTTTTTTGTTGTTGTTTTCTCAGAATATAGAAACAAGTTCATAATTTGCATAACAGAGGTCAGCTCCTTTTTTTTTTTGAATTTGATTTTATTTATTTTTTTACACAGCAGGTTCTTACTAGTCATCTATTTTATACTTATTAGTGTATGTGTGTCAATCCCAATCTCCCAATTCATCCAACCATCACCACCCACGCCCACTTTCCCCCCTTGGTGTCCATACGTTTTTCCTCTACATCTGTGTCTCTATTTCTGCCCTGCACACCAGTTCATCTGTACCATTTTTCTAGGTTCCACATATATGCATTAATATACGATATTTGTTTTTCTCTTCCTGACAATTCACTCTGTATGAAAGTCTCTAGGATCCATCCACGTCTCTACAAATGACCCAATTTTGTTCCTTTTTATGGCTGAGTAATATTGCATCGTATATATGTACCACATCTTCTTTATCCATTCGTCTGTCGATGGGCATTTAGGTTACTTCCATGACCTGGCAATTGTAAATAGTGCTCCAATGAACATTGTGGTACATGACTCATTTTGAATTATGGTTTTCTCAGGGTATATGCCCAGTAGTGGGATTGCTGGGTCATATGGTAATTCTATTTGTAGTTTTTTAAGGAAGCTCCATACCGTTCTCCATAGTGGCTGTATCAATTTACATTCCCACCAACAGTGCAAGAGGGTTCCCTTTTCTCCACACCCTCTCCAGCATTTGTTGTTTGTAGATTTTCTGATGATGCCCATGCTAACCGGTGTGAGGTGATACCTCATTGTGGTTTTGATTTGCATTTCTCTAATAATTAGTGATGTTGAGCAGCTTTTCATGTGCTTCTTGGCCATCTGTATGTCCTCTTTGGAGAAATGTCTATTTAGGTCTTCTGCCCATTTTTGGATTCGGTTGTTTGTTTTTTTAATATTGAGCTGCATGAGCTGTTTATATATTTTACAGTTTAATCCTTTGTCCACTGACTCATTTGCAAATATTTTCTCCCATTCTGAGGGTTGTCTTTTCATCTTGTTTATGATTTCCTTTCCTGGCCAAAAGCTTTTACGTTTCATTAGGTCCCATTTGTTTATTTTTGTTTTTATTTCCATTACTCTAGAAGGTGGGTCCAAAAAGATCTTGCTGTGATTTATGTCAAAGAGTGTTCTTCCTATGTTTTCCTCTAAGAGTTTTGCAGTGTCCGGTCTTAAATTTAGGTCTCGAATCCATTTTGAGTTTATTGTTGTGTATGGTGTTAGGGAGTATTCTACTTTCATTCCTTTACATGTACCTGTCCTGTTTTCCCAACACCACTTATTGAAAAGGCTGTCTTTTCACCATTGTATATCCTTGCCTCCTTTATCATAGATTACTTGACCACAGGTGCATGGGTTTATCTCTGGGCTTTCTATCCTATTCCAGTGATCTGTATTTTTGTTTTTGTCCCACTACCATACTGTCTTGATTACTGTAGCTCTGTAGTATAGTCTGAAGTCAGGGAGTCTGATTCCTGCAGCTCCGTTTTTTTCCTTCAAGACTGCTTTGGCTATTTGGGATCTTTTGTGTCTCCATACAAAATTAAAGATTTTTTGTTCTAGTTCTGTAAAATGTGCCATTGGTAATCTGACAGGGATTGCATTGAATCTGTAGATTGCTTTGGGTAGTATAGTCATTTTCACAATATTGATTCTTCCAATCCAAGAACATGATATATCTCTCCATCTGTTGGTATCATCTTTAATTTCTTTCATCAGTGTCTTATAGTTTTCTGCATACAGGTCTTTTGTCTCCCTAAGTAGGTTTATTCCTAGGTATTTTATTCTTTTTGTTGCAATGGTAAATGGAAGTGTTTCCTTAATTTCTCCTTCAGATTTTTCATCATTAGTGTATAGGAATGCAAGAGATTTCTGTACATTAATTTTGTATCCTGCTACCTTACCAAATTCATTGATTAGCTCTAGTAGTTTTCTGGTGGCATCTTTAGGATTCTCTGTGTACAGTATCATGTCATCTGCAAACAGTGACAGTTTTACTTCTTCTTTTCTAATTTGTATTCCTTTTATTTCTTTTCCTTCTCTGATCACCATGGCTAGGACTTCCAAAACTATGGTGAAAGAGGACTTCCAAAACTATGCTGAATAATAGTGGCGAAAGAGGACTTCCAAAACTATGCTGAATAACACTGGTGAAAGAGAACATCCTGACAAGGATGTCCTGATGTTAGAGGAAATGCTCATCTTGTTCCTGATCTTAGAGGAAATGCTTTCAGTTTTTCACCATTGAGAATGATGTTTGCTGTGGGTTTGTCGTATATGGCCTTTATTACGTTGAGGTAGGTTCCCTCTATGCCCAGTTTCTGGAGAGTTTTTATCATAAATGGATGCTGAATTTTGTCAAAATTTTGTCAAAAGCTTTTTCTGCATCTATTGAGATGATCATATGGTTGGGTTTTTTTGTTTATTGGTTTTTGTTTTTTTTGCGTTACGCGGACCACTCACTGTTGTGGTCTCTCCCGTTGCGGAGCACAGGCTCCGGATGCGCAGGCTCAGCAGCCATGGCTCACGAGCACAGCCGCTCTGCGGCATGTGGGATCTTCCCGGACCGGGGCATGAACCCGTGTCCCCTGCATCAGCAGGTGGACTCTCAACCACTGCGCCACCAGGGAAGCCCGATCATATGGTTTTTATTCTTCAATTTGTTAATATGGTGTATCACATTGATTGATTTGCGTATATTGAAGAATCCTTGCATCCTGGGATAAATCCCACTTGATCATGGTGTATGATCCTTTTAATGTGCTGTTGGATTCTGTTTGGTAGTATTTTGTTGAGGATCTTTGCATCTATATTCATCAGTGATATTGGTCTCTTAGTTTCTTTTTTTATAGTATCTTTGTCTGTTTTTGGTATCAGGGTGATGGTGGCTTCATAGAATGTATTTGGGAGTGTTCCTTCCTCTGCAATTTTTTGAAGAGTTTGAGAAGGATGGGTGTTAGCTCTTCCCTAAATGTTTGATAGAATTCACCTGTGAAGCCATCTGGCCCTGGACTTTTGTTGGTTGGAATATTTTTAATCACAGTTTCAATTTCATTACTTCTGATTGGTCTGTTCATATTTTCTATTTCTTCCTGGTTCATTTTGGAAGGTTATACCTTTCTAAGAATTTGTCCATTTCTTCCCAGTTGTCCATTTTATTGGCATAGACTTGCTTGTAGTAGTCTCTTAGGATGCTTTGTATTTCTGCAGTGTCTGTTGTAACTTCTCCTTTTTCATTTCTAATTTTATTGATTTGAGTACTCTTCCTCTTTTTCTTGATGAGTCTGGCTAATGGTTTATCAATTTTGTTTATCTTCTCAAAGAACCAGCTTTTAGTTTTATTGATCTTTGCTATTGTTTCCTTTGTTTCTATTTCATTTATTTCTGCTCTGATCTTTATGATTTCTTTCCTTCTACTAACTTTGGGTTTTGTTTGTTCTTCTTTCTCTAGTTCCTTTAGGTGTAAGGTTAGATAATTTACCTGAGATTTTTCTTGTTTCTTGAGGTAGGCTTGTATGGCTATAAACTTGCCTCTTAGAACTGTTTTTGCTGCATCCCATAGGTTTTGGACTGTCATGTTTTCATTGTCATTTGTCTCTAGGTATTTTCTGATTTTCTCTGTGATTTCTTCAGTGATCTCTTGGTTATTTAGTAATTTACGGTTTAACCTCCATGTGTTTGTGTTTTTTACATTTTTTCCCCCTGTAACTGATTTCTAATCTCATAGCGTTGTGGTCAGAAAAGATGCTTGATATTTCAATTTTCTTAAATATACTGAGGCTTGATTTTTGACCAAAGATGTGATCTACCCTGGAGAATGTTCCATGTGCACTTGACAAGAAAGTGTAATCTGCTGTTTTTGGACGGAATGTCCTACAAATATCAACTAAATCTATCTGGTGTATTGTGTCATTTAAAGCTTGTGTTTCCTTATTAATTTTCTGTTTCGATGATCTGTCCCTTGGTGTAAGTGAAGTGTTGAAGTCCCCCACTATTATTGTGTTACTGTTGATTTCCTCTTTTATAGCTGTTAGCAGGTGCGTTATGTATTGAGATGTGCCTATGTTGGGTGCATATTTACAATTGTTATATCTTCTTCTTGGATTGATCCTTTGATCATTATGTGGTGTCCTTCTTTGTCTCTTGCATTAGTCTTTATTTTAAAGTCTATTTTGTCTGATATGAGAATTGCTACTCCAGCTTTCTTTTGATTTCCATTTGCATGGAATATCTTTTTCCGTCCCCTCACTTTCAGTCTGTATGTGTCCCTAGGTCTGAAGTGAGTCTCTTGTAGACAGCATATATATGGGTCTTGTTTTTGTATCCGTTCAGTGGGCCTGTGTCTTTTGGTTGGAGCATTTAATCCATTCACATTTAAGGTAATTATCGATATGTATGTTCCAATTACCATTTTCTTGATTGTTATGGGTTTGTTTTTGTAGATCCTTTTCATCTCTTGTGTTTCCCACTTTGAGAAGTACCTTTAGCATTTGTTGTAGAGCTGGTTTGGTGCTGCTAAATTCTCTTAGCTTTTGATTTCTCTGTCGAATCTGAATGAGATCCTTGCTGGGTAGAGTAATCTTGGTTGTAGGTTCTTCCCTTTCATCAGTTTAAATAAATCATGCCACTCCCTTCTGGCTTGTAGAGTTTCTGCTGAGAAATCAGCTGTTAACCTTATAGGAGTTACCTTGTATGCTATTTATTGTTTTTCCCTTGTTGCTTTCAATAATTTTTCTTTGTTTTTAATTTTTGCCAGTTTGATTACTATGTGTCTTGGCTTGTTTCTCTTTGGTTTTATCCTTCCTGGGTCTCTCTGCGCTTCCTGGACTTGGGTGGCTATTTCCTTTCCCATGTTAGAGAAGTTTTCTAGTATAATCTTTTCAAATATTTTCTTGGGTCCTTTCTCTCTCTCTTCTCCTTCTGGGACCCCTATAATGAGAATGTTGTTGCATTTAATATTGTCCCAGAGGTCTCTTAGGCTGTCTTCATTTCTTTTCAGTCTTTTTTCTTTGTTCTGGTCCATGGCAGAGAATTCCACCATTCTCTCTTCCAGGTCACTTATCTGTTCTTCTGCCTCAGTTATTCTGCTATTGATTCCTTCTAGTGTAGTTTTCATTTCAGTTGTTGTATTGTTCATCTCTGTTTGTTTGTTCTTTAATTCTTCTAGGTCTTTGTGAAATATTTCTTGCATCTTCTCGATATTTGCCTCCATCGTTTTTCTGAGGTCCTAGATCATCTTCACTATCATTATTCTGAATTATTTTTTGGAAGGTTGCCTATCTCCATTTCATGTAGCTGTTTTTCTTGGGTTTCATCTTGTTCCTTCATCTGGTACACAGCCCTCTGCCTTTTCACCTTGTCTATCTTTTGGTGAATCTGGTTTTTGTTCCACAAGCTGCAGGATTGTAGTTCTTTTTGCTTCTGCTGTCTGCCCTCTGGTGGATAAGGCTCTCTAAGAGGCTTGTGCAAGTTTCCTGTTGGGAGGGACTGGTGGTGGGTAGAGCTGGCTGTTGCTCTGGTCGGCAGGGCTCAGTAAAACTTTAATCTGCTTGTCTGCTGATGGGTGGGGCTGGGTTCTCCCCTGTATGTCGTTTGGCCTGAGGCGACCCAACACTGGAGCCTACCCAGCTCTTTCGTGGTGCTAATGGTGGACTCTGGGAGGGCTCACGCCAAGGAGTACTTCCCAGAACTTCTGCTGCCAGTGTCCTTGTCCTCACAGTGAGCCACAGCCACCCCCTACCTCTGCGGGAGACACTGCGACACTAGCAGGTAGGTCTGGTTCAGTCTCCCCTGGGGTCGCTGCTCCTTCCTCTGGGTCCTGATGCACACAGTACTTTGTGTGTGCCCTCTAAGAGTGGAGTCTCTGTTTCCTCCAGTCCTGTCGAAGTCCTGCAATTAAATCCCGCTAGCCTTCAAAGTATGATTCTCTAGGAATTCCTCCTCCCATTGCTGGACCCCCAGGTTTGGAAGCCTGACATGGGGCTCAGAACCTTCACTCCAGTGGGTGGACTTCTGTGGTATAAGTGTTCTCCAGTCTGTGAGTCACCCACCCAGCAGTTATGGGGTTTGATTTGACTGTGACTCTGCCACCCCCCACCGTCTCATTGTGGCTTCTCCTTTCTCTTTGGTTGTGGGTATCTTTTTTGGTGAGTTCCAGTGTCTTCCTGTTGATGATTGTTCAGCAGTTGGTTGTGATGCTGGTGCTCTCGCAAGAGGGAGTGAGAGCACATCCTTCTACTCCGCCATCTTGAACCAATCTCCCCCCAGCCCCTTTCTAAATTTTGTGTAGACAACACTGTTATGTCTATTTTAAATTAGTTAATGTCTTTATTTAATCTCTGATGTATCCATAATTCTTTCTTAACTGTGATCGAGTTTCTGAGGCGCTTTTCTCCCTGCACAGTTGCAGGTCACTATAGAGAATGGAATTCGGAAGTCAAAAAAAACTCTCTGTCAAGTGTGACTCTAAAGCAATAGAAATTACATAAAACAGTATAAACAAATGGCAACTCAACCACCATGACTAGCAACGCTCTCGTCGACATGATTTCCCAAAACGGTGAAAAATTGTGTGTAAAACTATGAATAAAACAATGTATAGTCTACCATCAAATTACATAAGAGTTGCAATCTGGAAAAATCCAATATATATTAAAATTGTGGGGAAAATTTTTCCTTCACATGTAAAATTGTGTGATTCTACTTTAGACAATTATACATAGATTTTTTTTTTTTTTTTACTTACTTGGATGTCAAAATGACATCTGGATTATCATGCTGCATTGTTCAAGGGATTTTTCAGGCTCGTCATATCCCCCATTAGATGCAGTAAAACCCTCCAATCATCAAGGCAATAAAAGACTACTCTATAAATATCCAAAAGTATCCTGGGGGCGAACCACCAAGCTCAATGACAATTCATTGCCATGTAATGTGTTAGATATTTTAGTTTGGTGTAAAAACCTTTCTTGGCTGGAACAAACCCTTCAATGACCTGACTCACGTGTAAAGGTTAAAAAGCAGGAGCATGGTGGTCATTTATTTCCAAAGCATTAAACACCCTGGGCTCTGATAAACACGCTTGGTGTGTCACAGTCAATTAGAAAGCCGCCCAGTGTGAATGCGTTTTTGACTTTGAGAAATGCCACTGGCATCTGATAAACAGACAGCGGAGTTATACAATGCCTGTGAGCTCCATCCTCCTTCAGATACCAAATGCAATTCCAACTGCCTGCAAAGGCAAGAGTTCAAAGGAGTTGCCCATTCTTTGGGACTAAAAATATATTCTATTTTCCTCATGCAGCAGGGTTTCTTGTGACCCCAACACAACCTTGTGTAGCTCAAAGATAAAAAATGGCCACCGCATGTCACAAGTTTCAATGGAATGCTTTCTGCATGGATGAGACAGTGGGTACATATGCATAAGGATGGACAGATGGAACTAAAAGTGTCTTCTTTAGCATGTTAGCAAACTTTAGTTTGACCCATGTTTAGGGAAACCATCCCTGTTATACAGAGTCTACTTGATATTGTGACAGAAAACTAGTACATGGAAAGGGAAGATGCCAACTTATGTGCTATAAAATTATACAGGAAAGAGTTATGAGATCCAAGCTATTTGCATATTTCTAGTGTTATAGTAGAGGGCAGCAACTATGCAAATGAACAGGAAGGAAAGACCATTTTTTAAAGTATCTGGTGAAATTTAAAATTCAACTAGAACAGTTTGTCCTTTGAAAAGATGGAGGTAAAAGTATGGACTGTTATACGTTTCAGCAGTCTTAGATCAGCATTAACAGCACATGTCTGATTAACGTGCTTAACCAGTTTACATAACAGAAAACTAGTAAAATGTATTATGTCAGAATATTGAAAACTCTGTCATATTTTACATGGTCCAGGAGCAGCTTGTTAATAGAGTTGTAGAATGTCTATGTAAAATGCAGAATGTATTTTTACGTAAATACTATCCTTTCTTCCTGTCTGACAAATATAGATATTGATATATTACCAGTATTTGGTGTCCTTAGAATAGCTGTTTTTAACTGTAAAGGACAGAATTATCATCTCACTGTAATTTAAAAGTAAATTGGAAGTTTAACTTATTTGTGGTCAATTTAGATAATCTAAATAAAATACCCTTATTTCTTACCTCAATAATAAAAAGTTGGCTTCAGTTTGGCTTTATTGAGTGAGCAGGTGTTTTTGTTTGACCGGAAAATTATCCAATTATCCTTACCATCATGTGACATTACCTTTGAAGACTGTCTAAACATTCTACATTTTTCTCTGTTAACGTGAAATATTGAACAACATTATTAACCAAGTTGACTGAATTGACATTTATAGAGGACAGATACAAATGACAACTGAATAATACACATTTCTTTCAAGGGCATTTGGAATATTCACCAAGATAGACCATGTGCTGGGCCATAAAATAAGTTGAAAGCAACTGGAATGATACAGATGACGTTTTTCAGACTACGATGGAATTAAAATAGAAATCGATCACGAAACAAGATATATAATATCTTCAAATATTTTTAAATCTAGTAACATACATCTAAATAACCCAAAGGCCAGAAAGGAAATGACAACTGTAGTTATAAAATATTTTGAAGTGAATGTTAATGAACATATGTTCATATGTTAATAAAACATATTTTGAAGTGAATGTTAAGGAACATATGTTCATATGTTAATGAAACATACCAGGTTTTGTGGGATTCAGCTAAAACAGTGCTCAGAGGGCATAAAAATGTAGTGTCACTGAACGGACGTGCCTTGTCAATTCTCCCCACCGACGTGCCATTGCATCCTCCTTACCGATGTGCCATTGCATCCTCCTTGTCTGTCTTTTAGGGAAATACTACTGTCCCTTGAATCCAATTAACATAAAAGCACATAATTTTTCTCCCTTATGCATAATATTACGCCCTTCGTACAGACTTCTAACATGCAGCTTGCAGCTATGGAATTGTCTAGCTGTGTTTTGCTATTGTTTGTATATTTCTAGATCTTTACTGTCATTTTATTGTCCTTCAATATAACAAAAGCTGGATTTTGTTTTACTTTCTTTCTTCTTCCACCTGGCTGATTGCTTAAGGAACAAAATCTGACATATAATCGGATTAAAATACCAACACTCACATATCCCATTTTCTTCAGAGGTGCTGAGAAAATCTCTTATATTAACAAAAGTCATTCGTTGTGCATCCCTGTGTATAACTCACCCACACAGCACTGGAAGTAAAACTCTTAGGACGAGCACAATGAAGGTTATTGCTGACTTTCCACCACGTCAGAGGTGCAGATAACGGATGGCATTTATGCAATCCTTCTCCTGCAGAGTTCTAAGTAGTTCTAAGTTCTAATAAAAGCCTTGGTTGCCCACACCATTCCTCACATTTTTTTTTTTTTTTTTTTTTTTTGGGCGGTACGCGGGCCTCTCACTGCTGTGGCCTCTCCCGTTGCGGAGCACAGGCTCCGGATGCGCAGGCTCAGCGGCCATGGCTCACGGGCCCAGCCACTCCGCGGCATGTGGGATCTTCCTGGACCGGGGCACGAACCCGTGTCCCCGGCATCGGCAGGCGGACTCTCAACCACTGCGCCACCAGGGAAGCCCCATTCCTCACATTTTTGGTGATAGGACTTGCCTAATGTTTCAGGTGAGCTGACATCCTGAACTTCCACCCATCCAGCCTAAAACCAAACTCAGTAGTTCGCATCCCAGGGGGCCCTAATCTAACTGGGTATAGACTCCATGCAGGCAGCCCAAGCATCCACAAACAAAGCAAGGCTGTTATTGCTATAGGTGAGACCCTGGAGGTCCCTGAGTTCCCTGAGCTCCACCCCAGGCTCTGAAAGGCCCCAAGACTTCTGAGGGGTTTCTCAGGGGGGTCCTGCAGGAGACTAGGGCACGAGGGAATGAATACCACCTCCAGCTGTGCCCAATCAACCAGCTTCATGTGACGCTAGCTCCGGTTTCTACACAGAGCTTTTGAGTAAGACTGTGCCTGAGAACAAGCATTCTACACCCTGCTAGACATCACGGTGCAGAGAGTCCACGGATGTGGCCCGAGGTCATCCAGTTAATTAAACACCCATCCAGGGCCAAGATCCACACTTCCCAACATAGCAGGGTGTCCTTTTCTACCAACAGAGGATCTAAGAAATGCTTCGAGGCTCCTTCTCCATGAACTGTCTCACCAGCACCACTCACTTCCCACCAAGTGGTTGAAATGGGGAGGTGGGTGGGCCTGGGGACAGTTAAGATACAGTCTTAAGAAAGGACCTGCCCAAATGCAGATATATTACCAACGATGGGCTCTGATTTCAGTGGCTTGCCAACCTGGTCCTTGATGCCCCTGAGGAAGGGCCACGGAGGTAGTGAGGAGGAAACCACACTCCCCATCTCTGAGTCCTCCGCAGGAATTCATTCTCCTTCAAGTTGCTGAACACACAGGCAGGGCCCTGAGATCCCGGGAAGTGGAGAGCTCCGTACGGCCCTTCTGACGTGCTTCTCTCACGTCACGCGACAGTGACAAACGAGAGAACTGAAAAGGCCGAGTGTTAAATTACTCCCTGCTCCCCGACACCGCACAGCATGTAACGTGTCTGCGGCAGAACGTCAGTGGAAGTGTGTGTGGTGGCACGTGCGTGTCTGTGTGTGTGTTTAAAATCCTAATTGTATAAACGTATGTACCGATCCTCTACCACTGTTTTCTTTGATACCCAGATAAATAAACGCGCACCCATTTCTGCGGGAACTTCACGTTGCTATCAAATATTTCTTCAGGCTCTGAGGCTGAGGCTGAGGATCTCTGGGCTGTGGCCCATCACCTCTTACTCTGAGTTCTTGCTTACCTGCTTTCACAGTGTCTGTGACCTTTCACCTACCTGCTGTCATCCCTGGGCCTTCTCCCCTGCCTCCCTCCCCCAGCCCCCTTCTCCTTTCTTAAAGCACCACTAACCCGACCCTACCTTATCCGACACACTTTGCCAAAGACTTGGAAAAAAGAGGGGAATGGTGGCAGAGGATAAAAAAATTACTAAAAACTGAGTATCAGGTACCACATTAAAAGTCCATCACCCTTTATTTTACAGAGAATTCCTTATTAAAATTTCCCATATTTCTGGAGTCTGCTCTTCCTTACTCTATACAAAGATCTTTCATTCATCCAACAAACATTTGTTAGAAGCTTACTTATATACCAGGTCTGGGTCTATGTGCCAGAGATTCAGCAGTAAAGAAAACAAACTCTGCCATTATGAAATTACATTCTCTGTACCCATCCCTTCTTTCCTGAGCCCTGGATCACTGAAGCCCGTGGATCAAAAAGAAACAGTGGAAAATTCATGTTGCCCTAGTACGCTGAGCATTTTCATCTCCCATTGTTTTAACCTCCCCCTTTCAACCTAGGCAAGCAGCTTTACTCTTTATAACCAAAAGAACTATTACGGTGCTTCCCTAAGCAGAAGAGCAGCTTTCATCTTCATATGGATTCTGCCTCCTCTCTAGAATGCCAAAACCGTTCTAGTCAAGTTTTTAAACCAACGTTTCCTTCTCTCTGCATTTGCCGTTTCAAAATTCCACTTAATTGAAACCACTTCTCAATTATAATATCACCGATACATAATGACAATAGTCAGTATAAAATCTACCTCTTCATGAGAACTAGAGGTCCCACAAAATATTTAAATACAAGCACTTAACAATATTTCTGGGAAAAGACACCTAGAGATTTGTATGTATTTGAATCTAGAGTACATAAATTCAGAAGTCTAACTTATAGTATTGAGGCAAAAATATGTTTAAACAGTGATCTCATGCTCATGAGTCGGTAAAAGCCATTATAATGAGCCAGCAAAGGGAAGAGAAATAATATATATTTCACTCCAGCTCTCTCCCATTGAATCCTTGCTATCCATATGATACTGTGTCACATGTTTTAGAAAACCGAGATGGAAAAGTGCCTCAGACTCCTTTACTTATATTCCCGTTTCACCTCTCTTCAGAGACTTCATGAAAGAACTCCATTGAAAGAACAGTCATTGTTAAGTTCATTTCTTCACCTCCCACTTCTTGATCTGTTTCCATCTGGCTTTAACTGCAACCACCCCACTGAAAGTGCCTTTGTCAAGACCATGGTTTGCTTTCTGTTCCTTGTTTTACTTGACTGTTCCACAATTCTTGACATTGTTGGCCATTTCCTTCTTTCCGAAACACTTTACTCCCTTGGTTGTCAAGGCAACATACATTTTAGCTTTAGTCTCTTTCATGGGCTCTGATTCCTCTGCCCACCACTTAACGGTTGGGTTCCATCCTCAACTCTCATCTCTCTCATCCTTTCTGAGATGAGAAGGACCTCGTTCACATTTCTGTTACCCCCATAATGTCTACAACTGCCAATGACATGTCTCTAGTCGATCTTTTTCTTAGCCTATAGAATCATATTTTTAACTGCCTACTTGACTTTCTCCACCTGAATGCTTTATTTGCATGTCAACCCCACCATAGTCCAAACTCGATGCATTATTTTTCCTTCCTCCCTACTCTCCTCACCCTCAAGATGCAATTCCCACTCATGGCACCACTATACCCTCATTACCCACAGCCAAAAAATTTCAGAGTCATTCATACCATCTTTCTTCTCCATCACCTTTCCAGTCACTAGCTCCTGTCAATTTTATCATCTTAACACTGTACAACCACCTCTTCCTCGCCATATACATTGCTGTTTTTCCTAAGATCTTCAAAACTTATCATCTAGAGAATATGACGAGTGTTTCCTAATTGGTCTCCCTAAGAACGGACTCATCATTCTAATCTATTTTTCCTCATGTTATGATGTTGATCTCGCTAATGCACAAGCAAGTCCCTCTCCTACTTAAGAGAGCACTAGTTATTCCCATTTTGTAATCATAAAAGCTCACACTGATCAGCGTCACATAGAGCCTCCTGCATGATCCACCTCTTATCTATCTTTCCAATCTCCTCTCCCACCCTTCTCCAGGCCTCAGCCATACTGAAAAGCTTATACTACCCTTAAGCATACCATATCATTATCTTTCTCCACACATTTACACATCCTGTTCTCCCTTCCAGATATGCCTTTAGGATACCTTTGCCTACACGGTAGCCCTACTTGTCCTTTGAAGAGTAACTCAAGGATCTCTTCTCCTGGAAGCATTTCATGAACCCCCAGAAAAATGTCAATCCATGCTGCTGTGGGATCTGAGAAATGCCCTGGAAATAGCCTAAGATTTGACTTAATTGTTTGGACATAAGATGAGTCAAACAATTCTAGGGTTCTGATCCTGGAAGCCAAGCATAATGGTGAACAACTATTAGAAAATAAGAAGGATAAGGTTTTAGAAGAAGGGGGAAGATCTATGAGGTTATTTTTTAAAGCAAACTTTTTATTGATGTAGAACACATGTACAGGAAATTGTGTAAGTGTGCAGCTTGCATGCCAGAACGACTAACACTGAAGAGACAGACAACACCAACTGCTGGCACGGATGTGCAACAACACTCATATGCTCCTGGAGCATAAATTGTTGCACCATTTGGGGAAACCGTTGGGCAGTATCAAATAAAACTAAACGCACACTCCCCCTAGAACCCAGCAATTCCATTCCTAGGAATACACCCAATAGATATGCTGACGTAAGCTCACCAGAACACGTGCACGGCATGTTCACAGCTGCCTTAATCATTACAACAAAAAGTAGAAATGATCCAAATGTCCATCAATCCTTGAATGGACGAATAAACTGCATTATATTTACACCATGGAATACTACTGGACAATGAGAATGAACAACATACCACATGTAAAAGTGTGGGTGAATCTCAAACATAACATGGAGTGAAAGAACTCATTACAAAGGGAACATACTGCATGATACACAGAGTACAAAAAGCAGCACAGCTAATCTATACTTTTTTAAAGCAGGATAGCAGTCAGTGACTGGAAAGGAGTGAAACAGGTGATTCTAGGGTGTCAACAGGCTCTATTGCTTCATTTAGTTGCAGATTACTGGTTGTGTTCCGTTTGTGAAAATTCATCAAACTGTACAGTATGTGCATTTTCTGTATACTGAACTGCAGTGAAAGGTTTTTAAGTGTACAGCTTAATGAATTTTCACTAAGTGAACACTCCCATGTAATTAACACCGAGCCATGAAATAGAATATTGCCAGCACCTCAGAAGCCCCCTCATGCTCTGGTCACTATCGATGCCCCCAAAACAAGTTCTATTCTGCCTTCTACCATGGTGGCAGAGACCCCATCTGTACTGTTCAGTGCTGTTTCCTCTATATCTACAAAAAAGATTGGCATGGTGTAGACATTTTAAAGGTACACATTGAACTAGTAAATTACAGGCAAAACTGGGGGAGATATTCGCAACCTTAAGCTTGGCCAAGTCCATTAAATCAAAGGATAAACTAAGGAAAAGAAGCTAAGAAGGAAAGTGCAGTTCCCTGGAGAATGTCTACATTGAGGAGTAGGAAGAAGCAATACTGTAGGATAGTCCGAAAATCAATCAAACCGTATTTTCATTTCATAAAACCCAATTTACTAGTTTCTTACCACCCTACTGATATAGGTTTGGTTTGTATAACTAACCAATTATTGATCAATCAAAAATATTTTACTTATGAAATCTTTTTGATGACTTATAAGCATCTGTGTATTCACAACACAAGGCTTTGAAATGTATAACTTAAGATCTGCATTGTGTTTCTTTGTTGTTTTTTTTTGTGCTACGCGGACCTCTCACCGTCGTGGCCTCTCCCGTTGCGGAGCACAGGCTCCGGATGCGCAGGCTCAGCGGCCATGACTCACGGACCCAGCCGCTCCGCGGCATGTAGGATCTTCCCGGACCGGGGCACGAACCCGTGTCCCCTGCATCGGCAGGCGGACCCTCAACCACTGCGCCACCAGGGAAGCCCTGCATTGTGTATTTTTTAAATCAACTTGAAAATAGAAAGAATTTCATATTCCTCGCATCCTTTGGATTCAAGCTACCAGTAATTGTGCAAAGATCACCAAGTCTATTAAAAATGTATAACATTTGAAAAGCTCATTAGCCACAAAACTGATTTTTCTTTAACTTTCTGGTTCATTAAATCTGATGTTGAGTGTTAACTGTATAGAAAGGAAGAAGCACCAGGACCCACTGTGGGAAGCTGGCTTGCCCGTCCATTCACATCTGCACAAATATCACCTCTCCCGCCTGAACCCCAGGACAGGAAGGGCAGATGTCCAGGCAATAAACCGCCTGTAAATTATTATAAAGTGAAAGTACACACATGGGAGTGGACTTCTGTCTGCGGTAAGTTTCTCTGGCTGCACATCTGCGCCTCTCCAGTGACGGCAGTGTCCACGTTCCCAGGTGCAGCTCTTTCTCCTATCACTCCATTTACATTCGATTTGAATTTCACTTCCAGCAGTATCACATGCCTTCCTCTGGACTTCCATCACGCCCACGGTTTGAAATAAGTGATAAGGTTCATAGGTGTGATTGATGCTGTGCCATGTAATTTAAATCAGTCTGCCATCCCAATTAAATGAAGTTTCCTGACTTGGGGGGTAAGGCGCTGACATACCATGTGGATCACAAAAAGATGGTATGGGATAAGGAGAGAGTGTAAATACTTTTCAAAGTGTTAATTACGGTTATTTTTACAGTTAGAAATATTGCACAATATCCCCAAATGTTGGATTTCCGTGATGATAACAAACTTAGAGCAGTTAAGGAAAAGATCATGGTCAGTCATCCATACAGATGGGTAACTGCACACCACCCACGGACAGTGCTGACATGACAAAGTAACTAAAGGAGGCCGGCAGCTTCTTTTCATTAATCAGCAGAGACAGGGCATGGAGGACGCCCACGCTTGGCAAAGCCCCAACGCACATCTCGATGCCAAGGACTCCATATCACCTTCATCCTCTGGAGACACAAAGACAAGGCCAGGCCCTCCTGACAGGTCACGTGGCCAGAAATCCAGGGCTGCTCCTCAGCGGAGTGCCTTCAGGTATTTCCTGGGTGGCCTTTTCTCGTCTTTAACTGACTATCTTTTTTTTTTTTTTTTTTAAAGTAGCACAGGTTTATGGAAATTGGAAATCTCTCAGAAAGTAGAAAAACAGAGATCATAAACATTCACACTGACAGTGTCTGGATGCACTTGATGTTTGCTATGGATATGTTTCCACATGATGGTTACATGGAA
Source organism: Delphinapterus leucas (assembly GCF_059928025.1). Lineage (NCBI taxonomy): Eukaryota > Metazoa > Chordata > Mammalia > Artiodactyla > Monodontidae > Delphinapterus > Delphinapterus leucas. Next base: position 128,135,751 of record NC_143150.1, on the reverse strand, counting down.
TATTCAAAGTTACATAAACTTTATAAACCAACAGGTATCATCTTATAAATAATATGCGTTTACTGTTAATTTTTTTAATCTAAAAAATCTTAAAGAAAAAACTGGTCTAAATCAGTATAGATAGAGCTTTCTCTGTGTGTTTCTCTGTTTGCTGACTCTTTCTGAATGTATATTCATATCCAAATTTTTTTGACAACGTCTCATAGATAAGTCCATTATCACCTAGTTTAGGGGGTAGATTGTGGGCAGAGATGTAAATCAAGCACACAACATGCCACTTGTGGAAGTCCTCCATCCCTGGTTTAAACAACTTTGACCTGTGTCCCAGGATCGTGTTGTAAAAAGGATGACCTCTCTGACCTTCTCAGAGGGGGCTGTGGACACAGAAGTCCAGGTATGGATGTCACTGGTCTCGCTTAGGTTGTGTTCAGACGATGGGTATCCTAATCAAAGAGCTTGAATCCCAAGGTCAATTTTGCACTGGGTGACAGTTTCATTTGATTGGCAACCCCAGGTAGAGAGCGCCCAAAATACATGAAGGGCTATGTCACCTAAAAAAGGAAGGAGGGACCCGGGGCTGCGGATACAGATGGAAATTCCACTGAATTTTTCATGCCTTGTATATAAATGTTCTTTCTCCTTATACTGCATAGATTGTCAACCCATTTTCTTAGGAGTACTTTTTTTAAACTAAAGCAATTTTTCAATTATGTCTTTTTTTTTTTTTTTCCTGTTTTGGACCTCAAAGCAATCTTAACTGTCTCTGATGCCCATTTTAACTGTACCGCTACATTTTTTATTTCCGAGTATTCCTTTCTTATCTCACCTATCTTGTTTTCTCGTGTTATCCTTTGGTTTTTATTTTATCCTATTTTCCCCTCAGGTCTTCACTCTCTGGCCTTTTGCCTTGCATTGTAGTTTGAATTCCAAACAGTTTTCTAGGATTCTTTTCTATTTCCTGACTTGCTTAACATTAGAAATTCACTCTCCTTCTGAGTTTTCAGGGTAATATTGCTTTTAATTCTGCAGTTTTTCCCACAGGCTTTGTTTTGCTTAGTTTTGTTCTTAGTTGCTTAGCACACGTAAAGGAGGCATCCATTTGCGGCTTCTGTCCCCGAAGAGGCTGCGTGGATTACACTCATCTCCACTCCATATGCATTTAGAGTGCTTTTCAAATTCCATTCTTTTACTTACATCCAGACCAACTGACTGCTATCCACAGCTTCTGGTTTGAATCTCAACGCACAGCAAGTGTTCACTTATCACTTGCCTTCTGTACTGAAAATGAGATCTGCCTGAGATTCCACCACCAGAGCATCCACGCTCAGCTCCAAAGGCATCTGTGTACAACTAATCCTCCAGGTGCGTTTCCATTTTATTTATGGTGACCATCCACCCCAGGATACTGCATGCAACCACCAGCTCCCACCCAGCCCTCTTCCTGCCAACTATTTCTGAGGTCGGGTGTCCAAACAAAAATATAGGGGGTTACAACAGCTACCTAGAAAAGTTATAATTCAGTCTTTGCTTTGGAGTCTCTGCCTAGCCTCAGAGACAGGAAGTGGCAGAAGAAAGATCTGCCACTACTTTCATGTGAACCAACAGACCTGTGGTGTTCTAGCTAGTTCTCTCAGGTGAAATTACTAGAAATTCTTCAAAACTTATGGCATTAGGTTAGCTGTCGATTTTCAGAGGTAATAGGGTGAGAAGCAGAGCAGAGTCATGGCAGGAATTTTAGCTGGAAATCATTTTCATGTGGAAGGGCTTCCCTGTGATTTAAGCTGAAACCCATTCCTAAAGAATAAGGCACAATGGACATGTTACCATTAAACTATTATTTTAATTCTAAAGTCATTCTCAGAAGACCACTCATCAAGGACTTTTCTTCATTTTCCGAAAGTACTACAGCTTCACCGTTCCGGGCAGATGACACTTTTTCCTAAGTGTGAATGGTCCAAAGATATGCAATTTCACCAGCACCCACAACAAAACTCTTGCAAAGTTCATGATCCATGTGCATTGGGAAATTCCTCTTTGCATCACACCCTAAATCCTCCTCGTGCTATGTGTTAAACCTGCCTCTTTCTCTTGAACTGCATCCACAGAGCAGCTTCACCAGTGCACTGAAATAACAGCACCACTCACTCTGGTTTGTTACAATGGCTCGACCGAAGGCCATCGTGTTCAGTGCTGGGTGATGGCATAATTTACATCAAGAACACTGTTCTCACTTATTGGAGGCCGTAAAGCTTCATTTTAACTACATGATATAAGACCAAGGTAATTATTTATTACAATATCATTATTATGTGAAATTAGCCTTCCTTTACACAATGATTTTATCATTAGTCACTGTAAAAAAAAAAAAAAAAAAAAAAAAAAGACCAAATTTGATGATTGCTATACGGGACTGTCTTAGTTCTTGCCAGGGAGTTACACCCTGAGATGGAGACATGCAGGGACCCGAGGCAGCAGCAACATTGAAACCGAGACCTGTGGGAAAGTGAGGGACACAGAAACGCTGAACTGTGAGCCATTACACCAAGGTCTCTCCACACCCAAAGGGAAACTGGAGCTGTATGGCCCTTTAGAGTTGTCCTAAACTGAAGTAAAGGGACTGCGCATTTCTACCCCCAGACTGTCAATAATTGAGTGGGAGCTGTTCTCAAGGAGCAGAGAAGACGTATGCAAGGTTTCTCCCCTCACCAAGCGCATTCCCTAGAAAGGGATCCAGCTATCAACATCCCAAACGGTGTAGAAATAAGTGCCTCAGTCCTGAAGGGGGATCTGAGAGCACATTACAGAGGCCTGTATAAGGACAGAGAGCTTCCACAGACTGCTGTGTCAGACGGCTAAGCTAGGCTGTATAACAAACAATCCTGAAATCCTAATGACTGAATAAAACATTTTGTTATTTACTCATGCTCCTTGCCCAACACAACGTAAGCCCTACTCATTAATGTCACTTGAGGACCCAGGTTTACGAAGGCTCAAAAACAGCAGGTATTTTTATGATCACTTAGGTAGAAGGACAGAAACATGACGAATCATGCACTGCCCTGAAGAGACCCAGAAGGGAATCATGTTTCTTCCACTCCATTTTGTTGGCCAAATTATGTCACATGGCCTAAAATCCACCCAGTGTCCAGAAAAGGAGGAGAACCAGAACATCTATGACCTGATAACCACCACCAAGGACTGATCCAGCCTGGGCTCTACAGATGTTAACTGCTCACTGAAATATTGCCATACTTTTTGTGTATCTTTGCACATTTATTCTTTAATTACAACTACAGGAGAAGCAGAAGGAAAAGTACATTTGAGAAACTCTAATCTCTGGATAATAAAACTGAAGAGGTAAATATTTCCATAAAGCACTCCAATAAAGGAATCATAAGAAAATGCAAAGAAAGCAAGCATGGATGACATTTAAGAAGAGACTTGAGGGGCTTCCCTGGTGGCGCAGTGGTTGAGAGTCCGCCTGCCGATGCAGGGGACGCGGGTTCGTGCCCCGGTCCGGGAAGATCCCACATGCCGCGGAGCGGCTGGGCCCGTGAGCCATGGCCGCTGAGCCTGCGCATCCAGAGCCTGTGGATAATATAATGTGAAGCTGTCACATCAGCGACAAGCACACATGATAGGTTGCCTTGAGAGCGTGTATTTGTGCTGTGTGCACGTGATGTACCTTGTCTGTGTGTGTATGCAACCTGGGCTGCTCTGCATACCACTTGGAGAGCAACAGCATAATACGGCCAGTGCAGTGATTAGTAAGCACCTTAGGGTTATAATTACGTCTACGTATCTACTTCAAAACCTTCAGAGAACTCTTCAACAAATGTGGTTGGGAAAATGAGATATCCACAGGTAAATGAATTAAATCAGACCCTAATTTTACACCACTCACAAAAATTAACTTGAAATGCATTAAGGCCTGAAACTTAAACCCCGGGAAGAAAACATAGGGGAAAAGTTTCACAATATTGGTCCAGGCAATGATTTCTTGGATGTGACACCAAAAACACAAGCAACAAAAGCAAAAATAGACAAGAAGAACTACATAAAACTAAAAATCTTCTCCACAGCAAAGGAAAAAAATCAACAAGTAAAAAGTCAACTTAATGAATGGGAGAAAATATTTGCAAACCTATAGCTGATAAGGGGTTAATATCTAAAATATAAAAGAAATTTCTACAACTCAATAGCAAAAAACCAATAAATAAATAACTTGATTTTAAAATGGGTAAAGAACCTGAAAAGACATTTTCTCAAAAAGACATATACATTTTGCCAAGAGACACATGAAAAGATACTCAGCATCAACAATCATCAGGTAAATGCAAATCAAAACCACAATGAGGTATCAACTTACACCTGTTAGAATGGCCATCACCAAAAAGACAGGAAATAAGTGTTGCCAAGGACGTAGAGAAAAGGGAATCCTGTGGTGGGAATTAAACTGGCACAGTCACAATGAAAAACAGTTTGGAAGTTACTCAAAAAGCTAAAAACAGAATTACCATATGATCCAGCAATCCCACTTCTGGGTATATATCCCAAAGAACTGAAATCAGGATGTAAAAGAGATATCTATACTCCCATGTCCACTGCAGTATTATTCACAATAGCCAGGATATGGAAACAACCTAAGTGTCCACTGACAGATGAACAGGTAAACAAAATGCCATACATACATACAACGAAGCATTCAGCCTTAGAAGAGAAAGAAATCCTGTCATTTGAGACAACATGGATGGACCTGAAAGACGTTATGATAAATGAAATAAGCCCAGTCACCAAAGTACAAATATTTCATGATTCCACGTAAATGAGGTACCTAGAATAATCAAACACATAGAAGCAGAGAGTCAAATTTTATTTTACTTTGTAAGGAACTATCAGGAAAGTATAAGCTTCTCTAAGTGACGGGGCTAGAGGGAGGGGAAATGGAGAGTTGCTGTTCAATGGATATAGACTTTCAGTTATACAAGATGAGTGGGTTCTAGACACCTGCTGTACAACTTGGGGCCCGTAGTTAACAATCCTGTATTGTGCACTTAAAGATTTGTGAAGAGTGTAAATCCCATGCTAAGTTGTTAAGTATTCTTATAACATTTTTTAGAAGAAAGAAAATTTTCTTTTTTTTATTGAAGTATAGTTGATTTACAACATTGTATTAGTTTCTGGTGTACAGCAAAGTGATTCGGTTTCATACATATATTCTTTTTTATATTCTCTTCCATTATGTTTTATTACAGGATTTGAATATAGTTCCCTGTGCTATACAGTAGGACCTTGTTGTTTATCTACTTTATATACAGTTGTTTATGTCTGCTAATCCCAAACTACTAATTTATCCTTCCCTGCTCTTCCCCTTTGGTAACCATAAGTTTGTTTCCTATGTCTGTGAGTCTATTTCTGTTTCATACATATGTTCACATGTGTCATGTTTTAGATTCCACATATAAGTGATATCATATGGTATTTGTCTTTTTCTGACTTACTTCACTTAACATGATCATCTCTAGGTCCATCTATGTTGTTGCAAATGGCATTATTTCATTCTTTTTTATGGCTGAGTAATATTCCATTACATACATACATACATGTATATATATACACACACCTCATCTTCTTTATCCATTCATCTGTCAATGGACATTTACGTTGTTTCCATGTTTTGGCTATTGTAAATAGTGCTGCTATAAACATATGGGTGAATGTATCTTTTTTAATTATAGTTTTGTCCAGATATATCCCCAGGAGTGGGATTGCTGGGTGGTATGGTAGTTCTATTTTTAGTTTTTTAAGGAACCTCCACACTGTTCTCCATAGTGGCTGCACCAATTTACATTCCCACGAACAGTGCAGGAGGGTTCCCTTTTCTCCACACCCTCTCCAGCATTTATTACTTGTAGACTTTTTAATGATGGCCATTCTGACCGGTATGAGGTGATACCTCATTGTAGTTTTGATTTGTTTTTCTCTAATAATTAGCAATACTGAACATCTTTTCATGTGCCTATTGGCCATTTTTATGCCTTCTTTGAAGAAATGTTTATTTAGGTCTTCTGCCAACATTTTGATTGGGTTGTTTGTTTTTCTGGTATTGAGTTGTATGAGCTGTTTGTATATTTTGGAAATTAAGCCCTTGTCAGTCACACCATTTGCAGATATCTTCTCCCAGTCCATATGTTGTTTTGTTGATCGTTTCCTTTGCTGTGCAAAAGCTGATAAGTTTAAGTAGGTCCCATTTGTTTATTTTTGCTTTTATTTCCATTGCCCTGGGAAACTGACCTAAGAAAACACTGCTCCAATTGATGTCAGAGAATGTTTTGCCTATGTTCTCTTCTAGGAGTTTTATAGTGTCATGTCTTATATTTAAGTAGAGAGAGAATTTCCTATTGCCAATAATAAAAAGAAAATATTTATTTGAAAAACCCAAACAGAAATCCGCTAAGAAAAACTGTTTCAGGATTGGAAAGTCATTAACCGTATACACGTGAACATGACATATGATCCAGGTCTTACTGAGGCATGAACCGATGGAGGTCAGAGTCCTGACACGGCTTTATGTATCTGCAACCCCCTCCACTGCTCTCTCATCCTGGCAGACCACGCTCCCCAGAAACCACAACAGGGAACGTCAGCTTCTGTCACTGCTTGGTCCTCTTATGACTGTAAGTTCTCGGCTGGACTTCCTAATGTTGCTGCTGAGGGCCTCAAATTTCCCCTAACTGTTTTCCCTGTCTGGGCACTCTTACCCCTCTGTGGCCCACTCCTATCCTTCAGCACAGTTCACTTTCCTCATGCTGACTTATTATCACGCACTTCCTCTAGGTGCGCTGGGTGTTATGCAGAAGAAACTCTCTCCATAGGTCACTTGGAGCAGCACATAATCCTGACAGTCCCTTTCCGAAATAAAATATATATGCAAGTAAGTCTACACATACACATTTCAGCAACTGCTTTTTTCCCAAAGCGTATCCTCTGATTCTTCAATTTCTTCCCCCTTGAGGGAGTCAATAAAAGTGGGAGGCTGAAGAAGAGGTATTTCTTTGCTGCTATACTTCATCACAAATTTACTTTTTCCTTGCTCTTTTATAGGAAAGGCTAACTAGAATCGCTAATCATCATGTTAACATTTGCATCAAAGGAACAGTTTAAAGTAATGAGCAATAAAAACATAAATGGACATTTTATTTCTAAGTGAGTTTCCCCGTTGAGTTTTCTGAATTGTTCATTTCCAGAGTCAAATGCCAGCCTGTGTCTCCCAGTCTTACAACGAGAAACAGCAGATAGGAAAAGGACTGGCACACACTGTAAATGACTAACATACATTAAAGGACTATGCTGAAGATTTAAAGTTAATAGTAGAGGTTTCCAAGTGGTTTTATGTTCAGTATGCAAACCCTAGTTCTATAATTTGAGAGTAAGTAACTACTCATTTTGAACAGTGTTTTACAGAGTCCATCTCAAATATAGTTCCACCAAAGTTTGCTGTATTTAAATTGCCTTAACACTGTCTGTGAATTGTGTTCACTTGAGGAGAGCATGTGAGGAGTTTAAAGTATAATGATTTTCTAAAAATACCAATGATTTGCACATTCTTTTCTATCTCAAAGCAATTGGATTGATTATATATTTTTATTCCCTTGTCAGGCATGGAGAAAGTGGTTAGCAAGAACTCTCAAGTCCTATTGTGCTTTTAAAATAAAACGATCAGACCAAAATCTAAATTTATAATTTGGACGAACACTGCGTGTGTCCTCAGTGAGACAATGGCATGCATTCTTCCTATAAGCCGGAGGATCACTTGATATTCTCTGCCTTTGCTCATCAGCTTGCATTTCAGCTTTTCGGCAAATGCAACTGTGGCAAACATCCTTAGAGAACAGAATCCATTCCGCAAGCCTGAGTATGTTCATTACCTGTCCATCACTATTACAGCAGCTCCGCACCTGGCCATTTAATCAACAGCACAAAGTCTCGCTCACGTATCCCATCACATATCTTGTTAAATTGTTTCTAAAGGTGACCACACACAATGGAAGAGAAAAGAGAAGTATACACATATTTCCCAGTAAATAGTCTGTGAATTGTACTCCTGTAAAAATACAAAAACACCTCTGTCTTTTTTTTTTTACATCTTTACTGGAGTATAATTGCTTTACAATGGTGTGTTAGTTTCTGCTTTATAACAAAGTAAATCAGTTATACATATACATGTGTTCCCATATCTCTTCCATCTTGCGTCTCCCTCCCTCCCACCCTCCCTATCCCACCCCTCTAGGTGGTCACAAAGCACAGAGCTGATCTCCCTGTGCTATGCAGCTGCTTCCCACTAGCTATCTAGTTTACGTTTGGTAGTGTATATATGTCCATGCCACTCTCTCGCTTTGTCACAGCTTACCCTTCCCCCTCCCCATATCCTCAAGTCCATTCTCTAATAGGTCTGTGTCTTTATTCCTGTTTTACCCCTAGGTTCTTCATGACATTTTCTTTTTCTTAGATTCCATATATATGTGTTAGCATACGGTATTTGTCTTTCTCTTTCTGACTTACTTCACTCTGTATGACAGACTCTAGGTCCATCCACCTCACTACAAATAACTCAATTTCGTTTCTTTTTATGGCTGAGTAATATTCCATTGTATATATGTGCCACATCTTCTTTATCCATTCATCTGTCGATGGACACTTAGGTTGCTTCCATGTCCTGCCTATTGTAAATAGAGCTGCAATGAACATTTTGGTACATGACTCTTTTTGAATTATGGTTTTCTTAGGGTATATGCCCAGTAGTGGGATTGCTTGGTCACCTTTGTCTTTAAATGTTGAGGAAGCTCCGTAGGTTCTTTACGCAGCATGGCTCACAAAAATGTATAACTGAAGCACCACTGTTAACTGAATCTAAAAGGTGAATCAACATAGCTTAGCCATTTGTGAAAAGATAACGTTCCGGTAGAGTCTTTTCCTATAAATTTGGGGGTTTCTTTAGATTCTATAAAAGAGGGATAATAATAACTCTTTCGCAGTATGCAAAATATTTAACTACAAATATGATGTGGGCTCTAACCCACGAGAAGGGGCAGTGACAACTCATTCTGGCCGTGGACCACAGCAAGCCACACCAAGGGGCATCAACCAGCCTTGCCTGGCTCACAGGGCTGGGGGGATTAGGAGATTAAAAAGCAGTGCCCTGGGCTTCCCTGGTGGCACAGTGGTTGAGAGTCCGCCTGCCGATGCAGGGGACACGGGTTCGTGCCCCGGTCCGGGAAGATCCCACATGCTGCAGAGTGGCTGGGCCTGTGAGCCATGGCCGCTGAGCCTGCACGTCCGGAGCCTGTGCCCCGCAACGGGAGAGGCCACAACAGTGAGAGGCCCGCGTACCGAAAAAAAAAAAAAAAAAAAAAAAAAAGCAGTGCCCTTAGCAGAGTCAGGCATACAGGATACGCTCAGAAAATGTCAGCATTTTCCAAATCAGGTCTGCTGCACAGTAGTGCTTTAATGCAACTGTAGACATAGTTCTGGAGCGCTTCCTGTAAATATTAAACATACTACACATCAAATAGTGACACACAATTATCTCTAAAAATGGGTGTGAAAACCTCAGTGACTGATTCTTCATTCACAATCCAAAGGTAGGAATGGATAGAAAGTTCCACTCGAGGCACAAACCATAGTCAGAGAGGCAGGAAGAAGCAGAAAAATCGATAGTCGTGAAGGCTTCCAGAGCCATAGGTCACTCACAACAAACAGGGAACGTGGGTGGAGAACTCTTATCTTCCACAACTATAAGGTCCATCTTTAAACACTAAGGAGTTAGCAGAACAGAACTGGATAAAATTTAACAAATGTAACTTGCTCACATTCAACGTGGCTTTACACTAAAAAGAAATTCTTGGGAGAATGGAAATATCCAATTCATTAAACGATTCTTCATTGAGTATCTCCCCAAACCAAATCGTCCTGATATGCTGAAATTCCACTTGATTTTCAGGAATTTAGAGTGAATGTTTTCAGGAACACACGTATCTGTTATACAGAGCACATGTCCACAGTCTCATTTTCCAAAAGGAAATGTCAGGACCTGTGGCTGTCCCAGTTGCTATGGAGACAAGAAAGCTCTTAGATGAAGTTCAGAGTCCAGAGCTCGGGGGATGCACAGCCAGCAGCTGCAGGAGTTAGAACCTTGCTGCCGTGTGGATTCTGCAGCTGCCAGACCAGAGACCTCAAAGAAGGCATGGAGAGGAGGGCAGGGTGGAGAGAGAACTCTTTGTTTTCTACTGAAAATAGGGGGAAAGAAAAACAAGCAATGGGGGGATGGTTGATCTAAATACAATTACAGTACTGAACGAATCCACCATTGCCCACATTATTTTAGACGATATCAACCGACTAGGAAATTAATTCTAGCATGACTTTAGTCAAAGAACATGATGCGATGAATTCACACAATCTGAATAATTGCAGCTATCAGCTGAAATAACAGCAGGAAGATGAGTAAATAGGTCAGCTATTCTAGGAGATAAATGTGTATTCCTCCATGACTTCTGCATAACTTTTGTAAAAACAGGCAGTAGCATTTTTCTAATTGTTTTGAAACCTTTCTTCAGAGGTTATATATCTGAAATTCAAGGGTTGGCTGAGGATAATCTCCCATGACCAATTACTTTCCACAGCAAAAGGACTTGCTTACATTTCAGAGATCTCTCTTCTCCATGATTATTTAACATTCTAGAGAACGGATGCATGGGTACAAGTGGACCCTTTAAAAGAGCTCATGATGATGGCAGACTTTCTGCCTACACTAAGAGAAATTTTGAAAAATCAACTGTAAAATGATTTATTAAGTCACTCTCTAGTTATTTAGTATTTAGCACTGAGAGTCCAGGATCGAAACCACAGAGTGTGTACCAGAAAGCTTTGTTTTGTTGTTGGCTAGTTTGGGGTTTTGTCTTTTGCCTGGAGAAATGATGAACTGATGGGGAGACATGTTGTCATATGCGTTAGGCTTTTTTTTCAAATCTTCATTTGAGGAAATCAAAGCCAAACAAATGCCCTTCCAAAGTGTGAGGTCATAGTTGAATGAGTATTGGTTGGCTAATGGCCTAGGCATTAAGTCATTCCTGGGAACCATACTGTTTCAGGGCCCTGTTTGTGGGTAGAAAGCACGGTACAGCATGGCCCCTACAATTCATCCTGTCTCAAGTTAGATAAGGAGTCTATACGTGCAAAGCAGTAACATCCTGATGATACGGACCTACCTCAGTATCTTCCCCTCTAGTTAATGCTGAATTATATACTTTGGTCTCTTTACACTTTATCCTAGTTACTAAGCACCCCTAATCTCCTAGCACTAAAATAGATGTTAGGAAAAAGGAAGTAAAAAATAAACCATGGGGCTTCCCTGGTGGCGCAGTGGTTGAGAATCTGCCTGCTAATGCAGGGGACACGGGTTCAAGCCCTGGTCTGGGAAGATCCCACATGCTGCGGAGCAACTAGGCCCGTGAGCCACAACTACTGAGCCTGCGTGTCTGGAGCCTGTGTTCCACAACAAGAGAGGCCGCGATAGTGAGAGGCCCGCACACCGCGATGAAGAGTGGCCCCCGCTTGCCACAACTAGAGAAAGCCCTTTCACAGAAACGAAGACCCAACACAGCCCTAAATACATAAATTAAGAAAAAAAAAAAACAGTAAAGCCTATTTAAAAAATAAACCAGTTCCCTTGTCTCAGAGAGCCAAGAATAAAATTGGGTTTGTGTTGATAAAATGGGCATTTGGGAAGAAATTCCCTTTCCTGATTCTAGCAGTGGAAATGCCTTGGAATCATAGAATATTAGAACTGAGAAAAGATCTCAGAGGCCAAAAGCACCAAACCTTCTTGTTGCATAGATGACAAAATTCAAAGTCAGGGAATGTAAATAATTTTCTCTACTACTGCCGTTGTCTAAACAGCAATGCAAGCTGCCTTCGTATAGCAGAAGAAAGACCTGCTTTCCACGTGCTCGAAAGCTAACTGCCTATTCATGATGAAAGGGTATTCCATCAGCAACCTCCCTCTGTCCTGCTTTGGAGCAAGAGCTCTGCTCCTCAGGATTTAGCAAAAGTTGAACATAGAAGGGGGAACCTAAATAAAGTTTCTCACGGTTATTAGTAAGCAAACACCTGTTGAAAAGACTGACAACTAGTTCACGTGAATTAGAAATAACGGACGATTACAGTTATTTATGGCCTCCTACTTCATGTTCACACTACTAATTAATTACACTAATTAATTTACACTAATTAAAAACTTGTTTCCAATATAATTCTTAACTTAATGGCTTCACTGCAACACTTTGGTTAAACTAAAATCAAGAATTTTCATCACTCACCCAGTAGGACAATATATATTGCATTCCAGTCATATGTTCTTATTATAATACTACTTTCCATTTATTGAGAAAGTATCCTAGGCAATGTATTGTGTGAGTAGCTTTATTTACATTATTTCTCACTCTTACAGCTATTCTAAAAGGTAAGAATTATTATCTCCATTTTTTAGATGCATGATTTTATCTACAGAGGGATTAAGCAATTGAGCTGAGATCACAGTGTGAGGGCACAGTCAAACCCAGAGCCCTCGAGCTCCAAAGCCAGATTCTCAACTATGCATCACAGCTTCCATAACTTGTCAGTTCTTCCCCAATCCGAGAAAATTAATTGTTCACTTATTTTTAAAAGATTACCCATGTCATCAGAATGGAAAGATAATTAGATTATACTGCAAATTCTACAAACGTCAATGAATAATTAAGACTTTCTAAGACAGCTAGAAATTGGAAGCTGACCTCCTGTACAGCTTGAAAATAGTTCCAGGTTATCTCGCTGAAAAGGAAAATTGGCAGTTGATCGTCACGGAGCGTCTGGAGTAATTTCAAATCAGCCACACAGAGGAATAAGAAACGAAAGCCTCTGTAAATAGGCAAACATTAAGTATATTCCAGGGCAAGACTCAGGCTATGAAATTACCAGAACACAAAGGCAGAACAAACACTGAGACCTTTCCCTCAGCCAGACTGAAAAACGATTTTCAAAAGAGATAGCCAGAGCTATGATGTGACATTTTGACATCAACTCAAGAGGGTCCCTCCTTTCAAACACCAGATGTTCTCTTTATTTCATCTTCTGTTCAACCTTGATTTTTTATTCCTGGGAACACTGCATAGTCAGCTTCAAACCTATCCCCTTTGGGTTCTGCCTAATTCCTTCAGCAGAAAACACATCAAAAAATACTATCTCTGATGAACAACATAATCAGCATGTGCACACTGACAGATTAATGAATGCACGCAGGGTCACACAGCTATGAGGTCACAGGGCACGATGGGAACTGTGATGTGCTACATTTAACACTTTCCCAGTCATCTCACTTTTAAATTATCATGGACAAAACCAAACAGCTATTATACCCCTTCATCCACATTCTTCTCCCTGGGTGGGGCTGGGCTGGGAAGATGCCACAGATTTAGCAGGCATCAGCAAACCATGGCCCATGGGCCAAATCTGGCCCACCACCTGTTTTTGTAAATAAAGTTTTATTGGAACACAGCCACAGTCATTCGTTCACATACCACAGATGCGGCTGCCTTCAGAGTTGAGTCGTTGTGACAGAGACTATATGGCCCACAAACTGAAAATATGTACTACCTGGCCTTTTACAGAAAAAAAAAAAAAAAGTGCCAATCCCTTGTTAGGACATGGAAAGAAAAGACCTTGGTCCAAAGAAGTTCAAATGTGAATCACCAGAAATCTAAATTCATAAACGCAGAGATGAAAACAAGAGAGAGCAGTGCTGGGAAAATGGCAGGAGTTTTCTACCACCCTCCCCAGAAGGAACACCGATTTTGACCACCACTCACAGAGGACAGTACCTTTGTGGAAGTCCAGGAGTCCAGCAGAGAAGTTCCAGCACAGCCCTGGAGAGAAAAAAAATCTGAGGTTAGACACAATGAAGAGGGTAAGAGGAACAGTCTGATTTTACCACATCATCCCCTCCCCAAGGCGGCACAGCTCACTGCCCAGGAGAGAAACCTCAGCATGATTTCTCCTGGGGCAGAAAGAGACTGTGAATGAGCACCTGGCCTCCCCTGGTGTGCAGGACACTGCCAAAGAGACCCAGCTCTTTCCTGCCCCGTCTAGAAAACTGAGAGGAGTTGCATGACTTGGGGGAGGGGAGGGGTGGAGAGGACAACAGCCACAGGCTCTCAGAGGATGACAAAGGGACGCAGATCCTACGAACTGCTTCACGGACTCCATCAGGAAGCTGATCCCCCCAGCTGGCCCCTGGGCACCCCTAACACTCTGTACGCCTCACCCACACACCCTCACACTGTGGCTAGCTTCCACACAAGCGCGAGCCGGCCTGAGTCTGCGGGATTGGGAAAAAGCACGTGACCGTGAGCATTCAGCACTACCCTAGGAGAAGACAAGGGAGGCTGTCAGCACTCAGTCTGGCTTCACGGGATCAAGAGAAGACATACAGCCTCAAGAATCCCGCCCCCAAGAGGCAACAGGAAGTGTGAGCAGCTGTATCCACAGAAAAGGTCTGAGAAAGCCTCAGAAGCCCTAGCAGGGCTCACAGAAGGTATTCCTTTTCCAAAGCCAATCAGTAAAGGCTGGAGGAGGTGACTGCTTCTTCAAAAATGAAGACAGCAACGCAGGACTTCAAGGAACATGAAGGATCAGGGAACCATGACCACCAAAGAACATAGTAATTTTCCCGAAACCAACTCCAAGGAAATGGAGATCTGTGATTTGCCCAATAAAGAGTTCAAAATAGTTGTTTTAAGGAAGCTTGGGGAGCTACAAGAAAACACAGAAAGACAATTCTACAAAATCAGAAAAACAACATACAAACAGAACAAGAAATTTAACACAGGGGTAGAAATCATAAGAAAGAACCAAACAGAAATTCTGGGGCTGAAAAATACAATGAATGAAATGAAAAATGCAAATGGACAACTCGCTCATGCAGAAGCATTTAAACACCAAGAAGGAAAAGCCTGTATTTTGAAGGCACTGCCTTTCACGGGAAGGCAGCTTTCCACATCCACTAATTGGGTTTACATTGGCATAGCTACTCTCTGGAAACAGAGACAATAAACATGTGAAACAGAGCAATGAGGAGTGGAAATACCAACCAAATTCCTGACTAACGTTTGTGGTACAACTGTTCCCTTGGGTACAAAGTGAAATGGTTTGCATCCACATCCAATTTACACACATATACTTGTAATATACCTGTATTTGTATGTGCGTGTGTGTCTACGCTTAAAATATTTGTTTCAACTACTCTTGTACGTATATATACATTCCAATAAAGACAAGATTCATTTGCATATGAAATGAATTTGGAAAGAATGTGGTTTTAGCTTATTTGGAAAGAATATGGTTTAGTTATGCCATTACTAAATACATGTTGATTTGTTCAACCAGTACATTCAACAAATACTGCATGTCAGGCATGATTATAGGGTCCATGAATGCACTGGGGGGGAAAAAACAGACAAAAGTGTCTCCATTTTTTTTTTTTTTTTTTTTACTAGTTTACGTCCTAGTAGGGATGGAGGAGAAACTGACAATAAGCCAAATTATATTATCTATTGCTGTGGAACACTACACAAGCTTAGTGGCTTAAAATAACACACATTTATAATCTCACGTTTGTGTGGGCCAGGAGTCTGAGCATGGCTTAACTGCATCCTCTGATTCAGGGAGCCCCACAGGGCTGTGATTTCATCTGAGAGCCTCATCTGAAGGCTCAGTTGGGGAAGAATGTGCTCACGTGGTTGTCAGTAGAATTGAGCTGCCTGAGGATTCTTGGATCTAATGTCTTGGTTACTTGCTGCTATTGACAGAAGGTCACCTTTGGTTCCTTGTCACGTGGGCCTCTGCAACAGGGCAGCTTGCTTTATCAAAGCCAGCAAGGGAAGATCTTCTAACAAGACAGAGTCACCATCTCTTGTAAGCTGACCATAGAAGCGACACCCCGTCACCTGTGCTGAATGTTCTTTTAGAACTGAGTCATAGCCTCCACTGAAAAGGATGGGAGCACACAAGGCTACGCCTCTCAGGAGGCAGGGACCATCAGGAGCCTGGCACGATGTTTTGTTAACATCTTTATGGAGTATAATTGCTTTACAGTGGTGCGTTAGGTTCTGCTGTGTAACAAAGTGAATCAGCTATACGTACACATATATCCCCATACCTCTTCCCTCTTGCGTCTCCCTCCCACCCTCCCTATCCCACCCCTCTAGGTGGTCACAAAGCACTGAGCTGATCTCCCTGTGCTATGTGGCTGCTTCCCACTAGCTATCTATTTTACATTTGATAGTGTTTATAAGTCCATGCTACTCTCTCATTGTGTTCACGCCGCCAACCCCAGTCCTCTCCCTGCGCTCTGAACGAAGCCCGAGCCTCCGCTCCCAGCCCCGCCCACCCCGGCGGGTGAGCACACAAGCCTCTCGGGCTGGTGGGTGCCGGTCGGCACCGATCCTCTGTGCAGGAATCTCCCCGCTTTGCCCTCTGCACCCCTGTTGCTGCGCTCTCCTCCGTGGCTCTGAAGCTCCCCTCCTCTGCCACCCACAGTCTCCACCCGCAAAGGGGCTTCCTAGTGTGTGGAAACCTTTCCTCCTTCATGGCTCCCTCCCACCGGTGCAGGTTACATCCCTATTCTTTTGTCTCTGTTTTTTCTTTTTTCTTCCACCCTACCCAGGTACGTGGGGAGTTTCTTGCGTTTGGGGCGGTCTGAGGTCTTCTGCCAGTGTTCAGTAGGTGTTCTGTAGGAGTTGTTCCACATGTAGATGTATTTCTGATGTATTTGTGGGGAGGAAGGTGATATCCACGTCTTACTCTTCTGCCATCTTGAAGGTCCCCGACACATGAACCTTTTTTTTTTTTTTTTTTTTGTGGCTGCATTGGGTCTTCGTTGCTGTGCGCAGGCTTTCTCTAGTTGTGGCGAGCAGAGGCTACTCTTTGTTGCGGTGCGTGGGCTTCTCACTGTGGTGGCTTCTCTCATTGTGGAGCACGGGCTTCAGTAGTTGCGGCACACGGGCTCAGCAGTTGTGGCTTGCAGGCTCAGTAGTTGCGGCGCATGGGCTTAGTTGCTCCACAGCATGCGGGATCGTCCCGGACCAGGGATCAAACCGTGTCCCCTACATTAGCAGGCGGATTCTAATCCACTGTGCCACCAGGGAAGTCCCCAGGAGCCATCTTTAAAGTCGGCTTACCACAGTGGGGGAGAACACATAGGGCCTGGTGGGCCACTGGGAGGAAATGGATTTTACTAGGATGTAGAAATTGATGTTACATCAATGTATGAGATGCAGCTCGGGATCCACTGAGTTGTGATGTATACTGACCAAGTGTCTACTTCACCACCACCCACCTTGTTCCCATGAGACCTCACAACTTCCCTGTCTGCTAGACAAGGACTGTGGTATTCATTTTTCAGCACCCTGTGCACAACCTGTCCTGATGCCACAGGCTTTTTCCCAGTCACTCATAATCTCTCCCTGTGTCATTCCTTCCTGCATATTTTCTCCCCACCTATCTCTTTCCTGCTGAGAACCACCTCTTGCATTCATCATGGCCCTCTCTTCCTCTTTTGGCCAACAGTATCACTACCAGACTATCAATACCATTAAATTATTTAGCCTCTTGATAAGTGAATCTTTCATCCAATCCAGAATAGGGGACGCAGCTACCACTAAATTAAATTGCAAGGTTATCCTCTGACTTCTGATGCATGTGTTCAGAACAGCTGTAGTGGAACAGCAGTGACAGTGGATACTATTTAACCGTTAGCTACACTTGGTCAAATCACTGTTTTGCTACGGGCCGTGCCAGTTCTTTACAGAGTCCCAGACACTCTCTCTCTACCTTGCTTCTCTTTTCTCACCCCCTTTATACTGAAGTTCATGCCTTTCTCTATTACTTGTCACTTGATCTCCCCCAGAAAGCTGGGTCCTTTGGCTAGTAATTGTCACTGTTACCATAAGTTTTCTCTATGAATTGATGCTTTTTCCATCCAATCTGTCTTTCCAAAGCCCTGCCAGGGATCCCTTGCTGCCTGACCTCCACATCCAAACAGTTTCTTCTTTGCTGGCACGTGAATAAACTAATAATTGCAAACTTATGGAAAAGTGCTCCATTTCTGTGCGGAGATCATATGAGAGTGATCAAGGATAACATCACAACAGTACAAATTTTACAATACGGCTAGCTCGGAAAGGAGCATCGTTAAATATTTAAACAAATGAGAGGTGACACCTTAGTTTCCTGAAGTACTTTCAAGCCCTTTGACCCTACTGACCATAAGGCAACATTTTTTGAAGCAGAAGAAAAGAGTTGCTATGACGCACTTTCTTTCACAGGAGTTTTGTTGTCGATATTTTTGGGGGGAAAAACATGCTCTCAGAAATTGCTAAAAACACTTTCCCAATACTTATTACTCTCCTCGTGATCAAAACAGGTATGACAAAGTCTCCATTTGCCAGAAAAAAGTACAATATTTTCCCTCAGGTTTTGAAACCCCTTGAAAACCTCTGTAACCTGCTGCTTTGTTTTTATAGTAATAAAAGCTAAATTGGGGCTTAGAGAAAAATGAAGCATTCAACACAACTGAAGGAATTCCATAGCAATGCTGCACAGATTTTCCAAATGCTCAACTGTTTCCCCTGGTGTAAATATAGCCTTTATCACGAAATTGAACAAACATTTTTCTAAATTTGTCTCTCAGGAGCAAGCCTTCTCTGAATATCATGGAACATTTTATCCTCCAAAGATAGGCTGAAAGCTCTAAATTACTCATTATATGGCTTAACCAAAGAAGCTCATCATTAGTTAATTGAAGATAATATGGCCTTGTTCCCTGATGCAGATATATTAAAACTGCTGGTTATTTCTGTAGTTAATCTCTTCTGCAAAAAACCCTCAGTCATAAAATTTTTGTTCTTATGGTAAGAAATGAGATAGCATGAAATAAATATTTGATTTGGAGCTAAGAGGATGCAGAATACTAAAGAGGAGAGGACTATATTTCTGAAAAACTTGCAAAATGTCAACTCTCCCAAATGGTATTCAACCCAGTCATCCCAAAGAAAACTATTTCCATTAGGGCCGTGGCTAGGGTGAGACAAGTGCTTAGGGTGCAAAATTTCAAGGGGTGCCCCACTTGCCTCACCCTAGTCCTGGGCCCAGTTGGACATCTGAGCTATACTCCCTGAAATTGCCTCTTACCTAATTTTGAATCAGCCACTTAACTGCTCCCTTGTTCTTGGACTTCTATACTCCTATTTATATTGCTCCTTGGATCTTTCATTCAATCCATTACAACTACAACACAGACAGTGGGTTCCTACAGATAATGGACTGCCCGGGGGCACAAACAACGACCCTGAAGCTGTGGCTACCGCTGTAAAGGGTTTACACTCCAGTAGGGAAGAGAGCACGCAGATCTCTTCTTCCCAAGGAAAGCCTTGCGTGGACCATCCTCTGCCCTTCAGACCTGGGTCCTAACTCCTCATGACCTACATTGCCAGACGACAGCACATCCCCTGCTGTTCACTTTCCAGCCCATGACAAGCACTCTTCTTCACAGGTAACTTGAATGAAAGCCCTGTGAAACCATGTGAGACCTCCTAACTCACTGCAAACCCAGAACTTCAAGCATCACTGCATGTCACTGACCTGAGGCTCTCCAGGTAATGGAACACCCCTTCTTTCTCGAGCATTCCTCCTCTCTGTCATGACGGCTTGCCTCCAGTATTTCTGATCCCTCTCCAGCTACTTCAATAGCATCTCTTTTTTTTTTTTTAACCTATCACCTTCTTCCTAAATGTCGACACTGTTTGTAATCAAAACCGCCTTCTCTTGCTGCTGTGTGTAACCTCCCTGATCAATACCAGCACTTGCAAGAGTCTGCTTCCTATGCATACACCGCTGACCACAATCTGTATCCACCGCCAAACCCTTTCCACTGGGAGCCACGTCTTTCTATCTCTTCGGATACATTTATCAAATGACTAAGTTCCTAGGCATCCTAAGTGCCTAGGTGAACCAGATGACCTCAGGCCTCAGGCTGCAACCTAGTGGAGGATGCTGACCAGCTCAGGAAGAGTAACAACACAACATGTGTCATAGTTAAAGCATAAATCTGGTGCTCTAGGGCGATGCTGCTCAGACTTCGGCGCGTAACCGAAACACCTGGGCATCTTGTTAAAATGAAGATTCTGATTCAGAAAGACTGGGCTCTTTACAGGGTCTGAAGATTCTGCATCTCTACCAGCCCCTCAGGTGGTGATGCTGCTGTTGGTCTACGGAGCACACGCCGCGGAGCCGAGTTCTGGGAGGCTTCACAGACCCTAACTTCGTCCGTGAAGTCAAGGAAGTCATGCTACGTCTTGAGGACAGGCTGAATTTGCCAGGGGACCACATGGGAAAAGACAGTCTGGGAGGAGGAAAGAGCAGGGTGAAAAGGGCAGACATGTGAGAACATGGCGATGTGGGAAAACTCTGCCTGGAGCCCACGGCAGTGGAGGCGGGAGAGCCGTGTGAGTGGAGTGGGCTGTGGAGGAGGTGGACCTAGAGAGAATTAGAAACCAGATGATGCACGTCCTCGATGGGGAGACACGCAGAATGAGAGGACGGGCACGAGTGGAGAGAGGACCACTGCACATCAACCAACGACATTCATCTGTCCTGAGCACCCTGAGGGTCACAGGCCATCTGTCTCCAGTGTCTGGGTCCCTCCCCACAGGCAGTGCTTGGCCACGCCTGGTTCCCCAAGTGGCCCCTGAAAGCATGGCTACTGCGTCTGGGGTTCCTTTTTGTCCCTGGGTGAAGTTTTCTTAAACCTCCAACTTGCTCACGACAATTATTCCAGTGATTAAAGATTAGTGTGATATGTTCCCAAATAGTGGGGATCGAAAACAAATCACCAAAACATCATACAAACTCACCCCAAACAAGTAACCTCTGCTAGTGAATGAGTGAGTGAGTGAACGAATGAATAGCACAAGAAGATGCTTTGGGCAGGAATTCGGTAGAGAAGAGTCAGTACTGTTTAAAGCAGTGTTCTCTAAAAGAAATATAATGTGAGGAACATATGCAATTTTAAGTTTTCTAGTAACCACGTTTAAAAGCCAAAAGAAACATGTGAAATGTATTTTAATAATACATTTTATTGAACCCAACATATTATCATTTGAACATGTAATCGATATAAGAGATTACTGACAGGTAGTTTACACTGCTTTTTCACGAGGTCTTGGAAATCCTCATGTGTATCTTGCACTTAGGTCACATCTCAATTCAGACTCGTGCTTTTTCAAGCACTCAGGAGCCCCGTATCACTGGTGGCTAGACAGTACGGGTTTCAAGGGTGCACGGTCAACTCCTCCACCTGCATCTATTCCTCATTCACTCACTGTGCAGGCTTGGTCAGGTGACTTCACCAACATGCCTCATCTGACATGGAAACAGCTGGCCTAGATCCATGTTCTCCAAATGGTAAAGCACAGAGCCAAAGACATGGTGCTTTAGACAAAGGCATGAGCGCTTCACCAGGCAGGGTTCTGGGGCCGGGGTTGGGAAGGGGTGAGCAAACGCTGAAGTTACCGCAGCTCTCATCCTGGATGTTCCAGTCTCCAAGTAGCCTCCCACCCTCTAAAAGGAGGGAAAGCTAGGCACTTTAAGATTACTAAGGTCACTGAGACTCAACACTTGGCTGCAACTTGTGGGGGCAGTTTTTGGTCTGGGGGTTTTTCGTTTTATGGTTTTTAGGGTTTGGGGTTTTTTATGATTCCACAAATGGAAGCAAAAATAAAGCAATAGCTTGTGCATTATTCACCTGATTGGAACAGGCACGTTTACTGCACTCAGATGGTACAGAAACAAGTCTATAAACCCGGAGCCTGCCTCTGCACTACTTAAAGCGAACTGAGCAACAATGATGTCTTTAAGCACAGTGAAATACAGGGGTGACACACCCAAAACTGCTTTACACTCAGGTCAGCTCCTCCACTTTACAGAATGACAGAGAAGAGTCCGCGTTTCCTTTCTTCTCTTTTTCAAAAGATCAGCGAAATTTACTCAACGGCTCAGTTTCTTAAGGAAATTCCGTTTTTACTTGTTTTGCTTGTTTTTAATGTTCCTTTTGAAGGTTGAGCGAATCTATGAGCAAGTTGGAGGCCAGGGCTCCATATTCAGTTGTGTGAGGACAGGGTCTGGCATGGCACCTAGCAGCCAGCTGGTACTCAATGTATGTTTATTACGTACAAGAGACAGCACTGCAGTCCTCACCATGGTCTCTCCAAATATACTGACTACACGTGGCCAGTACTTACACAGTGCCCCTGACAAGAGGGGGAATGCATTGCGGCGTTCTCTACCATCACCAGGTATGGAGAAGGTAGCTAGACCAAGTTCCAGAGGAAGCTCATAGCCGGCCCATGTCCATGCCCACCACCTGGAAGGCAATGAGACAAAAGGCAGCCTCTGTATCTTTCTCCCCCAGCCCTGGGCCTTCACCGCAGCACTTTTTTTCTGCCTTAACAAATGTCTTTCTTGTCAATTTATTTTATTTTACTTTAAAATCTTTTTATACATATATATATACAATTTTACATAATGCCCAAATGTGATTATCTCACACGTATTAGTTCACGGTTTAAGCAGCCTTCTGTGTGTGTGTGTATGTGTGTGTGTGTGTGTGTGTGTGTGTGTGTGTATGCCGTTTTGCTTGTCTTCTGTCTGCCACCCACACCATTCGTCTTTACCACCCACTCTGCTGCCACTGTCCTCCATGGTAACCCATGTGAAGAATCTGCAGTATATCTCTCCACATTCTTCTGCATACTTAATCAGACACGTGCACACAGAATTTTGTCCTTGTTTTATAAAAATGGAACATTATATACACCTTTCTGCTTCTTGCTTTTCCCCCTCAAAAATGTCTCGCAGAACTTCCTGTACGCCCGCTGACATATTCAAATTCACCCTTTTGAGCGGCTGCATGACATGACACGCCGTGTTGTCAATATATTCTAATTTAGTCTAACTTCCCTATTGAAGGGCATTTTCTTTGTTTCTGGGTTCTTGTCAGCTTGAACAAGGGTCACTATATATCCTGAAACAACAGTCCTTACTTACTGAGCTTTAATTCTAGGGATGAAGCTCCAAGCTGGGACGGCAGGGTCAAAGAGTATATATGTTGAACATTTTAGTAGCGATCAACATATTAATATCAAAAGGGCTATAAACATTCATCTTATCACCAGCAGTATATGAAAGCGCCCATCGTTCCACATACCTTCGGTATGTGTTGTTGCCTTAACATGATTTTACAGCATTTCTGTACCTGAAGTAAATGTCAGGTGAGCGATATGCACCCACAGGATGTCCCCTTTGCGGGACACCAGGAAGTCCTGCTCTAAGTGAGTGCAGGAGGAACAATGCTAGAAGACCCTCAGCAGACCTAGTTTTAGATTCACACTCTTCACCCTGATCTGAGAACTTGAGTGAGGTCCTCTATTCTTACTGAGCCTCTTTCTGCATTTGTTAAAAGGACACAGCTACACGTATACATGTACATATGCATTTTAATATTAAAGGGTTGACAAGATTATGTGCATTTATCAGGCTAAGATCAAACTGAAGCCAAGAATCAAGAAAGGATAGCAGAATGTTAAAGCCATTTTCTTACCTGAGGGCATCTGGTCAACCTGCTGAATTTTAGTTTTTGTTTTTAATTTCTCATAGGGTGTAGGAGATAGAAGACAAAACCCAGGGCTCACCCAGGGTGGGAAATCTAATAGAGGACATTTCTACTCAAATCTGGGATATCTGAAATGCTACACCCTCAGTGTAAGTTTTAAGCAAAATAGACTCTTCACCATGAAAGGACTACAAGGACACTTTCCTGGATCCCGAGAAAAGCAGCAAAGGAATAAATACTGAGAAGCTGCAATAAAAACTAGCACTCATATGGATTTGCAACCCAAGTATACATATCATGTGGGAAGTCAAAAAAATGTTAAGCTGGGCTTCCCTGGTGGCGCAGTGGTTGGGAGTCTGCCTGCCAATGCAGGGGGCACGGGTTCGTGCCCCGGTCCGGGAGGATCCCACATGCCGCGGAGCGGCTGGGCCCGTGAGCCATGGCCGCTGAGCCTGCGCGTCCAGAGCCTGTGCTCTGCAACGGGAGAGGCCATAGCAGTGAGAGGCCCGCGTACGGCAAAAAAAAAAAAAAAAAAGTTAAGCTATCAATTTAGCTCAAAACAGAACCTCTAAAACCATCTATGGTGAAGTGCTGGACTGTTTTGTTTCATTTTCCATTTGTAAAATGCAATAAAGATGAACTGCACAAAAAATGATATGGAAAAAAGGACAAACAGCACACTGATGCTATCTATAGCAATGTCGAGTTACCATAAAAATTTCCAAATGTCACTCTCATTTTCCATACTTACTGTACCAAAGGTTACAAGATTTTGTGGAATGAGCGCTGGTCCCAAGAATCCAGCAGAAGAAGTACAGTTCCTCTCTGTGGAACACACTCTCCTCTTAAGCCTTAGGGAATTCTCACAATAATTTTCCAAGGAAAAAGCACATTTCACAAGTAAGAGAAAATCACCAAACACACAAGATAACTAGGCACCGTGAGGGGGGAATTAACGAGACAGAAAACCAGATTTGCAAAACCTTCAGATACTGCCATTATCACACAACAAATCCAAAACAAACTTGCTGGTTATGTTTAAAAGAATGAAATATAAAGAGACTACTATAAAAGTGACCTAACAGACTTGAAAAGAACCACACAGAAATGGAAAGTAAAATAATACAGAGAAAGACAAATACCATATGCTATCGCTTATACGTGGAATCTAAAAAAAAATGGTACAAATGAACTCTTTTACAAAACAGAAATAGAGTCACAGGTGTAAAAAACAAACTTATGGTTACTGGGGGAAAAGGGGAGTGGGGATAAATTGGGAGATTGGGATTGACACATACACACTACTACATATAAAATAGATACCTAATAAGAACCTATTGTATAGCACAGGGAAGTCTACTCAATATGGGAAAAGAATCTAAAAGAGTGGATATATGTATACGTATAACTGATTCACTTTGCTGTACACCTGAAACTAACACAACATTGTAAATCAACTATACTCCAATAAAAATTAATTTTATAAAAAGAAAATTAAAATCCCATAAATGAGTGCAGCAGCAGACTAAACATGGCTGAAGAGACAATTAGGTAACAGAAGCATAGGGCAGATATTACCCAGAATGCAGCACAGTAAAACAAAGTGGTACAAAAGATGAAAGAGAAGTTTAGAAACACAGAGGGCAGAGATGATATAAAATGGTTTCTCAGAGTCTCAGAAGAAAAGAAAGCAAACAGGGCAGAGGAAACAATATTTTTTTTTTAAAAAAAGTTCTTTTTCCAGAATGGGTAAAAAACATCAATCTACAAATTCAAGATTTCCTAGAAATTCTAAGGAAAATTCATAAATAAAAATGAACACCTTAACAAGTCATTGCAAAATGTGAGAACACCAAAGAAAATCTTCAAAAAGAGAAGAAAAAAGAAAGATGGCCTGGAAGGAGTGACAGGCTGACAGCTGATATTCAACAAGAAAGACAGAAGCTGGGGAAAAAGGGGCTGAATCCTGCTGTCGGCCGCAGGAACAAGCAGGGAAGCAGAGACTCCTCCAAGTGAGCCTGGAGACTCTGCAGGCCAACACTTTGACTGTAGCCTGTGAGAGGCTCTGAGCTGGAGGACCCAGCTGAGATGTACCCACATTCCTACGGAAATGGTGAAAGGATAAATGCGTAATAATGACAAAAATGAGATGATACGTGATAATAAATGTTTGCTGTTTTGAACTGCTAAGCTTGGGGGTAATTTGTTACACAGCAATAGACCACTAATACAGTTAGCATTCATCTTTTCTGCCTGCCAGCAAAGAGAGGCACTACTCAGCAATTCAAAAGTGAAGATACAACACAGGCTGGGGGCGGAAGAGGCAGGGATGATCCACCATCTGGCCGACTGTCCGTGCAGAAGGGATAATGTGCCATGGTGTACTAGTTTGTCAAAGCTGCCATAACAGAGCACCACAGACTGGAAGCTTAAACAACAGAAACCTGTTGTTTCCCAGTTATGGAGGCTGGGGGTGGTTCCTCCTGAGGTCTGTGAGGGAAGGGCTGTTCCAAGGCATCCTCTCTAGCTTGCAGATGACCGTCTTTTCTCTACGACTCCTCGCTCGGTCTTCCTTCTGTGTGTGTCTGTCTCTTTGTGCAAATTTCTCCTTTTCACAAGGATGCCAGTCATACTGGATTGGGACCCAACAAATAACTTCATTTTAACTTGATTCCCTCGTAAAGACCCAATCTCCATAAAGGGTCACATTCTGAGAGACGTGAGGTTTAGGACCTCAACATATGAATTTGAGGGGGACACGATTAAAGCCATAACACACAGTGAGGGACATTTAGATACAGACTGCATATTATTCAGACATAGACTCAGTGTTTGAAATCAAAAGTTCATTCCAGGCCAAAATAATTCCTGCATATTTTTTTACTCGGTTCAAATGGAGGCTATAACTGTAACATTCGTCTTGCCTATCATTTATGCAGCTGTGGGGTCTGGTATGGTCTGGAGGGGGGTTTTGTTATGGTTTTGTTCTTTTGTTATCAGTTTTAAGAAAACATAATAAAAGCCAAAGCACTAAAAACATGCCCACTTGGTATTAGATGAAGCCAGTTTAACCTGGCACTGGCTAAGTTCAATCACAGCACTGTTTACGGATGAACTTTTTAGTTCATCCACATAAGTCACAACTAAGCTAATTAAAATCCCAAATGGAAGTGGTAACTCAGTTGTCCTGTAGCCCAGCTCTCCACCTAATCTATCCATAATGAAACAGGAAGAGAGTAAAACTCTTCTAGGGGTCACAGCCTAGGAGACACTTCCAAAACTCATAAACAATCCTCACCTGCACGCCCACAGCAGCTGACACGACAGCAGAAATGAAGCAAATGAGGCCAGGGGCCAGGCAAGGTGTCCCTGCTGAGCACGGCCTACACGGTGAATTAAGACTTCATCTCCCTGGAGGGTGGGTAGCAGCTGTCTGCAGGAACACAGGAATGAAGCTCATATCCCAGAAACAGCTCCAGTTTCTTTCAACACGGGAACTACATTTGCTCTAATGCTGTTCAGGTGTGTGCCTGTGTGGGCCTCATTCCACCCAGCCCTGATTCCCCTCAATAAGAACGAAGCCTCTTAAACCAAAGACTTTGGGTTAAGGCTGCCCCTGAGGACAACTGGTAAGCCAGGAACAAGCAGGGTGACGCAGTGGATGTCTCTGCTGCTGAAGGGAAGGATCACATCAAGATGTTCCCATTTCCACTGGGATGGACTTTCTGGAACAAAGCACAACAGTGCAATCACCGCAGCAGAAAACTGCACGGGAAGGACGAAAGCAAATAGATGGAAACCCATTCGTGAAGCAGCACAGACAGCGCTCTAAGTTCACTGAATAACAATAAAAACTGCAACAGTGCCAGAAGGCTATGAAAGATCCATATTCTGGGAGGGAAAAAAAAAAAACAATAGAAGAAGAATAGCATTATTTCAGGCAAAGAATATTCAAAGTGGGATATATGTCACAATAATGAAAGCTATGCTTAAATCAAAGGTTCTTAGCTAAAGCCTGCCAAATTCCAGTGGACGGCCAGTAGAACAAACTATGAGAGAGACAGACAGACAGAGTCCAGAGACAAAGACACGGGGTGCCATGGCTGGCAAAAAACATTGCTCCTCAAAGGACTTGCCTGAGGTTTTGTTCTGTTTAACTGTGGGCTATGCTTTCTTAGTTCTCATTTGACGGCTTTCAAAGAGAGCTGGTTTTACAAAACATCCAGGCTGGGCCCCTGAAAAAGAAATTACCAGCATGCTTGCAAACTCTGCTCCACCAAAGGAAATTCTTAGATTCACCAGGGCTTCACACAAAGAGGCATCGTCTCTATGGAGTCATTAACAAGATTCATAATGAAAGTGAGACAATGAGAAAAATGCACGCAGCTAACCTCTAAGCCAAGATGGACACAGTTATAACTGATAAAGAAGTGTTTTTAAATAAGATTACTCTAAATTTTCCTTTTGTCCTTAAAACCTGTCTGTATCATGGTCCTCAAATTTCAAAAATGCTTCCCTCACTGCAGGGAGAATCAGTTTTATTTAAATACCCATACACATCTGAAATATAAACAAGAGAAACTTGATAGAAATTAACTTAAATAACCTACATATTTAGCAGATGTGAATTATAGATCTTAAACACATATAACTCACACTTGGAAGCAGTAGTTCTTAATGTTTACTGTGATCCTAACGCAAGTGAAAGGAATAATAAATGAACCTGTCTGCAACAGGCATGTTGGTGGACTTCTTAAACCTGTGTGGACACGCAAGCCAGCCTCTCATGATGACACCCACTGAAAAGTATTTATGGAGAACTTGCTTTATGCCAAGCCATGGCCCAACCGTTGGGGCCACAGTAAGAAATAAAATAGTCAAAATTCTATGCCCTCCTGGCATCCACATTCTAGCAGTGGAAGATAAATAACAAAGTAAATAACATACATCATATTGTAGATGTTGGTTATTGGTTTCCTATGGCTGCTGTGACAAATTACAACAAATTTAGTGATTTAAAACAACATAAACGTTAATATGTAGTTCTGGAAGTCCAAAGTTCAAAATATTTCCTTGGAGTTGGACATATGAAGTCTAATGGGATACTTAGTATTTCAGTGAGAAGTGATCAGCTGTATTCCAACACCACCATTTGCTTCCTGCTTTCTTGTTGAAGAAGAATAATGACACGTGTGATTAAGACTGTCTAGAGCTTCTCCAGACACCCATCATCTAGAGAGCTTTGTTCTCTGGTTCATTGGCCCTGAAGGTCTTAATTCTTTGAGATCACACTGCACCATAGTCTGACTTTAATTTCTCCAAGGATTGCTGGCATTCTTAACTGCATTTTTGTGTTTCTTTGTGGCCTCTACTAGAATTATGAAACTTCCTTAAGCTCTGAAATGCTAATGAAAAATATTAGCCACATGGAGGGCTGGAGTGACAGCTTAACACTCTTCAATATAATGGTCAAACCATGATGTTGCAAAGCCATTGCCTAGCTGCTATGTCACTGTGTTTCTCCCTCAATGGCAGTTCATAAGCGCTTTCAAGGGCAGACTCTCCTCTGCTAGTAATGATCTCAAGAATATTTGTTGAAATCTATAGCCTGTTGAGCTACGACAGATATCTTTTTCAGGACCAGCTGGACAGAATCTGTGGGTATCTTGCTATCACACGTGCACCAATATAAACTCCATTAACAGAATTCTATAAAGGCTGCCCTTTTTTTGTAGGAACTTGTGTTAATGCTTATGTACTTCTTCTCGGCTCTGAGCACTCTGCCCTGTGTCTGAGTGTGTGCTACTGTATTAAAGAAATGCAAGAGATTTTCAGGCTCCTTTTCCTGGAGAGGTCCTTGCTCAGTGGGAACTAAGTAAGAATGGATATTCCCATGTAGACACAAGCCCTCGACAGGCATAAGCGTGGAAGCTATGTCATGTCCTGGGTAATGTCATTAAATAATCCCAACTGACTACAGTTGCTCTTCCCACTTTCAGGTGATAACAGTGGATTCTCAAATCACGGGAGGGGAAAGACTTATTGGAACAGAGTGTACATCAGGGAATAAGAGATGAGGGTTTAGTGGAATAGGAGATGTAGCCTTGGGTCTTAATGAGGTGACAGGACAGAATTAAACCTAATGGAGTTGTCTGTCCACTAAAGATTGACTAGAAAAACTTCCTACTAGAGGGAAGTATACTATAACCATGCTCCTGGACTTCTGAGTTGGGGGGAAATCACTTACGTAAGAAATGACAGTCAAACTGTGGATTAACTGCATGGTGTGAGAATCCCCCCCCAAAAAAAATTCATCACAGCAGAAGCAGATGCAAAATCATTCTATGAAGTTCCTCCAGAACCTGACCTGGAATACTAAGGGCAAAAACTACCCCTACTGAAGACGAACTCACAATAAATTTAAAGGTCCACAATGAAAGGGTCCACTAAGAAAGAGATCATTTGTACCCTAAAAACTGAGATAATTACTTAAAGATTAAGTTCCTTTTATTATGTCTAATACAGAATTATTTTTAAAAACGAATAGAAACTACAACAACCAAAAAAAAAAATAGGACACTACGTGAAAAGAACAAGACTATTTGAAAATCAGACAAGTCAATTTCTAGAAATGAGAAAATATAGTCAATGACAATCTACTAATGGAAAGAAGGCTGTCAGACAACCTTTCTGAAATAGATAAAAATTATATTGTGTTTGGAACTGGTGCCCGTCTTCATTATGCTATATTATAAACCTAAAATAATAACTTACTTCACCTCTACCATGTTCTAGTACCAAGATGGGACAACCTGAATAGCTGGGAAATCAAAAAGCAGAGTTGACTCTTATTCCAACTGTCACTAGAGCACAATTTCTCTGTGTTTTTTTCCAGGCCTTCTTTTATATTCTGTGATATGGGATACTACATTCAAAGTTACAGAAACATCAAGTTCATCTCTTTGGAGTATCTTTCAGAATCAGAGAGAAGATGAAGAAATCTAACTCCTGGGGCTCCTGCAGCTTTTAGGGACTCGGGTATGTTCATTTGTACAGATAGCAGCCCTGACTCTCTTTGTTGTGAGATAATATAAATGTAAAAGCTTGTTAAGTGAAGTGCACTGAACAAATTTCCTATCTATTCTGAGTAGAATTTATATTTCTCTGCCAATATAGAAATTAAAATTGAGCTCGTGGTACAATTTTCTGTTGTGTACACCCTCCATACACAACAATTTACAAGTATCCCTCAATTTACAAATATCTACATAGGATATTTGTAAATTGAGAAATGAGATATCTTGGATGACTCGCCAAAACAACATCAAAGCTAAACAGCTGCACGTACAGTAATAAAATTAAAAATACTTCTTGAACACTAAGGCATACACCCTGAGAATTAGAGCTTAATGAGCAATAAATATTTTGGTAAGCCACTAATAACTGAGTAGCATTTTATCTAAGCAAGAGTAAGTATTAACTAGATATATGAAACTTTCTACATTCTAAAAATAGTACTTCCGAATCTTAAGCTACGATTCTCCCCTATTCAGCTAAAATGTAACTCAACTTTCTGAAAATATACCCTAGATACTGGGAGTTGAGAAATGGTCTCTTTCCCCTATTATACCTTCACCCTGTTTAATTTCAGGTTAGCATAGGGAGTTACAGAGAGGATGACTTGTGGTTCAGAAGATGTTATTGCTGCTAAATTTACATGTATGAATGTAAGTATGTGCTAGAAGGAACCTCCTGATGGGATTAATCATCCAAATTCCCATCAGAAATGCTTTCTGGTAAAAGGAGGACAAGAATAGCTGTGAAGGTCCCCTAAGGACTCAGCTGCCACTTCTAACGAAAAGTCCTTTCATGCA
The DNA here is from genome assembly GCF_059928025.1 of Delphinapterus leucas. Taxonomy (NCBI): domain Eukaryota; kingdom Metazoa; phylum Chordata; class Mammalia; order Artiodactyla; family Monodontidae; genus Delphinapterus; species Delphinapterus leucas. The sequence continues at coordinate 128,104,116 of NC_143150.1, read as the reverse complement.
GAAGATGCTTCAGACAAAACCAGCAGAGTTAACTGTGCTTATTTTTCTGTTTAAAAGTAGTGGGAAAATAAGCCACTGTATTCCAAACACAGAAATTAACCAATCTGTAAGATCAATAGAACACAGAAAGTTAACAAGAACTATGGAACATAAATGCTAAGTAAAAATAAAATGAAAATGTTCCTTTCAAATAAAGTTGCCATCCTGAAACTACTAAACCAAGAGAAAACACAAATCCTCTCACCCATCATTTCATACCTAGTGTGTATACATTTTAGGAAAAGGACTCATGATCCAAGGATGGAGACAAAAGAAACTACCCACCCTTCTACCTACCCTACCCCTCTTTATAAAAGGACACAAGTATCCACACTAGAGAAACACTCCTCTCTTTGCCTCTTCCCACCCCCATCTTAGGCCAGAGACAGAGCACAGAACATCAACAAGAGGGTTAACTAACTTAAGAGCTTCTTAAATCTTTCCTCCAAGTGTCCCCAACAGCACCAGAGCCAGATGCACATCCCTTGGGAACAAGAAGGCCATAGCAATACTACCAGTGTGGAATTTCTTTCAAAGGAATTATATTTTTAAATTGTGATTTATCTCAAGAAATTAATACAAATTTTGCCTTTGACAACTTATCCAAGTCATTATATAGGTGGGTTTTTTTTTTTTTTTTTTTTCATTTGGCTGTGCTGGGCCTTAGTTGCAGCACACAGGATCTTTAGTTGCAGCATGGGGGATCTTTTAGTCATGGCATGCAAACTCTTAGTTACAGCATGTGGGATCTAGTTTCCCGACCAGGGATCGAACCCAGGCCCCCTGCATTGGGAGCACAGAGTCACAGCCACTGGACCACCAGGTAAGTCCCTATAGCTGAGTTTTAATATGGTAAATTTTAAGTTTCAATACAGTCAGGATTTTTTAACTTACTTGTAGTCACATAAACCATAGACCTAGGTCTATGGAGAGGTGAGTGGTTTATCCTATAGCTTTTCAGATCCCTGGCACATTTCCTCACACCCCTGAGGATAACCCACACATCAGGTTGATGTGAGGTTAATGGATCTGAAAGTCTACTGGATCATTGTGACAACTCACAGCACTGAGACTCACCTTTGACAACTTACCCAAGGATAGAAGTAAAAACAACAAAAGTCAGATATTCTGCTAAAAATGGTAAAGAGAGAGGAAGTACATGAGCAAGCTAAATCAGAGACTTTCCTGTTCTGACCTTTATGTCCTTCACAAATCCTGGGCTGACATCACACCTTCTCTATATCACACATTGCTCTATGGATCTACGTTTCATCTTTCAAGTGTGATTGACAAACTCACGAGAGGCAGGGACTGTGCCTTATAACTTTCTGAATGCCCTGCTACATTTAGCAAAATAGATCATCAAGAATATGTGATTAATAGAGTTTAGGAGGTACAAAGCAAGAAGAGAAACCCTCTCTGAGGTGCAGGAATACAAGGAAGGCCTGAAACCGAGGGTGGACAGGAACACTGAGAAAAATCCTCCAGGAAACCAGTCTCAATCCTGAGCAAAAGATGATGCTACAGGAATTTGAAGCTCCTGGTGCACCAGGAGTTACACCATAACAACAACAGGAAAAAAAATCCAGTTCCTCTCCTGACTGACTCAAGCCACGAGCTAATGGCCTAGCACTACAAGACATGTGTCAGTTCCAGGCATAAATATTATTTATCTCAGTCCATACTTATCTACACATTATATCCAGCATCCAGTTTAAAAAAAAAAAAAAAAAAAAAAGTGAGGCATACAAAAAAAGCAAGGGAAGAAAAAAGAAAACACATTCAAGAGAAAGACCAATCAACATAACCAGATGAAGACATAATAATGTGCTGGAACTATCAAACAGGGAATAGTTATATATCTATTTATATTCATAAGTGTATATATATGAATATCAGGAAACAACTATGAATAATATGTTAAAAATACTAGTGGACCATGTGGAAAACATGCATGAAGAAATCGAGAATTTTTCAATAACAAAAAAACAACCCAATCACAAAATGGGCAGAAGGCCTAAATAGACATTTCTCCAAAGAAGACATACAGATAGCCAACAGGCACATGAAAAGATGCTTGTCATCGCTAATTATTAGAGAAAGGCAAATCAAAACCACAATGAAGTACCACTTCACACCAGTCAGAATGGCCATCATGAAAAAGTCTAGAAATAATAAATGCTGAAGAGGGTGTGGAGGAAAGGGAGCCCTCTTACACTGTTGGTGGGAATGTAAATTGGTACAGGAACTATGGAAAACAGTATGGAGGTTCCTCAAAAAGCTAAAAATAGAACTACCATATGATCCAGCAATCCCACTCCTGGGCATATACCCAGACAAAACTATAATTCGAAAAGATACATGCACCCCTATGCTCATAGCAGCCCTATTTACAACAGTCAAGTCATGGAAACAACCTAAATGTCCATCGACACAAGAATGGATAAAGAAGATGTGGTACATATATACAATGGAATATTACTCAGCCATAAAAAAAATGAAATAATGCCATTTGCAGCAACATGGATGGACCTAGAGATTATCATACTAGGCAAAGTAAGTGAGAGAGAAAGACAAATACCATATGATGTCACTTATATGTGAAATCTAAAATACAACACAAATGAACATATCTATAAAACAGACATAGAGAACAGAATTGTGGTTGCCAAGGGGAAGGGGGTGTGGGGGAAGGAGGGATTGAGAGTTTGGGACTAGCAAATGCAAGCTATTATATACAGGATGGATACACAAGGTCCTATTATGTAGCACAGGGAACCATATTCAATATCCTGTGATAAACCATAATGGAAAAGAATATGAAAAAGAATATATATATATATATATATATACACACATATATATATAACTGAATCGCTTTGCTATACAGCAGAAATTAACACAACATTGTAAATCAACTATACTTGACTAAAATTCCAGAAAAAGAAATGGAGAATTTTGACAGAGATGTGGCAACTCAGAAAGACTCATATGGAAATGCTAGAATTTGTTTTTAAAAGCATGGTAACAGACATGAAGAATGCCTTCAACTGGCTGATCAGTGGACTCAGCACAGCAAAGGCAAGAATTAGTGAGCTTGAATACAGCTCAATAGAAATTACCCAAATAAAACACTAAGAAAAAGAAGAATGGAGAAAAACAAAACAGAAAAGAACAAAGCATACAAGAGTTGTGGGACAATGTCAAATAATCTAATAAGGGTGACTGCAATCCTAGAGTAAGAATAGAGACAAAACATAGCAAAATATTTATTTGAAAAGATAATGGCAGACACTTTTTTAAAATAATAAATGATATAAAACCACCATTCCAATAAGTTCCACAAGCAGCTGAACAACACACACAGAAATCTGTTGGCGTTTCTATGAACTAATAATGAAATATCAGAAAGAGAAAGTTAAAAAAAAATAATAATCCCATTTAAAACTGCATCAAAAAGGGAATTCCCTGACAGTCCAGTGGTTAGGACTCTGATGCTTCCACTGCAGAGGTAATGGGTTTGATCCCTCATTAGGGAACTAGGATCCTGCAAGCCATGAAGTGCAGCCAAAAAAATAAACAAATAAAGCAAAAAAAATATTAAAATTAAAAAAATAAAATTGCATCAAAAAGAATAAAATACCTAGGAATAAACTTAACCAAGAAGTCAAAGACATATACTCTGAAAACTATAAAACACTGATAAAGGAAATTGAAGATGATACAAAGAATGGAAAGATATCCCTTGCTACTGGCTTTGAAGAATTAAGACTGTTAAAATGGTGATACTACCCAAAGCAATCTACAGATTTAATGCAATCCCTATCAAAATACCCATGATATTTTTCACAGAACAAGAACAAATAATCCTAAAATTCATACGGAACCACAAAAGACCCTGGATTTCCAAAGGAACCTTGAGAAAAAAGACATAGCACTTCAGAATATACTACAAAACTACAGCGGTCAAAACTGCACGGAACTGGGACAAAAACAGATACACAGATCAAAGAAACAGAATAGACAGCCCAGAAGTAATCCCACAAGCCTACAGTCAATTAATCTACAACAAAGGAGGCAAGAATATACAGTGGAGAAAAGACAGTCTCTTCAACAAGTGGTGCTGGGAAAACTGGACAGCTACATGTAAACCAGTGAGATTAGAACATTCCCTCACACCACACACAAAAATAAACTCAAAATGGTTTAAAGACCTAAATGTAAGACTGAACACTGTAAACCTCTGAGAGGAAAATGTAGGTAGAACACTCTCTGACATAAATCGCAGCAATACCTTTTATGATCCACCTCCTAGAGTAATAAAAATAAAAACAAAAATAAACAAATGGGTCCTAATTAAACTTAAAAGCTTTTGCACGGGCTTCCCTGGTGGCGCAGTGGTTGAGAGTCCGCCTGCCGATGCAGGGGATGCGGGTTCGTGCCCCGGTCCGGGAAGATCCCACATGCCGCGGAGCGGCTGGGCCCGTGAGCCATGGCCGCTGAGCCTGTGCTTCCGGAGCCTGTGCTCCACAAAGGGAGAGGCCACAACAGTGAGAGGCCTGCGTACCGCAAAAAAAAAAAAAAAAAAAAAAAAAAAAGCTTTTGCACAGCAAGGGAAACCATAAACAAAACGAAAAGACAACACACAGAATGGGAGAAAATATCTGCAAATGAAACGACTGACAAGGGATTAATCTCCAGAATATACAAACAGTTCATGCAGCTCAATATCAAAGAAACAAACAACGAATCAAAAAATGGGCAGAATACCTAAATAGACATTTCTCCAAAGACGACGTACAGATGGCCAAAAAGCACATGAAAAGATGCTCAACATCACTAGTCATTAGAGAAATGCAAATCAAAACTACAATGAGGTACCAGTCAGAATGGCCATCATCAAAAAATCTACAAACAATAAATGCTGAAGAGGGTGTGGAGAAAAGGGAACCCTCCTACACTGTTGGTGGAAATGTAAATTGGTACAACCATTAGGGAAAACAGTATGGAGGATCCTTAAAAAACTAAACACAGAGCTACCATACGATCCAGCAATCCCACTCCTAGGCATATATCTGGAGAAAACCATAATTTGAAAAGATACATGCACCCCGATATTCATTACAGCACTATTTACAATAGCTAGGACATGGAAGCAACCTAATTGCCCTAAATGACAGAGGAATGGATGAAGAAGATGTGGTACATATACACAATGAAATATTACTCAGCCATAAAAAAGAACAAAATAATGCCATTTGCAGCAACAAGGATGGACCTAGAGATTGTCACACTGAGTGAAGTAAGTCAGACAGAGAAAGACAAATATCATGATATCACTTATATGTGGAATCTTTAAAAAATGGTACAAATGAACTTATTTACAAAACAGAAATAGAGTCACAGATGTAGAAAACAAACTTATGGTTACCAGGGAGGTATGGGGGGGACGGAGGGATAAACTGGGAGATTGGGATTGACATATACACACTACTATATATAAAACAGATAACTAATAAGGACCTACTGTACAGCACAGGGAACTCTACTCAATACTCTGTAATGACCTATATGGGAAAAGAATCTAAAAGAGACTGGATATATGTATATGTATAACAGATTCACTTTGCTGTATACCTGAAAGTAACACAACATTGTAAATCAACTATACTCTAATAAAACTATTTTAAAAATGAATGTAGAACATATGTTTTCTTACTTTTAATTGCTCTAAAAGACTACTAATTTTCTAAGGCAAAAATAGAAGCAACGTAGTGTGTGTCCATAGCATACGTAAAAGTAAACTATATTCCAAAAAAATAGCATAAAGGGTGAGAGAAGGAAAGGGGTTATATTGCTATGAAGTCTTTATACTACTTGAAGTGTTAAAATACTATTTGTAGGTAGATTGTAACTAATAAAGGAAGTATATTTTAAACCATAGGACAATCAATAAAATTTTAAGAGGTATCGATAATAAGGCAACAGTAGAGGTAAAACTGAATCATAAAAAATAATTTATCAAGACCAGTAAAATAAGATCCCACATGCCGCGGAGCGACTGGGCCCGTGACCCATGGCCGCTGGGCCTGCGCGTCCGGAGCCTGTGCTCTGCAACGGCAGAGGCCCCGGCAGGGAGAGGCCCGCGTACCGCAAAAAACAAAAACAAAAAAATTAAGTTAAACTATTAGAACAAACACTAGTTACAGACATGACTGAAGATTTGAAAAAATAAGCTGTGACACAGAGCACTCCTGTTTAAAGAACAAGCTCTCTAATCAAAAGGTCACATTATCCGTCTAGCAACTTCAGCTATTGATTCAAATTTAGCTTCACACTGACTCACACATTCCTGACCTGCATTTTTAATACTCTATTCTCTTTGACCTTTAATTACTGATATACAAAGGGAAAGCTTCTCTAGAAAATGCTTAGTAAAAGCAATTTCATTTCAGTTCAGTTTGGTCTTTGAACATGAGTCAAATGTATCAGTACAAAACTAAATGATCAGCCTACTTCATCAGCATGACATGAACATTCCCCATGAGAGAGAAATCAGTCCTAAAATTCCGTAAAAGTACCTGCAGTACCTCAATCCTCACTATGGAAACAAATTTAAAGTTACTATAACATACCTGTAGGTTTATAGAATAAGAATTAGTCATAATTCCACTTCTTGTAAAAAGAATACGCTGTTACCATCTTTCTCCACCTCTAGATTCCAATAACTGGTCACTAGATAACATATTCACATTTGAGATCAGAAGACTTCTTGGGCTCTAAAGATATTTATAGATCTATCTATGTAATGCTGGTTCTAAATTAAATATTATAAAATTAGTTCCATTTATAGTCATGATAAATTGAAGGGACAAAGTTAATAGGTCACAATACACTCAGTGGAAGAACAAGAGTCATTAAATTTCCAAAGTATGTTTCAACGTACTGATTTAGGACATAGCTAAAAAAATGTCAACTTTAAACATTCATTTGGTATTTAGATTTTTTTTCAAAAAGGCCCTTTCTGAAACTCAACAGGTTACAAAAAGAGTATTTAATTTGGAGGCTTCTGAATTTTCTGTTAACCCCTCAGCAAATACTTATGTTACGACTGTGTCCATAAATATCTGAGGCGACAAGATTTGTAGTACACTCCACATCACATTCCCCTCCTGGTTCCATTCCTAGACATTTATATATATATATATATTATATATATATATTTTTTATATCTTTATTAGCCATTTATATTAAACAATATGTGCTTTGACCTACAAAAGGGCAAATTCATCAGGTTCGACTGAATAGCTTAATGACCTGGGCAAGTAGCATAACATCTGTCCTCTTGTGTCTTCATCTTTAAAGCTAAATTGTTGACTTACCAGATCACCACTGAGATTTCTTCAGGTCATAAAAACGCACGTGTGTGATCCTGAAAAAATCAGAGAAGATGAAGACAGCAACTCAAGGAGCTGACAGTCTACTCTCGGGAGGTAAAACAGATACCAAAAACAAACAAAACAAACAAACAAATAAACCTAAATACCTATTTAGGATCTATTCAGAGTGAAGTGCCCCAGAGTGGTTTTTTAAAGATTGCTTATAGAATTTGTGGTCAGAATTTTTGGTGAGGTAAAGGAGACGAGAAAAGTTTTGAAATTTATCTCACTCTAAGGAGGCAATTTCGGTTAAGATAAATAAAGTCACATCACAATGGTCTCTATCTCAGTTGTCTGCTCTGGGACGTATCCAGGATCATTTCTCAAAGCTGGGCCATCTGGTTACCACATGCCTTTGTAAATAGCTGAGATTCTCAGGAACACTTACATAACCAAGACCAACACCACAAAACACACTTTTCCCAGGTGTGCCTGAAGGATCTGTTTACCTAATAAATCCAAAACTAGAATACGGTCGCTGAAGACTTATCTTTCTACCATCTTTTCCAAAAACTGATAATACTTTATTCTACCAGAACAACTGCGTCACCCCACCCCATTTCTGTTTCCATTTTCCTTTTCTTGTGACCAACCCAAGATGTCTGTAACATCTTTAGTTTCTGCTAATTGCAAATCCTTACAGCAAGCTCCTGAGGCCTCTGAGAGAGGCCAACCATTTCTACCTGCTGAAAACAGACTCAACACAGTTTCCTCACTAAGATAAAGAAGTAGATAAATGATCTGCTAATGGGCTTGTCTTCAAGGGGGAGGGGGAAAGGAACATGACTTCACTGATACTTAACAGAAAAATGAGTGCAAGAAGTAGTGTGCTTGAGACGCTCACAAGTGAGAACTATTTCAATATTCACATCTTTTTTCTTTCCCTCCTCCCCCACTTTTTTTTTTCTTTTTTCTTTTTTTTTTGCATTTCCAAGTTTAGGAAAGTTTATCACTGATAAAATCCTACACGCACACATTTGCTTAGGACACCTGGTCCCAATAAATAGGAACCTCACCTAATTTACTCCAGTGCCTTCCACCACAACTGTGAGGATTTTGTATGTAAGCCATGGCCTGAAAAACTGGGGAACATAACGAAGTGTTCTGAGCGTGGTACGTTGTATTGCTCATGAGGTAATTTACTTTTAAAACTGTGCAGCAGAGAACCATGCCGTGAATATGTATAAGTGTCTTAGTTAACTTTAATTCATACACCAGAGGTGGTTACTTAGCAGAATCAGGAACTCACACCTCAGAGGTAGCTTTCAGGCGCTTCAGATATTGTTACTGAAATGGACTGGTGAAGGCATATGAATTAAAGACATGAGTGCTGTTTGATACACGTGTTTGTGTACAAGGACGTATAAGAATCAGTAAGTTGGGCGGTAGAACTGCTTCGGAGAAGGGTTCAAGATGTGACTCATTACCATTCCATCAGTTGACATGAAAGACAAGCCTGGAGTAAACTGCCTCAACTGTCGAGTAGTCTGGTTCTGCCTTCAGAGTATCACTGTATAGAAATGATTTGCCATGTTAACGCTGAAAGCATGGAAGTACAATCATTTAGGAAAGTACAAAGGTAAACGCTAAAAATTATATTATTGACTGAAATCAGACGGTAGAAGAAAGAAAGAGGAA